>NW_027507903.1:172249979-172942479 GCF_037356315.1 Lithobates pipiens
AATTCCCTGTTGTAATCCTTTAAATAATGGGGTGTCCCTTTCCAGTATTGTAGGAGGGATTGGGGGGGGGATTTGCGCTGGAAGGAAGTCGGGGGGCTGTCACGGAGGGTGTCGGGGGGGCCCTGTCATGGGGGTCCTTGTCATGGAGAAAGTCGGGGCTCCTGTCACGGAGGGTGTCGGGGGGGGCCCCTGTCACGGAGGGTGTCGGGGGGGGCCCCTGTCACGGAGGGTGTCGGGGGGGGCCCCTGTCACGGAGGGTGTCGGGGGGGCCCCTGTCACGGAGGGTGTCGGGGGCCCCTGTCACGGAGGAAGTCAGGGGTTGTCAGGGGTAATTCCCTGTTGTAATCCTTTATAAAATGGGGGGTCCCTGTCATGGAAGAAGTTGGGGGGGGCCCACGTCATGGAGGAAGTCGGGGGGGGGGCCACGTCATGGAGGAAGTCGGGGGGGCCTTCATGGGAGCGTCATGGAGAAGTCGGGGGGCCCATGTCATGGAGGAAGTCGGGGGGGGCCCACGTCATGGAGGAAGTCGGGGGGGGGGCCCCTGTCACGGAGGGAAGTCGGGGGGGGGGCCCCTGTCACGGAGGGTGTCTGGGGGGGGGCCCCTGTCACGGAGGAAGTCGGGGGGGGGCCCCTTGTCATGGAGGAAGTCGGGGGGGGGGCCCACGTCATGGAGGAAGTCGGGGGGGGGCCCACGTCATGGAGGAAGTCGGGGGGGGGGGCCACGTCATGGAGGAAGTCGGGGGGGGGGGGGGCCACGTCATGGAGGAAGTCGGGGGGGGGGGGGGGGCCACGTCATGGAGGAAGTCGGGGGGGGGGGGCCCACGTCATGGAGGAAGTCGGGGGGGGGGGGGCCACGTCATGGAGGAAGTCGGGGGGGGGGGGGCCACGTCATGGAGGAAGTCGGGGGGGGGGGCCACGTCATGGAGGAAGTCGGGGGGGGGGGGCCACGTCATGGAGGAAGTCGGGGGGGGCACACGTCATGGAGGAAGTCGGGGGGGGCACACGTCATGGAGGAAGTCGGGGGGGGCACACGTCATGGAGGAAGTCGGGGGGGGCACACGTCATGGAGGAAGTCGGGGGGGGGCACACGTCATGGAGGAAGTCGGGGGGGGCACACGTCATGGAGGAAGTCGGGGGGGGCACACGTCATGGAGGAAGTCGGGGGGGGGCACACGTCATGGAGGAAGTCGGGGGGGGGGGCACACGTCATGGAGGAAGTCGGGGGGGGGGCACACGTCATGGAGGAAGTCGGGGGGGGGGGCACACGTCATGGAGGAAGTCGGGGGGGGCACACGTCATGGAGGAAGTCGGGGGGGCACACGTCATGGAGGAAGTCGGGGGGGCACACGTCATGGAGGAAGTCGGGGGGGGCACACGTCATGGAGGAAGTCGGGGGGGGGCACACGTCATGGAGGAAGTCGGGGGGGGCACACGTCATGGAGGAAGTCGGGGGGGGGCACACGTCATGGAGGAAGTCGGGGGGGGCACACGTCATGGAGGAAGTCGGGGGGCACACGTCATGGAGGAAGTCGGGGGGGCACACGTCATGGAGGAAGTCGGGGGGGCACACGTCATGGAGGAAGTTGGGGGTCCCCTGTCATGGGGGAAGTCGGGTGCCCCTGTCATGGAGGGTGTCGGGGGTCCCCTGTCATGGAGAAAGTTGGGGGGCTGTCATGGAAGAAGTCGGGGGCCCCTGTCATGGAGGAAGTTGGGGCCCCTGTCATGGAGACAGTCGGGGGGCTGTCATGGAAGAAGTCAGGGGGGCCCCTTGTCATGGGGGTGTCGGGGGCCCCTGTCATGGAGGAAATCGGGTGGCCCCTGTCATGGAGGAAGTCGGGGCGGTGTCGGGGGCCCCTGTCATGGAGGAAGTCGGGAAGTCGGGGGGGTGGCGGGGGCCCCTGTCATGGAGGAAGTCGGGGGGGTGGCGGGGGCCCCTGTCATGGAGGAAGTCGGGGGGGTGGCGGGGGCCCCTGTCATGGAGGAAGTCGGGGGGGTGGCGGGGGCCCCTGTCATGGAGGAAGTCGGGGGGGTGGCGGGGGCCCCTGTCATGGTGGGTGTCGGTGGGCCCTCTGTCATGGTGGATGTCGGTGGGCCCCTGTCATGGTGGGTGTCGGTGGGCCCCTGTCATGGTGGGTGTCGGTGGGCCCCTGTCATGGTGGGTGTCGGTGGGCCCCTGTCATGGTGGGTGTCGGTGGGCCCCTGTCATGGTGGGTGTCGGTGGGCCCCTGTCATGGAGGAAGTCGGGGGCCCATGTCATGGAGGAAGACGGGGGCCCCTGTTATGGAGGAAGTCGGGGGGTGGCGGGGGCCCCTGTCATGGGGGGGTGTCGGTGGGCCCCTGTCATGGTGGGTGTCTGGGGGGGGCCCCTGTCACGGAGGGCGTCATGGAGGAAGTCGGAGGGGCCCCTGTCATGGAAGAAGTCGGGGGTGTCGGGGGCCCCTGTCACGGAGGGCGTCGGGGGGGCCCCTGTCACGGAGGGCGTCGGGGGGGGGGGGGCCCTGTCACGGAGGGCGTCGGGGGTGGGGGGGGGGCCCTGTCACGGAGGGCGTGGGGGGGGGGGGGGCCCTGTCACGGAGGGCGTCGGGGGGGGGGGGGCCCTGTCACGGAGGGCGTCGGGGGGGGGGGGCCCTGTCACGGAGGGCGTCGGGGGGGGGGGGGCCCTGTCACGGAGGGCGTCGGGGGGGGAGCCCCCTGTCACGGAGGGCGTCGGGGGGGGGGGGCCCCTTTCACGGAGGGTGTGGGGGGACCCATGTCACGGAGGGCGTCGGGGGGGCCCCCTGTCACGGGAGGGCGTCGGAGCCCCTGCACGGGATTTCTCTTCCCTCAGACCAGAAAGGAGGAGAGAAAACACTGACGGATCATTACACAAGCCCGCCCCCATCCCGACACTGGACCCGCCCCCCGGTCAGGTGACATCGGTCATATGACACTTACTTTCTCTCCGATAGATGTGCTATAAAGAAGAGGGAGGTGTAGTCTCCGGTATATCCTCTGTAGGGCGCTGTGTCCTGGCCAAACAGTCTCCGAAATACACGCCTCTTCCTGGCACAACAGCAGCAGCAAAATGGCGCCGCTCCGCCGGCGCGAGCTGGATAAACCGTTATCCGCTCTTCATCTGATTGGCGGAGGGGGGGGCGGGCGCATAACGGTATATCAAGCACGCATTGGCTGCTTTCCCGAACAGTAAAACCGTTCCCTCATCAAACATGGCGTCCTTCTACTTCCGCCCTTTCAGCTATGAGGGCGGAAGCTTCTGTTTCCAATATGCTAGAGCTCCTGGAATTTCTGTGCCAATGACAAGGCAAGTGTAAGTTTAGGGGCGGACGTGACCTCACGAGCAGTGGTACTGGAAAGATGGCGGCGTCCATGCTGAGATTTGCTGGTTCCCTGGGACGGAGGGTGATCGGCGGAGTGGCGAGACGGTCACAGGTATACCAGGCGGTTCATAGGACAAAAGGGGTGGAGAGGGTATTCAGCTCGGATGGGACTCTTGTAATAATGTCATGGCTCCCAGTTATGTGTCACTGCTGTTAGTAAAGGAGACTGGACAATGTAACAAGCGTAGTGTGTGATCTATCAGTAGGCTACAGAACAATAGTCACTTCAGCACTGAGGTCCCCTGGACATCTATGAGGGTGAGATGGTGTGTGCGCATTTTTGTGTTTAGAGCAGACCAATAACTTTACTGGCATGCGCAAAAAAAAAACCCCACAAGTGTGCATGAGCCTTTTTATTTCAGCATTGCGCCAGAATGCATGGTACATGTTATGATGAGTTTTGGCACGCAAAAATACACGTGTTGGTAAGGAGCGTTGGAGTGCCACTTGAAAATGAATGGCACTGCTGTGCGCCTTTAACCATGGGATGTGTGTTGCGGGAATGCACACGGTCTTGCATGTGTTCCCGCTATATACTTAGCCCAATGGAAAAGCTTTGTGGCAATGTTTTTGTGTTGTCAGTAGGAATGAGTTCAGGCGTGTTCACATGGAACACGTGCAGAGCCAGCCAGGAAGTCGGCGCAGCGCTGCGCTAATCACACGCAGTGAGACATTGCCCAATCTCTGCAGCCGCACGTCGGGGCAATGTGTCACTGCCTGTGATTAGCGCTGCGCTGACTTCCTGGCGGGCTCTGCACGTGTTCCATGTGAACACGCCTGAGCTCATCCCTAGTTGTCAGGCCTAAAGGAAACCTGTGGGGACAGGCTCAGGAGCGGTCATTGCTACATAGTCCAAACTGTGCAATCCCACCAGGGAGCTGTCATCTGTACTGGACCAAACGTAGCCAGTTCAATACCGGGCACCCTTAACCCCTTTCCTGCTCAGACCAATTTTCAGTTTTTCAGTGCTGTTGCATTTTCCAAACACAATTGTGCAGTCATGCAACATTGTACCCAAACAAAATGTATTACCCTTCCCCCCCCCCCATATGCCTCTACTAGGGTACCGTATAAAAGTCCCGGGGGTTGGTTACCCTCCAGCCCTTTCAATTTCCCTTTCTCTTTTCCTAAAAAAATATATTTACCCCCACCCCACACACGCGCACACACACAGCTTACTTTTGGTGGTATTTGATCACCACAGTTTATTTATTTATTTTTTTTTATTATTTTTTTAAACAAATACAAAAAAAGATTGAAAATGTTGGAAAAGAAAAAAACATTTTTCTTAAGTACGTTTTCTCCTTCACTGATGGGCACACATAGGTGTCACTGATGGGGGCCACTCATAGGTGGCACTGACAGGCATTACTGATGAGCACTGATTGGCATCCTTGATGTGTACTGTCAGAGTGGCACACCGCACTACCGATCACTGCGGGTGGCTTGACGCCATATGACACCCAGTCAGGTTAATACAACTACCCTGCAGCCGTCATTCTGCATCTGCATACAGCGGGCGGGAAGTGGTTAAAGAGGAGCTAAAAAAAATAAAATAATTTAAAGTCAGCAGCTACAAATACAAGTAGCTGTTGAATTTTAATAAATGAACACTTGCCTGTCCCAGGATAAAGCAATGTACTTGAGCCGATTCCAAAAATGGAGCTTCCGCTTTAAGTACTGGTGACCCTCTGACATGCCCCATTTGGCATGTAATTTTTTAGGGGGAGGAGCGGGTATCCTGTTTTTACAGGCACCAGACGGAAGATCGCTTTTCTCTCCCCTCCCTCCCTGCAATCTTCTGGGACATGTCACAGATCCCAGAAGATTGCCTGGCCATTCGCAGCGTGGCTCACGCAAGCTCAGTGAAACCAGAGCCAGGCGCCCACAGTTAGAACGGCAAGGCTTCCTGCACCCGCATCACTGGACTGTGAGACAGGTGAGTGTCTGATTATTAAAAGTCGGCAGCTACACATTTTTGTAGCTGCTGACTTTTAAATGGGTGGAACTCACTTTAAGTAAGGGAAACCGGCAGTGAAACCTTCTAGCTTTGCAGTTGGTTTCCTACACCACAGACGCAAGCTGTGCTGCGGTTCCACAGTCTTCTGGGGCCTGTGATGTGTCCCAGAAGGCTGTGGGGGAAGGGCGGGGGGGAAGTAGGAGGGGATAAAATATTAAAACCAGGTGCCTGCCACCCCCCCCCCCCCCCTAAAAAAAGTGCCAAATGTGGCAGTGGAGGGGAGGAGGATGTAAACAAGAAGAAATTCCCCTTTGGGTGAAATTCCTTTTTAAGAGTCCAAGGCAGCTGCATGTGTACACGCCCTATATACGTGCGGGTCGGAAATGCCCCGACCACAGATGATTGTGTACAGTAACGGCTTCCTGGTGGGCTCACTCGAGTTGGTTCGGACTAGGATCCAAATTTGTCTGAGCTGCTCCACACCGGCGAGTCACTGACCTGGAAACGGTATGCAGGATGGGAGGTTAGGTTTTTAAGACTTACCTGGCTGCATACTGGTTTGGGTTGGTGACTAAATAATCAAGCCATAGGATAAGCTTGACAGCCCATTATCTGCAATCTAAAGCTGAACTCCAGACTTTCCTTCAGCCTTATTCCTTTTTACATGCTCCTCTGCTGTAATGAAAATGCTAAATTGGATTTCACTGCAAACTTCTCACAGTATGCATTAGAAGCTGCAGCAATTAAAGATAGAGACGACATTCATTTCTGGCTGGGGGACCTCCTGCATCATCTAGCCCTTCTTTACTCACCCTGGCCTGTCCATTTAGTTCACCAAATTTTGTATCTTTCTACCATGGAGGCTCTGCATAATATGTGGTCGTTACCGCAGCTTCCATTTTCAGGAAGCCATGTATAGCACCCTGCCAACCCCTTCCACCAGCCATGATCTCCCTGCATTGCATGGAGAAGTACAGAGACCCAGAAATGTCACTGATTCTGAAATAAGGCATGTACTAAAAATGGCAAGGTTTTCTTTAAAAATTGCATTAGAAAATTGATAAAAGGGTGGGGTTGGGATAAGGAAGCAGGGATGGCAAATGTAAGCAGATGAATTCCAGATATGTTTATTTTTACATAGTTACATTGGTCTGGTTGGACTAATAATTTTGCATCTACCATGCCTGTGGCAAGGTCCTATGCCAAGCAGCTGCCCTGCTGCATTGTGAACACAGGAGTTAGTTCTCTGGGCACAGGCACCAGTCAGACATTGCTTTGCATTTTCTCAATGAATGCAAAGCAGTCTTTGGATGAGTTGGGAGGCAGGGTGGTGAAGTCACCATCTCCACCTTTTCCAGTCCAAGAACATTTTACATTCATTGAGAAAATATTTTATGAATGGTGCTTGTGCCAGGCAAACTACCTTCTATATTGTCAATGCAGTTAGGGCAGCTGCTTGGCATGGGACCCAGAAGCTAGGGGAGGGCCCACAGGTGTGGTCTATGCATAGTTGTGTTATTACAAGCTGGACCAAGATAACTATGTGAAAATAGCCATACCAGGAATTCATCTTTAAACTTCAACCTCTCTACAAAGACACGTATACCAACAGAGGCTGTCCCAAAAGGTACAATATATGGTTTAAATGGCTAGCAGAGCCATCCAGGGCATAATGTTTTTATTTTTGGAGATTGCAGAGGTCCTTCCTCATTAAAATGCTACATGCAATAGGGAGCAAAGTGTATATAAACAGTACCCTGGTGTGGGTCACCTTTCATTCTACCTGTATGTTGTGTGTTTGCATGTGTTTTTAACACCAATAAAAAAAACTTTGAATAAATGAATTGTAGCTTATGTAATTCTGTCCTCTCTCAGATCTGCCCTCTTCCTGCCCCCTTTTGAAGTGACATAAATTAATTTCACTGTAGCATAGTCTTTTGTCAGGGAAGCACAGGGCCACTTACCTCTGTCCTCGACTGAAACCAGACTGTTAATATTAATGTTTTGGGATAATGGAAGAATTTTCTTTTTGCTAAAAGTTAATTCACACAGGAGTCCATGTATCTATACATATATAACATTTGTAATAATCTCTATACACACACAGCCTTTGTCCAGATGTTGGTCTACACAGGCAGCAACACAAGCTGTTTTAAATGTTCCGGAGACTAAAGTAACTACACTGAATAATGGACTGCGAGTTGCATCGGAGGATTCCGGACTATCAACCTGTACTGTAAGTTTTGTTGTATTATGTCATATTTATAGGTTTCTTTGTTGAATTAAAGAGGTCTGGGCAATACAAAAATTAAGTCAGCAGCTACAAATACTATAATATAAGGACACTTGCCTGTCCAGGGATCCAGCGATGTCGGCACCCTGAGCTGATTCTTCAACAGGCTTCGGGTGCTGGCTCCAGCATCTTCACTAAGGGAAACCAGCAGTGAAGTCTTCAGGCTTCACAGACGGTTTCCTACTGTTCGTGCCCAAGTTGCACTGCTCTTTTTAAATAGTTCTGCTGTCTTCTGAGACCTGTGTGTGTCCCAGAAGGCAGCGGGGGACATACCCAGTGATCTTACCCAGAAGTGGGAGTGGGTGCCTGTCAAAACCAGGTATCCGCTGCCCCACCCCCTCCAAAAAATGTCATATGTGGCAGTGGACGGTGCGAACAAGTGGTGCTTCCACTTTCGGGTGGAGCTTTGCTTTAAGTCCTATGACAAGCTACATAGCATTCACAAACCCAATCATGTTACAGTTTCTCACTGTTTTTAAGCTTGTTTATTCATTTTTAATAGAGTAGAGAGGCGTTGGAACTTTTTTCTTTTTTTTTTTTTTTTTTCCAGGTTGTTATCAACCTGATAAGGATTGTTGGCACAGAAAGTAAGAGGAAATTCAGTACCTGAGAGTTATCACTGAAACAGAAGATGAAAGATCTTCCAACCCCAAACTACAGCTGGGCTTATCATAGTTAGAGAAGAATTGGAGCAACATTTCCAATTTGTTGGATTTCATGTGACAGACATCCTGCATCTTAATCACTTTTTTTTTTTTTATTATCTGACAGATATCTATGATTGTCAATCTGTGTGTTTTTTTTTTTAGGCTTTGTTCACATGGGCAGTGATGCCCATTAGGGTGAATGAGCCGTTTTTGCCTTGTCTCAACTTTAAAGTGCTGCGTACTGACAGCCCATTGAAGGCCATTAGGGAGGCAGCGGATGCACAGGCACGGCCTCTGGTCCCAGTGTGACAGAGGTGCGCGTGAGTAGCCCTGAATAAATGCCAGCCTGGCTTGTGGCAATGCGGCTGTCAGGCATCTCCGTGTTCCAGTGCCTTTGGATTAAATACAGTGTTCATTTATGTGATGTAATTTAGAACATTTATTACGATCCTTTACATTTTTGCCATTTGAAATTAGGTGGGTCTATGGATTGATGCTGGAAGCAGGTATGAAAATGAGAAGAATAATGGAACCGCACATTTTTTAGAGCACATGGCATTTAAGGTAAGACTTGCAGAACTTGGGGAAAAAAAGCAACAAACACTCCAAATGTGCAAGATTATACTTAAATAACTTGACTGTTGATATGAAGACAGCTATATATTATTGAAATTGTATCTCTAGGCAAAGCTTTATTTTAGTTTTGTATAGCATGGAAAAGGATTATACCCTCTGTCAAGTTTTTATTTCAGTCTGTGGGGAGATTCATTCGACCCTTCCCCCCATTTGTCATGGTGACCGTAAGGGGAAATACAAAATGTCACAGTTGTCCCCGGAACGAAAGCTAAACCTTCCAATGGACAGAACTAGGGACTACTGTCAGTCTGGAATCAAGCTGGGAGGCCAGTAGCTATAGCAGTGGAGCAGCACCCACTGACAAATGGGCCAGGTATACAAGCAGGTCACTTTGGCTGATGACACAGGTTAATTTGAGGTGTGGGGTCTAAGTACTAACCGGTATTCACTAGAGCACCTGATGCTGAAGATGGGTTTTGCTGCATGTTGGTACCAGGTTGCAGTCCTTAGGATTGCCCCACCAGGAGGTGAGCAAGCTGGGGTCCAGTCACATATATAACCGATGGGGATCAAGCAGAAAAGTAGTCGGGGAAACGAGCCAAAGGTCAGTAACGAATAGTTAAAGTGTTGGGCTTAAGCAGAAGCGAGGTTGAGGCACAAGCCAAAGGTCGGTAATGGTAGCGAAGATACGGACTGCAGCAAGAGAGACAAAACAAGATATTGGCTGGAGGGAGCACAATAATCTGCAAACAGGATGTGCAGAGACATGTCTTAAATCAGGAAGTTAATGGGAGGAGCAGATAGTTCAAGGCAGGATCATTCAAGGAATTGTCCAGCGTTCCAGGTGGCTCAGCAAGCAGTCATTGCCAGATACAGCAAAGGTCCCAGTTTCAAGTCCAGGCCCTGCCAACTACTGTCTAAGGCTCTGTTCACACAGCCACAACTGTGAGACACCAAGTCACATGACATGTGAAATCCCTGTTAGTCAATGAGAGCTTGTCCTCATTACCACTGCTGAAGTCGCTCCGACTTTAGAAAAGGATCCTGTACTACTTGAAGTCGACTTCTATCCGACTTGTGCCCGTAGACTTTAATGGAAGTCCCTTCCAGGTCAGATCCTCATCTATATTGATGTGATTTGGATCCGACATTATAGGAAGAATACCCAGGCATTTCCTGCAGTGTAGCCCCTCCCTTGCATCAAAGTAGTACTCAAGTCGCCAGGGAGTCGCCTGGCAAAGTCGCAGCGTAAGTCTCATTACTTTCAGGTCACAGTAGTGTGAACCAAGCCTAAAGAGAGATTTTCTCTAAATTCCTGTTGTGTCTGTAGAACAGGACTAAAGAGAAATCTCCCCAGTGATAAACACAACAGAAAATAAACTGGCAGGGGTTTGTAACCCTTCCCCCTACTATATCCAAAACGTGCAATGGCAAGGAGACCTTCAAGCTTTACACGTGACATTAAAGTGGTTGTGAAGCCATTATATCAAAAACATCCCATCCCCTCTGTTAGCAGCTAATGTTATGTGTCTGTGTCGAAAAAAAAAAAAAGCAGATTTATGCCTTATATCGGAGCATCTCCCAGCGCTCACATGACTCCTCGGCTCTCTCCTCCTTTTTTTTTTATTTTTTTATTTTACAGTAGAGACACTAGGACGCACAATGTCCGCTAAGGCTACTTTCCCATCAAAAGTGCTGGCCGTTAACGTTAAAGCGCCGCTTTTTTTTTTTAGCGGCACTTTTTGGCTGCTAGTGTGGTGCTTTTAACCCCCAAAAAGGGTTAAAAACTCCAGTTTTGCTTCACTTCATTCATTTCCATGGGCAGGGCATTTTAGCGCTCCCAAACCACCTCAAAGATGCGGCTTGCAGGACTTTTCGGTATGTCCCACAAGCCCCAGTGTGAAGTCACACTGCAATGAATGGTAGGTGGTTTTCAGGTGCTTTGCACAGGCCATTTCTAGCGCTAAAGCACCTGAAAACAGACCCAGTGTTAAAGGGGTCTTACAGAGGGGGTGGGATGTTTATAATACTGATATTGGAGCAGCAGGAAGGGGTGGGGAGCAAGGTGGAACAGACTAGCTGACAGGCGGGGGGAGGACAGAGGAGAGCTGCGGATAATGGAGGCATGTAAACTGACCACGGTGTCAGCAGCCTTGATCAATCTTGGTTAGTTTACAGGGTTGAGGGCAAAACCAGGCAGGGTCAGCCAGGTATTTTAGATTAAACAAGGGCTTAATTACCCAGCACAATCACTGTGCTGTTATACATGCTTTAAGGAAATGGGATACATATTTTGGGGGGTTTTTTTTTGGGGGGGGGGGCGCTACAAACGCTTTAAATCTTTGAACTAGTTAACTGGAGCCATTGATATTATATGTATATATATATATATATATTTTTTTTTTTTTCCCGGATCCTTCGTAGAGTAACAGTGTACAGCTGTATTTTCTGCAGGATTCTCTCAGCTTTTCATTGCTCTGAATATGTCAATAGCACAAATAGTAATTTTCTACTTGACATCCTCCATCCCTTGGCCCATCAGCCCTCTATGCATGTTGTTTAAAGGTATTAGCCAGATGGTTTGTCAAACAGTAATTTGCAACTTGAAGCTTGCTTTATGAACAAAAGATCAGTTCACAATGTCAAAGGGGTATGCAACAAGCAGAAGACACCGGTTAACAGGCAGTGAAACTGTAGTACAGGGCTGGCTAGTTCACATTAAAGCCACTAGGTAACAAAACCGTACAGAAAAACAGTATATAGTAAGAGAACGGAGAATGGGAAGAAATCCCTAGAAATAGATGGAACAAAAATGGTCCGTGTGTGTGTGTGTGTGTGTGTGTGTGTGTGTGTGTGTGTGTGTGTGGTGAGGGAGGGGATCGGTGCAACCTCTCTCACAAGGAGGCTGGTTATAGCTGGAAGCCAAGGAAGTCTGTCAACCAAAGGGACCTCCAGACAGGCTCCAGAGGGAAGGTGCCTCTGGTCTGGATGTCCAGGTAGTGGCAAACGTCCTAGGGATGGTTGTATAAATGAAGCTGTTGAAGATACAGGTCCACTCCACTGGTAGTATTTAAGGGCCAGCTAGCACAGTGCTCAGCACAAGGACATAAGATGAAGCTACATGGTCTTGTGCTGTCAACCTGTGGCTGCCTGGTGACCCTCCACCTGGTGAGAGTTATAGTGCCCAGTCCCTGCTGTCCTGCCAGGCATGGTCTCCCAGACCCCCTGGGAACAGGAAATGGCTTAATTTATATGCCCCTGGGCATGTCCACAAGTCCTGGGGATTGTGGGAGCCCACTGGATCATGGGAAATGTAATTAAAGGGGCCTGCACCCACTGCTGGACAAGGTGGATAAGGAGCCCTTACATGCTTGGTAGGCTATGTCTCGTGTTCTGTTTGGGTAACCGTGTTAGTCTAAATGCAAGTTTATCTTTTTTGCTTTTATGCAGTTGCCTAATTTTTCTGCTATGATAAATTGAAAAATTGATGAAGAAAGAAATTATGTAAATACCATGATAAAAAGATAATTATGTTTAGATTGTATTTAATGTTTTGACCGTATTGTTAGCCTCAGTGGTCATGATGCTTTACAGCAGTGGTCCCCAACCTTTTTGGCACTGGGGACCGGCTGCGTGGAAGAAAATTGTGCCAAGGCCCAGCGAGGGACTGGGGGTGATGTACGCACACGTGGGGGGGGGGGCTAAGCGAATTTTGCTGGCAATTTATCGGACAATAGCTGGTGTTCGGCTGTTGGTACTTCCATCATCATGGCACCATGGTTGGTATGGTGTCAGAATGATTGAAGCACATTATTTCTTATATTACATTGTAATATGAATGAAATAGTTTAACTCACCATAATGCAGAATCAGTGGGAGCCCTGAGTGTGTCACTTTCCATGTCGCCTGCCACCAGATGAGAAATGCCACTTGTCAGGCTGCTTGTCACCAGTTGAGGAATGCCACTTGCCACATCACCCGCCAGTGCCACCAGATGAGGATTGTCACTGCATTGGTGACACTGGTTCAGTGGTCTTTCTTAAATGAGGGCAGGAGAGCAGAAATGCGGGGTGGGCAGTGAGAGATGATGTCATCTCTCTGCTCCCCGCCGACATTCCGCACGTTGTGAGAGCGGAAGAGCAGGGATGCTAGGCGGGCGGAGAGAGATCATCTCTGCTCACCAGCCTGCTTCTCTTATTCGCCCGCCCGCTTTCCTCTCTGATCCACCGGTGCCTTACAGCCTGCCCCGGCCCGGCTGCAAAGACGCTACGGCCCGGTAGTGGGCCGCGGACCGGGGGTTGATGACCCCTGCTTTACAGTATGTCATTTGTGTATTTTTATTGTAAAAGAGTTATTTATTGACTTGTTATTCTAATGGCTTCCTAATTTTGCACTCCTCATTATTGTAGGGAACAAAGAAGCGTTCCCAGCTAGACCTGGAGCTTGAAATTGAAAACATGGGTGCTCACTTGAATGCATATACATCACGAGAACAGACAGTATATTATGCAAAGGCTTTTTCCAAAGATCTGCCTAGAGGTATGTGACAAGCAAGGATTACAACTGTTTATCGAAAAGTAAAAGCCTGTAATAATCTCTGCTTTTGGACCATATTTGTTTTCGGTCAAAATGGCTTTAGACCCAGTGCTCCCCTGCTGTTTAAGTTTACCCACCTTTCCCAGGAGAAAAATACATGTATACGCTTTTAAGAAAATCCTAGTCGAAGCTTAATTAGGACTGAGGACTATCCACTTTCCCTTTTTGTCCCCATGTGATGGCACTGGTTTCTGAATAGCCACATATGCACTAGTGCTGTCACATGCTCCCTATACCTGAGTATTACTCTTATTTCCAGTAGAGCGGAGGCATAGATAATTTAAGTACAGTTAGGGGTCACGATTAAGGTTAATCAGCACAAAAACAAATTCTTTGCGGTTTCATCATTTTAAATTGATTTATGGGTTATTGTGGCATACATTTTGCAAATATGTATGGAAGCCACGCTGCCTTATTGAGTTCCTCTGAAATGTGTTCCCTAACTATAATCTAACCAAGTTCCCATCTTGGTGTATGTATTAGATTATCTATCTATCTTACCAGAGGGCAGTTATGTCTGGGGGTACAGAGACACACAGGGTACCCAGCACAGCACAGTGGAAATCTAAAGACCTGTAGTGTCTCTGCACCAAATTCAAATGTTTTTTGCTGACTTAACTGGTAAGTGTCCTGGGAATTTTTGTATCCTATTCTATTCTGTAAAAGGCCCTATTCATGTGCACTTTGCTTTAAAAATTTTGTGATGAGCTGGAGCATTTGTTTTCTTGGCATTGAGTTTACCCTGTTGCTTTGCTTTGTAACCCGGCTACAGATTCACTTTAAAGCAAACCTGTGATTTTCCTATGCAGAGGGTTGTAGCCTCTGTAGCTACTGTGAAGAAATTCATCCTTTTATGTTCACAGCAAAAAAAAGACTAAAGTCCTTTGTCTTCCTTGGCCAGCTCAGCCACCCTGCTCACCCTCCCAGAGCAACTACTTTGTGTTTACATTAGAGATTAAAGGCTGGAAGGGAGGGCTGTGCTGTATTGGACGTGAGTATTTCTGCCATGAATTTTAAGAATGAATTGCTCCAATGTACCTGCAGCTAGAGAGGACAGTAAGGGTTGGTTTTAAATATGACTTTCCTGCTTATTAACCTCTTGGTACTGACTTCACACAAATATGTCTCCTCTCAGTGGGTGGGTCTTGGTGCCGAAAGGCTGGAACTATACATAACACATTGCAAACACAGCTGTGCAGAGAAGGCGTGCCCTGCGCACTCCTAGGAAAGCTAACAGCTCCTGATTGCGATTACGAGCTTTCCGATCATGTGACCGCTGTGACAGTCAATCACAGCGGCCCGTGATTATAAACCCCAGCCCGCCATCTGAAACCCCTAAAGGCCGACGTCGCACAAACATGCCACCTCTCAGCGCGTGGGTCTTGGCGCCGAGCGGCTGCAACTATAAGTACCACATTGCAAACGCAGCTGTGCCGAGAATGCACGTGTTGCACGCTCCTAGGACAGGTAACAACGGCTAACAGAAAGCTCCAGAGCTGAGGGGTTAAGAATATTTAAAAATGTGCATAGCGTAGCTACAGTTACATGTGCATTCGCTATCTTTCAGTACTTTTTGGTCATATTGTGTAATGTACATAATGCTATTAGTTTTGGAATGAAAACTTAAACTTAACTTTTGAGTAACTCACCTTGTGCATAGTGGTTAACAGTGTAGTTATTCCTAATTATTTTACAGCTGTAGAGATTCTAGCAGACATCATTCAAAACAGCACTCTAGGAGAAGCAGAGATTGAACGAGAAAGAGGTGTTATTCTGAGGGAGATGCAGGAAGTGGAGACAAATCTACAGGAAGTAGTCTTTGATTATCTTCATGCTACTGCCTACCATTGTACAGCACTAGGAAGAACTATCCTGGGGCCTACGGAAAACATTAAGTAGGTTTATTGATAAATCAGTAATCTACAAACTTCTTGTCATTGTATTGATTGCCAAACGATCTTTCATCACTTTATAGAATATATTTAGACTAATGTGTTCAGTAAGTAATCTTGTCATACATATTTGTTCCAGATCCATAAACCGTAATGATTTGGTGGAGTACATCACAACACATTATAAAGGACCTAGAATAGTCCTGGCTGCAGCTGGTGGTAAATATAATTTTATGAGTTGTCTGTCAAAGGTCTATAATATCTGGAAATTGTTAAAATGAAGCCTCCCATTTTATGTTTGCATGTAATAACATGTTTGGTGTTCCATTCTGCTAAATCTCCAGTGTAGGCAACAACAGGCTCTTTACACTTTTAAGACTGCTTAGTGGATTGGTAATCACTTAGATGCAGAAGTGCAGTTAACTGTTAAATCTGCTTTGTCCTCTGCGTTATCAGATTTCCAGCAGATGAGATTGTAGGTGAAAGCCTTAAGTAGTTGTTAAAGCAGAAGGTTTCTTACCTTAATGCATTCTTTGCATTAAGGTAAAAAACCTTCTGTGTCCAGCCTAGCCCCCTCTAAATACTCTGAGAGCCCTCTTCCTCTCCCCACCAGACATGAAGGCAAGAGCCATTGGTGCTCTCAATCACAAAGAGGGAAAACACTGCGCTATAGTTTGTGAAAAGATGGCCACAACGGCCACAACAGCAGCCAACACCAAAAACAAACAAAGTTCAACAGATAAAATAATAAAAACAGTGTAGCGCTTCAATAATAATAAATGTAATCAACATAAATTATAAAAATAATAATGATAAAACAAAAATCGCACAAATCTAAATGCCTAGAAATAAAAGTCCAACATTAGGCGCTCATTCCACTATGTTGATGGCATAGGAGTGACCAAACCGTCACAGAGAAGGAAAATGGTGTACTGGATGAATGTATTCCTGCGGGTATACTTGATTGTAAACATCAGAGAAAAGTAGATAAATACTTCTTACCGGAACAGTTGGACTCACACAGTCATATGACGGTTGAGTCTAGAAGGCTTGAGGTCACAATCTGGGACCAAGGAGTGTAAGGAGAGAGGTCAGTTGAGCTGATGGAGGAGCTCCGGGCGGTTGTAGGCTCAATGGTGGATCCTTTCAGATGGAACGTCAAAGTAATCAAGCTCAGACGCAGCCCGTTGTACCAATACTCCAACCTCCCCCGAATGGGGAGGGGGGTGTTTGTGAAGTTTTAAACCAAAGCAATGGAGAAAAAGAAAAAAAGGCTCCACATGGTGCGGGTCAAACGATATAAAAACGTTGGTTTATTTGAAGTCAAAAGGTAATAGATGACTGGGTGATCACATAAAAAAACAAAATGAACTTAAAAGCAATGTGGGGTACCAACAGCTCGCCCGACGCGTTTCGACATATGTGTCTTCAACTGGGGCATCTTTTTCTCCATTGCTTTGGTTTAAAACTTCACAAACACCCCCCTCCCCATTCGGGGGAGGTTGGAGTATTGGTACAACGGGCTGCGTCTGAGCTTGATTACTTTGACATTCCATCTGAAAGGATCCACCATTGAGCCTACAACCGCCCGGAGCTCCTCCATCAGCTCAACTGACCTCTCTCCTTACACTCCTTGGTCCCAGATTGTGACCTCAAGCCTTCTAGACTCAACCGTCATATGACTGTGTGAGTCCAACTGTTCCGGTAAGAAGTATTTATCTACTTTTCTCTGATGTTTACAATCAAGTATACCCGCAGGAATACATTCGTCCAGTACACCATTTTCCTTCTCTGTGACGGTTTGGTCACTCCTATGCTCTCAATCACAGCCTGTGGGAAGTGAGTCAAGCAGCTTGCTATGGCTGTACTCTGAAGGGGGAGGAGCACCAATAGAGCAGGATTGGGGCTGCTCTGGGCAAAACCAGGTGTGTTTCTAACTGTGAGGGGATAGGACTGACTAGAGGAGGAGCCAGATTGTTGTTCCTACTTGGTAGGAACAGATGATCCGTCTCTCCTCCCCTGTCAGAACACACACAAATCCCCGTTCCTGCTCTCATGCCCGGGGGGAGGGGAGAATGTATCGGTACTTATACTCGGTCTTAAAAAAGTGGTATTGGTGCAACCCTAATTCATTGTGAATGCATGCCTTCATTTGGGTTGGCACCCTAATGCACCTAGGCAGTGCACAGCAATCTGTATTGTAGTAGAACTCAACCCACCAATGTAATTTTGTGCTTTATTTTGCTGTATGCTTAGTGTTTTTTTTTTTTATTTTATTTTTTCTTGCACTGGTAGCCCGTTCAAAATGAATGAGCTACCTAATGCAAGCCACTTTAACACATGTGCATTACTGCACCCTATTGGGAGCAAGCCCCACATCACCGCTCTTGGTGTAGGTGAAACGCTTGCTCTGCAGTGGGGTTAATCCTGAACTGGAAATTCTCTTTAAGGCCTCGGACAAGTAGATCTATTTAACTTTTTGTTACACTTATAGACTAGTGTTGTTAAATGATTCTAAACTTTTATTTTTATTATTAAAGGCGTGGCGCATGATCAGTTGCGTGATCTGGCAGAGTATCATTTTGGTAATTTGCCGTCAATATACGAAGGGGAAACCCTGCTCCCATGCACTTTCACAGGCAGTGAGGTAAAAATCTGTTTTTATAATCTTTAAGACATGTCTTCATTGCATAAGGGTATTTTCAGTTTGCACTTTAGGTACTAACCCATAACTGCACTATAATTTTAAGTGGTTTAGTAACTGTTAAAATATACTTATTATAAGTGAAATATTCTTTATTTATGGACTTTTTACAGTTTACCATTTCAGTGGAGCATGCATTTGGAGCATGCACAAAAATGTACTTTTTTAAATATTAAGATTGAAGTTTTTTTTTACAATAATGCATTCTCCTGTGCAGCTCCCCCCCCATCACACACTCCTTATAATTTCCTGAGCCCAATCTCAATCCCAGCTATGTGCACAAGAGCAGCAGCTCTCGCCCTCCTCATTGGCTCAGATGGCAGTGTTGCTCCCACTGCCGTCAAGCACAGTCGGTGAGAAGGGAGCAGTGGCGAGGCTGCGTCCTGTCCCGCCCCCCCCCCCCCATCCGAAGTTTAGCTGACATGTAGGTACCACGAGGTCACAAAGCCTTGTGCTTATCCCCTGCTGTTACTAAACAAAAAAACAATGGTGGAAAAATGTCAACAGGTGAGTGGTTGCACATTGCATTCTGTTCCAGAATTATGCGAAGATTGGTGTTAGGCTTTTAATACCTTGTGCACAGTTCTCTAAAGTAGGTTGATGTTGCCCGAAGCTGCTGTCTGCAAGAAAAATCTGATGTTTTGGTAGTTTCAGATGCATATAGGAACTGCCATTAGAAAGTGTAATACTGTACATGAAAACTGCACATAGTACAGAACTAAAGAATGTACTGAAAGCAGATTGGTTGTGTTAAAAAAAAAAAAATATATATATATATATACACTCACTCACTCCACTGATAAAAGTTCTTCTGATGTGTGATTTTGTTCAGATGTTAATTTTCCTTTAACAAGAGTTTATTTTTGGCTAATTTTTTAGATCCGTGTTCGTGATGATAAAATGCCATTAGCCCACATTGCCATTTCAGTTGAAGCCGTTGGTTGGTCTCATCCTGACACTATTCCGCTTATGGTGGCAAACACATTGATAGGCAACTGGGATCGGTCTTTTGGAGGTGGTGTGGTATGGAATTTGTTTTTATTGTATTTTAATTGCTGTATATGTTTAGTCAGTATACATATATAGTACACATGGCTCCTGTGTATGTATACTGACTAAACATGAGGCTTGTATATGAAAAGTACGCTTATAAGTAAACCTGTTGCAATTAATAACAACCAGCCAAAACATTTATTTTAACCAAAAGGCAATAGAAAGAACAGTCAGCAAAAAAAACAAGAGAAACGTTGAAAGCACCTCACTCAACTAATGCCCCATACACATGATGAGATTATTGGACGAATGATCGTCTGTTTTTTATTGCATGCTAATCTCAGATGGAATCTGAGTTTACTAAAGTCACGAAAATTCCCGCAAGAGAGAAAAAAACATTGGAAGTGATGTCATGTGTTGTAATGCATTTGTATTGCATTTTCGAATGATAGCTGTACTGATTAACCACTTGCTTACTGGGCACTTAAACCCCCCTCAGTCCCAGACCAATTTTCAGCTTTCAGCGCTGATGCACTTTGAATGACAATTGTGCGGGCATACAACACTGTACCCAAATGAAATTTTTATCATTTTTTTCCCACAAATAGAGCTTTCTTTTGGTGGTATTTAGTTACAGCTCGGAGTTTTATTTTTTGCTAAACAAACAAAAAAAGATGCAAAAAAATAAAAATAAATAAATCATGTTTTAATAGTTTGTTATAAAATTTTGCAAACGGGTCATTTTTCTCCTTCATTGAAGTGCGCTGATTAGGCGGCACTGATGGCTGCATTGGTGGGCACTGATGGGCTGCATTGGTGGGCACTGATGGGCTGCATTGGTGGGCACTGATGGGCTGCATTGGTAGGCACTGATGGGCTGCATTGGTGGGCACTGATGGGCTGCATTGGTGGGCACTGATGGGCTGCACTGATAGGCACAGATAAGGCGGCACCGATGGGCACAGATAAGGCGGCACTGATGGGCAAAGATGGGCACAGATAAGATGGCATGGATGGGTGGCACAGATAAGTGGCACGGATGGGCACTGATAGGTACCACTGATAGATGGGACTGATGGGCACTGATGGGCGGCACTGATGGGCGGCACTGGGTCGCAGCACCTTTGAGGCAGATTGTGGGCACTGTGGGTGGCACTGTTGGTGGCACTGCTGGATGGCACTGTGGGTGGCATTGTGGGTGGCACTGTAGGTGGCACTGTGGGCACTATGGGCACTGATGGGGGGCACTTACTTTTATTCAGGATGGCACGGCGGTGGGCAGGTGGGCACTGGCAGGGGGCAGGTGGTCAGCTGTATTGCTGGCCGTGATCGGGACTGATGTCCCGATCACGGCCGCCGGTGATCGGCTTTTTTTTTCTCTCCTCGCGCTGTCAGCGCGAGGAGGAATAATAGCCGATTACCGGCTCCGTTTTATCACATGATCAGCTGTCATTGGCTGACAGCTGATCACGTGATAAGGGGTCGGGATCGACCCCTTGCACGGATCGGTGATCAGGCGAGTCTCACGGACTCGCCGATCACAGAGCGCGCCGCTCGTATCCGGGACGACGTCAATAGACGTAGTCCCGGAAATGTAGGTCCGCGCTAATGCCGTCATTTGGCAATAGCGCGGATCTGTAGTGGTTAAACGAAAATTGTACAATCTGGCATTGTACGAAAAAAATTCTGCGCATGTCCGATAGAATAATATTGGATGAACTGTCCTAATCAGCTCTGTACAAACGATCCGATTATCGTACGATCGCTTCAAAATCGGTATTTTCCGTACGATTTTCTGATTGTGTGTACGGGGCATTAGAATAAGTAAACAAAGATTAGTGAATCGCAATCAAGTCCATAGGATAATGTTAAGCAAACTCCAATCCGATCCCTGGAAGCCGATGGATCAGCTGGTAACTATCATGGGGTTAAAATGCTGATCTGTTCCAGTCTTAGACACTTGTTATGAGAAGCTAAAGATACAACCTAGCAGACTGTGTGACGATGAACTGCTGCACTGTGGCCTGCCTGGTTCTACTTTCATGCCAATATCTTCCTAATGTTGCATTATGCCTTTTGCATCGCCACCTAATTCAACAGTTTGGCAGACTCTCCACTAAAGTTAATTGAGTTCAAGCTGTACATACGTGAGGTGCTCAATGGAGGACACTACACTTAAACTCCATTAACTTCAGTGCACAGCCTACCAACCTGTTGAATTAGGTAGAGATGCAACATTAGGAAGATCATGGCAATAACCTTCGTTCGGCTTCTCATACAAGTGACTTAGACTGAAACGGATCATGTTTGGCACCATCATAGTTACCAGCTGATCCGTTGGCAGCTTTGCAAATCAGGTGTGGCCTTGCTCAACATTATCATATGGACCGGAGAGTGATTCACTGATCTTTATTTACTGAGTGAGTGAGGTGCATGCACTGTTTCTCTTGTTCTTTTGCTAGTTGTATACCAGGCTCTATTGGGTTTCTTTCAGCTGCATTCATCTCTAACCCAGTTCTATGTTCCATGGGTCTGACTTGTGGCACTGGGACCATTTTCTTATTGTGTGTGTGTGTTTGTTTTTTTGTTTTTTTGTACCTCCGAAATAAGTCAGTTGCTGCCTAAAAGCAATAAGAACTTTTCTGTTAGAAGCCATAACTTTTTCTCATTCTCCATGCTGCTACACAAAGAAAAACAATAATAGCAGAAACCACTAATATCTAGCATTTTTATTGTCAGAAGGTAAGTTGTCTTAAAACTGATCTCCAGGTTTACTGTCACTTTAAAGAGGAGCTGCACCTTTAAAAAAAAAAAAAAAAAATATTGAAAGCCAGCAGCTACAAATATTGCAGCTGCTGACTTTTAATAAATTGACACTTACCTGTCCCAGGGTCCAGCGATGTCAGCGGCAGATGACGAGCAATCGCTCGTCTCTCTGCTGCCCCCGCCGCCATCCTCTGTCAGGGAATTGGGAAGTGAAGCATTGCGGCTTCACTGCCCGGTTCCCTACTGCGCATGCGCGTCTCTACTGATCTCTGCTGTGTCCTGGGAACTGTGTGTTTCCCAGAACACAATGGGGGGGGGGGGGGGCATCTGCGGCGAGCTTGTCCCGGAAGTGGGTGCAGATACCTGGATTATCCAGGTATCTGCACCCCCTCCCCCCTGAAAGGTGCCGATTGTGGCACTGGAGGGGGGGAGGGATGAGATGAGCGGAACTTCCACTTCAGGGTGGAGATCCGCTTTAACTAGTTTGAAGCAAGCTGACCCCACAGACTATTTCCTACTGGGTGTGCCCGCTGGATGTGCTGCATAAACGGTATGTAGCCTCAGCTACATACAGTATACAGCCTTGCGTTCCAGGAGTGGGACGGAATTCTTATCGTCCCACCCCAGCAGCAAAGTAGGGTCAGTCTGAGCGGCGCTCAGCCATACATAGGCAGCTTTCAGCGTCATGAACTTTGTATTTATAGAAGAGCGCAACTCAGCCTGACTCTTTCGTTCTGGGTTTGAGACCAGAATTTTTCGTCTCGCTGCCAAATCACAAGGCTGTAGACCTGCACGATTAATCGTTAAGAATCGAAATCGCAATCTTCAAAACAGCACGTCACGATCTTTCTAACAAGTGCAGAAAGTTCTCACAGCTGGGGAAAAAAATCCAGGCAACCTGCCAAGTTTATTAACATAACATGCAACAAAGTATCTTTTTGTTCTTTGGTCAAAGGAAAGCATTCCGGAAGTTTAACCATTTAAAGACCAAACCTTTTCTGACATTTGTTGCTTCCAAGTAAAAATCCTTTTCTGCTAGAAAATTTACTTTACCCAAACATGATTTCTTTTTTTTTATTTTTTTTTTTATTTCTTTTTTAGCAGAGACCCTAGAGAATAAAATGGCGGTTGTTGCAATATTTTATGTCACACTGTATTTGTGCAGCGGTTTTTCAAACGCAATAAAAAAAAAAATACACCTTAATTTAAAAGAAAATGAAACGGTAAAGTTAGCCCAATTTTTTATTTTTTTTGTATAATGTGAAAGAGAACATATTACACTGTGAGAATCGTGATCTTTATTCTAAGCAAAAAAAAATTGCGACTCTCGTTTTAGTCAGTCGTGCAGCTCTACAAGGCTCTACAAGGCTGTAAAAGGTATGTAGCTGAGGTTTATACAGCACACCCAGCGGCCCACCTGTTGGTGTAAGAAATAGTTATTTGGTCCGGCTCAGCCACGGTAAAAGACGGTAAAGCTGGAGATCTGCTTTAAAGCTTTTGTTCTAAAAGGGCAATTCACACTTTCTGAGCATGCAGGTGAAGACATCAAATTTCTACAAATCTAGTTCAGTCCATAACCCTTCATTTCATCTTTTTGAACCATTAGTTGGAGGATCATCAGGATGTTGAAAGATCCAAACGCAGGTTTCACTTGCATAGGCTCTAAAGTGGTTCTACACATTTGACACCTAATCTGAAACCCCTGATTCTAAATTCATGGATATGAAGTGGTGTACTTTCTTCCACTTGACAAATCTGCATTTATGTTTATGTAGAATTTGAGAATAAATACACAATGTCAATTTTAGATGTCACGTTTATCACCTATTATCTGTAAGCACCGTCAACAGATTCAGTGGGGATTTGTGTACTTTTATAGGTATCTATATCGTGTTTTTTTTTCTTTTTTATCTTCATAGAATTTATCAAGTAAACTTGCACAGATCACCTGTCATGGAAACTTGTGTCACAGTTTCCAGTCATTCAATACCTGTTACACAGACACCGGCCTCTGGGGCCTATACATGGTGTGTGAACCAAACACAGTAGAAGACATGATGCATTTTGTGCAAAGAGAATGGTAAGTGATTAATGTTCAAAACGTGTATTATTAAAAGCATCTTTGTTTTAACATTGGAAAAAAAAAAGGTGTGTGTTTTTTTTTTTTTTATTTTTTTTTTTTTTTTTAGGGGAGGAGGGGGGCCATATACATAGTAGTTCATATTTTACACAGCATGAAACCAAAATATCCTCATCACTTAAAGAGCCAGGGTTGATAACTCTTAGTAGTTGTCAGAGATTTGCTTGGAACATGGTCTCAAGCTGTGACTCATTCTGCTTATATCATGTGCCGTTTTAGGATAAACCACTTCAGAAGTAAAACTTGATGGGCTAAGTTCACCTTTACCAAAAAAAATAAAAATAAATTCACATATTTTTGCAGAAAAATAATATGCATTTTTTTTTTTTTTCAATGGGAGCCTGCAACCCATTTCACCCAGTGGCTCATGGCTGCAATGTCAGGCTCCTGCAAATGCTTCCTCCAGGTCTCTGCCCATATCTCTGGGCTTTCAGATAGAGAGGTGGAAGAAGTGGACTTTGAGCACGCACTTGTGTTCCATTGATAACCACCGTGCCATGTGGGAAATATAAAACGTACTTATTCACAGGTCTCTGTGGATGTGAAAGGTAGGGGGTGCTTGGCAACATGTTACACTCTAAATACGGGTGTAAAATGTTTCTAAAGGTGGAATTGGTATTAATGCTACCACATAAGTATTGTGTACACAACATATAGTCATTAACCACTTGCAGACCGCCCGCAATGTTCTGCAGACAGACAAAGCGATGTACCGATACATCGCTGCCCATTTCTGTGTTTTTAAGGTGCTGGCACGAACTGTGGTTGTACATGAACTGTGAATGTCAGCAAGTCCCAGCCGATGATTCACGGCCAAGACCTGCTGATTGGCTGTATACAATCACAGCCCAGAGCTCTGTATTGGCAATCAACACAGAGCGCTGTAGAGGGAACAATTTCTCTGTTTCTCATCCGGCCACAGGGATGGGAAATGAAGATCTCTTTCAGAAGTAGCACACTTTACACATTCTACACATAGTTAGGCACACATTTAACCCCTTAATTGCCCTAGATGTTAACCCCTTCCCTTCCAGTGTCATTAGTACAGTGTATATTATTAGCACTGATCACTGTTTTCACGTCACTAGTAGTTAGTTCCCCCAGTGTCAGATTAACCACCACACTATTGCAGTCCCATTATAAAACGTTGATCACCACCATTAGTAGTATAAAAAATTCCAGTGTATATAACATAAATTGTAGGTGCTATAACTGACACACAAACCAAGCAATATACACTTATTGGGATTTATTTCATCAAAGACCTGTAGCAAAATAAATTTATTATTATTTATTTTTGTTCAACATTTTCGGGGGTTTTTCATTTATATCGCCAAAAAAATAAAAGCCAACAATGATCAATACCATCAACAGACAGCTCTATTTGTGTGAGAAAAAAAATGTATATAAATTTAATTTGTGTACAGTATTGACCACACAAATACCAGTTAAAATGGCACAGTGCCGAATAGCAAAATGACGGATAATGGCCTGGTCATGAAGGGGGTAAATAATTATATATATATATATATATATATATATATATATATATATATATATATATATATATATATATATATATATATAATATATAATTTTTTTTTTTTTTAAATATGGCACTATAACAATACTCTGCTAAGAACGAACACCAAAAATATAGTTTTCAGTATATCATCATACTCAAATGATGCAACTATCCCCATGTAATTTAAACAATTGTACTATAACTCAATGTTTACTATCATATTTGTGGCCATATATTCCAACAAATTAGTAGGATATAAACCATTAAAAATTAAGTAAAACAAAAAAAAGGGATGGAGGGGGGAGCAAAAGGCATCCAATAAGAGTGTCACCAAGCTTCCAAATTTTATACACAGTATGTTGATGTCTGGTGACTCAGGGTGTCTGGCCAAGAGTGTTTGAGCTACTATAGCAATGGTAGTGCAAATATCCCTTTCAGCTCATAACAGAGGGGACAGAGGTATAGGGGATTCAAGGAATTTCACCCACGGGGTTCAAACCTTACTGAACTTAGAATTATTTTCATTGGCTGTAGCTACCAATTCTTCCATTCGCATAGCATAGTTTTACTTCTGCTCCCCATTTGCATATAGTTGGTATTACTGCTGATTTTCCAATATCTTGGGATCAGGGCTCTGCCTGCCACCAGCAAAAATCGAAATGTCCTTTTTGATGGTTTAAGTGAACCCGGGATCAAAGAAAAAAGCAACCTCTGGGGTTTCTGGCCAAATCTTACCTGTAATCAAGTGGCTAAGATGAAATATAGTTGACCAGTATGGTTTTATTATCTGACAGGAGCACCACATGTGTAGATGTGTATCACCGGGCTCAGTGCATCTCCAAAATTGGTCTGGTATAGCCGGGTTAATTTTGTTTAATAAGGCTCCTTTGCCGACACAGGAGTGGGGTGTAAGCTTATTCAGGGGTTTCAAACCCCTCAGAGTGAGCGCGTGTTGGATAGGAGATGGATGTGGAGGTTGCCAGCACAGTACACCCTTGTTTGACAACCAATTGACCACACAATTACCAGTTAAAGTAGCACAGTGCCGAATAGCAAAATAATGGCCTGGTCATGAAGGGGGTAAAATTAAGCTTATGGGGAGCTTAAGTAGTTTAAGCTGACATATAGGTATGGCAGTTTTTACATATGGGACCCGCTTTGAAGCTGGAAATCGCTGTAGTAGGTACCGCTGCTGACGTCACATTCTCCACCTCATCCAATCAAAGAACACCCTTTGCTTCTATTGAGAAAATGCAAAGGGTTCTCTGAATAGCACCCTTACTAAGTGAATGAACCCTTTCATTCAGTAGGTAGCAGAGCAGCCACTTGGCATGGGACCTGGAAGTTAACGGCAGGCGGATCCCAAAGCTATATGGCACATACATAGTTGCATTGGTCCAAGCTGGCGCAAACGTAGCAATCTGAAAATTTTCCGTACCTAAACTTCAATGTTAGGTTGCTGTAAATGATCAGGTAATGCAGGACTTGCATATGAGCTTTCAGCACACAATCACACTACACCTCTATAATGTATGCTTTTTGTTGTAGGATAAGGCTTTGCACAAGTGTTACAGAAGGTGAAGTTGCACGTGCCAAGAACTTGTTGAAAACCAACATGTTGCTTCAGCTAGATGGTATGTATCTTGCCTTATGTACTATAAGACTTCCAGCTGACTATCACAAGGTTCATGTAAACATTGATGGCATTTTTATAAATGTAGAAAGACTTAAATTATGATGTCTACTTTAGAGGGGAATTTACAAAACCTCTGACATTATAGTACAGGAATTTAAAATATTTAATACTTTTTATTTTTATTTTTTTCATTCAGGTATTTTAATGTCACTGGTAGCTGTTAGATGGAAGGTAACGTTTTATTTTGTCTCTGATCTGATTCAATGCTTTTTGTTTTTAAAGGTTCCACTCCTATCTGCGAGGATATAGGCAGGCAGATGTTGTGTTATAACCGAAGACTACCGTTACCTGAACTGGAAGCAAGGATAGATGTAAGTCTATGACTGCACCTTGGGACTAGCAGTACCTAAGTTAATATTTAAAAGCAGAACTCCAGTCAAAAATAAGGTGATAAAAAATGAATTCGCCATTTAAAAGTCAAAATAACAAAACCAGCTTCTGATGCACTAGTCAGTTTTAACCAAAGCTCTTCCCGTAGTACTTTATGCCACCAAATGTCCTCAGTCTGATTGCCAGCATCATGCAACCCACTTACTCTGAGCCCAGGTCATCATGTGCCCTCTCCCAGCCTGTGGCTGGACAGTAAAGGGAGAAGCAGCACAATGAGTTTATCTCTCTGTCACTCTCTTTTCCTCTCCTCTCAACAGGCTTCATGTGAACACACATTGATTGGCCCCTCATGCTGCTTCTTCCTTTCAAATTTCAGCCCTACTTTACAGGGCCTGCAAGAGGTTGTTGCCAGATCAAATTCAAATGGTTGCGCTGTTCGCTTTAAAAAAAAAAAAAAAAAAAAAAAAATTACTTTTAATGATGTTTTAAAGTAGGTTTGGCTGAACTTCTTCTTTCTAATGCTAAATCTACTCTCAGCCACACTCTAAGCCTAATCTATCTAGCCCTGTAATAAAACAAAATCCTTATACTTACGTTTTATGAAGATCGGTTCCGGTCTCCAGCGGCGCATGCTGTGTGCAGGAGAAAACCGACAATGGCTCGGAAGTGACGTCACCTATAGACTTAATATGTGGCTTCCGTTGGCTGCCTCTCCTGAACCCGCCTACACACTGAAGCCACCACTAACAACACAGCGTGGGACCGGACCAGAGCCACTGCAGAATAGGTAAGTATAACAATCCTCTTTACAGAACTGAATAGATTAGGTTTAGAATGTGGCTGAGGGTAGGTTTAGAGTTAGGTTTTGGCTGAACTTCTACTTTACTGATTACAGAGCTTCCCTAATTTTGAATATTTATATCTGCCTAGAGTTTAGCTTTAAAGCTTGCGGATATGTTGACATGTACAGTACAATACAGATAGTGTAAAGGTATATCATGGTAGAACTTTTCCTTTTGACTTATTAACCCTAAACAAACACACCCACCCACACACCCTTTATCGTATATCACAGGACACAGATCCATAGTAATTACTACATGGGATGTCCTATAGCAATGCTATTTCAGGGTGGGGGGGGACACGTAGGGTGCCGACAGACTTGAGGACCTATACTACTGATTGCAGCTCACTGTGCCCAAAGGCGATATCCTCGTGCCTTTTTACATCCACTTGATAAAATCTGGTGAACATATGGACTGAAGACCAGGTTGCGGCCTTACGGATCTGAGCCATGGAGGCCTGGTGATGCACTGCCCATGAAGCAATAACTGCTTTGGTAGAGTGCACCTTGACTTGAAAAGGTGAAATTCTACCCTTTAAACCATAGGCCTGAATTATAACTTGCCTAATCCATCTAGAAATAGTGGATTTAGATGCTGCCTGAACCTATCCTAGGACCTTCTGGCAGCACAAACAAGACGTCAGTTTTTCAAATCTGAGCAGTCGTCTTTTACCACTTAACGACCGCCGCATGCCATTGTACATCATCACAATGGCATGTACAGGCACAAGCACGTACATGTACGTGCTTGCCTTCCAGCGGGTGGGGTGTCCGATCGGACCCCCTTCCGCTGGATGCGGCGATCCGTTTCGCTTCAGGAGCTTCAGGATCCGGGATGAGGGGATGGCCGTTGGTTTCTGGCCATCCCCTCTCCATCGCTCCTGGCGAATGAGAAGCTTCCTCCCACTGTGTATTGTATACACAGGCAGGGAGGAAGTGATGTCATTCTCCTCGGGGCAGTCTTTTTGACCGGACTACGAGGAGAAGACTATAAAAGTGCACCAAACACTACACTGACACTAACACACAGGCACACAAAAACTCTGGTTAGTTAGTTTGCTTTTTATAGCATCAGGGCACCCACCATTTATTACCCAATAAAGGTTTAACCCCCTGATCACCCGGCGGGTGATATCAATTAGGTTTTAGGGTCAGGGTCTGCGTCGCCCCAGGCAGCGCTAGGTTAGTGCCAGTACCACTAACACCAACGCGCAAAGCATACACCTCCCGTAGTGGTATAGAATCTGAACAGATCAATATCTGATCTGATCAGATCTATACTAGCGTCCCCAGCAGTTTAGGGTTCCAAAAAAACGCATTGTTAGCGGGATCAGCCCAGATACCTGCTAGCACCTGCGTTTTGCCCCTCCGCCCAGCCCACCCAAGTGCAGTATCGATCGATCACTGTCACTTACAAAACACTAAACGCATAACTGCAGCGATCGCAGAGTCAGGCCTGATCCCTGCGATCGCTAACAGTTTTTTTTTTTTTTTTGGTAGCGTTTAATATTTAAATCCTGAAGGCAGTGCTTGGTTTTCGGGGTCCAGTACGTGGCTAGGCTCCCAAAAAGTCCCCCACATGTGGTATCCCCGTACTCGGGAGAAGCAGCAGAATTTATTTTGGGGTGTAATTTGACTTATGCCCATAGCATGTGTGAGCAATATATCATTTAGTGACAACTTTGTGCAAAAAAAAAAAACAAATTGTAATATTCCTGCAACTTGTGGCAAAATATAAAATATTTAATGGACTCAACATGCCTCTCAGTAAATAGCTTGGGGTGTCTACTTTCCAAAATGGGGTCATTTGGGGGGGTTTTGTGTTATTTTGGCATTTTATGGCCTTCAAAACTGTGATAGGTAGTGAGGAGTGAAATCAAAACTTTGCACCCTTAGAAATCCTGAAGGCAGTGATTGGTTTTCGGGGTGCCATACGCGGCTAGACTCCCAAAAAGTCCCACACATGTGGTATCCCCGTACTCAGGAGAAGCGGCAGAATATATTTTGGGGTACAATTCCACATATAACTATGGCATGTGTGAGCAATATATCATTTAGTGACAACTTTTTGTAAACTTTTTTTTTTTTTTTTTTTTTTTTTTGTGTCATTATTCAATCACTTGGGACAAAAAAAAAAATATTCAATGGGCTCAACATGCCTCTCAGCAATTTCCTTGGGGTGTCTACTTTTCAAAATGGGGTCATGGGGGGGGGGGTTTGTACTGCCCTGCCATTTTAGCACCTCAAGAAATGAGATGGGCAGTCATAAATTAAAAGCTGTGTAAATTCCAGAAAATGTACTCTAGTTTGTAGACGCTATAACTTTTGCGCAAACCAAAAAATATACGCTTATTGACATTTTTTTTTTTTTTACTAAAGACATGTGGCTGAATACATTTTGCCCTAAATGTATGACTAAAATTGAGTTTATTCGATTTTTCTTATAACAAAAAGTAGAAAATCTTTTTTTTCTCAAAATTTTCGGTCTTTCCATTTATATCGCAAAAAAATAAAAATCGCAGAGGCAATCAAATACCACCAAAAGAAAGCTCTATTTGTGGGAAGAAAAGGACGCAAATTTCGTTTGGGTACGACATTGCATGACCGCACAATTACCAGTTAAAGCAGTGCAGTGCGAAATTGTAAAAAGACCTCTGGTCCTTAGGCTGTTAATTGGTCCGGGACTGAAGTGGTTAAATAGACTTTGACCGATCTCACTACATCAAGACAATGTAGTGACTTTTCTTCCTTAGAAGATGGTTTTGGAAAAAACGATGGAAGAACAATATCTTGGTTTAGATGAAAGCCTGAAACCACCTTGGGCAGGAAACCTGAATGAGGATGCAACACAACCCTGTCTTCATGAATAATCAAATATGGCTCTTTACAGGAAACCCTCCTTCCTGAGGATATAGCAACTAGAAACGCTAAATTCCTAAGGGATTATGCTGAATCGGTTTACAAGGCTGTTTTTGCAACACTGACAAAACCAAGTTCAAGTCCCAAGGGTTCAAGGTAGATTTAACTGGTGGATTAATCCTCATTACCCCTTGCATAAAAACCTGGACCAAAGAATGCGAAGCAAGCGATCTTTGAAATAAGACCGATAAAGCTGAGACTTGGCCCTTAATGGTTCTTAAGGCCAGCTTCATCTCTACCGAGAACTGTAGAAAGGCAAGAATTCTGCCTATGCTGTACTTTCGAGGGTGCCAACCCTTGGACTCACACCAGGAAACATAAGTTTCCCAGACTCTATAATATGAATCTGGAAGCTGGCTTCCTTGCATTAATCAACAAGCTTTGGCTATACTTATCCTTTTTAAATAATAGCACAATAAACCATTTGATCACAGTTCCCAGTGTGTATTGTGTGGCAATCTGTCACTGTTTATTTTTTATTTTTTTCCACAAAGAATTTTTATTTTTTCAAAGTAACAGCAAGCAAATACAAGGCAATATTAAGACTTCAATCTGTACAGAGCACCATGAACGGCCAACATGACCTTACATATACTCGTTGTTAATAAGCCAAAGTTGTAACAATTAAACACAGCAAATTCCAGACAGTATGTTTCCAGTAATGGAACTGTAAACATTGTATCACTTAGGTACACGCCTTCATTCCAGCTTGCTCAAGGTAGCATTGCGCCCTACGTTTACTCCAAACTGTTGCGCCCATGATGTCAACGGCGCGCCAGTAACTCCTACCTGATAGCTAGGGGGGGGGGGGGGTCTGGGAGCTCCAACAAGATTCGGCAGGTCGTCCCAACGACTCCCAAATTTGAGTGATGCCCGCTGACAAGGTTCTCCAGCCCCACCTCCCTTGCCATGGACGCCATCAGTGATGCCTGTATGACCCCAGGGTGCGGTTAGTACCGCAGATGAGCTGGACAGGGAGAAGGGGAGGGTAGGGAAAGGATAGAGAGAAAGAAGGAAAGAAAAAAGGGGGAAGAGGGGGGTGGGTGGTGGTAGGAACGGAAAGAGGGGACCAGCTAGGACTTGGAGGGGAAAGACAATGAGCTAGGGGAAAGGGGGGAAGGCTTAGAGAAGCCCTTGGACGGGATGGGGGTGGGGTCCACCCACCAGCTACCCTCTCCGTCTCGATGAAGCAACCAAGGGGGAAGCAACAGTACACTCCAGAGCAGCAGCTATATCCAGATAGGCAGTGCCTTATGCACCGCCCACTGGGGGAATGCCAGTCGGGGAGAATCCCTCTTTCAAGGTGCTACTGTCTCTTAATTTTGCATCAAAGCAAGGTATCTTTGGGACGATTTGAAAGTCCGCCACGCCTCCCAGACTGCCGAAAAGCTGGAAATCCTGTCATGTGCCGTATGAATCCGCTCCTCCATTGCTTCTATATGGTTAATACGATGAAACCAGCTTTTAATCGAGGGGGGGGACATGGATCTTCAAAGTACCGGAATACAAAGCCTAGCAGCATTGGTCATATGCATCGCCAGAGACTTAAAATATTTCTTTTGGGGAATTTTAGATAGGTGTAGTAGATATTGCGCCGGGGTGAAATCTCAGAGATTACCTCATGGACTTCCCTCCAGTAAGGCTGAATCAAAGAGCATCCCCACCATATGTGGAGAAGGGTACCTGACTCCTGACCACATCGCCAACATTGATCAGAGACTGTCGGAAAGATTCTATAGAGCAGATCTGGGGTTTTGTACCATCTCATCTTTAGTTTATATCCATTTTCTTGTGTGTTTACATTGAGGGACCCTTTGTGAATGTAAAGGTGTATGCGGTCCCACTCTCCATCTGTAATCTCCCGATCCAGCACGGACCCCCAGAAGGCTCGATCTGAACTCTTGCCAGAATGCTGAGTCCCAAGCATGGATGCATACAAAGTTGAGATCACATGATTCTGGGGAGTCGTGCTGGAGCACAGGGCCTCAAATACAGTGGGCTTTGTCAAGTACCCCGGTCTCCTCCCCGGCTCATCTAAGAAATGCTTCAGCTGCATATAGGACCAGTACGGGAACGCCTTTGTGTTGGACAGCGTGGCCAAGTCGTGATGACTCAAAAATTTGCCCCTCCGAAAGAACTGTTTCGCTACCATCTCCGCAAATGGCCATTCCCGAGCTAAAAAGCTGGCAGATAATCCCGGGGGGAAATCAGGGTTTCCCCTAATAGGGGTGATCGGGCACTCCATGTGGGAAAGCGCTAGCGCCCTGCAGGCCCTGGTAAATTCTTGCAAGGTCGCCCCAACGAGGGTGCGCAGAGAGCTGAGGTCCCTTGGGTTGTTTGTTACACCAGGGAAGCGCTTGCAAGTCGTGACCTACAGTGAGCCTTTGTAGTTCTACCCAGTCTTTGCAACGCGAATGGATCTTCCAGTCAACTACCCTGGTCATGTGTACTGCCCAATAATAGCGTTTAACGTCTGGCAGGCCAATTCCTCCCTTAGCTTTAGGTAGAACCAGGGTCGCCCAACCGATATGAGCTGCTTTGGAGCCCCAGAGGAAGGATCTACATTCTCTTTTAAAGGCCGTGAAAAAAGGCCGGCGGTAGACGTATTTGGAGCGTTTGCATTTTATAAAGAAGTCGTGGAAGAACTGTCATTTTAAGGGCAGCCGCCCGCCCAAACCACGGTGGAGTCGGGACATCCTACCTCTATAGCTCTTGTTGTATATTTTTTTAGTTCAGGGAGAAAGTTCTTTTTCATAAAGGGAACTAAGCTTTCCAGGCAATTGTATACCCAGATATGTGATAGCATCTGACTTCCACTTAAAGGGAAAGTTGGCTTGGCATTGCTGGGCAAGACAATGTGGCAGGGAGACGTTCAGCGCAAACGATTTGGAGTAATTAATTTTAAGGTTGGCTATGCGTTTAAATTGCTCTAATATTGGCATCAAATTTGGTAGAGACATTAATGGGGATGTGAGGAAAAGCAAGATGTCATCCGCGAAGGCCGCGATCTTGTACTCCTTATGGCGCACCCTAATGCCCTTAATGCCCTTAATGTCCGGGTTGTGCCTGATGCAGCGTAAAAGGGGTTCCAGGGTGAGGATGTACAGGAGGGGAGAAAGAGGGCACCCTTGTCTGGTACCATTGCGGATGCGGAAGGCGTCCGACAGGTGGCCATTAACCTTGACCCTGGCCCTGGGGTTGGAATATAAAGCCCCAATAAAGGCACACATGGTGCTGCCCAGGCCCAGAGCCCTCCGCACCGCCTGCAAGTAGTCCCAGGCCACCCTGTCGAACGCATCCATTGCTAAAAAAAAACCTCCTGCTGGGTGGAGGTCAGCCAATGATGGAGGTTTAAAGCCTTGATCGTGTTGTCCCTCGCTTCCCTTCCCCAGACAAAGCCCACTTGGTCCTTCCCCACCCAGGCAGGAATGTAGAACGCCAGACGGTTTGCTATAATTTTCGCAAACAACTCAAGATCCACGTTTAACAGTGAAATTGGCCCATAATTCATGATATCCGTAGGGTCCTTGTTGTCTTTGGGTAACACTGTTATATACGCTTCTAAAAGCGTATCCGGGGGTTGGGGGGTCTTGGCTAATGTGTTAAAGGCTTTAAGGAATTGTGGCGCCAGCAGAGCAGTATAATTTTTATTTTTTTATTTCACTGTGTGCCATTATAAAAAAAGAAATGTGTATATATATATATATAGGTGGAACACCAGGGCTTGAGTGCAAGCTTTTTGGAGACTGCAAAACGTACTACAGGAGAGGGTGGGAGACTGCAGACATGGTAGAGGAGAGGGTCAGAGACTGAAGAGACATTGTACAAGTGTGTCCTAGCAGTGTGGAAAAACATTCATCACTGCACTATGTGTAAACAGGAGTTTACAAGATCTAACAAAATGGCAAAAAAAACAACTTTGCTAACAGTCAATTCTCAAGCATAAGAGGACAGTAAATGGTTAACAGGTCTGTGAAGCTCCCAGCCTGACCACCTAATTCCTTCAAAGATGCTTTGGAAAAGGTCAAACATCTCATGGATGGCTGACATGGAACTTTGGCACAAATGGCTCTATAGAAACAGCTGAAGTTGCAAAGTGTAATCATCTCTCACCTGTCCTGTCTGCAGTGTAAATAAAAACAAAGATAAGCAGCAGCGTGAGAGGATGGGGGATGGGGGGGGGGGGAGTCATCCTTTGATAACTGTGAGCACTGCCTATTCTACACACAGGACGGGAGAAAACGCTGATGATTGGATTGCTGCAGCTGGTGTTTGCCATTACCAGTGAGTCTGTGACATGTTTCACCATACCGTCTTCATACTCAGGTTTGTCAGATCCTCTCCATCCCACTCTGCTCTGGCCACTAGCATGGCCTGGTCAAATGTGGTGGGCTGGGTAATCTTGATTGGCTAAGGAGGTGGTGGGAGGCGGAGCAACTAGGCAGTCATGCCCTCCCACTCAGAAGAGCAGCGCTATTACACTGGTCTGTTCCTTTCCCTCCAGCACCTGAAAGCCAGTGGGAGGTAGAGGGGGAAAGCCGCACCCAGCTCTGCAATACCAACCGCCTGCCACACCATACTCCTTGCTGTCTGGGCCCCCCTATCAGCGGCCCTGCCGGAAGCCTGGGGAATGATGATGAGGAGGAAGAGGTGAGAAGAGGGTCAGCTGCGCCCCTAGGCGGCAGTGCGCCATAGAAGGCTGCCTAGTTCGCCTAGTGGAAGCACTGGTCCTGGTTATCTTTTTCGTCCTATTTCTAGAAGGTCATCCTCTTAAGCAGCTTCTGTAGCCATGTTGTCTGGGCCTAAGATCTGTTCTCCATTTACAAAGCCACTCCTTTCCACTGTTGAATTTGTGTCAGCCTGTGCACAATTAATGGGGCAATCTGCTTGCAGAAGCTCCAAAAGTGCTCTGGCACCTTCTACTACAGAACCTTTTTCTAACCTTCCTGGCCTTACTCTTTGAGTGCCTGAGACCCTATCGACACCCAGATTTAGAATTTGAGTCTGTAAAGCCTGCATCTGTATAAACTGTGAATGAGTTAGCCCCATATGACTCGGAGTGCTGTTTCCAAACTCGCTGATGCAACTATGCATCTAGGGGATCAACCTGCTTGTGCTATGGCAAAGACCTTCCCAGTACATGTAGTGCTTTATAAAAAATTTCTGTTAGGGCTGGGAGCATCCCATGCATTCCTGGCTTCATCTTAAAAGTGTGATTAAAGCATTTGTTAACCCAAATAAAAAAAAAAACATATCCTGTTCCCTTAAAGCATTTTATACAGCACAGTGCTTGTGCTGTCATTTGCCCCACCCTGTATTGCCTAAAAAAAAAAAAAAAAAAAACCTGGCTGATCCTGCCTGGCTTGACCATAATATATCAGGGCTGCTGAGTCCTGACACCGTGGTCAGCATACATGCCGCTGCAGCCCTGCTCTCCTCTCCCTCCAATCTTTGTGTCTTGTGGAACTCCTGGAGCAGATATCTAAAGCACTACACTTCAGTTGTGATAGCCTCTTAAAAGCATCAAAGTTTATATTTCAAATGTAGGTGATGTTTTTTCACATGGATATGGCACTTTGGCGCTACATACCTAGGACATAGAGGATTTGTTTAAAGAATGCCTTATTCAGTTACACTTTGGTCGTGCCTGACCCTTTTGGTTCTTGCACTATGCCTCTAAGTGTAGGAGATCTGTAGATGGAACAGAAGAAATCCTAAGCTTCATCTCCTACAGTTTCTCATAGGTGTTTTAGAGTCTGACACTTAATTCACAGACCTACACCAGAAATCTGCTGTTGAAAGTGCACCCCCCCCCCCCCTCCCTTTCCAGAGGTCTTTTTTTCTTTTGCCTGTCCTGTCAGGTCAAAGGCAGTTTATATCCCTTCAGCGTGGAAGCTCAGGACCCTCTCTGTAGCTGTGATCTCCATACCCGATCAGCCAGTTTGTCCAGTTGCCTTTCCTCGCTCATCTGGGCATTTGTGACCCAATGTACATAGACCCAAGTTGTTTGGGTTCCCTACATCCTGAATGTTGGTTACCCCCTTTCTCATCTGACTTTTGCTTTTACAAGGAGTCTGTTACCATTCAGGAGGAACATATAATATTTGTCAGTCATCGTCACAGGAACCTTTTGTTTTAAATATTGTTTATTTCGTTTTCCACATTTACAAAAAGAACAGTACAAAATATTCCTTATACATACTTTTAAAAATCACTTTGACTAACATTCATGTTATTTCAGTATTTTCAACATTCACATAAAAACAAACAGTAAAAAAAAATACACATTGGGTGCCCGACCGGATCGATCTTAAATATCCCAAGAGGGAAGAAGAAGAAGAAGAGGAGGGGAGAGAGGGAGGAAAAAAAAAAAAAACACACCCCCTCCCCCTCTCTTCATGTGTTTAAAATTATCCTTTTGTGATTTTATCTTACCCGTATTTATTACCCCTCCCACGTGACGCTTTTTCTTAATTCCAATTTGTGATTTGTGTAAGGTGGGGATTCCTCTCCTTCCATCCCCACTCCCTTCTACAAAAAAAAAAAAAAAAGAGACAAAAAACACACCAAACAAAAAAAAAAAAAAAAAAAAAACCCCGACAAACCCCCTAAAGGGCCCCTGAACAAGGGGTCCCCCCATCTCCTCCCCCACACAAAAAAAAAAAAAAAAAATACAAAAAGAAAAAAAAAAAAAAAAAAGGGGGGGAAAGGGATCCTTTCCCCTTCTCCTCCCTTCCTCCCTCCTCTCCTCCTCCCTCCTTTATAAAAAAAAATAAATAAATAAATAAAAAATTTATAAGGGGTTATGAAGTATATGCATCCTACCTCCCTCCCCTAGACGCCCCCTCCATCCCCCATAATTCCAAGATATATTGAGGATTTTCTAAATTCCATCCAGTTCCTCCAAGTCGCCTGGAATCTAGTTTCGGCTCCCCGTTGAAGGTATATTAGTTCTTCCATAATCCTCAATCTATCTATTTCCCTAAACCAATCTCTTATCTCTGGTGTTTCCTTTACTTTCCAGTATCTCGGGATCAGTACTTTCGCTGCGTTTAGCAAAAATGGAGTTAATGCTCTTCTATATTTTTCCCTAGGGCCCTCGGCCGCGTGAAACAAACATTTCCAGGGATCCAGTTCTATTTCCTTCCCATCGATCTCTTTAATTAAGCCCACCACCTTTTCCCAGTATAACTGGATTGCACTGCATTGCCACCATATATGGGCGTGGGTTCCCTCCCTCCCACACTCTCTCCAACAGAGGGGTGATAAGTCTTTGTTAATCTTATGCATTTTCGATGGAACATAATACCATCTAACCAATAATTTATAGTTCATTTCTTGGATCTTCGTATCTATTGAAGTGGAGTGGGTATAGTCTATAACTTTCCCTTTCAGTTTTTCTGGGATTGATTGATTCAATTCCCCTTCCCACCTCCCAAAAGCAGGTATCGCCTCATCCTCCATTAAAGATATTAAGGTCCTATATATCTTAGAGATCCCCTGTCTGCCCACTCCTCCTCGATCAATCAATTTCTCCCAAGGGTTTAAATTGTCACCAGAGCGGAGAGGTTTTGGAAGGGACTCAACAAAATGTTGGAGTTGTCTGTATCTCCATCCATCCCATGGTGTTCTTCCATATTTCTCTCGTATCTCCTCTAATGAGCATAAGCTATTTACTTTTAACACATCCCTTAACCTTAATATGTCCCTATGCCTCCACTTCTGGAACATTTTGTTTTCTTTCCCCGGAGGAAAATAGTTATTTCCTGACAGGGGCATTAGAGGGCTATTGTTATTTTGTCCTTCTGTACCTTTAAGTACCCCATCCCATGTTCTTAATGTTTCCATTGTAATCGGGGATATTCTTCTAGAGAGACCCCTAAACTTCATTGGAATCCAAATGGTCTGACTCAGGGCAACATTACTCATATTATCTTCCAGTGATACCCACTTTTTATATGGAGCATTGTAAACCCAATCCAAAATCCTCCTCATTACCGCTGCTGAATGATATTTTTGAAAATCTGGGAGAGATACCCCTCCCTTATCCTTAGGCCTATTCATTACCTTATAAGAAACGCGACTTCCTCTTTTGTTCCATATAAATTTCTGAATCAGGGATTTAATAATTTTAAAATAGGCCCCTGGGATATTTATCGGGAGGCTCTGAAAGATATATAGAGCCTTTGGCAGAATCATCATTTTAATTACGTTTATCCTGCCAAACCATGACAGTCTGTGTGCAGGGTAACCTTTAAGATCTTGTTTAATTTTATTTAAAAGAGGGAGATAATTATCTTGATATAAATCTGTAGCTGATGTCGATAAGTATATTCCTAAGTATTTCAGGCCCTTCTCTTTCCACACAAAGGGGAAAAGAGCTCTAAGTTCTCTTCTCTCCTCTGGGGGAGAATAGACATTTAATATCTCAGTTTTCTCTCTATTGATCTTAAAGTTCGAAACATTCCCGTATTCCCCCAGCTCCTGCAGAATCCTAGGAAGGGACTGTTTGGGATTCGTTATATAGAGCATAATATCATCTGCAAATGCAGATATCTTATGCTCATTCTCTGAAACTTTTATTCCCTCAATACCTTGGTTCGCTCTTATAGAAACCAAAAGAGGTTCTAAGGAGAATACAAAAAGTAAGGGAGATAGTGGGCATCCCTGACGTGTACCATTATAAAGCCCAAAAGAGTTTGATAGGGTCCCATTCACCTGAATCTGAGCTGTAGGGTTAGAGTATAAGGCCTCTATCCACCGCAGCATTCTTGGGCCTAAACCAAATTTATATAATGTCTGCAGCATGTATTCCCATTCTAACCTATCAAATGCCTTTTCCGCATCAACCGATAGGAAAAGGGAAGACTGCTTCTTCTTCTTCTTAACTTCCTGCATTAAGAGGGTTGTTCTCAGTATATTGTCCCTCGCCTCCCTTCCAGGTACAAAACCTGCCTGATCTCCTTCTATACAATCTGGCATATGTTGTTTCAGCCTCTCGGCTAAAATCCTTGCATACATTTTTACATCCTCATTAATCAGAGAAATAGGTCTAAAACTAGAGCACAATGTTGGATCTTTCCCTTCCTTTGCTAATATAGTTATAAAGGCCCCCAAAGCTTCCTTCCGTATCTCCCTTCCTTCCCCTATTGAGTTCATGTACTGATGAAAATAAGGTGTTAAAGATCCCAAAAACTTTTTAAAGTATAATGACGTGTATCCATCGGGCCCTGGGCTCTTCCCATTCTTACTATCCTTAATTGCTCTCTCTATTTCCTCCTTAGAGATATCCCTATCGAGCATACCAGCATCCACCTCTGCTATCCTCGGTAGATCTACCTTCCGGAGATATTGTTCAATTTTTTCCCTTCTCTTTTGTTTATCCTTGGGGTCCTGGTTTCCATTTACCTTATACAGTAGTTGGTAGTATTCTGAGAAGATGTTACTAATGTCTCTTGTTGCATATTTCATTACTCCCTTCTTATCTTTAATTTTTGCAATATAATTAAAATTTCTTCTAGGTTTAATTACCCCTGCCAGGATTCTCCCCGGTTTATTACCAAATTCATATTGTCTTTTAGCGGACTTTAAAAAGGCCTGCCTGGTTTCCTGTTCCAATATGTCTCTCAGTGCCTCCCTTTTTCCCATAAGTTCGTCCATTATTTTATGGTCATTTAACCCTTTATGTAACTGTTCCAACTCCTGGATTTCCTGTAAGATTAGTAATTTTTGCGTTGACCTTATTTTCCTCCTCTTAGCTGCTTCTGCTATCAATCTCCCTCTCATATATACCTTATGGGTCTCCCACAACACAGTTGGTGCAATATTTTCTACATTATTTTCTTTAAAAAATAAGTTCATATCTCTTTCCAAAGCTTCAAATATTTTATGGTCATGCAAGAGGGATTCATCCAACCTCCATACTCTTTGCCTAATCGGTATATCCTCCAGGTCCAAAACAGCCATAACTGGGGCATGATCGGAGAGAGTTATTGATTTTACTTCTACTTTCTTTAACCCCTCCAAAAGCTGATGGTCCAAGAGGATATAATCGATTCTTGAGTAAGAGTGATGTACCTGGGAGTAATATGTAAAATCCTTTCCCCCCGGATGCGCAATTCTCCACACCTCCACTAGTTGCTGTCGATGTAATTTTTGTTTAATTATCTTTAGGTATTTACCTTCTGAGCGTAGGGATGGGGGTTGGGCATCCAGGGTTGGATCAAATACAAAGTTAAAATCCCCTGCCATAATCACCCCCCCTTCCTTAAAACATTCTAATTTATTCAACACTTTCCCCAAGAAGGGACAGGGGAGATAATTAGGGCAGTAGATACAAGCCAACGTATACATTTTATTATAAATCAAGCCTTTGATAAATAGATATCTCCCTTCAGAATCCGATTCCATAGCCTTTAAAGTAAAAGGGGTATTTCTGTCAAACCCAATAGCAATTCCTCTTGCCCTTTTGCTAGAGGAATATCCGTGAAACCAGGTTGGATAATTTTTAGACTTCAGACCACTATTATGGGACCATTTAAAATGAGTTTCCTGTAGGAAAGCAATATTTGATGACCATTTTTTCAACTCCTGCAAAATCTGATATCTCTTATTGGGACTATTTAACCCTCTAACATTATATGTAACAATCTTCAACGGGGCCATCTTTCATGGAGATTGGTTATAGCCCACCCTAGACATTCCATCATGAAGTCAAAAACAAAAATAAACGTATATTTTTTACCTAGATCGATCCAGTCGGTATACCCTTCATTGATAAATGTGAAACAACAACATATTCTCCCCCCCCAATATTTTCCTCCCTCCCTTCCCACCCCCCCACCCTTTACACATTGAATATCAATGTTATCGTCCTCCAGGCTAGTGCCCATTTACTAGACCCCAGCCCTGGTTGGACCTTCCTTGAGGGAGTATAAGTGCCCGCGTGAGCCCCCGAGCCTCACCCCTCCTTGGGGGTGGTCTCGGGGGGGCACGCGGGCACTGCCCCGCCCCTGGCGCATACTTCCCCCCCCCATGCGAGCCTACTCAAAGTCATCCTTGCCTAGAACCTTTCTTTATTTTTTCCTTTTCTTTCCCTTTTCTTTCTCCTCTTTTTCCTTCTCTTCCCCCCTCTCCCCCTCCTCCCCTCCCCCTTCCCCTCTCCTCCCCCTTCCCTCCCCTTTACTATTCTTCCCCTAATCCTTCCCATTAACCTGTTATTATTTATTTACCCCACTATTTGCCTCTTCCACCCCCCTCTCCTCTCCCCTAATCCAGCGGAGGAGAAAGGGAGAGGAAAAAGAGGAAGAGAGGCCCTACACTCTATTCCAGGGTTGTTCTCTTAATTTCATCCAATCTAGGGGTTTTTTCTCCCAGTTTTCTAGATTAACACATGGTATATTCAGTTTATTGCAAAATTCTTTCAGGTCCTCTGGGAATCTTAAAATGGCTGATATCCCTTGGTTTTTAGCTATCAGACATGCGGGGAAACCCCATCTGTAAGTGATCTTCTTCTCTTGTAGTTGATTTATTAGGGGTTTCAATGCCCTTCTCCGGCTCAGTGTCTCTTGTGAGAGGTCAGAAAAGAAAAGCAACGTAGCTCCCTCATATTTAATAGTATCAGAGCTTCTTGCATCTTGCTGAATTTGTTGTTTTGTTTCGTATTGAGTAAACCTCACAATCACATCTCTCTCTATCTCAGGTCTTGGCTTCTCTTTTGTTTGAATTCTATGTATTCTATCAAAAGCTATATGGGATGTTACTTCTTTTTTCATTATTTTATTAAAGACTTCTCGAAGCACAGTCTCCAACTCAGTGTTTTTCACGTATTCTGGTAGGCCACGAATTCTTAAGTTATTGCGCTTGTTTCTGTTTTCCTGGTCTTCTAATTTATATCTAATATTTCTCATTTCTATCCAGTCCATATCCGCTCTTTTTTGTAATTCCGAAATAGCTTTTTTATGCTCTTCTAATTGTATTTCCGATTCTTCTACCCTTTTTAATACGTTTTGAATATCTGCCCGGGTTACCTTTAATTCTCCCTTGATCATCCCTTCCAGATGTGACATCATTTCTGCCATGTCCTGTTTAGTAGGGAGTGATTGGGGATTAATTCCTTCTTTTTCTGGTTCCCACATTTTTCCTGATTCTTTTTGTTGATGTCGTTCTTTCAAGCTTTTCTGTGGAGTTGTACCTTCCTCTGTATTAGGTTTTTTATTCATCTGTTTTTCACAGGAAGGTGATGTTCCCTCTCCCCTTTCAGCCTCCCTTTCTTCCCTCTGATCTACTCTGCCCTGGGCCATATAAGTTTTTATAGAGTTCCCTTTCCCACTCTCTGTTTGTCCTGCTTTGGCTCCCCTCCTTACCATGATCCTTTCTTACCCCCTTCCCCTTCGGTTTAATCTTTCAAGTTTATGCAACTAAGCATTAATATTATTTAACTCTGTTCCCGGCCTAATCTTCCCCAGATTATAGCTCCTCCTGGGGAGCAGGCACTCTTTCCTTGTTTATTCCTTTCTTCTTTTCCCCTTCCCTCTTCACTTCCCCCAATCTATTTGTGTACAAATCCGTCTTCAATTACAATACAATTACAGTACATCCTCATTATTATGCAATTTTTTATATAATTTTTCCAAAACTATATAATATATATATTATGTATCCAGAAAGGGGGATATAGAAGGGCTTTCCTTCCCCCTTTTCTTTTCTCCTTTTGAGTAAAGTGCATAAAGTGCAAAAAAAAAAAGGGGAAAAGATGCACACAGTGCAAAAAGTGTTAAAGGTAGTGAGGTTTGCCAAAAAAGTGCAAAAAACACAAAGTGTAGAGGTGCTAAAAAAAAAAAAAAAAAAAAAAAAAAGGGTAAAAAAAAAAAAAAAAAAAAAATTTTAATGAATAAATAAGTGCAATTAATGCAACAGGTGCCAAAAAAAAAAATAAAAGATAAAAAAAAAAAAAAGAAAAATAAAAAAAAAAGGGGAGGGAAAGGGGGGGGGGGAGGGGGGAGTCCAACTGCAAAAAAGTGCAAAATTGTCAAAGTGCATAGAGTGCCAAAATTACAAAAGAAGGGGAGATGGAATACTCCCGAGAGCAGGGATAGGGGGGGGGGGGAGGGGGGGTACTTATTATTTCTTAGTTTGTCTATTTTTTTTTTCCAAGATATTTTTTAGTCCAAACCCTATATCCTTTTTATTTACCCTCCAAAAAAAAAAGGGGGGGTTAGAAAAAAAAAAAAAAAAAAAAGGGGGGGGGGGGGGGGGTGCAAATAACAATGTGGGAGGGGGGAAAAGAGGCAAGTTGTTGTGTTAGGTATACTAAATGTATAAATGTATGCTCTAGTCCTAGTCTCTTAATCTTTGCACAGGAGGAGAAGTGATGTCCAGTAACTTTTGATTTCAGCTATATCAGAAGGAGAAAGGGAATTCCAGCACATATATCTTGATATCCATTCAACTTAATATCCAAAGTAAAATATCCGAAAAAAGACAAAAGAAAGAAAAAATGGGGGGGGGGGAAGGGGGAATTACAAAATACAGTCCAATAACTCCTCCAGGGTCACACTTTCTCTATTTATGGTTAATTTGATGGTATTAATTTTTTTTTTTCAAATAGGGTCCATATTTCAGGTTCCCCCAAAACTCTATCGTGTTTTCTCAAGTATCATATCGTCCAAAACCTTCGTTCAGTCTATTGAGATAAATATTTTGTCTGGGGCAGTCCACTCCACTTCAACCATACGATCGGATTCTCCTCTCAGCCCCCGTGCATCAGCCAGATCATAGGTCTTTCATCCAGTTTGATATTTTAAAGGGGCTAGCATAAACTGGTCTCTATAACCATCAAAGACCCAAGGCAGTTCCTTGAAGGGAAAATCCAATATAACAGTCCTCTCAAAGCAGCCCGCAGGACATGGAGGGACAGGGGGGAGAGAAATTTCAGTTTAACAGTCTATCACTCTGCATAGCCACGAGATTACAGCCGCTCTCTCTTTCTTACCCCCTCCAGAGCCCCCTCGCCGTCAGCCGCATCAGCGTCCTCTCGGTGTCTCGGGATCTCCACACTCCGCTCTCTCTCTAGGAGGAGGTCTCTGCAAACAATCGCCTCCGCAGTCAGTGAACCATGTCCTGGGTCTAAGGCTCCAGGAGCGGACTTCCGCTGATCTCCTTCACTCCTTCTCCCCACTCGTCCGGATCTAACAAGCTCCTTATCGTGAGGGGGAACGTAGATTTCTGTATCTGGCTCCACCGACGGCAGGATACTTGAGCTCCCCCACGATCGTTGCTTCAATTACTCAATGGCTAAGCATGTGTATAAGCTTAGGCATAGGCATAGGTAGTATCGGTAGTTAAGACAGCATGCTTTTCAGCTCGCCGGGGAGGTGCGCCTTCGGCTACGGCGTTCAGCTAGTAAGTGGCGCCATCTTCTGTAGCTCCACCTCCCTCCAGATTGGGTGGACAGGAACCTTTTAAGGTAATATTCATCATCCTTCATTTTCTTGTATTCTCTCCCAGAAAAACGGACTACGTTGGGGTCTCATGTGGTTATATTTTGTCACCACAGTTTAGCATATCGTATTTTCTTTAGCTTCCTCTCGCTGAAACTTTTTAAGGCCAGTCAGCTACTGGGCTTTGAACACTTTGAGGACCTCTTTCCTTACATTCCTTGTAAAATTGTCCAACATCTTTTGATCTTTGGCTGCCTTGTGTTGTGTTTTTTTTTTTCTCAGATACCCTTTGGAACATAGATCAAGAAAAACTTGGCAATATCTCCCTTTGTGAAATATTACTACTCAACCCATTTGAAGAATCTTCATTTTGGAGCAGTAATCTATCTCATCTTTCCAGCCTTAAAGCAGAGGTCCACCCCAAAATGGACCTTCCGCTCATCGGATTCCTCCCCCCCTCCGGCGCCACAATTGGCACCTTTCAGGGGGGAGGGGGGGTGCAGTTACCCTTTCCCCAAGTGCCCGCCCCCTTCCGCAAGTACCCCGCTGCCTGCTGGGAAACACACAGATCACAGAGGCAGCGGGGACCGTCCTCATTGCGCAGCGCGGCTCGCGCATGCGCAGTAGGGAACTGGGAAATGAAGCCGAAAGGCTCCATTTCCTGATTCCCATACCCAAGATGGCGGCGGCAGCACTCGAGTGTGGATCTAGAGATCGGCTTCGGGTGCCGACATCGCGGGCGCGCTGGACAGGTAAGTGTCACTATTTTAAAAGTCAGCAGCTGCAGTATTTGTAGCTGCTGACTTTAAAAAAAAAAAAAAAAAAAAACGCGGAGTCCCGGCGGACTCCCGCTTTAAGGCTTGATTCACACTAGCGTGTTTTTTTTATGCATTTTGCAGAAATGCAAGGACATTTAACATGGGTTTCTATGGAGCATGTTCACATCAATGCAGTTTTGTGCCTCTGCGTCTTTGGAAAGGGTCGGGGACTTTTTTCATGCAAAATGCAGCGTTTTGCATGTAATAGAAGTCAATGGACCTGCATCAAAAACGCAAGTACCGTGATTTTGCCACGATTTGCGTTTTTTTTTTTTTTCACTGTATATATCCGGTTGCTAAGCAACCACAGTGTAAAAAAAAACGTGGCAAAATCGTGGTAAAAACGCGTGTCCAAAAACGCGGCAAGCACCGCAAAAAGCACTGCAAAAACGCTCAAAAGCAACATGCATAGATGTGAATTGAGCCTTAGTCTTGGTTACTATTGCTGGCTTGCAGTTTCTTCTCTCTCTCCATCTTTGATTCCCTTATTTGGCTGTAGCTTACTCGTGATTATGCAGCACAGACCATTTCTGTGTTTTGGGGATTTTTTTTCCCCTTGGTCATTCCTTGTTATGACCTTTTTTCTATTTTTGCTATTCTATTGCAACCCCTGCTTCCTCCTGAGAAAGTATCAGAACTCCCCTTTTTCAACTGGGTGAGACCTAAAGGTGTGTTTTTTTTTTTTTTTTTTTCTCTCCACTCTAATCACTAAGGGGTCCACCTCTGTGTGTTCTCCCCTTTCTTCCATGGAACTGTACTGTGGATATAGAGAGAGATGCGCATATCTACCAAAAAACAGTATAAGCGAAAAAGTTTCAGAGGCTATCCCTTCGCCACTGGCACAGGCTTTTTGGTAGTTATATTGGGGGTTAAAGGATAAAGGAGGTTAAAGCATTAACTAAAGGTTGTGTTTTTTTTTTTTTTTTTATTAAATTGGCAAACATGTTATACTTATCTGCTCTGTGTAATGGCATGGCCAAGAGCAGCCCAGGACCTCCTCTTCTGGGGTCCCCCGCTGGCTGATTCTGCTCCCCCCCCCTCTTATTTTTTTCCATCCTCAAAGCAAGCTGTGGGCTCGTTACCTAGCCAGGCTGTGTGTGTGCGCGCACGTTTGGTAGCTCGGGCCCTGCACCCTCTCTGTGTTTTGATTGGCAGCAGTAGCTGATAATGGCTCCTACTACTGCCGCCAAAATATCCAGAGAGAAGAGTGCTGCTGCTCTCGGGTAGATAATGTAAAAAAACCTTTGGAACCACTTCAACCATAAAATATTTATTTTGGAGTTCATTGAGGGACACGGGTACCATCCCTGTGTTAGCAACCAGTGCCTAAGGTAAATAACAAATCATTTGAGAACTAAACAATTTCCCTTTTTATACAGTGCACTCCAAGTTGTAGAAACATCTCAAGGATAATCAGTGGAAACAGAATGGACCTGAGCTCAATTTTGACTGTCATGGCAAAGGCTGTGAATACTTCCATATAAATTTTTTTTATAAAGATTTCAAACTTTTTCCACATTGTCATTATGGGGTATTCTTTGTAGAATTGTGAGGAAGATAATCCATTTTGGAATAAGACTAACAAAAATGTGGAAAAAGTGAAGCACTGTGAATGCTTTCCAGGTGCACTGTTTAGTAAGTCTAAAGAAAATATAACCCCTTCATTGATTTTATACTGGTACAGTTGTAGTCCTTCCCTTATTCCAAATAGCCCTGCCCATTGTAAATCGACCAGGTAAGTACACAATGCAGATGGCAATGGCTTTTAGAAATTACTTGGACAAGTAAAAGATCAGACAACTTTAATGCTTTTCCTGTGCTATTTAGCTAAAAGTATTTTCATTTTTGCCCTCAGCTGATCGATGCTCAGACAATAAGAGATGTGTGCACCAAATATATTTACGATAAAAGTCCAGCAATCGCTGCTGTTGGTAAGTATTTAAAGATAATATACTTTTACTGTTGGCACTATTTTTTTTAAATTCCTGATTTAAAATGGATGATGACTAATTCCACACAAAGCTAATATTTATAATGGGGGGTAGTTAATTATTGAGTAGCTTGCTGTTCCCTGGCATGCTTAAATTAACCTGTTCCCTAAGATATATGGTTGATGATGCTGCACAGATACTTGTCAAAATTTTCTTAGCTGAAGTACAAACTCTCTCTCTCTGCACTCAGTAATATTGTCAGCAGACTATCGCTGGATCAGGAACAGTTGAATGCAAGACTAGCTGGGAAACTGCAAACTACAAATTATCATATTTGAATAATTTATATATTTCAGAAAACACTGCAATGGATTGCCATTACTAAGTTAAAGGATGGAATGCTCAGATAAAAATTCCTTGTAATGTTTGAACATAGATAATGGATGCCTTGTGGAGGGGTAGATGCGTAAATGCTTCAGGGAAATCTTTTTACTGCTATCTGAGATCTAGGAAACTGTAGTGTAACATAAGCCATACCATCAGAAAAGTATCCTTGGTGAAACTGGCCTTTGCTGTCCTGTATTTTATAGTGCATGCTAGGTGAGAATGTGTAGGTAGAATTAAGAATTTTTGTTTACCTTTTAAACCTTTTCTTGGAGAACATCACAGGTGTTTTTGCATATTCATGACTATGGGTTATCCACTCTGATGCTGCTTTTCATTTAGTCCATTATAATAAGTCATTATCAGACTATAGCCACTGTAATCAGCCCAAATTGCATATTACTTGCTGTTTAAAGAAACTTTAAAAAACTTGTTTCCAGGGGTTAGGCAGCGCCATCTTAAGTATTGTTTTCTGAGTCCACAGTGGAGTGTATTTCCACCCTGTACTGTTAACCAAGCCTCCTTCTCACTCCAACGTTTCTATGGCAACCCTGTTCATAGCTGACTTGTTTATTTCATAGTATTTACTTGTGCCGATGTCTAATGTTTCCTTTTGTCAGACTTGTCAGCTTCAGCTGATAAGACTGCAGTAATGGCCAAGTTTAGACTGTGTCATGTCACATGGTGTGTAGGAGGAAGCTCTCAGTGATTAGCAGAGTTCAGTGTTGTGCCATAGGAAGTCCTGGTAACAGATAGATATGACATAGAGTGTGCCTTAAATCAGGGGAGATCTGGGCATGCTCAGTGAATTCATTCTACAGAACAACAATACTAAGCAAGTAAGGAGATCTCTACAAGCAGTGTTCATTAGGGTTTTTTATGTCGATTTACATGGGACAAAGTTGTGGGGGGGGAAAGGCATAACCCCTCCCAGCTCAGCCTCAGGTTTAAAATGAGCAATGTAGACCACAGACAAAAAAAGGAGGTATCACTGTGTCCTGGAATGTACTCAAAATAATAAAAAAAAAAAAAAAAAAAAATCCTAATTCCAGATTTGTACATCAATGAATACAGGCCATCTTCCTATTAATGACTACTTCGGATGTTGAAAGGCACTTACCCACCCCTCATGTTAAAGAGAACCACAAACAAACTGCACATTTGAATAAACCCCAATGCAAAGCCTTTTGTCTAGAATTGGCATCCACCTAATAAAAAAAAAAAAAAAAAAAAAAAAAAAAGAGAAGAGGAGAAGAATTTCTCATCCACGGGTGTTGACCAAATAGCTTCAGTGGTGTGAAGACCTTCTCCAGATGAGCCCAAGGGGCATGCATAAGTTCCTGCAAATAATGATACACAGGCAAATATTTGTAGGCTGATCCCAGGACCCAAGTCCAGTGACTTTGGGAAAAGAGGACTCTGGAATAGCAACTTTAGCTGTATTTGTACTGTGCCAACCAGAAAGCCTGTGGGTTGTCTTTTTTTTTTTTGTATTGAACTCTGGACAAAGAATATTGAGAATCCACTGGGCGAGTCCTCTCAAAGACAGAGGATGTTCTTCCAATACCTCATCCTCCTGCAAAAGGGAGGGAAGGGGGAGTGCCCGCTCTTGCATACCATGTGGTCCAACCTAGAATCCCTGAGAGCTGTTCACACAAACCAGAAATGGCAGCTCTCTAGCCAGAAAGGAACTGGAAGAAGAATGGGCCCCTTAAACAGTGGAAAGACCAGAGAAAAGTAGCAATTCAGCACCAAGCTGATCTTTAGGGGAACTATTGTAGGGTGAACTATGCAGGGGTGTTCATCCTACCCGATAGAGTGATTTAGGAGCCCACATCATCCTCTCAATCATAGCACTACGGTCTGATGCTGCCTCTTCCAAACACTGCTTTGGTAGTATAGCACTTCATTGGCGATACAGAGCAATGGCCTGATAACCAGAGAAAAAGCACTGGCCAGCACAGCAGGCGAATTACCCACAGGGACACTCGCAATCCAGCTGCTGGATGTTGTAAAGCTCAAACTTCACCTATTACAGCACAAAACTGAGACTTCACTGAGTTTAGTGGTTATGCTTGGGCGGGCCAACCTGTCTTTTCTGCAGTTAGAGTGACAAAGCTCAAACAGAAGTTTGAGCTGTTAGTGAAAAAAAAAAAACTCCATTCTCCTAGAATACTAGCAAAAAACTTGGCATGATGGCAGTAGGCATAGCCTTTCTTCTAATCCTTCAGTGCTACTTTGAGCACCCCAGACCTATTCACTTCAATAGAAAGTCTGCCTGCATGCTGGAAACTTCAGCTCTGGGTTAATTGACACATCTCACATGTGCATTTTTGTGTTAGAAAATTACTTTAAAGTGGAACTTCCTCTCATCGGAACCCCCCCCCCCCCCCCCGGTGCCACAATTTGCACCTTTCAGGGAGGTACAGATATCTGTAAAATACAGGCATCTGCACCCACTTCCAGGCATAGATATCTGCAGAATCTGTGGGTATTTACGCCACTTCCTGCAGGAAAACACGGATCCTAGAGATGGCAGGCACCGTCCATATTGTGCAGCACGACTCGCGCATGCGCAGTAGGGAACAGGGCAGTGAAGCCACTTCCCGATTGCCATACCCAAGATGGCAGCAACACCCGAGAGCCGATGGATACGCTGGACGGGTAAGTGTCCATATTTTAAAAGTCAGCAGCTGCAGTATTTGTAGCTGTTGTAGCCAAGCTATGGTACTTGAAAATCTCTATAGAAAACGCTTTATAAAGTCTTACCAGTTTAGCGTGGTACATGAGGCCTAGTGTGAACACCGTTTGCATTTGTATGGGAGACGTTAAGTTTTTTTTTTTTTTTTTTTTTATTTATAACGTTATTGCTAATCACAAGGAATGAACAACATCCCTTGTGATATCATGGGTAGTGACTGGTGTTCTTTACTGAGAGATCTGGGGTCTATTAGACATTAGTTTGATCCAATGCTTTCACCAGCTAGTAAAGGCCCATTTTTAGCTGAAAATAGACAGAAAATACTCTTAATTTCTTAGACCATAAAGATAATCAGGGATGTTCCAGTTTAGTAATTTCTATGGTCAGCCAGCATTGGTCTCAGCCATGCCCGCCCCCGCCCCCCCCCCCAAAACCCCCTCCTGCTGCCTGTAAAAGCGATCCAGCAGCTAATTATTCACTAGGATCACTTTTACATTACATTCCATTGCCAACTGGAAATGGACACCCTGGATGATGGCAGTAGCTGCAGGCATCATCCTGGTAAAACCCCTTTGACCAGATGCTTAAAAGAAAAAATGCCAGGCATGATTTTATTACCTTGTGTGGACCTGAAAGGTTAACTTTAACCACTTCCCGACCGCCGCACGACGATGTACGTCGACAGAATGGCACGGGCAGGCATAAGGGCTTACATGTACGTCCTTGCCTGCCCGCCGGGGGCCCGATCGGGCCCCCGCCCGGTGCCTGCGGCGGTCGGTATTAGTTCGGGAGCGATCCCGGACGAGGGGACGGCCATTCATTCATGGCCACCCCCTCGCGATCGCTCCCGACGAATGAAAATGTCCCGTGACATCATTTCCTCTCCTGTAATGTAAACACAGGAGAGGAAGTGATGTATTCTCTCCTCCGTGTCGGTATTTTTCGTTCCGGCACCAAGGAGAGAGGTTCGGTGAGTTGCACCAACACACCACACATACAGTAGAACATGCCAGGCACACTCACACCCCCCCTTTACCCCCCAATTACCCCTGCCCCCCCCAGTCACAGTGACACCAATTGCTTTTTTTTTTTTGCATTGGTGTCATTTGTGACTGTAATAACTGTTAGGGCAGTTAGGGTTAGCCCCCTTTAGTTCTAATGTGCCCCCCTAACCCCCCCAATAAAGGTTTAACCCCGTGATCACCCCCCGTCGCCAGTGTCACTAAGGCTGGGTTCACATTGCAGCGGTTTATGAGAACGAATGTGATTCGCACCGCACTGCAGTGCAAATCACATCCGATCTCTGTGCGATTCGAGTTCAGCCATACAGATAGTATGGCTGAATTCGTGTCGCACCCGCCGCAAATTCGCACGGGACCCTTTTTTTTGGCCCGCAGCAGAATCGGATCGCATGGGTGTTCACACCATGCGATCAGAGTTTGCAGATCGCACTGCGATATGCGAACTGATCTGGGGGTGTCATTAACATTTCACTGACACTCCCAGCAGTTCGCATAGGGCAGTGTGAACTGCCGCCGGGAGGCATGCGGTGCAGGAACCCGCCGTGGATTCATGGCGTTCCCGCATCGCTCCAGTGTGAACCCAGCCTAATAAGCGATAGTTTTTCTGATCGCTGTATTAGTGTCACAGGTGACGCTAGTTAGGCAGGTAGGTATTTAGGTTCGCCGCAGCTTTTTATAGCGCCAGGGACCCCCCCCATATACTACCGCATAAAGCCCCCTGATTGCCCCCTAGTTAACCCTTTCACCAGTGATCACCATATAACTGTTACAGGTGACGCTGGTTGGTTAGTTATTTTTTTATAGTTTCAGGGCACCTGCCATTTATTACCTAGTCTCACTAGTGTACCCCTAAATTTAGGGGTGTCTACTTTCCAAAATGGGGTCATTTGGGGGGGGGGGGGGGGGTTTGTGCCATCTTGGCATTTTATGGCCTTCAAAACTGTAACGCCCTTAGAAAGCCTGAAGGCGGTGCTTGGTTTTCGGGGCCCCGTACGCGGCTAGGCTCCCAAAAAGTCCCACATATGTGGTATCCCCGTACTCAGGAGAAGCAGCAGAATTTATTTTGGGGTGTCATTTTACATATGCCCATGGCATGCGTGAGCAATATATCATTTAGTGACAACTTTGTGAAAAAAAAAAAAAAGTTTGTAATTTTCCCACAACTTGTGGCAAAATATAAAATATTCCATGGACTCAACATGCCTCTCAGCAAATAGCTTGGGGTGTCTACTTTCTAAAATGGGGTCATTTGTGGGGGTTTTGTGCCATCTTGGCATTTTATGGCCTTCAAAACTGTAATAGGTAGTGAGGAGTGAAGTCAAATATTTACGCCCTTAGAAAACCTGAAGGCGGTTCTTGGTTTTCGGGGCCCCGTACGCGGCTAGGCTCCCAAAAAGTCCCACATATGTGGTATCCCCGTACTCAGGAGAAGCAGCAGAATTTATTTTGGGGTGTCATTTTACATATGCCCATGGCATGCGTGAGCAATATATCATTTAGTGACAACTTTGTGAAAAAAAAAAAAAAATAAAAAAGTTTGTAATTTTCCCACAACTTGTGGCAAAATATAAAATATTCCATGGACTCAACATGCCTCTCAGCAAATAGCTTGGGGTGTCTACTTTCTAAAATGGGGTCATTTGTGGGGGTTTTGTGCCATCTTGGCATTTTATGGCCTTCAAAACTGTAATAGGTAGTGAGGAGTGAAGTCAAATATTTACGCCCTTAGAAAACCTGAAGGCGGTTCTTGGTTTTCGGGGCCCCGTACGCGGCTAGGCTCCCAAAAAGTCCCACATATGTGGTATCCCCGTACTCAGGAGAAGCAGCAGAATTTATTTTGGGGTGTCATTTCACATATGCCCATAGCATGTGTGAGCAATATATCATTTAGTGACAACTTTGTGTAAATTATTCAATCGCTTGAGGCAAAAAAATAAAATATTCAATGGGCTCAACATGCCACTTATCAATTTCCTTAGGGTGTCTACTTTCCAAAATGGGGTCATTTGGGGGGGTTTTGTACTGCCCTGCCATTTTAGCACCTCAAGAAATGAGATAGGCAGTCGTAAACTAAAAGCTGCGTAAATTCCAGAAAACGTACCTTAGTTTGTAGATGTGACAACTTTTGCGCAAACCAATAAATATACAATTATTGACTTTTTTTTTACCAAAGACATGTGGCTGAATACATTTTGGCCTAAATGTATGACTAAAATTGAGTTTATTGGATTTTTCTAATAACAAAAAGTAGAAAATATCATTTTTTTTTCAAAATTTGCGGTCTTTTTACGTTTATATCGCAAAAAATAGAAATCGCAGAGGCAATCAAATACCATCAAACGAAAGCTCTATTTGTGGGAAGAAAAGGACGCAAATTTTGTTTGGGTACAACATTGCATGACCGCGCAATTACCAGTTAAAGCAGCGCAGTGCCAAATTGTAAAAAGACCTCTGGTCATTTACCAGCAAAATGGTCCGGTCTGAAGGTGGTTAAATAGATCAGTTAGTTATGCTATAACTGTACCAAAACTAGATGGGTCTACTACGTGCTTATGCTATTTTTTTTTTCTTTTACCAGGTCCCATCGGACAACTCCCAGATTACAATCAAATACGCGGTGGCATGTATTGGCTTAGACAGTGACGACCTTTTTTTTTTCTAAACACATTTATATTTTGAAACCAAATGTGATTTGCTGAATACTTCAATTTTAGCATTTAGACTTTTTAGGTGTGTAATATGAGCCTTGTGGGACTCTAACCTAAACATGTAATTTTGATATGGTTTCAATTGTGTAGGACTAAAAGGTGCAATGCAAGAAAATCTGTAAAACCATTTTTGTACAGTAAAAGACAACAAAATGTTTAATATAATTTATCCAACCAAATACTTGTAGTATTTGCTTCGTTTTATTATAAAACATGACACACAAACAGATCGTCCTCATTTCTTGGACTTCGTTGCATTCAGTACTTGTTCTTGAGCAGCTTTTTTGGCTTTCACCATTTCTACGAGTTCCTGTTAAGGGAGAGCAGAACAGACAAAATAAAATGTATTGATAAGGGTAAAAAATATTTATATATATCCAAGAGCATATATGGTGTTAAATAAGCCTTTATAAAAAAAAAATAGTCATGGAATTCAAGAAGCCTGGCACATTCTTTAGCACTTTTAGAATGCATGAGACAAATTCATATACCTGTCCAGAACTTGTACTTAAAGCGGAGCTCCACACGAAAGTGAAACCTCTGCTTTAAGGCCGACTCCTGTTTGTAAAAGAGCACTTGGGGAAGGGGAGTAGGTAGCCAAATTTGACAGATACCTGCTCCCACTTGCGTTGCGAACGCCTTAGGTGATTAGGAAGGAGAACTTAAGTCTTCAGAGAAGACTTCAGGGCCAGACACAGAGCACTTGTGTGGGCACCCAGCTGTGACACCAAAAGGTGTCACATGCGGGTGCCCATGGTAAAAATGATGGCACCACCCAGGGAGGACACAGCTGCGGTGAGTACATTGCTGGACCGTGGAAAAGTTGAGTGGCTGTTAGCAGCTACACTTTAATATACAAATGACTGAAACGCAGCTTTAAGTTTGGCTCATGCTGCGCCACTTTTGCAAAATCTGTCTGAGCTGGATTTTCTCTGTATGCTGTGGGTGCTCAACCTGTGCCCCACCATGCTCGTTTAACTGACAGCCTTGCAATGTCTCATAGTCCCGCAACAGCTGGAGGGCCACAGGTTGAGCACCCACGCTGTACGCCAAGAAATTTGGTCTTAAATAGCTCCGCTTTTACATATAGTGCACAATGTAAAAGTGGCACATTTTAGAACTACCTGAATTTGCACCATGAGTGGCTGTCAAATGCTTCATGAATTTGGCACAATACATTAACTCAGTCAGCTAAAACTGAACCAACATTGGTAAAAAAAAATAGGCAAAGGATACACAGATTGTGCATGCACTAGGAAAATAATCCATCTCTGAACAACTCCACTAGTGCAACACTCAAGGTATTTCACAGAGCTCCACTTATTTATTTTCAAATTCATTCAAACAACTTTGGTGCTGGTAGGTTAACTTTTCCAGTTAAAGGATCTCTGACCTCAATGTTGGTGATATAGTAGACACATTTCATGGCAATCAGTTTCCTTACTATAAACAGAAGGTTTATGGCCACACCTAATAGGGCATCCAGCTATCCCAGGACACAATTCAAGAGAGCGGTGATAAGGTAGTCAAATGCCAGATTAACAGTGTTTACCACATCTTCCCAGGACAGTGCCAAAACATGTGCATCCGTAAGACATCTGGGGCATAGTAGTGCATCTCTACGCCCATACGTATACAAACATTCTAGCATCCATCCTTATCTGTCTTTAGCTGCTTGCCTATAGTTCCGATCTCAAACCAATTTAGAATGTTCTTCCTGTAAAACCTTTATCAATTAAGGAACAGTTTCCACTCCTCTGTTATTGGTCTCATGTACTATTTGCTGCTCACAACATTATGGAGGCAGGGATATAGGGGTTGGCATAATACTGTTACACTGCCACTGTCTAAGCCACCTAGAAGCAGCAGTATAAACCTAATTTCCACTTTATGGTAAGTACAAAAGTCTTAACATTTTCCTATTTGTGCATTGCAAAATAAAGGCGTGTGGCATATAGGACATCCAAAAACAGCTGAGGATCTGGGCAAATGTGTTAAAGGGGTTATAAACCTAAGGTAAAAAAAAACTTTGTGGTGTGCTGCAGCCTCCCCAAGCCCCTGTTTACTTACCTGACCCTTCTCCGGCTGGGAAAGCACACCAGCTCTAGGTGGGGTGTCATGTTCTGATTGGATAGATGGATAGCATTGCAGCCATTGGCTCCCGTTGCTGTCAATCAAATCCAATGATGCAGGACTCGAGCATGCCCGCGCGGGTGTCCACCAAGGAGAGCGATTCTCCAACGTGTACATTTGATGCAGGAAGAAGCCAGGAGCTTTGCTGATGGACCCCAGCAGAGGATGAGCGGGGCCACTCTGTGCAAAATTAACTGCACAGTGGAGGCAAATATGAAATATTAAAGAAAAAAAAACCACACACACACACCAGAGGGTTTACAACCCCTTTCAGGTGGTAAACAACCATGTGATGCAAGAGTCAAAGCCTAAAATACCATACCCGTGACTTGCTGACAAACATATATGCAAATATAAAGTCCAATCAACAGCCAGTCACAGAATAAAGAAAGTAATCACAGGAGAAAGAGAACGTCGTTACAAGCTGTTAAATAGGAAGGCTGAATGAATGCATCAATATTTGAAATACAGGAAGCATGAAAGTGAGCCTGAGGGGCAAAATTCTCCCCATGGGAACTAGGAGTAGAAATCCATGTACTAGGAACAAATAGCCTGATATTTAGGTAGAGAATCTGTCTTCAAAGTAGTTTCCATCTGGAATATGCTGTCGAACAGAGGGAAAAACTGTTAAATCAGGTAACAGAGAAACTGGGAAACCAAGGACTTAGAAGTACATTTCCTAAAATTAGAATATCAAAAAGTTAATTTCGGTAATTCAATTCAAAAATTGAAATTCTTTCTATAGATGCGTTACACACACACACACACACACACACACACACACACACACACACACACACACACACACACACACACACACACTGATATTTCAAGCATTTATTTTAATTTTGATTATGACTTCCAGCTAGTGAAAACCCAAAATTCAGTATCTCAAAAATTACAGAAGACCAATAAAAGGATTTGTAATACAGAAATATTGGCTTACTGAAAAGTAGGTCAATGTACAGTATAGTATGCACTCAATACTTGGTGGGGCTCCTTTTGCATGAATCAATGCGGCGTGGCATGGAGGCGACCAGCCTGTGGCACTGCTGAGGTGTTCTGGAAGCCCAGGTTGCTTTGGATAGCAGCCTTCAGTTCATCTGAATAGTTGGGTCTGGTGTCTCTCATCTTTATTTTGACAATTAGGTCAGGTGAGTTTGCAGGCCAATCAAGTACAATAACATGATCATTAAAGACCGCTATCAACCTGGGCTTCCATAACACCTCATGCATTAACTAATGCAAAATGAGCCCCAACCGAGTACATACTATACTGTACATTGACATACTTTTCAGTAATCCAACATTTCTGTATTAATCTTTTTTTTTTATTGGTTTAATGTGATATTCTAATTTTTCGGTGATTGTACATAATCATCAAAATTAGTAGAAAGAAATGCTTGAGATATATCACTGTGTGCACGCACAACACATCTATATACAATATATGGGTTTCACTTTTTAAATTGAATTACTGAAATAAAATGAGCTTTTGATGATATTCAAATTTTTTGAGATGCACCCCTATAAAGGATGGATATTTGCATTCATGAGCCTCACGGTCCAGAAAGAAAAAAAGTAGACTATGAAAGACACACCTCCAGTCTGTTACAGGTGAGGTGCATCCGAAGTCCAGTGGAGTACAATTTAAAGAACTGACAGATTCCTCAATCGAAAAGGACTGTTACAAGATAATTGACTCCAATACTACCGTGTTTCCCCGAAAGTAAGACAGTGTCTTACTTTCTTTTTATCCCCAAAAGCCCCACTATGTCTTACTTTCGGGGTATGTCTTATATTGGAAAAAAATTTTTAGAATTTTTTGTTTTAACCATAAAATTAACATTTATTAACAACCTGAACAGTATTGTATTCACCACAAAACAGTTTTATAAAAGGAAGTGCCAAGAATGTCTTGTTACAACATTGCATAACATGTAAAACAATGAAAAATGGTAAAAATTTGTTTTTTAGTGTATATGCATTTTATGCGCTACAGAAGAGGACTACAAGTCCCAGCAAGCAAGGCTGCACTGCATTACAGAGGACTACAAGTCCCAGCATGCAAGGCTGCACTGTACTACAGAGGAGGCCTACAAGTCCCAGCATGCAAGGCTGCACTATGGAGGACTACAAGTCCAAGCATACAAAGCTGCTATGCTCAGCAGAGGAGAACTGTAAGCCCACACAGCCCGGTATGTTGGGACTTGTAGTCCTCCTCAGCTGCATCTTGCGGTTACATAATAAGAGCTGCAGAGAATCTCTTCACACCCCCCCCTCCCCCTCCTTGGTCTCTCTCTGTATGACCAGCACTGACCTTTTCCCAGGAGGACACAGAGCCAGTGACACCTGTCGGCAGTGATCCGGGACCTGGCACAATAATCCCCTTCTCTGTGGTTGCGTCGCGCCGTTCTGATCAGTCTCGGGCAGCGGCTGTCACTCACAGCCGAGCAGAGTGAAGCCGCCTCCCCCTCCTCTTGTATGGCTACACAGTGCTGTCCATGAAGGAGAAGGAGGGGGAGGCGGCTTCACTGAAGCCGCCTCCCCCTCCTCCATACACAGCACTGTGTAGCCATACAAGAGGAGGGGGAGGCGGCTTCACTCTGCTCGGCCGAGACTGATCAAAACGGCGCTGTCTCTTCAGTCGGAGGGGGAGGGCGCTGGCCTGGCACCCCCCCCCCCCAGGGTGCGGCCCGCACCCCCCGCCCCACTCTTAGTACCGTACGTCACTGGAGGCGGCAATACCCCCGTGTTTCCCCGAAAGTAAGACATATGTCTTACTTTCGGGGTACGGCTTATATTAGCCGACCCCTCTGAAACTCCCGATACGTCTTACAATCGGGGGTGTCTTACTATCGGGGAAACACGGTAGAAAAGCAGATACACCAATGAGGAAAATTCTTTCAAGACATGGAAAGGAAGGATTTCTACCCTAGCAAGACAACAGTTTGTGGGAATAAATGGTCTGAAAATCCAGTTTTGAGTATCCTCCTCCCCCCCCCCCCCCCCAATTATTATTTTTTAGGGGAGGAGAATTAAAGTACTAAAAGAGAACTTGAGAAGGGGGCTAGCTAAAAAGACATATACCCATCCACAGCAACATCCTCTATGACAAATGGAAATGTTATCACACAGACAAGAGGGTCTCCACGGCACAATACTTATTCTTGCATAGACCTCTTCCTGACCGATAAACAGCTGCTCCAGAAAATACAATCTTCATGCATCCACACTATGACTTGGTCAGCCCACGCTCCTATAACCATAACTGATACTGTATCTCACCCACACACCTACCTGTAGAGGGCCAATACTTTCATACAAAATCCCTCATAGGCAAATGACCTTGCAAAAACATTAAGAATAATTTTCTTCTAACTCAGGCTCGGTGTCTGACCAAGCAATAAATCCGAGGTTTGTTTATCCAAATAGGTTCTAGAGCTAAGAAAAAGAGGACACAACAATTGGAAGCCCTGTCAAAAGCCATTACTGATGTTGAAAACCAAAACAAAACGACACCCTTCCCCAACCCTCAATAATAAATTATTCACACTACGCCAAGAGCTTAGGTCTCTCCTTTTAGAATCCTAGGAAAAAATGCAACGCAAGTTTAAGGCCACCACTTACAAAGCAGGAAAAACAATCCGCTCTCTGCATTAAAGGAAGGCACCTCAAATCCAAAATAGCCTTTTTTTATCACCCACACACAAAAAAGGAAAAAAAAAAAAAACCCTTTTAAACCCCCAATATATAGCTAATGCATTTAGCCTAAAATTATAATAATCTTTACAACATCAAAAATTACACCAAAACACACCAACTGAAATAGACAAGTTCCTTTCCCACATCACTCTTCCTACCTTGACATCCCTCACTGGCGAATACTATAAACAATTCCAAAATATACTTTCACCTCACCTGTGCTCTCTCTACAACAGTGCTGCCTCCTCTTCATCTTTCCCAAGCAAAATTATATCGGCATTGGTAGTGACCCTTCCTAAGCCAGGTAAAGACCCTACATCCCCACAAAACAGACTCAATAACATAAAATTCTATGCCGATCTTGTAGCAAATAGACTAATTGATATCTTGCCAAAATGAATCCACAAAGACAAATCAGACTTCACTAAGGGCCGCCAGGCTTTCGACACCACAAGAAGACTGAACAATATAATTTACCAAGCAGAAAAATACGCATACACCTTCCTTGGTTTGGATTCCAAGGCCCCATTCTCAACGCCATAACCGAGTTATACTCATCCCCTTCTGCACAAGTATATATATCTAACCTACTATCCACACCCTTCCAAATTACAAACTGTACCAGACAGGGATGCCCCCTTTCCCCTTTGATTTTTAATCTCTTGATGGAACTATTAGCAGAACTTATTAGAATGAACACTCTAATATCAGGATTGACCATTGCATCTCGCAAACATAAGATCAGCTTATTTGCAGACGATGTAATACTCATGCTTACCAACCCGACCACCTCCTTGGAGGAAGCACAAAGACGACTACACTGGTTTAGCAAAGTCTCCTTACTATAAAGTTAATGAAACAAAATCATCTATCCTAGACATTAGCCTTGATGGTACCACCAGAAAACTTGCTACAACACAATTTCCAAAACACGTGAGCAGACAAAAGTATACCATACCTAGGAATACAACTAACAAAATCAACAAAACTCTTTTCCACGCCAACTATCTCCCTTTCTGCATTAAACTACAGGAAGAACTACAAAAATTGCAAAACATGAATTCTCCTGGGCAGGCAGACTGGCAGCATTCAAAATGATGCACCTCCCTCAGCTCTTCTACTTATTTAGGACCTTACATATCCCAATCCAGACTTCTTACTTTAAATCCCTGTCGTATGGAAAGACAAAAAACCCAAATGTGCTTGCATTAAACTAGTAAACCACAGATCAGTGGGTGGTACTGGGTACATGGACTTTGGTGATTACTACTGGGCTGCCATCCTCATACAACAAAGACTGGTTCCAACATGCTTTGGGGACACATAGAATCCTCCTATAACCCACCTCAATCACTAAAAACATGGCTATTAAGCATCCACCCCCCCCCCCCCCCCCCCCCCACCTATGATAGCTTCAGTGAAAGCATGGCAAAAACTCACCTCATCTCAGTCCTACCAACATGCCTACCAACGTCCCCACCAACGTAACTCTTAAAAATTCCCCTGTCCATATTGCAAAAATTCACTGAAGACCTGCCCCTCATCCACTGGACAAAAAGGCATACACTACATAAACCGATCTGCTCACAGACTCAGGCCCCAGGCCTGTCTCCAAAAAGAATATAAACTTACAGGCAGGGAATTATTTTATTACCTCCATACATCCCACTGCATAACGTCTCTCCACAACTGGTCATGCAAAATCTCCCACCCACCATGGATATACCTCAACATCTCCGTAACCACCCCGAGAGGCATCTTGCTTTTTTACACTACATTCCAGAAGAAAAACTACTTTATCAAAACAGACCATTACAAACTATGGGAGCATGACCTAGGGACCACATATACTGATGAACAATGGATTAGGGCAAACAGCAAGTAACCTCGAAGCTTACACTCTGTCCCACATCATGGGAATTATCCCAAACGATTACCCTACTCTGGTACCTGACTCCAAGCAAACTATCACGCTTTAAATACCAATCTTCTAACCTCTGCTGGAGACAATGTGGGAAGAAAGGAGATCTTCTACACACACTTTGGAGCTGTACACAACTTCCTGGTCCTCTACTTTTCGTCTCATCTCTAACATCACCCACACTCCTACCTCTCCTTCTCCAGCCCTACTAAACCTGGACATGGAAAACCTACCAGCACATTTCTGATAACCACCCATATATCCTCCTGGCAGGAAGGCTCTATCACCAGAAAATGGAAATCAATCACACCCGCTTACCCTATCAGACATGGTAGAAATGACCCAATTGCATTGCATGTACAAACATAATGGCTCCTAACGTGGGAAATATTGCCCAGACAAGAACAATGTGGCAACCCTGGTGCCTATGGAAGGCTCACAACCCTTGAACCCTGATAACTACCCCCAGTGTTCAACTCTACAGCAACCTCAGAGTTCTCCTCTTTTTCTCTGTTCACACTTACTGTATACTCTTTCAAATAGTATCAAAGGAAATATTGTATTGAATATGAAATGTTACAATTGTACCGAATTAATATACTGACATTTGGTATATCTGTGCTCCCAAGATCTCATTTTGTACTAGTGTTTAAAACTTTACCCTTACCATGGTGATGTATTTTTTTTCTTTTGCTCTCATCAGTTATTCATTGCTCAAAAAGTTCAAAACATTGTTTGTATAATGTAAACTCAATAAAAACCTATTGAAAGTAAAGACATACCCAAAAATACTTAAAGAGGAAGAAGGGAAATCATTTGCTGCAGAAAAGGCATCTAACCTCCTTGAATACTAGCAACAAAAACTGACGTATAACAGGTGGAGGCAGAGTTACACAGGGGATGATTAAATGTTTTTGTTTGCCAGCTTCCAAACCTGTGGCAGCATAACCCATATGTCAAACTATTCTAGACTCCTGTGTGCCTCTGTTGATAAAGAAAAACCTCTTGCCTAACAAAATCAGCATATTATGTGCACACCAGACTATGACCAACCTTATATCTTTTCATGCAGTCCTTCTTGGACCTGCCAGGGACAGCATCTGCAATCCTTTCCCATCGTTCTGGAGTATTCACAGGATAGGTCTTAAGTGCTTGCTCTAGAAGCTTTTGTTCTTCAGTTGTCCATGGAACAGAATCTCCACTGGGACCTTGAAAAAGGGCAAGTATAAGAAGGTTACCCTTTAAAATGTAAAAAAAAAAAAAATTCACAGTCACTGCTGAGTCTGCTCATCTCCCTCCCCCCCCCCCCCCCCCCCCCATGCTCACTGGAGCACTGGGCTGTGAAGGGGGTGAGAGTGGCTAGCCCAGACTCTTAGTGCTTCACTGAGAGGCTGTGCCAAGTGCCAATCCAGGGTTCTGGGCGGATCTCAACCATACGGTCACAATCTTTCCCCAGTCCGGGCCGGCTCTGTGACATCAGGTTTCAGCCCGCTGTCTGAACACTGATCACAGGCATGCAGAAGGAATTGCACTCCTGTGTCCAAACAGGAGAAGTACCACCAAATTAGCTTTTTCTGTACTTCTCTCCTTTAAAGCCGATTTCCGGCTTTACTGTCACTTTGAATAGTTTGTTTGGTCCAGCCTTTTCCTACACCAACAGGTGTGTGTGCGCTGGGCACACTGTATTAACACTGTATGTAGCCTCAGCTACATACAGTACTGTGTTCTGGCTGTGGAACACAAACATCCCATTCCACACCCGACACAAAAGTCAGGCTGCGAATGAATACAATGTTCCCTCTAACTGGCTGAGGGGGGCAGATGTGCTGATTCTCTGCCTCAGCCAATGTGACTATGCATGTATTGCAAAAATGTACGACTGTGCTTTTTGTTTTTTCCCCTGACATACACTTTAATAAGTAACCATGGAGATTACCACCAACAAAAATGTAAATTATGGCTTTTAAACATACATAGTATGCCACTATTACTCCTCACATAAAATTTGAATTTTTGACGTGAGACTCTATCCAGGATTTGGAAAAATACAAAGTTCTGTAGTAAGAGCTATAGCAGGATAATGCAGACTTCACAAACTGCAAACCAGTAATGACCATTGACAGCTGGAAATCCCTGAGTGTTACAGAAATACCTTCAAAGCGCTCTGAAGGCACAGCATTATCCACAGTTGTAGGTACAACTTTGTGTTCTTTCTTGAATTTATCAAATGCTTTTTTGTTGATGTCATCCTTTTGCTGAGGATCTGTAGAAAAAAAAACAAACAGTATGAATGTACTTTCATAATTTTCAGGAATCGCATCTTCTGTAGTTAATGAAATGAAAGGAATGTGTACCAAGAGAAATACAGGAGATGCTACCTTCTGAAAATACCAGTTGCCTGGCTGACCGACTATGAATTCAGTTAGCGATATGGATCAGACATGCAGAAGCTAAAGCTCCTTTATCTACATACTTATTGTCTTCAGTATAGAGTCACTGATGCACAAAAAGATCGGTGTAAGAGCCAAATGATTATGGCCCACATATTCCACAAACTACAGATGTCCTTTAAAAAACACACGTCATAATTCTAAACTCAGAACACTAGAATGTGAAGGATTGCAGCCCAAGGATGGAGGCACATGGTATATATTTTTTTCAAGCAAGCAGAATTGTTGAAGCACTTTACCTAATTTCTGTAGTGACTTGGCCTTATTAATTACATCCTTAGCTGTCCTTTTTGTTCCAGAAACAGAGTGCAAATTCATATAATTTGCAATAACTTCCCACCTGTAGATTTAAAAAGAAAAAATACATTACTAAAAAAAAAAATGTTATGTCAGAATGTAAATATGCACCTGGGTACAGAAGCACATTTTATCTGGTGATGGTACATGCTAGATAATGGCTTCTTAACCAGTTGCCGACCGCCGCACGCCGATGTACGTCGGTACAATGGCACGGGCAGGCATAAGGACATACATGTACGTCCCTTGCCTCCCGCGGGTCGGGGGCCCGATCGGGCCCCCGCCCGGTGCCTGCGGCGGTCGGAATTCGTACGGGAGCGATCCCGGACGAGGGGACGGCCATTCATTCATGGCCACCCCCTCGCGATCGCTCCCGACGAATAGAAATCCCCGGTGACATCACTTCCTCTCCTGTAATGTAAACACAGGAGAGGAAGTGATGTATTCTCTCCTCCGTGTCGGTATTTTCCGTTCCGACACGGAGGAGAGCGGATCAGTAAGTTGCACCAACACTCACACACACAGTAGAACATGCCAGGCACACTCACACCCCCCCTTTACCCCCCGATCACCCCCCCAATTACCCCTGCCCCCCAGTCACAGTGACACCAATGTCATTTTTTTTTTTTTTTTTTTTTTTTTTTGCATTGGTGTCATTTGTGACTGTAATAACTGTTAGGGCAGTTAGAGTTAGCCCCCTTTAGTTCTAATGTACCCCCCTAACCCCCCCAATAAAGGTTTAACCCCGTGATCACCCCCCGTCGCCAGTGTCACTAAGGCTGGGTTCACATTGCAGCGGTTTATGAGAACGAATGTGATTCGCACCGCACTGCAGTGCAAATCACATCCGATCTCTGTGCGATTCGAGTTCAGCCATTCGCCGCACCCGCCGCACCCGCCGCACCCGCCGCAAATTCGCACGGGACCCTTTTTTTGGCCCGCAGCAGAATCGGATCGCATGGGTGTTCACACCATGCGATCCGAGTTTGCAGATCGCACTGCGATATGCGAACTGATCTGGGGGTGTCAGTAACATTTCACTGACACTCCCAGCAGTTCGCATAGGGCAGTGTGAACTGCCGCCGGGAGGCATGCGATGCGGGAACCCGCCGCGGATTCGCGGCGTTTCCGCATCGCTCCAGTGTGAACCCAGCCTAATAAGCGATCATTTTTCTGATCGCCGTATTAGTGTCACAGGTGACGCTAGTTAGGCAGGTAGGTATTTAGGTTCGCCGCAGCTTTTTATAGCGCCAGGGACCCCCATATACTACCGCATAAAGCCCCCTGATTGCCCCCTAGTTAACCCTTTCACCAGTGATCACCATATAACTGTTACAGGTGACGCTGGTTGGTTAGTTATTTTTTTATAGTTTCAGGGCACCCGCCATTTATTACCTAATAAAGGTTTAACCCCCTGATCACCCGGCGGGTGTCATTTGTGACTAATAACTGTTAGGGCAGTTAGGGTTAGCCCCCTTTAGTTCTAAGGTACCCCCCTAACCCCCCCAATAAAGGTTTAACCCCGTGATCACCCCCCGTCGCCAGTGTCACTAAGGCTGGGTTCACATTGCAGCGGTTTATGAGAACGGATGTGATTCGCACCGCACTGCAGTGCAAATCACATCCGATCTCTGTGCGATTCGAGTTCAGCCATTCGCCGCACCCGCCGCACCCGCCGCAAATTCGCACGGGACCCTTTTTTTGGCCCGCAGCAGAATCGGATCGCATGGGTGTTCACACCATGCGATCCGAGTTTGCAGATCGCACTGCGATATGCGAACTGATCTGGGGGTGTCAGTAACATTTCACTGACACTCCCAGCAGTTCGCATAGGGCAGTGTGAACTGCCGCCGGGAGGCATGCGATGCGGGAACCCGCCGCGCATTCGTGGCGTTCCCGCATCGCTCCAGTGTGAACCCAGCCTAATAAGCGATCGTTTTTCTGATCGCTGTATTAGTGTCACAGGTGACGCTAGTTAGGCAGGTAGGTATTTAGGTTCGCTGCAGCTTTTTATAGCGCCAGGGACCCCCATATACTACCGCATAAAGCCCCCTGATTGCCCCCTAGTTAACCCTTTCACCAGTGATCACCATATAACTGTTACAGGTGACGCTGGTTGGTTAGTTATTTTTTTATAGTTTCAGGGCACCCGCCATTTATTACCTAGTCTCACTAGTGTACCCCTAAATTTAGGGGTGTCTACTTTCCAAAATGGGGTCATTTGGGGGGGGTTTGTGCCATCTTGGCATTTTATGGCCTTCAAAACTGTAACGCCCTTAGAAAGCCTGAAGGCGGTGCTTGGTTTTCGGGGCCCCGTACGCGGCTAGGCTCCCAAAAAGTCCCACATATGTGGTATCCCCATACTCAGGAGAAGCAGCAGAATTTATTTTGGGGTGTCATTTCACATATGCCCATGGCATGCGTGAGCAATATATCATTTAGTGACAACTTTGTGAAAAAAAAAAAAAAAAAAAAAAAAGTTTGTAATTTTCCCGCAACTTGTGGCAAAATATAAAATATTCCATGGACTCAACATGCCTCTCAGCAAATAGCTTGGGGTGTCTACTTTCTAAAATGGGGTCATTTGTGGGGGTTTTGTGCCATCTTGGCATTTTATGGCCTTCAAAACTGTAATAGGTAGTGAGGAGTGAAATCAAAAAATTACGCCCTTAGAAAGCCTGAAGGCGGTGCTTGGTTTTCGGGGCCCCGTACGCGGCTAGGCTCCCAAAAAGTCCCACATATGTGGTATCCCCGTACTCAGGAGAAGCAGCAGAATTTATTTTGGGGTGTCATTTCACATATGCCCATGGCATGCATGAGCAATATATCATTTAGTGACAACTTTGTTAAAAAAAAAAAAAAAAAAGTTTGTAATTTTCCCGCAACTTGTGGCAAAATATAAAATATTCCATGAACTCAACATGCCTCTCAGCAAATAGCTTGGGGTGTCTACTTTCTAAAATGGGGTCATTTGTGGGGGTTTTGTGCCATCTTGGCATTTTATGGCCTTCAAAACTGTAATAGGTAGTGAGAAGTGAACTCAAAAATTTACGCCCTTAGAAAGCCTGAAGGCGGTGCTTGGTTTTCGGGGCCCCGTACGCGGCTAGGCTCCCAAAAAGTCCCACATATGTGGTATCCCCATACTCAGGAGAAGCAGCAGAATTTATTTTGGGGTGTCATTTCACATACGCCCATAGCATGTGTGAGCAATATATCATTTAGTGACAACTTTGTGTAAAAAAAAAAAAATTTTTTTTTTTTGTCATTATTCAATCGCTTGAGGCAAAAAAATAAAATATTCAATGGGCTCAACATGCCTCTTATCAATTTCCTTAGGGGGTCTACTTTCCAAAATGGGGTCATTTGGGGGGGTTTTGTACTGCCCTGCCATTTTAGCACCTCAAGAAATGAGATAGGCAGTCGTAAACTAAAAGCTGCGTAAATTCCAGAAAACGTACCTTAGTTTGTAGATGTGACAACTTTTGCGCAAACCAATAAATATACAATTATTGACTTTTTTTTTACCAAAGACATGTGGCTGAATACATTTTGGCCTAAATGTATGACTAAAATTGAGTTTATTGGATTTTTCTAATAACAAAAAGTAGAAAATATCATTTTTTTTCAAAATTTGCGGTCTTTTTACGTTTATATCGCAAAAAATAAAAATCGCAGAGGCAATCAAATACCATCAAAAGAAAGCTCTATTTGTGGGAAGAAAAGGACGCAAATTTTGTTTGGGTACAACATTGCATGACCGCGCAATTACCAGTTAAAGCAGCGCAGTGCCAAAGTGTAAAAAGACCTCTGGTCATTTACCAGCAAAATGGTCCGGTCTGAAAGTGGTTAAAGAGGAACTGCAGTCTACTTGAAGCTTTCCTCCAACCACTTTGCATATTATTTTATACAGTATCTCACAAAAACTGAGCACACCCCTCACATTTTTTAAAATATTTTATTATAATCTTTTCATGCGACAAAAATGTGACGTAAAGTAGCGAATGTACAGCTTGTATAACAATGTAAATTTGCTGTCCCCTCAAAATAATGCAACACACAGCCCTTAATGTGTAAACTACTGGCAACAAAAGTGAGTACACCCCTAAGTGAAAATGTCCAATTTGGGCCCAATTAGCCAGTTTATCCAGAGGAAGGCGAAAAACCCAGCAGAGCATGATCCAATATGCTACAGCAGAGGAAAAAAATTCCTTCCTGATCCCCTGAGAGGCAATCAGATTTTCCCCGGATCAACTTTACCTATAAACGTTAGTACCCAGTTATATTATGTACACTTAGGAAATAATCCAGGCCTTTCTTAAAGCAATCTACTGAGCTGGCCAGAACCCCCTCTGCAGGGAGTCTATTCCACATTTTCACAGCTCTTACTGTGAAGAAACCTTTCCGTATTTGGAGATGAAATCGCTTTTCCTCTAGACGTAAAGAGTGCCCCCCTTGTCCTCTTTGTTGACTGTAAAGTGAATAACTCAACACCAAGTTCACAATATGGACCCCTTATATATTTGTACATGTTGATCAAATCCCCCCTTAATCTCCTCTCATCAAGAGTGAATACATTCAGTTCCTCTAATCTTTCCTCATAGCGGAGCTCCTCCATGCCTCTTATCAGTTTGGCTGCCCTTCTCTGCAGTTCCCCAATATCCTTTTTGAGAACTGGTGCCCAAAACTGAACTCCATATTCCAGATGAGGTCTTACTAATGATTTGAACAGGGGCAAAATGATATCTCTCTCTGGAGCCCATACCTCTCTTAATACAAGAAAGGACTTTGCTCACTTTGGAAACCGCAGCTTGGCATTGCATGTTATTATTGAGCTTATGATCTACCAAAACCCCCAGATCCTTCTCCGCTATGGATTCCCCCAGTTGTACTCCCCTAGTATGTATGATGCATGCATATTCTTAGGCCCCAAGTGCATAACTTTACATTTATCTACATTAAACTTCATCTGCCACATAGTCGCCCAATTAGAGCATTGAGGTCATCTTGTAAATTGGAGACATCCTGTAAGGATGTTATTCCACTGCATAGCTTGGTGTCATCTACAAAAGACAAAAATGTTACTTTTGATCCCAGACCCAATATTATTTATTTTATAAAAGATATTAAAAAGTAAGGGTCCCAGCACTGAACCTTAGGGTACACCACTCATAACCTTAGACCATTCAGAGCAAGAATCATTAACCACTACTCTCTGAATTCTGTCTTTTAGGCAGTTTTCGATCCATTTACAAACTGATATTTCCAAACCTGAAGATTTTACTTTACACATGAGCCGTGTGTGCGGAACTGTATCAGGCGCTTTTGCAAAGTCCAAATATACCACGTCCACCGCTACCTCTGTCCAAGGTTTTACTAACCTCCTCATAAAAATAAAATCAGGTTTGTCTGACAACTGTCTTTCATGAATCCATGCTGTCCATTGGTTAAAATGTTTTTTCCCCTGCAAGAACCTGTCTATGTGGTCTTTTATTAATCTTTCCAGTATCTTCCCAACTATAGACGTTAAACTAACAGGTCTATAGTTACTTGGTAAAGACTTTGTTCCCTTTCTAAATATAGGCACCACATTGGCCCTGCGCCAATCCAGTGGTACTATTCCTGTCATTAATGAGTCCTTAAAAATGAGATACAATGGCTTTGAAATTACAGAGCTCAAATCTTTTAGGATCCGTGGGTGGATGCCATCAGGTCCAGGTGCTTTATCCACCTTTATTCTGTCTAAATATTTCTGGACCATATCACTTTTAAGCCATTGTGGATTTGGGGCTGTCACTACCAACCCCATTATGGACACGAGCTCCCCATGCTCCTTTGTATACAAAGAGCTAAAGAAAGTATTTAATAAATGAGCCTTCTCTTTGTCCCCAGTCACCCACTCTAGATTTTGTAAAGGGCCTACATGCTCAGAACTTGACCCTTTTACTATTAAAAAGAAATAATTTTTTGGGGTTCTACTATCTTTTGCAATCTGTCTTTCGTTTTGAATTTTTGCATCCTTTATTTCCTTTTACATATTCTGTTATATTCTTTGTAACATTTAAAATAACACTAGTGTTCCTTAATTTTTATATTTTTTAAAAGCTCTTTTCTTATAGTTTATAGCTTTTTTAACTTTGGCCATGCGCTACATAGGTTTTATTTTTAGCCTTTTAAAAGTATTGCCCATGGGAATATACTTTGCAGTGAGTTCACAAACAGTGTTTTCAAAGAATTCCCATTTCTGTTCTGTGCCCATTGATGCCAATATTCTCTCCCAGTCTACGTCCTGGAGAGCAGCCCTCATCCTTGGAAAATTTGCTCTCTTGACATTAAGTGTTTTTATCTTTCCCATATGCGATTTTTGCTTACAGCTAACATCAAATGAAATCATGTTATGGTCACTGCTACCCAGGTGTTCCTTTATCTGAACATTAGTAATACGCATGGTTTGAGATCACCGGGTCCAACAGAGCATCATTCCTAGTTGGGGCCCTCAATAAACTGGACCATAAAATTGTCCTGCAATAGGTTTATACATTTTTGCCCTTTAACCACTTGCCGACCGCCGCACGACGATGTACGTCGACAGAATGGCACGGGCAGGCATAAGGGCTTACATGTACGTCCTTGCCTGCCCGTGGCTCGGGGGCCCGATCGGGCCCCCGCTTGGTGCCTGCGGCGGTCGGTATTCGTTCGGGAGCGATCCCGGACGAGGGGACGGCCATTCATTCATGGCCACCCCCTCGCGATCGCTCCCGACGAATGAAAATGCTCCGTGACATCACTTCCTCTCCTGTAATGTAAACACAGGAGAGGAAGTGATGTAATCTCTCCTCCGTGTCGGTATTTTTCGTTCCGACACCGAGGAGAGAGGATCGGTGAGTTGCACCAACACGACACTACACAGTAGAACATGCCAGGCACACTCACACCCCCCCCCCCCCATCACCCCCCCCAATTACCCCTGCCCCCCAGTCACAGTGACACCAATGTCACCAGTGTCACTAAGGCCGGGTTCACATTGCAGCGGTTTATGAGAACGGATGTGATTCGCACCGCACTGCAAATCACATCCGATCTCTGTGCGATTCGAGTTCAGCCATACAGATAGTATGGCTGAATTCGCATCGCACCCGCCGCAAATTCGCACAGGACCCTTTTTTTGGCCCGCAGCAGAATCGGATCGCATGGGTGTTCACACCATGCGATCCGAGTTTGCAGATCGCACTGCGATATGCGAACTGATCTGGGGGTGTCATTAACATTTCACTGACACTCCCAGCAGTTCGCATAGGGCAGTGTGAACTGCCGCCGGGAGGCATGCGATGCGGGAACCCGCCGCGGATTCGTGGCGTTCCCGCATCGCTCCAGTGTGAACCCAGCCTAATAAGCGATCGTTTTTCTGATCGCTGTATTAGTGTCACAGGTGACGCTAGTTAGGCAGGTAGGTATTTAGGTTCGCCGCAGCTTTTTATAGCGCCAGGGACCCCCATATACTACCGCATAAAGCCCCCTGATTGCCCCCTAGTTAACCCTTTCACCAGTGATCACCATATAACTGTTACAGGTGACGCTGGTTGGTTAGTTATTTTTTTTATAGTTTCAGGGCACCCGCCATTTATTACCTAGTCTCACTAGTGTATCCCTAAATTTAGGGGTGTCTACTTTCCAAAATGGGGTCATTTGGGGGGGGGGGGGTTTGTGCCATCTTGGCATTTTATGGCCTTCAAAACTGTAACGCCCTTAGAAAGCCTGAAGGCAGTGCTTGGTTTTCGGGGCCCCGTACGCGGCTAGGCTCCCAAAAAGTCCCACATATGTGGTATCCCCGTACTCAGGAGAAGCAGCAGAATTTATTTTGGGGTGTCATTTCACATATGCCCATAGCATGTGTGAGCAATATATCATTTAGTGACAACTTTTTGTAAAAAAAAAAAAAAAAAAAAAAAAAAATTTTTTTTTGTCATTATTCAATCGCTTGAGGCAAAAAAATAAAATATTCAATGGGCTCAACATGCCACTTATCAATTTCCTTAGGGTGTCTACTTTCCAAAATGGGGTCATTTGGGGGGGGTTTTGTACTGCCCTGCCATTTTAGCACCTCAAGAAATGAGATAGGCAGTCGTAAACTAAAAGCTGCGTAAATTCCAGAAAACGTACCTTAGTTTGTAGATGTGACAACTTTTGCGCAAACCAATAAATATACAATTATTGACTTTTTTTTTTACCAAAGACATGTGGCTGAATACATTTTGGCCTAAATGTATGACTAAAATTGAGTTTATTGGATTTTTCTAATAACAAAAAGTAGAAAATATCATTTTTTTTCAAAATTTTCGGTCTTTTTACGTTTATATCGCAAAAAATAAAAATCGCAGAGGCAATCAAATACCATCAAAAGAAAGCTCTATTTGTGGGAAGAAAAGGACGCAAATTTTGTTTGGGTACAACATTGCATGACCACGCAATTACCAGTTAAAGCAGCGCAGTGCCAAATTGTAAAAAGACCTCTGGTCATTTACCAGCAAAATGGTCCGGTCTGAAAGTGGTTAACTGTCCCAGCAGTGCCATTACTCCAGTCAATTTCTGGGTAGTTAAAATCCCCCATTATTATCACCGTCCCAGCCCTTGCAGCCCTTTCCATCTGTGCAAGGAGCTGCGTCTCCACCTCCTCATGAACATTGGGTGGTCTATAACAAACTTCAATGATTAACTTTGAACTACTCACATCTGTATGCAGTTCCACCCATAATGCTTCAGACTCATCACATTCTCCATCCACCAGGTCCACTTTCACACTCGCTTTGAGATCACTTCTCACATACAGACAGACCCTTCCACCTTTCCTTTTTACTCTGTCTTTCCGAAAGAGTGCATAGCCAGGAATATTCATAGCCCAGTCATGTGAGGAATGAAGCCAAGTTTCAGCAATACCGATTACATCATAGCTCTCCTGATGCACCAGAGCTTTCAACTCACCTATTTTGCTTGGCAGACTTCTGGCATTGGTGAACAAACACTTTAATGCATTCATATATTTTGACCAGTCACATACTATCTTGGGTGTTCCGAGATTGCAACTAGGACTTGCTACTATACTTACATTGGGTTTATGTGCTTTGGTTATCCTACCATTAATGCCCTTAATATTACTCTCTGGAATAAGTTCCACGCTGACCGACTATCTCTGGACCCCCCCCAATCGCCTAGTTTAACCTGTTGCCGCCCGCTCACCATCATATGACAGCGGAGAGGTGCGGCTCTTGTTCTGGACCACCGTCATATGACGGCAGCTGATAAACACAGGGCATGCACGCAATCGTGAGCGCGCAGCCCTGCTCTGTTGGTGGTGGCGTGTCCCGGAGACACATCACATCACCGACAGGGGTAAACAGGCAATGGGCATGGCTGTTCACCTTGTGATCGGCTGCGATTACATTGCAGCTGATCACAATGGGTATTTCCCGCTTTAGACTGTGCATGCTTGCTATCTGGAGCGTGCAGCGAGGTCATGTTGGTGGTGGCGTGTTCCCAGAAACACTGCTCTCACCGACAAGGGTAAACAGCCAATGGCTGGTGGCTGGTGGCTGTTTACTATGGGATCGACTGTGATCCATTCACAGCCGATGACTAAATGTAAACAAAGACCGATTACTACCCTGTTTCCCCCAAAATAAGACCTAGCGTGATTGTTGGTGATGGCTGCAATATAAGCCCTACCCCCCAAGTAAGCCCTAGTTAAAGTCCTTGTAGGGCTTATTTATTTTCGGGGAAACAGGGTAGGGCTTATTTGGGGTGTAGGGCTTATATTGCAGCCATCACCAACAATCACCCTAGGTCTTATTTTTGGGGAAACAGGGTAGCCCTTACCGGCTCTTCTCTCCTCACACTGGAAACGGTGTGTGAGGAGAGAAGAGCCAGGAGCAGCGAGTTACCAATCTATGTGTCTGTAGTGTATTGCACAACACCACAGTAAAGAACTTGTCACATCGCCCTCCCCAATTACAGCTGTCACCTAACAGCCACCCCATCAGTGCCCACAAAATGCCCCTGTCTACCATCAGTGCCCACAAAGTGCCCCTGTCTCCCATCAGTGCCCACAAAGTGCACCTGTCACCGTCAGCGGTGCAACTGTAACCCATCAGTGACCATCGCCAGTGACCCTCATCTGTCACCCATCAGTGCCCACAAAGTGCACCTGTCACCGTCAGCGGTGCACCTGTCACCCACCAGTGACCGTCGCGGTGCACCTGTCACCCACCAGTGACCGTCGCGGTGCACCTGTCACCCACCAGTGACCGTCGCACATCACCTGTCACCCACCAGTGACCGTCGCACATCACCTGTCACCCACCAGTGACCGTCGCACATCACCTGTCACCCACCAGTGACCGTCGCACATCACCTGTCACCCACCAGTGACCGTCACACATCACCTGTCACCCACCAGTGACCGTCACACATCACCTGTCACCCATCGCCTATCAGTAACGGTTATTTGTCACCCATCGCACAGCTCATCAGAAGAAAAAAAAAACGTCCAAAAGGATTCTATACGTGAGGAGGCGTTCCAGATCCTCTCCATAACTGAAGAGAGCAGTGGGGAGTTCCCAGATTCAAATGCCAATTCCAATTGTGAATCAAATTCAGCATTTGAACCGATCGATCGTAGTAGATGGACAAATGAATCGGAGGAAGAATGGATCCCTCTGAAATGAGCACGGCGCTCCGGAAACCAGGCAGCCACCAACAATACCTCAGGATCAAATTCCCAGGCCCAGTACCAGCACTGCCACATCAAATGGCAGCACAGGAACTTCAAATCCCCTAACTACCAGCACTGGAGTGCCACATCCCCCCAAGAGCCAGGGCCGCTACATACCTCCCAGATGGTCTTGCCAATCCAACATGGCTGCCTTCTGATTAAGGATCAGCAAGAATCCACCCTTTCACCACACAGCCAGGTGGGCAGGCCAATACCCAAAATTTTTCTGCAATTGATTGTATTTATTTTTGCCCAACACTTTGCTGCAACTCATCGTGGACAAGACCAATTTATATGCCCAGCAGCATATTGCCAACAACCCCCAATCATCATACGCCCATCCATTTGAGTGGAGAGGTTTGACTCTGGAGGAGTTCAAATTGTTTATGGGCCTCACCATAAACATGGGGCTTACAAAAAAAAAAAAATAATAAATAAATAAAATGAAGGACATGCCTATTGGTCCAGTAACCCCATCCACCACATGTCCATTTATTCTTCTGTAATGTCCAGGTCCCGATACGAGATGATAATGCGATTTCTTCATTTCAGTGACAACACCCAGTGGCCTCCCCGCAATCATCCAAATTATGACAAATTATATAAAATCCGCCCACTCAATTTCTTTTCCCAACGATTCGCAGAACTCCCCCGAAAAGCATATATGTGTAGATGAGTCCCTGGTACCCCTTTCAGGCCGGCTAAGAATAAAACAATACATTCCTAGCAAAAGGGCCAAATACGGAGTGAAATTTTATAAGCTTTGCAAGAGTCACGGGATATCTGTATGCCCAGCCTACATGGGCACAGCTGGTTAAAAAAATAAAAAAAAATTGTATGGGGCCTGGCATACCCACTGCTAAAGAAAGGTTACCACATATACCTGGATAACTTCTACACCAGCCTGCCCCTTTTCAAACACCTACACCTACCATGTCCACCATCCATGATGACACTACAGTTGAAGTTCAGAGAAGACAAGGTCCCATTGTAAAGTCAATATGTGTACAAGATTACAATCTGTACATGAGGGGGGGGCCATATTTCAACGACCAAATGCTTCAGCCCTATTTAGCACCAAGGAGGTCCCATTTCTGGTACAAGAAAGTAATTCATTTGGCCATTTATAATGCCTACATAATTCACACCAAATCCACATAAAGCCCTGCCCACTTCTTAAAATTCATAGAAGTTGTCACGTCCCTCATCTACCAAAGACACCCCCCCCCCCCCCCCTGAAAACCTTCTCTCTGATGCAGTTAGCCGACTTCATGAACGCCACTTCCTGGACCACATTTTACCACCTGAAGCAGGCCGAAAGACGCCAAAAAAAGATGTCACGTATTCAGCAAAAATGGATTTAGAAGAGATACCAGCTACCATTGTCCCCAGTGTCAATCCCGAACCCAGCCTTTACATTGTTGAATGCTTCAGACTATATCACACATCACTAAAATATTAGCCCATATTCTTAACCATTTCCCCATTTTCATCATCTGTGCTGACCATTCCCCATGCTTCCTCAAATAACTGTTTTTTGACCATGCCTCTGCCAACCGTTTGGACTGCTTCCACGTGAAATGACCCTGGCCTGTTTTATCAACTACGCTTCTGCCTACTGCTTGCACGTGAACTGACCCTGGCCTGTTTTATGGACTATGCTTTTGCCTACCACTTGGACTGATCTGTTGCCCTGCTACTGTAGTACACAGGGGTCTCACATGTGAGGGGCCCAAGACATGTTTTTCCGGATGGAGAAAATTTTTTTGTTGTCTCTGGGTTTCGTAATTTCTGGATTAGGGTCTGGAGTCCGGAGGCTTCATAGAGATTTGGGAGGGCCGAAGCATCTACCCCTGTGTACAGGTCTTACCTGATTGCGGCCCTCAGCCTGCTGCTGACTTTCTGCCACCATCCCCCTGCCTGCAGCATAAACTGACCACACCTCTGCCTGCTACATGGACTGTGAAGGGCTGGAGAGCAGTACAATAATGAGTGCAGGCAGATAACGGTATACCAGGACCAATATTATGGCTGTGCTGACTGTCTCTGCCTGGACAATTTCTATGAACAAATGCTTTGGCTGTGCTGGCGATATCCTTGTGCTGACTATAGACAATAGTCCTGCCTGCTGCCTGGATAATTGCTATTGTTGCCAAGCACATCCCTGCCTGCTGCCTGGACCAAATTCCCTCCTCTGGGGACACTACAAAAAAAACACAGGTAATACTTTTTTTTTTTTTTACCCTTTCCTCAATAGAATTTATTTTAGAGTGTCATTTTTGGTATGTAAATGCTAGGTGTTAAAATATAAGGATCTAAAAAAAATAATAACAGGTTGTCGTCAGGAAATTAGAAGTGCAATTTATGCTTGTAGAACGCCTGAAGGTGCTATACCCCTACTATTGGATTAAGGTCTGGGCTTTGACTAGGCCATTCCAACACATTTACACGTTTCCCCTTAAACCACTCAAGTATTGCTTTAGCAGTGTATTTGGGGTCATTGTCCTGCTGGAAGGTGAACCTCCGTCCTAGCATCAATTCACACACAGAGTGGTACAGGTTTTGCTCAAGAATATCCCTGTATTTAGCACCATCCATCTTTCCCTCAACTCCAACCAGTTTCCCAGTCCCGACTGCTGAAAAACATCCCCACAGCGTGTGGGATGGTGTTCTTTGGGTGATGTGTTGGGTTTGCGCAAGATATTTTCTTTGATGGCCAAAAAGTCCAATTTTAGTCTCACCAGACCAGAGCACCTTATATGTTTTGGGAGTCCCCCACATGCCTTTTCGCAAACTCAAAAACGTGCCATTTTGTTTTTTGCTGAAAGTAATGGCTTTCTTCTGGCCACTCTGCCATAAAGTCCAACTCTATGGAGCGTATGGCTTATTGTCGTCCTATGTACAGATACTCCAGTCTCTGCTGTGGAACTCTGCAGCTCCTCCAGGATTACCTTAGGTCTCTGTGCTGCCTCTCTGATTAATGCCCTCCTTGCCCGGTCCGTGAGTTTTGGTGTGCGGCTGTCTCTTGGCAGGTTTGCTATTGTGCCATGTTTTTTCCATTTGGTTATGATAGATTCAATGGTGCTCCTAGGGATCATCAAAGATTTGGATACTTTTTTTTTTTTTTTATACCCTAACCCTGACTTGTACTTCACAACATCGTCCCTTACTTTGGAGAGTTTCTTGGTCTTCATGGCAGTGTTTGGATAGTGGTGCCTTTTGCTTAGGTGTTGCAGCCTCTGGGGTCTTTCAAAAGGGTGTGTATATGTAATAACAGATCATGCAACACTTAGATTGCACACAGGTGGACATCATTTCACTGATTATGTGACTTCTGAAGCTAATTGGCTGAACCAGAGCTTTTTATGGGCTTCATAACAAAGGGGGTGAATACATACGCACATGCCAATTATCAGTTTTTAATTTCTGAAAAATAGTTTTATTTATATATTTTTCTGATTTTACTTCACAAACTTAGACTATTGTGTTCTGATTCATCACATATAATTCAGATTTTAAAAAAAACATTGAACTAAAAGGCTGTAATGTAACAAAATATATAAAAAGCCAAGGGAGGTGAATACTTTTGCAAGGCACTGTATACCCCTTAGTGAGGATCTCTTGCCCGTTAAATTGCTTTTGCAGTGCATCGTCACAGGAGATGCATTTTTTGTTTTTTAAACCCAAACAAGTGGGCAGCCTTCAAGTGATTCAGATATCTCAAGTGGGTTTGCTAGTTGGCAGCTATTCAAGAGTGCTGAAGATTAATATTAACTAACCCCCCAACCATCAAAAGAATGGTCCCGCTTAATAATGATAATCTTGAATGACAGACATAGTAAAGTTACCATTTACATGGATTTCTACTTTTAACCACTTAAGGCACGGAAGATTTGCCCCCTTAATGACCAGGTCATTTTTTTGTGATACAGCATTGCGTTCGCTTTGACAATTGCGCAAATAGCACAAATAGCTTGCTTTTGGTGTTATTTGATCACCTCTGCGTTTATTTTTTGTGCTATAAACACAATAAAAAAATAAAATAAAAAAAGACAATTTTGAAAATAAAATAATTTTTTTTTTGGGGAGAGAAAAAAAAAAAAACACATCGCAATAAGTGTATATTTATTGGTTTGCGCAAAAGTTATAGCGTCTACAAAATAGGGCATATATTTATGGCATTTTTATTATAATCTCCTCGCCCCTGACATAATTGAGATCTGTCTATTTACATTGACAGACCTCTGTTCTGTCTCTCTCAGGAGCGATCGCTGGGCACGCGCACCAGCTCTGTCGTCCCGCTCCCTGCTGCTCTTAAAAGCGGCCGACATACAGCTACGACGGCTTGCAGAGGGGAGCCAAACTGCCGCAGTATAAGTGAGGTGGCTGGTCGGGTACCAGTTAAATGTTTCAACTATTTCTAATTCAAATAAATAAATGAAAAGTACCAGCTTGGGAAGAGTGGCAATAGAAAATTTTCAAATCAGAACATTAGTGACAGCCTGGTGTGCAAGGAAATTGCAGATTCCATTAAATAGATCCAGATTTTATATAAATAGTGTAAAAACAATTATACATGTTCTCACCTTGCATTTGTTCCAGCAGGAAATAAGTTCACAGCTTTAATAAGTAGCTGCAAGTCATCCTCTGACCAGGACTTGCTGCTGCCTCCACCTCCTGAACCAGACTGATCTGCACTCTTTGTGGACTGCTTCATCCGAGCCTCCTCCTGCTCCTTTTCTCTTTTAATCTGTGCATTAACCTCTGCAATCTAAGGAGCACATGCATGGTCACAGGACTCATCCATTCAGATATATCAGGAAATACAGACTATAGTTTTTAAATATATAATCTAGATATATAAACTCGCGCTGATGGTGTGAAAAAAAAAAAATTGGGTTATAAAAAAAAAAAATGAATGAAGCTGCTATACATAAAGTGCTAGACACCTGGACATAGTAATAAAATATAAATACAGCGCTCAAAAAAAAAAACAACATAATAAGTGATGACAAAAACAAAGTCCATATAAAACTGTGAATGTACTTCACACATAAAAAATGCAGGGAATACTTCACATCTGGTGTGCGGGAAGTGCAGAGAAAATGTTGCAAAAAATGTTTCAGGTGTACCCAGACACCCCACTCACCAAATCACGACACCCAGCTTTACAGTCTGGGAGTCAAAATAGGCTTATAGCTATTTCCAGAGGATGTTGCAGGATTGCAGGTTCACTGATGAGATGATAAACAATCCTTTAACGTTAATACTCAGCCATATAAAAACAGGTACCCAAAAATGAAGAAAAAAGGGGGGACCGTCATGCCCTCATATCTGGGGGTTCTGGGAACAGGTAGTACATTTTTTACATGAAAACATTGGTACGCCTGTGGGATTGGATCCCAAGCAATGCCTTTTGGGCATCTATCCAGAGGAGCCTGACAGACACACAAACATTTATGCAGGAAACCCTGTTCTCAGCAAGAAAACTTATTGCCAGAAGGTGGATGAGACCTACACCCCGAACATTAGCAGAGTGGAAGGCAGACATCAATCTGACCTTTCCATATAAAAAAAATAAAGTGTATTTACATTAATAGAGGATGCCAGATCAAATACAATAAAGTATGGGACAGATGGCTGAACGACTCAGACACGTGTGGGTAGAAGCAGGTCAGACCTAACATTACAGGCTCAATGACCATGAACAGAAAATGTTGTATGTTGCCTTGACTGATAAGTGGGTAGTAACATCAAGCACGATTGCAGATGATAAATGTTGATTGTGTTGTAGGATATAACATTCTTGTAACATGCTAAAAACTTTCTCAATGTGTATTCACATATTGTACACCGTGTTCTAAATGTATGCACCTCTCTCCAATAAAACCGTTGTTTTAAAAAAAAAAAAAAAAAAAAAAAAAAAAAAAAGGGGGGGGGGGGAGACTAATAGTGAAGTATGTTAAGACTGGAAATTCGCATAAAAGGTTATACTTACAAAAGTAAGTTAAAATCAGGCATTGAAAAGATCAGAGGATGCAGCAAACACTGTTCATTAGTATTCCCACAAGACTTTTTGGGTAGGTACCCGTTTTTGTATGGCTGAGTATTAACGCTAAATGATCGTTTATCATCTCATCAGTGAACCTGCCACCCTGCAACATCCTCTGGGAGTCAAAATAAGCTTATAGCGATATCCAGACTGCAAAGCTGGGTGTCATTGTGATTTGGCGAGTGGGGACACATGTGGGGGTGTCTGGGTACACCTGAAAATATTTCTGCAATATTTTCTCAGCACTTTCTGCACACCAGATGTGAAGCATTCCCTGCATTTATTTGTGAAGCACGTTCATAATTTTATATGGACTTTGTTTTTGTCATCACTTATTATGGGTTATTGTTTTATTACTATAGTTGTTAAATGTCATCACTCAAAAGTCAGCTTCCTTCATTACTCAGTTATGGTAGATGTTAAAGCGGTTCTCCACCCTAAAGGGGACGTTCCGCTAATCTGATCCCTCCCCCCCTCCGATACCACAATCGGCACCTTTCAGGGGGGAGGGGGGTGCAGTTACCTGGATAATCCAGGTATCTGCACCCACTTCCGGGACAGACCCCCCCAGACGCCCCGCCCCCCCGTTGTGTTCTGGGAAACACACAGTTCCCAGGACACAGCGGGGACCAGAAGAGACGCGCATGCGCAGTAGGGAACCGGGCAGTGAAGCTGCAACGCTTCACTTCCCGATTCCCTGACAGAGGATGGCGGCGGGGGCAGCAGAGAGATGAGCGATCACTCGTCATCTGCCGCCGACATTGCTGGATCCTGGGACAGGTAAGTGTCCATTTATTAAAAGTCAGCAGCTGCAATATTAGTAGCTGCTGGCTTTTAATATTTTTTTTTATTTTTTTAGGTGCAGAACCACTTTAATGTCCCACAATCAGAGAAACCACATTTCCCAACAACTGATAGACAATATGCACTGGGCAAGAACGCCCAGGTTGCCTCCCCTAAAATGTATCTAGTACATAAAAATGAGAAGTGTGGCTGTAGGATAGAACATAAAAGAATGACACTTGTGATAAAAATGTGAAAATCCATTCATGAGGATTATTACATGCATTTAAAGATTTCCTTTTGACAATGGGGAAATTAAGGAGGATATGCCTGCTTCTTGCCATATTTTTGTAAGTAAATACAAACATAAAATAGCACAACCATTGCAATAATGGATTATACACACACACACACACACACACACACACCAATAACACATCTCCTTATTCACTTACATGTTTCTCAACAGAAGTTTTCCCATCTTCTTTAGAACTCCCTGAAAGGGATTCATTTAGAGACTGTAAACTGAAAGCATAGAAAGACCAAGAATTAGGAACATACAGACTGAAATTGACTAAGACATGAAACTTTTTCCTTATATATGATCAACATAATTGTTTTTTCCACAACAACAACTAACAGAGAGTGTTGCCATCTGTCATTTCTTTTAGTCATATTTTAGAATATGGTCATCATATAAACAGAAAACAATTTTCAGAGCAGAACTAGATGAAATTCATTACCTTGCTAGCTCCAGGCGATCGCACAGTTTTTCTATTTCTTCCATCATTTTCACACTGTCTGATTCATTATCGGAAAAATAATTCCAATTCTGAGGGGTAAAGTGAAAGATGTATTTACCACTTGGAGAGCTGGAGAAAAGTCTCCTTAAAGCAGTTTTTCTTATTACCCTGGCAGGTTAATGTTCTCCAGGAGCCTTTCTAAACATTACAGTAAAAGCAGAGTTCCATCTAAACTCAACCATGTTATTTATCTGAGGCAGCCAAGAGTGAGATTCTGGATGATTATACTCGCTTATTCAATTCTGTGATATTTTGAAGGAATACAGCAAATTCAAAAGTGTGTTGCTTTACCTAACCTGAGCCTGAAGACATTCTGTAGCATGCTGAAATATATGATCTTTGCTAAAATGCTTGTAAACATTTAAAATTAAAAAAGCATTTCCTTAAATCACTTAGTGAGGATCCTATGTGCATGAATCGTTTCTGACAATTTGTGCAGACGTCAGGCAATCCTTGGAGACAACTAACCCCCTCTGCCCCCCCCCCCCCCCCCATTATCTTCTAGTTAATCTAGCACATAACAGCTGACTGATAGCCTGTGCATGTTTCCCAGTGAGACTGTTAAAGAGAAAGTGCCTCAAACACCACCACTCAGGTCTCAGATTACACTCAGCTCTGTGCAGTGTGTGTGACATCAGACCCGTCCCCTGCAACCTGAGAAAAACCATATAAACTCTGTACTTTACAAAGCTGTGGGGGAGAGAGGGCTGCAGATATACAAGTGCAACTTATGTAGGCGATTTTAATTTTAAATTAATCACCGTCTATCACCTGAGGCTAGTCAATTCAGTGGCCTTTTATAAGGGTTTATTAACTTTAACTTACTGCCTTTTTCACTACATATTTTTCCACATGAAATTTGCTTTAATAAATAAACCTTGCATGAAGTGCGCAGTCTTTGTCGTTCCTTTTTAACTGCTTTTTTCTGTATTTCCTTTTCCTTTTTGGCTACGAGAGCCTGCTGACGAGCTTCCTCTTCTTCCTTCTCTTTTGCTAATCGAACAACTTCCAGCTCAGCTTGTCTTTGCTGAAAAAGATATACATGGCTTTTGTTAGTTAAAGTGGAACTAAAGTTCAGTTGTTACATGCTGTGAGCCGGCAGGCTTTTTACTGTAGAAGAGACATGCAAGGTCTCTTCTGCAATAACATACACTTATCTGCTTGCTCACAGTGATCACCGTAATGTTACACAGCATGATCCAAAAGAGGCAATTGGATATTCCCTGGATCAATCTTACATATAAATATTAGTATCCAGTTATATTCTGTGCATTCAGAAAATAATCCAGGCCTCTTAAAACAATCTAACCTGGACAGAACCAGTTCTTGAGGGAATCTATTCTGCAGTTTCACAGCTCTCACTGTGAAGAAGCTTTACCGTATTTGAAGGTTAAATCTCTTTTCTCCAGATGTAAGGACTGTCACCTTGTCCTATGTGATGATCTTAAAGTGAAGAACACTACTCTACACCAAGTTCACTATATGGACCATTTATGTATGTACATCTTGATCATATCCCCCCTTATCTCCTCTTAAGCGATAATTCAGTTCCTCCAATTCATAGTTTAGCTCCTCCATGCCTCTTATCAGTTTGGTTGCCCTTCTCTGGCTTTTCTCCGGTTCCGCAAAATTCTTTTTGTGAACTGGTTCCCATGTGCAGCTCAGCCCAACCCCTGTACACCGGAAAGACTAGCACAGGACTGCTCTAAGGGCGAGCATTGAAACCTTTAGTTACGATTTAAGATTCAGTGCTTAGATATAAGTTTATAAAGTTCATCATTTAAAAAAAAGAAAGAAAAAAAAAAAAGAAACCTGTGTCTAACCAGTCAGTATGTATACTAATGTATGCCAGTTTCCCTTTGTTTATATCTTTAACAAAAAAAGAAAAAAAAAAAAAGAAAGAAAAAAAAAAAAAAAGGTTCAACAAAAGCATCTTTAAAAAAACCAAACATACGTCATAGTCCTGCAGTGTCCCCCAGAGATCATTATGGGGGAAGATTATTAGATAAAAAAAAAAAAAAAAAAAAGAAGGTTACCATGGATAATTTCAAAATCAGCTTCTACCCCACATACATATCCACTCCTTTGTCAACAGACAGAAAAGGAAGTTAGGCAGCAGCTGCTGCCAGACCTAAATGCCATGCTAGTAAAAGCAGCATGGATCCATGAGCCATATGACTAATTCTGGAGCCCAAGTTAAATTGGGGGTTTCACTGAAATACAAGTTTCCAGCCAGCAGTAAACATCAAGGATTGAGTTTAGGGAGATTGGTTCAAACGGACAAGAAAAATCTCACAGATGGAGAGCCCTTTTACCAGTTATGTTAGCATACAGTAGGTAAACTGGCACGTGCGTGAATTTGAGCTCGACTTTGTATAATCCACATATACCTTTTCCTTTTCTTCCTGTTCTCTTCTCCTGGCATCTACTTTAGCTTTCTTCTCTGCTTCTTTCCTTGCCTTTTCTTCCTCTTTGAACTTCTTTATTCTAGGGTCACCACTATATGCATTATCTACAGACATTAAAAGACCAGCAGTTATAGAAACTCCTGTACATTCAAGTGACAGCATATCTATAATAAAAAAAAAATTTAAATCATACATTTTTTCATGTATGCTATTTACCAAAGTGGCCTCTTGAGCACATACCTCAGGTGTTATTTTTTTTCTTTGTGGGTGACAAGAAATGTATGAAAAAACATTGCAAACTACACTATTTCCCTGTAAAAATGTAAACATATTTTGGAAAAAAAATAAATAAATAAATAAATAAAATAAAAAAAGGTAGCTACCAACTAATGTTCTTATCCTAATCATCTCTTCTTTTTTCCTCTGTGCTCGGGCAGCTCGATTCTGTTTTTCAATCCACCTCCTCTCATCACGGCTGAGAACAGTAAGGAAAAAAAAAAAAAATAAATAAAAAAAAAATAAAGGGGGACGTTAGTGCTTATGAGAAATTACTAATACCCACAAACAATGCAAAGCAGAGTTTATCAAACAGTACATTTTAACAATAAGTATTTCACACAACACAATGAACAGACAAAATCATCATTAGAAGTATGTTTACATAAGTGTTCAGTATTTTGTTCATCTAAGCATTTCAGTTGGCAGTGTGTAAATGATAAAAAATAAAATAAAAATAAGTGTGTCTCGGTTGACACAATAGACAGGTAGATATCAGTGGGTCCTTCAAGTGGCTATAAAGCCCAAACATTTTTTACCTTAATGCATTTAGATAAAAAAAAAAAAAAAAAAGAAGTTTAGGCATCAGCACCCCCCCCCCCTCAATACTTACCTGAGCCCTCATTCGATCCAGTGTTGTGCTAGTCTGCAGTTCTTCTCTCACTTCCGGGTCACGCTGGCTTTGCTGGGGCACCGGGAGTCATTGGCTCCCAGTAATGTCAATCTAAGCCAGTGACAAGGAAACGGGAGTGCAGGGTTGGGTCCTGCTGCCTGTGTCAATGGACACAGCAGCAGAGCTCAGGAGCAAGCAAGCATGCACGAGTGTCCCCATCAGAAGCGGTGTCCCATGGAGAACACTGGACAAAGAAGGGGCCAGAAGCGCCTGCAGGGGGATCGGGTAAGGGTTTGCAGCCGCTCTGTGCCATTCCATGACACATAGCAGGTAAGTATTTTTTTTGTTTTAACCTTTACAATAGCTTGAACGTGGGACTTCGCCCAAATTCACCATTTACAAAGCAAAGCACAGCTCACGCATGTGCAGTGGGAATCCATAAGGGGTCACAACATGACAGGGAGTTGCAGACCCAAAGACCGGGAAGGAACTGGAACGGGAGAAAACAGTACTAGATCCTTGGACAGGCAAGTGTCTTTATTAAAAGTCAGCAGCTACAGAATTTGTAGCTGCCAACTTAGAATTTTTCTTTGGGGGGGGGGGGGGGGGGGACTGAAGATACTCTTTAACCACCTCAATACCAGGCACTTTCACCCCCTTCCTGCCCAGGCCAATTTTCAGCTTTCGGTGATGTTGCACTTTAAATGACAACTGCGTGATCATGCAACACTGTACCCATATGAAATGTTTACTCTTTTATATACACAAATAGAGCTTTCTTTGGTGGTAATCACCAGTGTTTTTTTTTTTTTCTAAACTAAATGTTGTTTATTTTGCAAATAAGTTCTTCACTGATGTGCACTAATGAGATTGCATTGATAGGTTGCACGGATGAGGCAGGACTGATTATCAAGGCACTGATGATCAGTGCCCAGGTTATCAGTGCAAATGTCTCCTGTAAGTCAAAGCCGGTTATCAACTTTCCTTCGGACACAGACAGCGCTGAGGAAAGGAAAAGCCGATAACCGCCATTTGTTCACATGTGATCAGCTGTGATTGGACACAGCTAATCACATGGTAAAGAGCCTATGCTTTTTACCTTGATCGGTGATGCACTATGTCCGCGGGACACAGCTCACCACTGATCGCTGCTTGCCTACCCTGGGAGTATGTGTGATCAGCGCAATGCAAATATCATCATATGGCATCCAGTCAGGATGGCAAAGCCACCACTGGCCGTCATTCTGCTATAGACCAGGTGGAAAGGCGTTAGTGTAAGCATTCCAGTAGGCATAGTGTGTATGCCAGATCAGTGGCTTCTTGAACTAAACATTCCAGTATCTGCAGTGTGCATGTCATAACTGTGTTTCTTAAAGGCTAAGTTCACCTTTAAGAAAAGAAAAGCACATTAAATGCATAGTTCTGCAGGAAAGAAATATGCATTTTTTTCCCCTCACAGGAGCCTGCAGAGCATTGCACCTGCAATCAGTGGATGGTGAGTGTAAGGTCATGCTCCTGCAGGCACTTCCATCAGCTCTCTGCCTGTACTTCAGCACTGATTACCATACTCGCAGTCCATTGAGAACTACAAGTCCATCAGGTGTCCACCTTGGTTAACGTGCCTGTGTGGAAGAAGCACAATGTCAGGGGAAGGAGAATGTTTCTGGGGGTGGGAAGTGGGTGCTTAGAAACATGTTACACCCTAAATACAGGTGTAACATGTTCCTTAGGGTGAACTGAGCCTTTAAATTAAGCATTAGAATCTGTGTGCATGTTATATCTTTTGGTCCTTAGAGAGGAGCTGCACCTTTAAAAAAAAAAGAAAAAAAAAAACAATTAAAAGCCAGCAGCTACAAATATTACAGCTGCTGACTTTTAATAAATGGACACTTACCTGTCCCAGGGTCCAGCGATGTTGGCGGCAGATGACGAGCAATCGCTCGTCTCTCGGCTGCCCCCGCCACCATCCTCTGTCAGGGAATCGGGAAGTGAAGCATTGCGGCTTCACTGCCTGGTTCTCTACTCGCGCATGCGTTGTGCTCTTTCCCAGAACACAAAGGGGGGTGGGGGTCTAGGGCGGGGCATCTGTGGCTAGCTTGTCCCAGAAGTGGGTGCAGATACCTGGATTATCCAGGTATCTGCACCCCCCCTCCCCCCTGAAAAGGTGTCAATTGTGTCACCGGAGGGGGGAGGGATCAGATGAGTGGCCCTTCCACTTCAGGGTGGAGGTCCGCTTTAAGCTAAACATTCTATTAAGCACAATGTGTAATGTCATATCAGCCATTTTTTCATAACAAAATACAATTTCAGGGTAGAGATTTTACTTTCCAGTTAAACAAAACCAGTTATTTCTATAGGGTTGTGATCTGGCCTTAAATGCTTTTGGGAAGGTCTTGTATTTCGGCACCATCTTTACAATGGGCACTATATAGGTCAGCTGGGGTCATAATTACATTACCATTCAGCTTTTTCTTTCTCTTCTTCATCCAAATAAGAAAATTCTCTCCATGAATCAAAGTTGTACCTTCAGGACAAAAAAAAAATAAAAAAAATAAAGTATTATCTAATGCAATGTTTTTTTTATGGTTTTCTTGATATCCCAAATAAAACAGCGGGAACCAAAAAAAAAAACACTAACATAATGAAAATTAAACCTACCAGAAGGAATAAAATGAATCTACATCTTCAATTGATGTGTTCATGTGACCAAGTTTGGCAACATTTTTCTTATTTGACCACCTAAAAATGGAGAAATGGCTCAGTAAAACATCTATTGAAATACAGATAATGTTTTGTCATGGATTACCATTATTTAAAAGTATGTATATATATATATATATATATATATATATATATATATATATATATATATATATTACACACACTTACTGTAAATTATAAACATACGTAAAAGGTCACAGTACTTGGAAGAGAAACCCGAGATCCTTAGGATTTATTAAACTCTTTGTAACACAATGAAACACATTGTAGTGAGAGTGAAATTGGCACAGGATTTTATAAACACAATGTCAAGTTTTTTAATTGGAGGTAAAAAGAATAAAATAAACAAAACATTCTGGAATCAATTTTATGTTTACACATTTTAAAATTTACAGGGAAAAGACATGGGCACTTAATAAGTGAAGTATATTACAAGGGAATATCTTACCTGCTATTTCTCTCAAACACAGGACCAAATACATCAAAGAAGTTGTCTTTCCCCTCACCCTTTGAAGGTACTGAATTGTCAAAGGTAGGATCAACACTGTTAAATGCTCTTCTCTTCACAGGGTCAGATAAAATTTCATATGCTAAAAACATAAAAAAAAACAGTTCTGTAACTATAAATTGTGATAACTGTTGTGCTGCTCATCTAAACAGCTGGATCTTCAACAAAATTGGAAGTTTGATTGTCATTTAACTGTATGAAGCCACAAGCAAATCAAGCACAATTGTTTCAACTTCCTGTTACTTATATAAGTTTTCTTCTGCTCATTGACATGGCTTAAACAATACTTTTTTGTAATGTCATCTTCCCTATTCCCCAAATTCTTCCTTTACCCTAGGTCAGTGATGGCGAACCTAGGAACCCCAGATGTTTTGGAACTACATTTCCCATGATGCTCATGCACTCTGTAGTGTAGTTGAGCATCATGGGAAATGTAGTTCCAAAACATCTGGGGTGCCAAGGTTCGCCATCACTGCCCTAGGTTCACACCTATACACCTTTTTTTTTTGCAGTTTTCAGTTTGCAGAAACACACTACAGCCCATTTAACATGGTTTCCTATGGTACACGTTCACATCTATGCGTTTTGCGACTGGTGCATTTTTGAAAAGGGTCTGGGACTTTTTTTCTCCCACGTTTTGCGTGTAATAGACTTCAATGGAATTGCGACAGAAATGCACGTGTTGTGTTTGTGATGCGATTTTTGATGTGTTTTGCATTCTTTATTTTTCCGTTAAAAACACTGTATATAGCTGGTTGCTAAGGAGGGGGCCAGGAAGCTGGCCGCCATGTCCCTAACAACCAATGAGTCACCAGCTGCCAGTGGGGATTACCTGCTGACAGCTGAATGTGAAATCCCCAAAAAAGTGTGCAAAAAAATAAAAACGCAAACAAAATGCATGAAAACTGCATGTAAAAAAACGAGTTTTTAGAAACGCAAAATGTGCCTGAAAAACGCATCAAGCACAGCCGCATAGATGTGAACCTAGACTTACAGGGTATCTGTCGGGATAGAGAAGCTTTTTGTGTCATCTTCAAAGAGATAGCCACTGTGGTCTCAAAACACATGTGCACAGGTTATTTTCTGATATGGAGCTTCATAAAATTCTGCTTCAGGATCATCTACTTTGTGTGTTTTTTTTTTGTTTGTTTTTTATCCATTGCTGGATTTTGTACAGTACCATTGTAAAGCCATTCACCCACCTTTCACATGGGTTACCTATGGATGTCTGTGTGGTATGGTTTGATGAACTGTTAGCATAGGGAAGCTGTCCAGACACACAAAATACACATAGAAAATCCTGGTAAATAACTTACCAAAGAATGAACATAAGAAAGGATAAGATTGATACCACCAGAATATGCACCTTCAAAATCAAGTTAGCTCCCATAATTATAGCAGGGGATCAAAAACTTTTATCTCATTGTATCCTCCCATTCCTCTGTTCAGATCCTCATTCCTTGCTTGGGGTACCAACAGGCTGAGGTCTTACAGTAAACAATAAGCAAACACATCTACCCGACAAGGAATCTGCAAAGAATTGCAGCAATGTATCCTGCAACACAACTACTCGGTAAATGCATGTACGTGAACACTTCCTTCACTCAAAACCAACAAACTGGAAAAATACAAAGAACCAATGGTTGAATGCAGTCTTTATTGCCTCCTTGAAAAGCCCTGTACAGCACAATCTTCACCTGGTCAACATATGTGCCAGGTTTGGACAATACATTATCTGTGTACTGCAAGGCAGAGCATCTTGTCAACATGTACACCGCAGACCCTACAGCTGAATATCTGTTATATGGACTGATATTCAGCTGTCCTTTAGAAGCAGGCAAGTAATCACAACCAAATAGCTGAAGAACGAAGAGCAGTGAGTCTGTGAGAGACGTGACAATTAGTGCCCCCTAAAGCTGCTTTTAACAAGGGCTGGCCAATTATTTTTATTTTTTTTAAATAAAACACCCTGTAACTGGAATTGGCCCTTCATAAATAGCAGTGCAGTGCATATTCCAGTAGGAGAGTGTCTAGGCCAGTGATGGCGAACCTTGGCACCCCAGATGTTTTGGAACTACATTTCCCATGATGCTCCTGCACTTTGCAGTGTAGTGGAGCATCATGGGAAATGTAGTTCCAAAACATCTGGGGTGCCAAGGTTCGCCATCACTGGTCTAGGCACTCATCTACTTACACTCTCACAGCAAGATATCTGTGGAGTGAGATCATCTAAGGCACTGCTGCCTCCAACCGCTAGTCTCTTGAGATTTATCAGGACAGTGCGTGCTATATGTCCACCTCACAAGCATGCATAATAGAAAAAAATTGGATAACCATGGATTGTGTAGACGTAAAGATAAAATCAATAACACCGACAAAATCAAGAAATTGTATTATAACATAGATTAAAAACAAAAAAAATAAAAAATCTGAACATACTGCAGGGCATAAAATGTGTATTTTTGGTTCACACAGATGTACGATTAATTCCACATGCAAACTTGACGTGTTTCAAATACTCTTGGAGGGGGGGGTGTTAGTTTCAGAGGAGAGAGCCAGCGACTGACAGTCACCCACTCTCCGCCTCATAAAGCGCTGAGAACCGAGTGATCAGTGGTCTTTGATGGCTCAGTTCTCAGTCTAAGAGCCAGTGGGGGACTGATGCTGTATCCACCTAGGCAAGTATGATTCTTAAGATAAAAATATCCAAACTTCTCTTTTAATGTGTTTCTATAAGCAAAAACTTAATAAAGCACAGAACACAGATTATGAATAGAAAGCTATCCAGTCATGAGCATGCAAGCACCATTTCAATAAAAATTTGCATTTTATGTGCATCGGTTTTGGGTGGCTGTGTCCCTTAAGTTTCAGTAAAGTTTTACCATTATTCTTACCTTTAGTTATACAGGTAAAATAGTCATTGTCGCCTTCAACTATCTGTTCTCCAGTAGCTTTTCTCTTGTCAGGATGGTGTTTCAGAACCATCGCTTTATCTGCCAATTAAAAAACAATTTCAAATGTTTATGTAAAGTACAGTGACTGAATTAAAAGGTATTAATACCTACTAAAGAACACTGAATTAATCTAAAAACAGGCATATGCATTGTATCTGCATGACAATACTGTAAGGAAAAGCAAATATATTCAAACACAGAGACCCCGAAACTGAAGTGTATTTATACAAAAAATAAAAATAAAAATCACTTTCTACACAAATGAAAATTTGTAAACTTGAAAACATACATATGAGAGAATTCCTATTTTGGGGGCCACAAAATCAACAAGAGGTATGTGCTGGAAGAGGAGGGTTCTTCCTCTACATTGCTATTGCACATTTACAGATACAGTTATGCCCCATACACACGATCAGAAATTCTGCAAACAAAAGTCAGATGTGAGCTTTTAGTTAGAAATTCCGACCATGTGTATGCTCCATCAGACTTTTGCTGGCAGAATTCGAGCCAGCAAAAGATTGAGAGCAGGTTCTCTATTTTTCTGTTGGAAAAAGTTCCTATCCGAAAACACGTTCGTCTGTATGCAATTCGGATGTGCAAAAAAAAAAAAAAATCACGCATGCTCAGAAAATTTGACGCATGCTCGGAAGCATTGAACTTAATTTTCTTGGCTTGTCGTAGTGTTGTATGTCACCGCGTTCTTGGCGGTCGAAAGTTCTGAGGACCTTTGCATGACCGTGTGTATGCAAGGTGAGCTTGACCGGAATTCCATCGGAAAAACGGTCCAAGTTTTTTCTGACGAGATTTCTGATCGCGTGTACGCACTATTGTTTGGAAAGGATTGCTTTAAGCTATATAACTGACATATTTTAAAGGTACTTACGTGCAGCTTTGATCTGTTTCTGTGTGGCCTTGTACCTCAGTTTTGCCAATCCAAGTACAGCATAATGATCCTGGTTCTATTTAGATATAAATAAAAGTGTCCAGCTTTACTATTACGTCACACTTGGATGTTCAGGACCATTACTAGGAGTCCTTAGTTTTCCCCAGACAATCTGAATGTATAATTTAAGGTCTGATTCAACACCAATTAGCTTTTTCTTTGTTTCTGCTAACTGATAGGTGGACTCTCCCTCTAGTTACCTTTATCTTTGGGAGAATACAATGAAGAAATTTCCATACAACAGTTTGCATCTCCAACCCAACACCACAAATATGCAACAATGTTGTCACTCACTCTGGCACCTGGTTTCTAAAATGTTAACTTTTTTTAAAGGAAAATAATATGGAGAATCTAATGAAGAATGACCATAGTAGTTGGCCAACACCAAATAGTCTGTTTGAGATATCTTGCCAGCCCTGTAGAGGAGTAATTAATATTTCAAGAAACATACAAACCTGTCACAAAGGATTTGGGGGGGGGGGGGTAATGGATGCAACTTCTTCTGTACTGTTTATTTCTATTTATTGGGAAGCACTCATGTAAAAGGCTACAAACCTTCCAGTCCTTAGGATCAAGCGATTTCAGTAGTGCAAACTCTTCCAGCTGAAACTCTTCATCCTCTGACTCTTCAGAGGATTCCTTTTCATCTTCCAGCTCCTGGAATGACGCTGACACATTTCTATTCCTACGTTTGATGAAGGCTTCAAACCATCGGCCCACAGGTTCAACTTGACAGAGCAGTGAGGCTGCCATGATAAAAGGCCAATATTAAAATCAAAAATATAACTGCATTCTGAATGCAAAGCAGTCTTATTTTGACAGTGAAAGTCATTCACACTACATAACACACACACACACACGCTGCTCTCTTTACTGGTAGTTTTTAAGCCATTATTTTGCCAACATCAGTGATGCCAACTGATGAGGAGAGTAATCAGTCACCGAAATAGGATTTACCAATCAATTGCTACTCTTCTTTTAAGATTCAATTTGTTTAGAGCAATCTTCAGATAAAAACAATGTGCACATGTATGTCATTTTGTTCTTTTACCATTCTGGAATAAGGAATGTTTTCTTGACTGCCATCTCATTCTGTGAAGCATATTTCTAAAAGTGCTAATTGCTTGGCTGTTATAATGATAAACAAACTTCAAAACTTTCAGTCATTGACTCACAAAAATTTATATTGGTAGCTCTGACTTCATGTGCTAAAATCTTATTCTGGATCAGTGTTAAACTCAAGGGGTGGGTGACGGTTTCGGAGACAGACGAGGTCCGAGGAGCTCTGGGTCTTAGACCTGCAGAGCGGCTAATACAAGCAACAGAGGCACCAGTGTTTCAGCTCTCTGGGTAGCGCTATTCCTACCCGACAGCCTGGAAGTGTCAAAGCAGGCTCACAGCAGTGGATGCCACAGAAGTTAACAGAATTTTTCTCCCCTGTGCTGGAGTCAGACACCCAAGATGATGCCGAACCCGGCATGTGCCCCATGCTGCAGGAAGACTCGACGTCTGATTCCAGCAACTCTGCTTCCTCCACATGCATGGCCATCTGCCTTCCATCGTAGCCTCTTGGTGAATTCTCCCCACCCGATAGTCCCACTGTCAGAAGGCCAGCTAAAATAGAAAAAGCTAAACAAGGGGATCACGATGATGAGGGACAGAACAGCCACCTTCTCCCCCCTCTACAGATCCCCCTGGAGGACTTTCCAGCTTTTAACCAGCCTGTGTCAGTCTCTAATGCCCCATACACACTATCAGTTTTTCTGCTGAGTTTTTCCATCAGATTTACCAAAACCATGTAGTACAAGGGCCTGCCTGATTACATACAACTGGAAACTCCTAAGGTTTGACCTCATTTTATATGGTTTTGGTAAATCTGAAGGAAAAACTCAGCAGAAAAACTGATAGTGTGTATGGGGCTTAACTGAACTTGAGCAGTTCTGTAAAGAAGAGATGGAAAATTCTGCAACATGTAGATGTTAGTAGAGACATATCCCAACAGACTAAAGGCTGCAATTAAAGCAAAAAGGTGGTCCAACAAAATAATGACATAAGGGGGTGATCCCTTTTCCAACCATTTTTCTCTGCCATGTTGGTGTTATATCTTTCACTTGGATGTTATAAGTTGTACTAAGTAAATACAGCTGGATAAAATTTATTTATTTTTTTATTAAAAAAAGTGCCCATCTTAACCACTTCAGCCCTGGACCAATAAACACCTTAAGGACCAGAGGTCTTTTTCCAATTTCGCACTGCGCTGCTTTAACTGGTAATTGCGCGGTCATGCAATATTGCACCCAAACGAAATTTGCGTCCTTTTCTTCCCACAAATAGAGCTTTCTTTTGTTGGTATTTGCCTCTGCGATTTTTATTTTTTGCGATATAAATGGAAAAAAAAGCGAAAATTTTGAAAAAAAAAAAAAAAAAAAAAGATATTTTCTTCTTTTTGTTATAAGAAAAAAATCGAATAAACTAAATTTTAGTCATACATTGAGGGCAAAATTTATTCAGCCACATGTCTTTAGTAAAAAAAATGTCAATAAGCGTATATTTTTTGGTTTGCGCAAAAGTTATAGCTAGACTAGTACATTAGTACACTAGTACTAGAGTACATTTTCTGGAATTTACACAGCTTTTAATTTATGACTGCCTATCTCATTTCTTGAGGTGCTAAAATGGCAGGGCAGTACAAATCCCCCCCAAATGACCCCATTTTGGAAAGTAGACACCCCAAGGAAATTGCTGATGGGTATGTTGAGCCCATTGAATATTTATTTTTTTTGTCCTAAGGGATTGAATAATGACAAAAAAAAAAAAAAAAAACAAAAAAAAATTCCAAAAAGTTGTCACTAAATGATGTATTGCTCACACATGCCATGGTTATATGTGGAATTGCACCCCAAAATATATTTCGCTACTTCTCCCGAGTATGGGGATACCACATGTGTGGGACTTTTTGGGAGTCTAGTCGCGCACGGCACCCCGAAAACCAATCACCACCTTCAGGATTTCTAAGGGTGTAAATTTTTGATTTTACTCCTCACTACCTATCACAGTTTCGAAGGCCATAAAATGCCAAAATAGCACAAAACCCCCCAAAATGACCCCATTTTGGAAAGTAGACACCCCAAGCTATTTACTGAGAGGCATGTTGAGTCCATGGAATATTTTATATTTTGCCACAAGTTGCGGGAATATTACAAACTTTTTTTTTTTTGCACAAAGTTGTCACTAAATGATATATTGCTCACACATGCTATGGGCATAAGTCAAATTACACCCCAAAATAAATTCTGCTGCTTCTCCCGAGTACGGGGATACCACATGTGGGGGACTTTTTGGGAGCCTAGCCACGTACGGGACCCCGAAAACCAAGCACTGCCTTCCGGATTTAAATATAAAATCTACCAAAAAAACTGTTAGCAATCGCAGGGATCAGGCCTGACTCTGCGATCGCTGCAGTTATGCGTTTAGTGTTTTGTAAGTGACAGTGATCGATCGATACTGCACTTGGGTGGGCTGGGCAGAGGGGCAAAACGCAGGTGCTAGCAGGTATCTGGGCTGATCCCGCTAACAATGTGTTTTTTTTGGAACCCTAAACTGCTGGGGACGCTAGTATAGATCTGATCAGATCAGATATTGATCTGTTCAGATTCTATACCACTACGGGAGGTGTATGCTTTGCGTGTGGGTGTTAGCGGTACTGGCACTGCCTGGGGCGACGCAGACCCTGACCCTAAAACCTAATTGATATCACCGCCGGGTGATCAGGGGGTTAAACCTTTATTGGGTAATAAATGGTGGGTGCCCTGATGCTATAAAAAACAAACTAACCAGAGTCACCCGTAACACTTATACGGTGATCACTGGTGAAAAAAACTAGGGGCAATCAGGGGGTTCAAATTTTTATTAGGTAGTATATGGGGGTCCCTGGCGCTATATAAAAACCTGACGGGGAACCTAAATAACTAACTGGCTAACCAGCGTCACCAGTGACACTTATACTGTGATCGCTGGTGAAAGGGTTAACTAGGGGCAATCAGGGGGTTAAAACCATTATTGGGTAGTATATGGGGGTACCTAGCGCTATAAAAACCTGGTGGTGAACCTAAAAAAATAACTAGCTACCTAGCGACAGTAGCAACACTAATGCAGCGTTCAGAAAAATGATCGCTTAGTACAGGGCTCGACAAAACCCGGTCGCCAGGTCGCATTGGCGACTAGAAATAGCGACCTCGCGCCTGGGGCAGCACAGCTGGGGGTATCCTGTGTCTGTGGACCCCCCCAGCGTGATCGCGTCGGGCCGTTCCGCCGGCGGCCGAAAATTTAGGCCGCGGCTTTGAGGCCTTCTGCGGTCCTATGATTCCTTATGGAATCTGGCGCCCTCTTGTGGTCGCCGTTGGTATGACAAACCAGCAATGTTAATGAAGATTCCTCTGCCTGTATTATATTACCTGCCTCTTCTTGCCTTTATTTAGAACCCCCTAAACATTATATATATTTTTTATTCTAACACCCTAGAGAATAAAATGGTGGTTGTTGCAATACTGTCTGTCACACTGTATTTGTGCAGCGGACTTACAAGCGCACTTTTGTTGGGAAAAATAATTTAGTTAATAAAAAAATAAGACAACAGTAAAGTTAGCCCAATTATTTTTTATATTGTGAAAGATAATGTTACGCCGAGTAAATTGATACCCAACATGTCACGCTTCAAAATTGCTATCCCCCCCCCCGGAACACCAATGGCGGGGCCGCTGTCCCCCCCCCCCGGAACACCAATGGCGGGGCGCTGCCCCCCCGGAACACCAATGGCGGGGCGCTGCCCCCCCCCCGGAACACCAATGGCGGGGCGCTGTCCCCCCCCCCGGAACACCAATGGCGGGGCGCTGTCCCCCCCCCCCCCCCGGAACACCAATGGCGGGGCGCTGTCCCCCCCCCCCCCCCGGAACACCAATGGCGGGGCGCTGTCCCCCCCCCCCCCCCGGAACACCAATGGCGGGGCGCTGTCCCCCCCCCCCCCGGAACACCAATGGCGGGGCGCTGTCCCCCCCCCCCCCGGAACACCAATGGCGGGGCGCTGTCCCCCCCCCCCCCGGAACACCAATGGCGGGGCGCTGTCCCCCCCCCCCCGGAACACCAATGGCGGGGCGCTGTCCCCCCCCCCCGGAACACCAATGGCGGGGCGCTGTCCCCCCCCCCCCGGAACACCAATGGCGGGGCGCTGTCCCCCCCCCCCCGGAACACCAATGGCGGGGCGCTGTCCCCCCCCCCCGGAACACCAATGGCGGGGCGCTGTCCCCCCCCGGAACACCAATGGCGGGGCGCTGTCCCCCCCCGGAACACCAATGGCGGGGCGCTGTCCCCCCCCCCCGGAACACCAATGGCGGGGCGCTGTCCCCCCCCCCGGAACACCAATGGCGGGGCGCTGTCCCCCCCCCCCGGAACACCAATGGCGGGGCGCTGTCCCCCCCCCGGAACACCAATGGCGGGGCGCTGTCCCCCCCGGAACACCAATGGCGGGGCGCTGTCCCCCCCCCCGGAACACCAATGGCGGGGCGCTGTCCCCCCCCCCGGAACACCAATGGCGGGGCGCTGTCCCCCCCCCCCGGAACACCAATGGCGGGGCGCTGTCCCCCCCCCCCCGGAACACCAATGGCGGGGCGCTGTCCCCCCCCCGGAACACCAATGGCGGGGCGCTGTCCCCCCCCCGGAACACCAATGGCGGGGCGCTGTCCCCCCCCCCCGAACACCAATGGCGGGGCGCTGTCTCCCCCCCCCGGAACACCAATGGCGGGGCGCTGTCTCCCCCCCCCCCCGGAACACCAATGGCGGGGCGCTGTCTCCCCCCCCCCCCGGAACACCAATGGCGGGGCGCTGTCTCCCCCCCCCCGGAACACCAATGGCGGGGCGCTGTCTCCCCCCCCCCCGGAACACCAATGGCGGGGCGCTGTCTCCCCCCCCCGGAACACCAATGGCGGGGCGCTGTCTCCCCCCCCGGAACACCAATGGCGGGGCGCTGTCCCCCCCCCGGAACACCAATGGCGGGGCGCTGTCCCCCCCCCCGGAACACCAATGGCGGGGCGCTGTCCCCCCCCCCGGAACACCAATGGCGGGGCGCTGTCCCCCCCCCGGAACACCAATGGCGGGGCGCTGTCCCCCCCCGGAACACCAATGGCGGGGCGCTGTCCCCCCCCCGGAACACCAATGGCGGGGCGCTGTCCCCCCCCCGGAACACCAATGGCGGGGCGCTGTCCCCCCCCCCCCCGGAACACCAATGGCGGGGCGCTGTCCCCCCCCCGGAACACCAATGGCGGGGCGCTGTCCCCCCCCCCGGAACACCAATGGCGGGGCGCTATCCCCCCCCGGAACACCAATGGCGGGGCGCTATCCCCCCCCCGGAACACCAATGGCGGGGCGCTATCCCCCCCCCGGAACACCAATGGCGGGGCGCTATCCCCCCCGGAACACCAATGGCTGAGCAAGCGGATCGCTGAATACGAACCCTCCCGGGATGCGCACATGTGAAAGGGGCCTTAGTTTTATCTATTTTAGTCACTAACTAAAATTAAGTCTACAGATAAAGCCTTGTGACTTCCCTGGTTTATATATTTGTTCCAGGCAAGTGACTTAAAATTATATTTTTACAAATATTTTCACCCTAGATTTACAAAAAGCTTTCACTCATTTTTACAATGAAATCCAATTAGAAAAAAAATTGTAATCCTGTAAGCCAGCATAATAGTCAAGCAATGGCAGACTTCATATTTCTATAATGACAGGGTTACTGGAAGCAAAATGTAGTGGGCTATATTCCTCCAACTAATTAAGAAAAAAAAAAAAAAAAACACACATGCATTCAAAAGGCAGCAGTAGGACCTCCTGAAAGCCTGTCACCACTGTGGATTGCTTTTTTTCAGTGGCAAGCAGTAACCCAAGTCTAACAGAATCCTTACTGAGTTAGGTAGTTGACTGAAAGGCTGGGGAAGTCACTCTGAACTTAAAAAAAAAAAAAAAAAAAAAAAAAAAAGTGTACCTTCACTCATCAAAACTACTTTGCTTCACTGTATTTCTCCGCCCTCCAAGTAGAAAAACGGACTTATTTACTTATTGTTTAACCACTTGCCCACCAGGATTTTTCCAACATTTGTTGTTTACAAGAAAAAAAAAAATCTGTATTTTGTGCTAGAAATTTACTTAGAGCCCCCAAAAATTATATATATTTTTTTTTTTTTTTTTTTAGCAGAGACCCTAGAGAATAAATTGGCGGCTGTTGCAATTATTTTTTTAAGGTCGCACAGTTTGTGTGTAGTGGTATTTTTAAATACAATTTTTTTGGGGAAAAAAAAAAAAAAAACACACTTTAATGAATTTTTAAAAAAAACACACTAGAATATATATATATATATATATATATATATATATATATATATATATATATATATATATATATATATATATATATACACATACATATACACACATACATACATACATACACACACACACACTATATATATATATATACACACACACACACAAAATATATATTTTTTGTATAATATGAAACATGATGTTTTGCCAAATATAAAGATACCAAAAACGTTGTAAAATTGTACACTCATTGAAATGGCTATTACTTAAAAATCTCTATAGGCAATGATTAAAAATGTACAGGTTGCCAGTTTAGAACTACAGAGGTGGTCTAGTACTAGAATTATTTCTCTTGCGCTGATGTTCTAGGCAATACCTCACGTGTGGTGCGAACAGTTTACATACGTGGGCATGACCTACGTATTTGTTCACCACTGCGCTCAAGTGCGGGGCTCTTTTTTATATCTTTTTTCACATTTTTACATTGCCCATCACTTTTATTGCTATCGCAAGGAATATAAGCATTCCTTGCAATAACAAAACAGCATGACAGGTCCACTTTATGGAGATATCTTTTGCTTTAATGTTTACATGTGCCACAACCAGAAGAGATCATGACTTCGCTCCAGTCCTAGAGATGAGCCGAGGTCATCTTTCCTTCGCTCACCTCTATGGCCAGCCGTCACCAGCTGGGGGGGGTGAGAGACTACCCCTCTTGCCACTTCTAAACGTGACCCAATGGCAAATCCGCCACTCTTTCTTTGCGGAACAATTTGAGCCCATTCATTTTTTATTGAAGCAAACAGCCCCACAAAATATAGTTTTTCAGCATTAGGAGCATTTGGGGTACCGATGGGCACCCCTAATCTGTATCATCTCTGGGTATCACCTGAGACTAGTCATGTCACGGAGTATATGTGACGGTTTACAACAAACTTTAATCGCATGGCCACTGTTGTGATTTCATCTTTTTGTTAAATGCCTTTGGTTCCTTTGTACAATTGTGAAGGGTAGAGCAGCCTATTGAAATGAATGGGAAGCCCTAAACACAACACAACACACCACAACACACCACACCACACCACATACACAGGTGTGAATGGAGTCCAATGTGAGAGCCCCAACAAAAGGGTCCAATTACAGACGAAATAAAAGGGTGCACAAGCCCACATTCCAGTACAATGTGTATACAATCCAGGAGAGAGGAGCCCCCTGCAGGCGCACACACAGTCATCTTCCAGTTTCCTCTGCAGGGCTGCCATTGCTGTATGAGAACACATACATAGAGCTGCCACTGTGCCCACATACACCCCTCCCCAGGCCCACTCACCTGCACACAGGGACCGGGTCACTCCGGTGCTGAGCTCGGGCCGCGCTTCCAGTAGCATGACTCCGGCCTGAGGACACCACACAGCGGAAGACTGAGCTTCTTCTCCCGGCACTCACCCACAAAGCCGCATGGAGGAAGAGCGAGCACTTCCAGGTCACCAGTGTGTCACACCTATTCCTGTCCGCCGGATACCACCGACCCGACTAATCCTGTCCGCCAGTCATCATCGTCATCCACGCTGCAGTGCTGGCAAAGCCCAGTTTACAATGTGTGGAAACCCTAACACTACATGGCTCTTATTTACTCATGAAAACCAAATAAAGTCTTTTATTTTATCTGTTCCAAATGCACTAAAAATGGCTGAAATCTTGTGAGCCGATGAATTCCTGTACTCTGCCTCTGGACTGTTATCAGCATTATTCCCTTCAAAACACTATATATCCCAACATGCAAAAACTCATATTTTGCCCGCAACCAACCCCCCTGGCAAAATATTTTTTAAATCACCTTTTTAATATCTTTTCACAGTGCTTCTGGGGCAGGGGGTGGGTGGTATGTGGCAGTGGACGGTGTCTGTATTTTTTTTTTATTTTTAATAATTGATTTTTTTACATTTAATTTAATTTGTTTTAAATTTTTATTTTTTATTTTTAAATTTCACAATGTTTTTTGGGGAGGAGATTGGGGCAGTGAACAGTGTTGGTAGGGCAGGGGAGAGTGGTGTCAGTAGTTTTTTATTTTATTTTTTTACACTTTTTATTTTTTTATATTTTTTTCATATTTTTTGGGGGGCCTTGGTGAGATATCAGGGGTCTTAGCAGACCCCCGACATCTCCCCTTTGAGACAAAGGGACTGAGGACACAGATTCCCCAGTCCCTTTCTCAGCACTAAAGATGACTCAACAGGAGAAGGGATGAGCTGAATATTCAAGTCGAACACCAGCGGTTCGCCCGTTCTGCGAAACCAGAACATTATGGGCCATTTGCGCCAAATTTGTGTGACGCTCACGGCCCATAATGCACTGCGCCATTGCAGTGCATTGCTGGCTGATGATTGGCCAAGCATGCGCTATGGCCAGCGCCGTTAGCGAAGTGAGCCATAATTGGCCACAGGCAGCTGCAGCAGTTACAGTCGGTGTATTGTACCACCTGCACAGTGTACACCTGAAGCTACCCCAATTGCTGGTGTTGTCCTGGTCCTATACCACAGGCAGATGGAGCAGTTGCAGTCGGTGTATTGTGCCACCTGCGCAGTGTGCACCTAAAGCTACCCCGATTGCTGGTGTTGTTCTGGTCCAATACCAAAGGCAGCTGCAGCAGTTACAGTCAGCGTATTGTGCCACCTGCACAATGTACACCTCAAGCTACCCCAATTGCTGGTGTTCTTCAGATCCTATACCACAGGCAGGCAGCTGCAGTAATTACAGTCTGTGTACTGTGTCATCTGCACAGTGTGCACCTAAAGCTACCCCAATTGCTGGTGTTCTGCTGATCCTATACTGCAGGCAGCTCCAGTAATTACAGTCGGTGTACTGTGTCATCTGCACAGTGTGCACCTAAAGCTACCCCAATTGAAGGTGTTCTGCTGATCCTATACCGCAGGCAGCTCCAGTAATTACAGTCGGTGTACTGTGTCATCTGCACAGTGTGCAGCTAAAGCTACCCCAATTGCTGGTCTTCTACTGATCCTATACCGCAGGCAGCTCCAGTAATTACAGTTGGAGTATTGTGCTATCTGCACAGTGTGCACCTAAAGCTACCCCAATTGCTGGTGTTCTGCTGATCATACACCGCAGGCAGCTCCAGTAATTACAGTTGGTGTATTGTGTCATAAGCACAGTCCGCACCTACAGCTACCCCAATTGCTGGTGTTCTTCAGATCCTATACCGCAGGCAGGCAGCTGCAGTAATTACAGTCTGTGTACTGTGTCATCTGCACAGTGTGCACCTAAAGCTACCCCAATTGCTGGTGTTCTGCTGATCCTATACTGCAGGCAGCTCCAGTAATTACAGTCGGTGTACTGTGTCATCTGCACAGTGTGCACCTAAAGCTACCCCAATTGAAGGTGTTCTGCTGATCCTATACCTCAGGCAGCTCCAGTAATTACAGTCGGTGTACTGTGTCATCTGCACAGTGTGCACCTAAAGCTACCCCAATTGAAGGTGTTCTGCTGATCCTATACCGCAGGCAGCTCCAGTAATTACAGTCGGTGTACTGTGTCATCTGCACAGTGTGCACCTAAAGCTACCCCAATTGCTGGTCTTCTACTGATCCTATACCGCAGGCAGCTCCAGTAATTACAGTTGGAGTATTGTGTTATCTGCACAGTGTGCACCTAAAGCTACCCCAATTGCTGGTGTTCTGCTGATCCTACACCGCAGGCAGCTCCAGTAATTACAGTTGGTGTATTGTGTCATAAGCACAGTGTGCACCTACAGCTACCCCAATTGCTGGTGTTCTTCAGATCCTATACCACAGGCAGGCAGCTGCAGTAATTACAGTCGGTGTACTGTGTCATCTGCACAGTGTGCACCTAAAGCTACCCCAATTGCTGGTGTTCTGCTGATCCTATACTCCAGGCAGCTCCAGTAATTACAGTCGGTGTACTGTGTCATCGGCACAGTGTGCACCTAAAGCTACCCCAATTGAAGGTGTTCTGCTGATCCTACACCGCAGGCAGCTCCAGTAATTACAGTTGGTGTATTGTGTCATAAGCACAGTGTGCACCTACAGCTACCCCAATTGCTGGTGTTCTTCAGATCCTATACCACAGGCAGGTAGCTGCAGTAATTACAGTCTGCGTACTGTGTCATCTGCACAGTGTGCACCTAAAGCTACCCCAATTGCTGGTGTTCTGCTGATCCTATACTGCAGGCAGCTCCAGTAATTACAGTCGGTGTACTGTGTCATCTGCACAGTGTGCACCTAAAGCTACCCCAATTGAAGGTGTTCTGCTGATCCTATACCTCAGGCAGCTCCAGTAATTACAGTCCATGTACTGTGTCATCTGCACAGTGTGCACCTAAAGCTACCCCAATTGCTGGTCTTCTACTGATCCTATACCGCAGGCAGCTCCAGTAATTACAGTTGGAGTATTGTGTTATCTGCACAGTGTGCACCTAAAGCTACCCTAATTGCTGGTGTTCTGCTGATCCTACACCGCAGGCAGCTCCAGTAATTACAGTTGGTGTATTGTGTCATCTGCACAGTGTGCACCTAAAGATACCCCAATTGCTGGTTTTCTTCAGATCCTATACCACAGGCAGGCAGCTGCAGTAATTACAGTCAGTGTACTGTGTCATCTGCACAGTGTGCACCTAAAGCTACCCCAGTTGCTGGTGTTCTGGTGATCCTACACTGCAGGCAGTTCCAGTAATTACAGTTGGTGTATTGTGTCATCTGCACAGTGTGCACCTAAAGCTACCCCAATTGCTGGTGTTCTTCAGATCCTATACCACAGGCAGGCAGCTGCAGTAATTACAGTCGGTGTACTGTGTCATCTGCTCAGTGTACACCTAAAGCTACCCCAATTGCTGGTGTTCTCATCACCCTACAAGCCATTAGTATGCCTGGAAGGCCAACAAGGAGAGGCAGACAGTCACGAGCCAATAAAAGAGGGCAAGCAAGCTCTGTGTATAGAGGCAACAGTGCTGGTCATGGACGCGGTGCATCCACATCAGTACGTGGCCATGGGACACGCTTGTCCTTATTTTTGGCAGCTGGATGTGTTAAGGGGCAACATGCCGAAGACTTGGTATAGGGGATGACCAAGCTCTCCTCATCCTTTCTCACCCTGGCTCAGGGTACTGGCAAAGCAGCTGCCAACGCGGCCTGTTCCCTCATCTCAATTACATCAGTCACTCCTTCCCTAGACCCACCATGTCCTGAGGAGTCCCCCGAACTGTTTGAGCACAGTGTTGGGTACATGATCCAGGAGGATGCCCACTGTTTTGAAGGCTCTGATGATGATACTCAGCTAGAGGAAGGCAGTAGCACGAGCCCAGAGAGAGGGGATGCCCAAGAAGGACAGCAATCTGGCAGTCATGTTCCACCAGCTGCAGCATACTGCCAGGTTTGCTCCAGTGATGAGGAGGGAGGGGATGATGAGGTCACTGACTCCACGTGGGTGCCTGATTGGAGAGAGGAGGCACATCTCCAACGGGGCAGGATGCCCTCCAGAGGCCAGCTTAAGGGCAGCACACCAACTGAATCACACTGCAGAGCTCCCCTAGTTCTTTAGTGTGGGCCCTCTTTGAGACGAGTGCATCTGATCGCACCATTGCTATTTGCAACATATGTCTCAAGCATATCTCGTGTGGCCACAACATCAGCCGCTTGGGCACCACATACTTGACCAGACATATGTTGACCTGCCATGCAGTTTGTTGGAAAGCGTACCTTAAAGAACCACACCAAAGAACAAATCGGACCTCTCCTTGCTCCTCATCAGCTGGGATCTCCAACCCCACTATACCTTCAGTCCTCTCTGAAACCTGAGAGGAATGAAAGTATAGAATTAGGTGTGTCACAGCCAAGTACTTGCGGGCAATATGCTAGCGGTACACCGACGTCCGATTGTACCAGGCAAATTTCCCTGCCCCAGCTGCTGGACCGTCGAAAGAAGTTTACTCCCAGCCATCCACTTTTTTTCCGTTAGCAATGTCATTTTGTGCAGGGACTGTTCTAAACACGGGAAACACGTGTCACTGCACAGGCATACTATAGACACCCCCCAGGCATGATATTTAAAGGAATATTTTACTTTTTTCACTTCAAACATCATTAAAATCAGTGCTCCTAAAAAAACAGCAGTTTTTAAAAAAAACTTTTTGAATTGATACATGTCCCCTGGGGCAGGAGTCGGGTCCCCAAACCCTTTTTAGAACAATAAATTGCATATTAGCCTTTAAAATTAGCACTTTTGATTTCAAACGTTCGAGTCACATAGACTTTAATAGGGTTCTAAAGTTCATGCAAATTTTCGGTCCATTTGCAGGTTCTGGTGCGAACCGAACTGGGGGGTGTTGGGCTCATCCCTAAACAGGAGACAGAGGCTCCTGTTCATGCATAAACTGAGCAGTGTAAACACAGTTTACGCTGCTCAGTAATCACAGGACACAGGAGCGATCTCACTCACTGTGTCCAATTCCTGACAGTTCCCCCTGCAGCCGGCTTCGCCTCTGGGAGGGGGGAGGAGGAGGAGGACAGGTAGGGTGGAGAAGGACACGGAGGGGGCTGGGGAGAGGAGCACACAGAACAGCTGGGAAAGATCGGTGCTGCGGGAAGGACAGCTGTGAACATCGATATCCCTATATAGCTTTTTAGCTGACAGCCACAGGAGGGAGAGAAGGAGAAGCGTCTGTCAGCTAAAAATCAATACAAAGGAGATAGGTGATCACAGCTGTTCCCTGCCGCACCGATCATTCCTGGGACACCCCCAAATGCGGGAGACTTCTACACCTCACGGGAGACCTGGGATGTCTGAAACACCTCCCCATGTTATAGAGAAGAGAGGAAGGTGTTTCGTAGTCCTAACACACTCCTTGTCCTAGCGTGACAACGCTGCTCAGTATGGTGAGGGAGTTGATGGCAGGGTTTTAAAGAGAAAGTAAACCCTGATGGGTTTTACTTCCTCTTTTTCCCCCTACAAAGTAAAAGCATAATGGGCTAGTGTGCATCTCATACTATCCCATTATGTTGCACTTACCTACAGGGGCTTTGCTAGGTGGCAAACAGGGGCTTCAGCCCGAGTCCAAGGCCGGAAAGGTGGGGGGGTGGGGGTGGAGCGGTGTATGTAACGCAGGCTTTTTTTTTTTTTGGCTGGGCTGTGACCTAGCTGACCTACATGCACTGATGGTAGTGACCTACATACATTGACCTACCTACACTGACCTACCTACACAGACCTGCCTGACCTACATACACTGACATTTACATACACTGACCTACATACACTGACCTAAATATACTGACATTTATATACACTGACATTTACATACACTGACCTACATACACTGACCTACATACACTGACGGTAGTGACCTACATACGCTGACCACCTACATACACAAAGGGCAGCACAGTTGTGTAGGGGTTAGCACTCTCACCTAGCAGTAAAAAGGGTCGCTGGTTCAAATCCCAACCACGACACTACCTGCCTGGAGTTTGCGTGTTCTCCCTGTGCCTGCGTGGGTTTCCTCCGGGTACTTCGGTTTCCTCCCACACTCCAAAGACATGCAGGTAGGTTAATTGGCTTCTGTCCAAAATTGGCCCTAGTATATGAATGGGGACCTTGGATTGTGGGCTCCTTGAGGGTAGGGACCAATGTGAGTGTGCAGGGATAGGGGTAGACACCCACTCAGGTTGAACTGGATGGACTACTGTCTTTATTCAACCTTACTAACTATGAAACTATGAAACACTGACCTACATACACTGACATTTACATACACTGTCTGACCTACCTCAGCTCAGCCGTGGTGTGCGGTGTCACAGCAGCCAGGCAGTCAGTCAGTCAGAGAAGGAGCCGAGAAGGAAAGGAGAGCAGCACGCCCAAGCGCCGAGCGGGAATGTGACGTGGCATTGTAATTCCCGCCTTCTGGAGCCTGCAATGCCTATGATGGACATCACACGTCCCGCGGTCCCAGCATTGGACCAGTGGGACATCCATCATAGGCGTTGCAAGCTCCAGAAGGCGGGACCTGCCATGGCACTCGGTGGCGCTCAGATCAGATCGCTCACAATGCAGAGCTGCATGCCTGAGACTCGGGGCCTTTCGGGGTCACATTCGGAGATTCAGCCCCCCTAGCCACCCCCTCCTGACACCCCTGCTTACCTACAAATGAAGCCCACGAGGTCCCCGTGTCCATCTTCACCCCTCTTCCCTCCGGGGCCATGGACTCCGGCTCTCTGACTGGCTTGAGTCATGTGACATCACTCCTGAGCATGTGCGCGGGAGCTGCCAGTCACGACACGGGCCCTTTAGAAAGGGCACGATTGGGCCCTTCCTTCAGTGCACATGCGTCGATGACGTTGGTGCAAGCGTATATGGTAAATATCTCCTAAACCATGCAGGTTTAGGAGATATTTCCAGTACCTACAGGTATAGCTTATTATAGGTTTCCTGTAGGGAAAGGTGGTGTGTAAGAGTTTACAACCGCTTAAACTAATAATTTTTTGGTATAGTTCTCCTTTAAGGGGACCTGGCAGGGGGCGTGTCCTATACCTACATACTTTTGCTAATAGGTGTCCCTCATTCCCATCTCAAAAAGTTGGGAGGTATTCTACTCCTCGATCAAAAAGTGTTTCCCAGTGCTAAACCTTTCAACCACTTTCTAAATTGCTGCATTTGTAAATTCAAAAGGCCAGTATAATGGAATAGTAGTGGTATAAAAAGCAATTTTGGGTTTACCTAATAATTTTTTTTGTATAATTCCCCTTTAAGTGGGCGTGACAGGGGGTGTGTCCTACGCCAACATGCTTTTGCTACTAGGTGTCCCTCATTCCCATCTCAAAAAAATTGGAGGTATGACTAAGGCTAAATCTACTCCCACCCCTATTTAAGACTATTCTAATTACCCTGTGTAGCACCCTCTACCAATAGGTAGGTGCTAGTAGGTTTATAGTAAGATAGGTTATCCAGCACAGGTAAATTTCGCCAGGCATATGCTGCGTGCTAGGCCTGTCTGTTTTGATCTGGGGGCTGGGAGTGGTCAGAGTAGCTGTGGCCGTTACCACCTGCACTTTAGTTCTGAGGCACCTCCCCTTTTTCTGAGGAGAATGTTCTGGAAAAGGGGCTGGGCCTGGAACTGGAGCGGCAGGCAGCTTGTGTGTGAGCCCTGACCAATCCCCAATCGAGAAGGGGGCGGGCCTCATATATAAGCTGAGGTGATTCTCCACAGGGGACAGAGTCGGTTGGGTGAAGTGAGGAATGGCATGTTAGTCAGTCGCAGGAGGCCATCCCCATCTGGGAGGGGTGTGCCGATTGCAGGAGAGGCCCGGGGTGAGCTGTGAGGGAACATTGCCTCTACACAGTCATTGGCAATGTCTCTGCCACCACACGGTCAGATGGCAGGTAACTCCTGGAGCCGCAACTGGCTGTACACATGGTCCAGTCAAAGTTCCTCATCAAGGACTCAAGGCTGTTGGCAGTTCGGTGAGTGTTACCACAGTGGGGCTGGAGGTGCCAAGGGCTGGAGTGCCAAGGAGTCTCTGACGGGAACTCTGCTAGCACACGGTCACTAGTGGAGTCTTCATCAATGCACAAGTATTGTGTCAAGTCGATGCTGCCTGCGGGCACATGATTTGCAAGTTGGGCTGGCTGGGAACAGTAGTCCATATTTCCTAGAAGATATGCTTTTAAACCACTGGGCCCTTCAGGGAGAGGTTCTGCAGGCCTCTGTCCTAGTAGCAGCGAGCAACAAGAGCCATAGGAGGGAGGCTTATTCAGAGTGTGCTCCTAATATTCAATAGAAGAGGATGTGTCATATTTCAATTCAGTAACTGGGACTAATCATGTAACCGGAGTGGCTTCAGAATAGGAAAGTATAGCCATCATTCCTTTCACAGGGTAGATAAAATAGTCTAATGCCGTGTACACACGATCGGAATTTTGGTAGGAAAAAGCTCTGATGGTTTTCCCAATGGAATTCTGATGCGATTTCGCTCAAGCTGTCTTGCATACACGCAGTTGCACCAAATTCCAACCGTCAAGAACGCGGTGACGTACAACATGTACGACGGGACTAGAAAAAGGAAGTTCAATACCCAGTAGCCAATAGCTTCCGTCTCGTAGTCGAATCTGAGCATGCGTGAGTTTTTGCGTGTCGGAAATTGCATACACACAAACACATTTTCGGATAGGAACTTTTTCTGACCGAAAAATTTAAAAGATGCTCTCAATCTTTTGCTGGCCGAATTTCCGATCGTGTGTATGGGGCATTAGAATGGGAGTGGGAGTAGATTTAACCTCAGTTAAAATTTTACCAGAATTACACTTTAATTAAGGGAAAACGAGTGCAGCCACCACATCTAAGGGCCAGAATATCAGCCAGTCGGCCGCTCTCAGGTTGTCCCCCTGTCAGAATTAAATAGCTCAGTGAGGGAGATCGCGAGGGAGATTGCTGTATTAACAGTGCATTGTTAGTACAGCAGCTCCCCCCAAGCTCTTCAGCTTTTTTTCATCCAGCCTGCTGAAAAAACTATGTCTTGTGGAGTTTTTCCTCATCATGTACTTTAGTATGGATCTTTGGTTTTCAATAGAACCTATTAATAATATCAGTCTTTGAGATTGCATTGTGATGAAAAGATAAGAGATTTGTATCCTGCATTTTGAGTATGTTGACCTGAATTTTGAAAGTCTAAAAACAGCACAGTGAATATCAACTTGTAAAACAACCCATTCAGTTTAAAATAAAAATGAAATGCAAAACATTTTTGTATAGACATATAAAAACATTATAGATACCTTTTTTACATTTTTTTTTAAAAGTGACCACATTCCTTCTGTTCTCAGCTGCATAAGAACTGGGGGTGGAGAAGCAGCAGTACACTGAGCTTCCCAGTAAATGGCTGTGTGGGGGGGGGGGGATATCAGAACAAGTCTGATCATTGGAGAAGAGCTCACTGAGTTCCTGCTTAGTGTGGTCAGTTTTTGAATAGGAAAGCAGAGGAACTGGCAGGAACACTAGGGATTTCACATAAAGGAAGCAATACAAAGTGAACAGGTTATTTTCTCATACAAGTTCCTGGTACAGCAGGTACATATCAGGAATACAGACATCCCAAGTCTCCTGCGAGGTGCAGGAGTCTCCTGCATGTTTGCGGCGGCTCCCGCATACCCGCAAGTGCCTCACAATCTCCCAGGAATGATCGGTGTGGTCGTAGGGACAGCCGTGAACACTGATCTCCCTGTATAGCTTTTTAGCTGACAGCCGCTTCTCCTTCTCTCCCTCCCGCAGCTGTCAGCTAAAAGCAACATAGGGAGATTGGTGTTCACAGCTGTCCCTCCCGCCGTACCGATCATTCCCAGCTGTTCTGTGTGCTCCTCCCCCGGCCCCCTCCATCCCCTTCTCTGCCCCACCTGTCCTCTTCCTCTGTCCATTCATCTTCAGTGCTGAGAAAGGGGCCGGGAAATCTGTGTCTTCTGTCCCTTTCTCTGTCTAAAAGGGGAGATATCAGGGGTCTGTTTAGATGCCTGATATCTCACAAAAGCCCCCAAAAAAATGTATTGTAAAAAAATTCTAGAAAATTAAAGTGTAATAAATCAATAAATAAAAAACTACTGACACCACTCTCCCCTGCCCTACCAACACTGTCCACTGCCCCAACACCCTCCCCCCAAAAAGCATCATGAAAAAAAAGAAAAAAAAAATTTTGCCACGAGGGGGTGGGAGGGTTGTGGGTGCAGAGAGCCACCTCCCTGAAATGAGTTTGACAATTCCCTGAAATTAGTTTTTGCAGGTTGGGACAGTGGCGGCTGGTGCAAAAAACCTCTGAAAAAAAACCCCATCAATTGCAGCCACTGTGCCCATCAAACGCAGCCACTGGGCCCATCAAACGCAGCCACTGTGCCCATCAAACGCAGCCACTGTGCCATCAAACGCAGCCACTGTGCCATCAAACGCAGCCACTGTGCCCATCAATTGCCACCACTGTACCATCAAATACAGCCACTGTGCCAAACGCAGCCACTGTGCCCAACAAATGCAGCCACTGTGCCCATCAAATGCAGCCACTGTGCCATAAAACGCAGCCACTGTGCCATAAAACGCAGCCACTGTGCAACATCAAATGCAGCCACTGTGCCCATCATATGCAGCCTCACTGTGCCCCATCAAATGCAGCCTCACTGTGCCCCATCAAATGCAGCCACTGTGCCCATCATATGCAGCCTCACTTTGCCCCCATAAAATGCAGCTTCACTGTGCCCCCATAAAATGCAGCCTCACTGTGCCCCATAAAATTCAGCCTCACTGTGCCCCATCTAATGCAGCCTCGCTATGCCTCATAAAATGCAGCCTCTCTGTGCCCCATCTAAAGCAGCCTCACTGTGCCCCATCTAATGCAGCCTCGCTATGCCCCATCTAAAGCAGCCTCACTGTGCCCCATCTAATGCAGCCTCACTGTGCCCCATCTAATGCAGCCTCACCGTGCCCCATCAAATGCAGCCTCACCGTGCCCCATCAAATGCAGCCTCACCGTGCCCCATCAAATGCAGCCTCACTGTGCCCCATCTAATGCAGCCTCACTTTGCCCCATCAAATGCAGCCCTGAGCCTCACTTACATTACAGGCAACTCTGCTCGGGCCATGCATTCCACAGAGCTGCCGACGTCACTTCCGGTTTCCCTCAGGAACAAAGCAGGTCAAAAGCCTCCAAATGAAGCGCCTCATCTGCAATCTCATGATTGCATTGATGTGGTGCTTCCCATAGTGCACTGTGTCTGGAGCCCGAACATAGTGCACTTAAAGAACATTTTTTTCAATTTTTTTTTGTGACTGCTGGCTGGGGAGGCGGCACCCGTGTGCCCCTATGGACAGGCCGCCACTGGGTTGGGATGTTGGGAATATTACGTGTTGGGGGTAACAAATGATTTGAAGCTGAATTCTGGGAAAAACAGAAATGCTCTCTTGCAGTATGGCTGCCACCCCCCCCCCCCAATTGCAATGTTTAATGCTTGTTTACATCTAAGCAATTTAAGGCCTGTTTCACATAGGTTTCAGCTTATATAAGAGTAGTGTTTGATAAAGCATTTAATTCCAGTTTGTAAATGTTTAACACAGATCCTAATGAAAGTGTTGATTGCCACTTTAAACAAGCTTCTAGCAGTCTTCAGCAGGCATTCAACAAGCTTCAAGAAGTGCTGAAGCCTGCTAGCAGCTTGCTCAAAGTGGCAATCAACACTACTATTAGGATCTGTGTTCAACATTTACAAACTGGAGTTGAATGTTACTTTAAAAGCTATAACAAAGCTTGCCTATAGCTCAGCAAATGCTTTGTCAAAGCTTGCTGTTCACACTGCTCTTATAGAAGCTGAAGCTCAAGTAAAACAAGCCTTAAGCCCCATACACACAATCAGAAATTCTGCCAGCAAAAGTCGGATATGAGCTTTTGGTCAGAAATTCCGACCATGTGTATGCTCCATCTGACTTTTGCTGGCAGAATTCCAGCCAGCAAAAGATTGAAAGCAGGTTCTCTATTTTTCGGTTGGAAAAAGTTCCCGAATGGAAATTCCGATCATCTGTACAAATTCCGACACGCAAAATTCCTACACATGCTTGGAAACAATTTGACGCATGCTCGGAAGCATTGAACTTAATTTTCTTGGCTCGTCGTAGTGTTGTACTTCACCACATTCTTGACGGTCGAATGTTCCGAGAACTTTTGTTTGACCGCCTGTAAGCAAGCCAAGCTTGAGCGGAAAACCATCCAAGTTTTTTCCGACGGAAAATCCACTCGTGTGTACGGGGAATATCTTACCCAGTTCTCCACTCCTGAAGATTCCCCCAGGTTGCAAGACCAGCCCCCACAGCCTCTTCTCCCCTACGCCTTGGCGTTCAGATGTCCTCTGACATAATCGAATTCATTGCAAATCTCATAGCCACGCATCAGAAATGAGGACACCGAGGAACAGTGCACTGCTGGAGCTTAGGGGAGCAGGGGAGAGCACAGGCTCCCAAGGGAGTAAAGGATCAGCTAAGCCTTTAATGTCCTCACATGCAATGCAGGACTGCTGGTCCCACCTTGTACATGATGACATGGGAGAGGCCAACTGAAAATGGCCACCAGTTTTCTTCTAACAGCAGGGTTACCATGGCAATGGCAATGTCTATTCTAGTGGAGGGAGGGGAGTACTAATACCCCTTTCACACCGAGGGCGTTTTGCAGGCGCTGTAGCGTTAAAAATAGCGCCTGCAATCCGCCCTCAAACAGCTGCTCCATTGCCTCCAGTGTGAAAGCCCTTGTGCTTTCACACTGGAGTGGTGCAGTGGCAGGACGTCAGGAAAAGTCCTGCCAGCAGCTTCTTTGGAGCAGTGAAGGAGCGGTGCATTTACCGCTCCTCCACCGCTGCTCCCCATTGAAATCATGGCTGAATCGTGGCTGAAATGCGCCGCAAATCCAAAGGTAAAACTCTGCATTTTACCGTCGACGATATGGGCGGCACAGTGTGAAAGGGGTCTTAGTGACAGTTGAGTCTGCCATTTTAGGAGTCAGCACAGAGCGGAGGACACACACAGAGCTGCTGAGATTTGTTCTTGCCACTGACCACCAACGTAAGGTATATTCTTTCCAATGACTACAAATGCTAGGAGCATTCTTTCCACTGACTAATAGGGTGAGAGGTCTCTTTTCCCTCTGCACACCAATGTAAGGGAGGCGCTAAACTGACCAGTAATGTCAGCAGGCACTAAACAAACCACCAAAGTAATATGGTCTTTTCACTGATTACCAGTGTAAGGGTTAATTTACATGGGTGGCAGGCTCTACTGCCCCTCTGAAAAACAATCTGTAGTGATTGCTTTTTCATAACCAGTTTACAGGCATTCAGGTGGTGATTATGTTGCCCCATGCATGCTCGTCATTCCCTGCATGCTCATCGGCCCACTGCTTCCCAAAATCTTTGTTGAACTCTATCCAGTGGAAAAAGAGAGATTGCCAACTCAGTCTTAAAGTGGTTGTCAACACCGATCCCCTCTTTAGGGAGCAAACTTGCCCATCTTCGTAGGCGGGTCTTTGACCTTTTTCGGTGAAGGCAGCTCTCCAATCTTGCAAGAAACTAGTGTATGAATCAGGTGAATAATGTGGCAAATGGTTAGCACGGGCCCTCAGAGACCAACGTAAGGCCTCCTATATTAAGGATGCGGAAGGGCAAAGAATCTCATTACCCAAGGCTATTGCCCATACCTTTGGTGAATTCTATTCTTCCCTATACAACCTCCCACCCCCTTCTCTTTCCTCTTCCATAGAAGATTACCTCTCTTGGGTGTACTTGTACTCCTATCCCCGGTTCGAGGAGAGTTTGAAGCCCCGATCACTGTCAAAGAGCTGAGCAGAGCAGTGAAGCCAGCCAAACAAAGAAAGGCACCAGGCCCCGATGGGTTCACTATACAGTACTACAAGACTCTTCTGCCCCTGTTGGGTCTCCCCTGAGACCCTTCTTCTGTTCTTCCGATGTTGACACGATGCTCTCTCCCGCTGTAATGCTGTGGACATGCTGCACATCAACGTATATAGGCATAAGGGGCGGGGTCACCGAGTGATGTCACACAATGACCCCACCCCTTATGACATCACAGTCCCAGCATGCCCGGGACTGTGACCTCATAAGGGGCGGGGTCATCGTGTGGCATCACCCAATGACCCCGTCCCTTATGCCTATATAAGTCGATGCGCAGCATGTCGACAGCATTACAGAGGGAGAGAGCGTTGTGTCAACATCGGAAGAACAGAAGAAGAAGGTGTCGGCGAAGGTGAGGCCGACGGCGAAGGAGAAGACCGAGCCAACGCTAGCAAAAGAGCTGGAAGAAGATAGCGGAGGAGCCTGGCAGAAGAATCGGAGAGCGGGAGAAGAGGCCGGAGAGTGGGAGAAGAACTGGAAAGCGCGTAGAAGTCGGAAGAAGACCCCCAGAGCTGCCTAATAACTATTTTAAAAACCTGTGTAGTGTGTTTTTTTTTATTGACATTTTCCCCCCAGGTGAATGGGTACTTACTCACATAGGGTGGGCGGCCGGGATCTGGGGGCCCCCTTATTAAAGGGGGCTTCCGGATTCGGATAAGCCCCCCACCCGCCGACCCCGACAACCCTGGCCAGGAAGAGGCCCTTGTTCTCATCAACATGGGGACAAGGTGCTTTGGGGTGGGGGGGCCGCAGGGCACCCCCCTTCCCCAAAGCACCCACCCCCCCATTTTGAGGGCATGCGGCCTGGTACGGCTCGGGGGGGGCGCTTGCTCGTCCCCACCCCCTTTCCTGACCGGCCGGGCTGCGTGTTCGGATAAGGGTCTGGTATCAATTTTGGGGGGACCCCCACGCCGTTTTTTCGGCGTAGGGGCTTCCCCTTAAAATCCATACCAGACCAAAGGGTCTTGGAGGGGCATTCCCTCTCACGCTCGTTGTGATAGGAAAATGTGTTTTTTCTATCGCAGCAAGCGCGAGATGTACAGTACCCTGTCACCAAGAACCAGCTCGAAACATTCTCACAGGCTGTAGCTGCCCGCACGTCGTATTTGGTCCGTCGGACCAGCATACAGACAAACTGGTTTCCCGCTAGGAACTGAGTCCGGCGGGAAAATTTAAAACATGTTCTATTTCTAAAGTCTGTCGGATTTTTGGCATGCAAAGGTCCGATGGAACCCACACGTGATCGGAATGTCCGACGGATTCGTTCCGTTGGACCTTTGCTGTCAAAAAGTCAAGTCGTGTGTAAGCGGCATAAGTCTTTAAACCTTGTGTCAATAAAACACTGTGCCACAAAATAGACAGCATTATATATACGGCAATATATGCATTCCAAATACATAAAAATTGGTTCAATATCAGAACCCAATTAGCAAAAACGTGGCTTATAACATTTCTAAAATGATCAGCCTATGTATATGGAATAATTTTAAAATAGATGATTTGATAAAATAATAATGAAAACTGAAATAAAAATAAAATAAAAAAATCACCAAAAAGAACAGAGATAGGTTTCTAACTATCTAAACTGGCATAATGTACTGTATATACCTCTTCTCTAAGCTCCAAAATAACTTTGAAAAGGAGGTATTATCATAAGGAAAACATCCTTAATACAAAATGCTACATCTTCAATTGGGGGTGACCTCCTATCTGTTAACGTATAGAAGCCCCTGTACCAAACGTATTACCAGCCTAAAGGTCTTAATAAAAAGGTGATAACTTATAAAAAACAGGGATGCAAACTAAACATATCCTGTCTAAATTATGCCTCTTTCTGGCAGGATAAAAAAACAAAAAACATATTGTTTTGCTTAATAAATGACAAAATCTTTCCGTACGCACCTAAAAACAAGGTGCGAATTCAGCTATGATAGATTTGGCGAATATTATGAACCACAACTCACACAACCCATTATGTCCTAATATAGAATTGGCCGCTCATCTATATAGTTTATGGAGGCCACTGTAGCACATATATAAGTAGAAGAGCAGCCTAAAAATCTCTATATGGAGGGATTGAACCAAAGAGACATAAATGCAAAAAGGTAATGCATCCTGCCAAGACAGCTCATATTGGCAGGATCAACGACAAAAATTGCCTATGAAAAAACAGGTTATTCTACATACCTATATAAAAAGGTATTTACCAATAGCATCCTGCCTGTGAAAAATCCTCTTATATACATATATGTAGTGCATCCTACCCAGGACAACCCGTACTGGCAGGATCAATGCAAAAACGTGCCTTTAAAGAGAAATAGACAAGAGAAATATGCACTGACAAAAAATGTGTTCATTTTCGTTTTCATTTCATTAGTTTTTTTGCTTTTTTTGGAAATTCGGAAAATCGAAAATTTGGAAATTCGAAAATTCTGAATTCAGAAATTTTGAGAATTTCCGAATTATGTCTCTGCAGTGGGTCATAACAATTTTCAGTTTCTATTTCATAATTGTATGTGACACCGGAGGAATTCTGATATTCATTATACTGGTCCCCCCCGTATGATTGACTTTGTGTGTGTCCATCATGATTACCAGTATAATCTATTTGGGGGCTGTCTTCCTTGTTGGTATTGGGAATTTCTATTTTCCTATTGTGGATAAGAGTTTCTATTATGGTTATACTGTAATGGCCCTTCCCAATTATTTGAATAGTTACTGGGCTGAGAGTAGGTATATTGGGGTCTGGGAGAGTTCTAAGATCTATTCTTAACAGATGCACCTCTTCCATTCGGTTTTTGTGAAATACGGCTCCCTTTAGATATGTTGAAACCTGAATCTCTATATTGAGGTATAGGTGGGGTAAGTTTGGAATTATTTTCATCCAGGGAATTAACCCTTTCACGTCCTTCCATAACTTCTTCCTCAGTCACCTCTATATTTGTTGTCACTGATTCTTTGTATATTTCCTGCCATTTAAAGACACTTTGGGCTTTATAATCCTTCACATCTCTAATGTATGTCTCCCTTTTCTTTATTTTTTGTTCCTCCTCTTCCTCTATAATTATCTCCTTTAATTCTATAGTGTAAATCTGATATAACCCCTCTTGAATAAAAGAGAGGCGTTTCTCCTTGATTTCATTTATCTCCTGTTGTAGTTTTAAAGCTTTGCATCTTTTCTTGGAAACTAAAAAGTTTAAAAATTCTAGACCTACTTTATTAAAATATGAAAACTACTCAGTAAGGTCAATTTCTCCTTTATCAGGATACACATTCCACTGCAAGCTTCTAGGGACCATGCTCTCCTTGAGATATCTTTCTAAAAAAACGTAATCCCAGGAAGTATGTAATTCAGCAACTAAAACATTTTTAAGTCGTATGAAAATCCCTTTGATACCTTCTTTATCTGGACCTGTGTTATCAACCACTGCCTCGGGATCAATGGTTCTGGTTTTATGATATTCAAAGATATCCATTTCCCCAGATACCACCAAGCTGGTTAGTAGCCCTAAAACAAGTTATGAAATAATATTTTCTTTTCATACATCAGGGGACACAGAGCCATAGTAGTTACTATGTGGGTTAATAGGCCACCAATAGGTGATGGACACTGGCATGCCCTAAGACCAGAAGTGCACTCCCTATATAAGCCCTCCCATTACCAGGAGTACCTCAGTTTTTTTGCCAGTGTCTAAGGTGTTGGTAAAGATGTTCTGTGCTGAGCTCCACTGGAGCAATCCTTGCTGGGGCTAGCTGTGCTGACCGGATCCTATCAGAGTGTCCTTTAATGGGCCTAAGGAATGGTACCCGGGCCTTGTGTACGAAGAAATTAGGTTTTGCTTGCGAATGCTTCTTTTTTTAAAGACCTGGAACCTGGGATCCAGTACTTTTTGGTAGTAAGGGCATAAAGTTTTGACTGGCAGGGTGCTGTTGCAGGTCTAGGATTGTGGGTAGCCTCTAGGTTCCCTTGTTACTGAAGGTTTTCGTAGCCCACCGTGAAGGGTGAATATTGGGTTTATCTCAGATAACCCTGCGGCGGGAAGGTAAGTGGAGATTTCTAAGAATTATTCTTTGGATTTTCTTATGAATTTCTCCTTTAAGTTTTATAATGTTGTCATGCCTATATGTCACCACTGGGGGCTGTATTGAGCACTCACCACCTTATGCTGGAAACAGCGCTGTGTCAGGAGCCATCATTTCCTCCTTCTCCTCCTGCCAATTGTATGCTGAAAGCGTTTTTTTCTGAAAAAAAACCCTGCACGGCCAGCTCAGCGGTGGTTTTTACCCCTCTCCCTGCTGCCATGTCAGCTGTTTGCTGGGCGCCTGAAGTCCGCCGCTCCCGCTGGAAAACGTTTTCTTTTGAAAAGGGGGGCCATAATCAGCTCCGGGGGCGAGGCTAACGGCGTCAACTGCGTTTCTGCCAGTATCCTGGAAAGTGGTGACAACAGATGGGGGGCAGTCCTGGAAGAAGATTCTGTCCAGGGGAGATGATCCAAGTCAGAAAGAACCTTGCCCATCAACATTCTAGAGGTTCGGGCAGTACGTCTGGCCCTAGAGTCCTGGATGCTTAGGCTATGAGATTGTCCTGTCAGGATCCAATCTGACAATGCCACAGCTGTGGCTTACATCAATCACCAGGGGGACACGAGAAGTCGTGCTGCCCAAAAAGAGGTAGATCATGTTCTAGCTTGGGTAGAAAACAACATTCCTTGCCTATTGGCGATTTTCATTCTGGGAATAGAAAATTGACAGGCTGACTACTTGAGTCGCCAACAGTTATTTCCGGGGGAATGGTCTCTTCACCCTGACATTTTCCTAGCGATATGTCAGCGATGGGGTATTCCAGACGTGGACCTGTTTGGGTCCAGATTCAACAACAAAATCGACAACTTTGTGTCGAGAACAAGGGATCCGCTAGCATGCGGAAAAGATGTATTAGTCTTCCCATGGGATCAGTTTTCATTGATCTATGCTTTTCCTCCAGTTCTGCTACTTCCACGCCTTCTCCGCAGGATCAAGCAGGAACGAAAGGAGGTGATTCTGGTGGCCCCAGCGTGGCCCAGAAGATCTTGGTTTGCCGAGATCATAAAGATGGCGGTAGGAGTCCCTTGGACTCTGCCATTATGGCTAGGCCTTCTTGCACAAGGTCCCGTATTCCATCCTACCTTACGGATGCTAAATTTAAGGGTTTGGCTATTGAAACCCACGTCGGTAGTGTCTACTTTGGTTAATGCCAGGAAACCGGCTTTCAGAATAATTTACTATAGAGTCTGGAAAGCATATGTTTCTTGGTGTGGATCCAGGAATTGGCAACCCAGGAAGTATGTCATAGGTAGGATCCTTGATTTCCTGCAAATAGAATTAGAAATGAAGCTGGCCTTCAGTACTATCAAGGGCCAAATCTCGGCCTTGTCAGTGTTTTTTTCAACTGCCTCTTGCTTCTCATGCTTTGGTGTGTAGTTTTATTCAGGGGGTAACACGGATTAATCCCCTATCAAGGCACCTCTAAATCCTTTGGATTTAAATTTGGTCTTGTCGGCTTTACAGAATCAGCCTTTTGAGCCTTTACGGGAAATTCCCTTAGTTCTTTTGACAAGAAAAATAGTATTTTTGGTTGCCATTTCTTCTGCTAGAAGAGTATCGGAACTAGCGGCTCTGTCATGTAAAGAGCCATATTTGATCATGCATAAGGATAAGGTGGTTTTGTGTCCTCATCTTGAATTCCTACCAAAAGTGGTGACAGGTTTTCATTTAAACCAGGATATTATTCTTCCTTCCTTCTTCCCAGAGCCTCAATCTAAGGAAGAGAAGGCACTACATTCTCTTGATGTAGTAAGAGCGATCAGAGTCTATTTAAAGGTGACCGCTCAGGTTCGCAAAACAGATGTTTTGTTTGTACTGCCAGAAGGTCCAAAAAGGGGATAGTCAGCATCAAAATCTACTATTTCCAAATGGATTTGTCAAGTGATTTTTCAAGCTTTGCGGCTTAAAGAAGAAGATTCCTCCTTTTCATGTTAAAGCACACTCAACCAGGGCGATCGGTGCCTCTTGGGAGGTGCATCATCAGGCCTCTATGGCTCAGATCTGTAAGGCCGCAACTTGTTCTTCAGTTCATACATTTACCAGATTTTATCAAATCGATGTTAAAGGTCATGAGGGTATTGCCTTTGGGCGCAGTGTACTGCAGGCTGCAGTATGAGTCCTCCAGCCTCTTTTTTAAAGAACAGGAGTGCTTTATTGTCAAACAATTATAGACAAGAGAACAATGCAGATTACAGTTATACTACATACATTGAGGTCGGAGCATATCACAGTACAATACACAGTTACAGATTTGAAAACATTTGGGTGTACGGGTCGCGACAACCCGGCTAGTTAGACGTCCATGGGAGCCAAACTTTATCAAATTTCCATGGACAACCTCTATTGAGGTAAGTCAGCTTATATAGCGGAAGAACATTATTCACACTCTTTTCCCAAGAGGCAACAGAGGGTGGAGTAGAAGAGATCCATTTACACAAGATTTCTTTTTTAGCATAGAAAAGGAGATATGAGACTAGTAACTTAGAGTGATGCGGCCTTTGTTCGTCCTCATGAATTCCCAACAATGCTAATGCAGGGGTCCTGGGGACATCCAGGTCAAGTCGGACATTTAAGTGATCAAAGATCCCTGACCAAAATCTATCTAGCTTACGGCAGTCCCAAAACATATGGAAGTATGTCCCTAGTTCCGACCTACAACGGGGGCAATGTGGATCCCTGTCAGGGAAGATCCTGGCCAATCGCACTGGGGTATGATACACTCTGTGGATAAATTTCGTTTGAATGAGTTTATCCCCCGCCGAGACAACCAACTTAGGACCCTGCTCCAAACAATCCTCCCAGTCTTCCCTCCCCAGAGTGGGAATATCAGCCTTCCACCTTTCCCATAGTAAATTCAGCTTGCGAGAATCAATTGGGAGAATAGTGCGGTACAGGTCGGACAGCGGTTTGCTTGGGCCATCCCCTGCAAACAGCTCCTCCAACGGACTACATTTCATAACCGGGGGTTCAGAAAATTGAGCCCTGGCTGCATGACGCAATTGGGCATACCGAAAGTACATCCAACCAGGAAGGGCATGTGAACGGGTCAGTTGTTGGAACGATACCACTTCACCCAAGGGCATAACATCTCCCAGAGTCTTAATACCGAAGCGAGTCCACACCTGCGGGTCCGGAATCGTTCCGAAGTGTGGCAGATGAGGGTTACCCCATAGGGGCTGGGCCGGAGACCAGCACCCCGACCTCCGAAACCGTCGCTCGGCCGCAGTCCAGGTCTTGATTGTCGCCCTCGTTGGCCCGGGGACAGAGTCATACGCCTTGACCCCCCTGTAGACCAAATTTCTCAGATCCTGCATGGAGCCAAGCAGGGCAGCCTCAAGGCACACCGCCACATTAGACCTCCGCTCCGCAAACCACCAGGAAACGGTGACCGACATTGCCGCCCAGTAATAAACTCGCAGATTGGGGAGGGCAAGACCCCCCAAACTCACTGGTGCCTGCAGCGCGGATTTAGCCAGCCGGGGGGCGGAGCCGTTCCATATAAAGGAGCCAATACACTTGTCAGCTTCTTGAAAGAACGCACCCGGTATACAGACCGGGCAGTTCCGGAAAATATAATTAAACTTGGGAAGAATGATCATTTTAAGTATATTTATGCGTCCCACCAAATTTAACGGGAGCCCCGACCACGACCGACATTTTTCCCTCAGTAGGCGAAGCAGAGGAAGCACATTTAAGGCATAAAATTTCCCCGAATCTCGATTCACCGTCACCCCTAGATATTTAAATTCAGTAGCCCATTGTAGTAGTGAGACACCAGACGACGGGGGACCTCGAGCGTCCAGGGGGAAGAGGATCGACTTGGACCAATTTATGCGGATACCCGAAAAGGAACCAAAGTGATTAAAAAGCGTAAGCGCGGCCGACAGGGAAGGGCCAGTATCGTTCAAATACAGCAAAGCATCGTCGGCGTAAAGGGATATTCTTTCTTCCAGGGCACCCTTCCGTAGACCCCTTATTTCAGGCGATTCCCTGATCAAAATTGCCAAGGGCTCCAGGGCCAGAGCAAACAAGCTGGGCGAGAGGGGACATCTGCAGAGAGAAAGGCTCCGAGACCCAGCCGTTAGTACGCACTCTGGCCCTCGGGGCCCTGTAAAGCAGCTTCACCCACCTCACAAACCGAGGGCCAAACCCGAAACTTAGGAGCACCTCCCAAAGGTAATCCCACTCCACCGAGTCGAAAGCCTTCTCGGCATCGAGAGAGGCAATCGCACGGGACCCCACATTGTCATGGACAACGGAAAGGTTAAGGAACAAGCGCCTGATATTTATGTCAGTACCCTTTCCAGGCATAAAGCCTGTTTGATCAACATGTATCAAATTAGAAATCACAGAGGTTAAGCGTGTGGCCAGGATCTTCGCCAGCAGCTTGGCGTCCACATTTAACAGAGATATGGGTCGATATGACCCACAGTCCTGGGGGTCCTTACCTGGCTTCGGGATCAGTACAATGATAGCCTCTTCCATAGACACAGGGAGACAATCCGCCTCCCCAAGCCCATCAAGAAGAGTCTTGAGCTTGGGTGCCACCAGGTCAACATGCTGTGAATAAAATTCGGTAGGCAGCCCATCTGCGCCCGGAGTCTTGCCACTTTGAAGGCCCCCAATCGCCAATTGGATCTCTTCCAAAGATATATCCCTATCTAAGAGCTCCCTATCCCCGTCAGATAGTTCCGGAAAGGGAATACCATCCAAGTAAGCCCTCAACTCAGCGGCAGAGTGACAAGACCTAGAGGCATACACTTCCCGAAAAAATGTAGAAAATCTGTTATTAACTGCGGCAGGAGAGGTAAGTATCTGGCCATCGACATCTCTAATGCTAGCAATATGTGTAGAGACTGACTGGGACCTAGCTAACCATGCCAACAATCTCCCATTTTTGTTTCCATATTCAAATAATCTCTGTGTAGAGTGAAGCCTAGATAGTTGGGTCTGAGAAATGTTAAAAAGAGACAATTCCCTAAGGACCTCTTGCCACCGTCCGTACGCGACAGCATCTAGCGTTCGAACATACTCCGCCTCCCGCCTCCCACACTCCTCCTCCAACCTTACAAGGGACTCAGATGCTTCCTTGCGTATGGTAGCTATAGTAGAGATATAATGACCCCGCATCACCGCTTTAAATGCGTCCCAGGTACTGACACACCCCCCAGACTCCTCATTCAGGGTCCAGTAGTTGCAAATGGCCTCTGATGTCTTTTCCTGTACGGTCACGTCAGTAGCCCAGAACCTGGACAGACGCCACAACATCATGGTCGGAGGTCTCGCCAAGGAGATCGTAAGCAAGACCGGAGTATGATCTGACACTCCACGCGGCAAATGCCGCACCGTCCTGGACCACCGCAAAGCCCCGGCCGATGCGTACGCCAAGTCTATGCGGGATAATGCTCGGTGGGAGGCAGAGTGACAGGTATACTCACGGTCCTGCGGGTGATAGTGGCGCCATACATCGACCAGTGCAAACGTATCAGCCCAGATCTGGAGGGCGTTACTAGTTTGGGACGTAGGGTGAAGTCTGTCCAAGTCCTGCACGGGCACCATATTAAAATCCCCAAATACCAGCACCTCCTGCACATGAAAGCCCATAACCACCTGCATAACATCATATAGTACCTGCACATCCGCCGGAGGCGGAAGGTATAGTCCCACCAGTACCAATTCCCTTGCATACATGGAGACATGTAAAATCACGTATCTGCCGCCAGGGTCCGTCCGTACCGTCAAAACCTGTAACGGAAGAGACCTGTGGATCAGAACACTGACACCCCTCGCGTAGGTAGAATAGGTAGCGTGGTAATGTGCACCCACCCATGCCCTCCGAATGCCAAGCACACGCGATGGAATTAAATGCGTCTCTTGGATAATACATATATGTGGGTTATATTTTTGCAGGGATTTAAATACTAAGGATCTCTTCGTGGCCGAGTTGAGACCCCGGACATTCCAGGAGATAATGGATATATTAGCCATCAGAGAGTACACTCAGGGAACATGCCCCGATCCACAGGTCCCCGACCCCCATCCGGCCCCCAGCAGGAAGGCCACACAGTGAGAAGGCCCACAGAACTCCCACCCAGGGCACCCCAAAAAGGGAAATAGGACCACCATACCATACTAGATAGGAGACCCAGCAGATTACCCATGGACATAAAGCAACTCCAGCAACAACAACAAAAAAACTAAAGAACAATATAAACAGTTAGAACTCCCCATCCGCAACGGCGGAAGTAAACTCCACCCCCCACCCCACACCCCCCCCTAACCTGGGGATGTATCATACCCCCGAAAAAAAACATGTGAACTATAGTAAGGGACGTGTACACAGAGCTAGAGGTATCGCCCAGCGGACACTAAAGAGCACCAGAGATGCTGGAAAAATGAGGCAATCTATCTCCTAGCTGCAGCTAGGGGCACCAACTTGGTTACGTGTCATACAAAAAATAAAAACAAATGAACAGAAAAATGGAACAAGGAGCAGTTTGTAAGAAGTTCCTTCCCCCTGGGGGGGTCCGTCATCCCAGTGCAGGGTAACAGAAATACACAACCTAACTGGAGAAAGTTATCACAGTAATCATGCCCAACTGACTCAAAAAAAACAAACCACCAACCCTCCCCTGATAAGGCCTCAGTCTCGCTACCGTCCGCTTATACAAGTGGAGATCCGTAGCCAGGGGCAGAACCGGAGCAAGTGTTCAGCAATAGCACAGGGGCACATTCTGAGAAGATAGTACTAGGCAACCCCAGTCAAAGTCCCAGTCAAATCCCCCCCAGAAGGGCAAATCAGGCAAAAAGTCAGTGTTCCACGATCCTAAAGACGGAAAAACAGTCCCGGAGGTCACCGAAAGGCGACCCCCCGCATAGGCCAAGGAAAAACAAACAGGTTACCGGTGAGTTAACGATGAGGAGGTAAGGATTCCAGCCAGGCCGCAGCCTCCCGCGGGTTGGTAAAAAATCTGGTGGCTTCTCCGTCCTGCACCCTCAATCTGGCCGGGAATAGAACACTGTACTTGATATTGCGCGCCCGCAAACCCACCTTCACCTGGTCAAAGGATCTGCGCAGCTTTTGAGTTTCCAAGGAATAGTCCGGGAACAGCATTACGGTGGCATTCTGGTACCGCATGTCTCCCACCCTGCGGGCAGCCCGCAGAGCCTCGTCCCGATCCCTGAAATTCAGCAGCCGAAATATCAAAGTGCGCGGCCTCGCACCAGGAGGCCCAGGAGTAGGGGGGACACGATGGGCACGCTCCACCGTAAATTAGGGGGAGAATTGCGCCTCAGGTAGCAAATTCCGCAGCAGGTCTTCAACGAAGGACGTCGGGTTCTTGCCCTCCGCTCCCTCAGGCAGACCGACGACGCGGAGGTTATTCCTCCGATTCCTATTCTCCGCATCGTCGACTTTGTATTCCAGCGCCCGAACCCGCGTGTGTAACGAGCGGATCGAATCCGCGTGCTCGGCAGTAAGGTCCTCCGTTCTCCCCACACGCTGCTCGGCTTCCGACACACGTGAGCGCAGCTTGTCAAGGTCCTGGCGGATGAGGCCAACGTCCAGCTGCACAGCCTCTATTTTGTTGGTTAGGGTGGCTTGGCACGTTGCAATGGCTGCCATCACTTCACGGAATCCTAGGCCTTCGTCCTCCACCTGCCCGCCCATGTCCGTCTGAGAGGCCATATTGCACACTCTCACAGGAGGGATCACCTCACGGGGGGCCGCCACCGGGGTCTGATCCGGGAAATGAAGCCGCTTTCCCTTCTGTCTCGTTCTAGAGGACATCCGGAGCCCAGGTAAGCTTTAATTGCCCGGAAAGCACAGCAGGAGCGCCAATACAGGATAATTTGCCAGCAGAGCTCTAGCACCCACAACCTCTCAGGTCGCCATCTTGGACACGCCCCCATCCTCCAGCCTCTTTTTTGCCCTACTTTTTTTGTTGTGTCTCCCTCCCTTCAGTTGCCATTGCTATGGAACATCCCACATAGTAATTACTATGGCTCTGTGTCCCCTGATGTATGAAAAGAAAACAGGATTTTTAAAACAGCTTACCTGTAAAATCCTTTTTCTTTAATGTACATCAGGGGACACAGAGGTCCCTCCCTTCTTGGTATACACTTGCATTGCTTGGCTACAAAACTGAGGTACTCCCGCTAATGGGAGGGGTTATATAGGGAGTGCACTTCTGGTCTTAGGGTGGGCCAGTGTCCATCACCTATTGGTGGCCTATTAACCCACATAGTAACTACTATGTCTCTGTGTCCCCTGATGTACATCAAAGAAAAGGATTTTACAGGTAAACTGTTTTAAAAATCCTGTTTTAAAACAGTTATAAAAATGTTATAATACTGAATGAGACCGCAGCAAAATAAACAGTATTGGAATCAAATGTGTAAAGGTAAATACATTTTGCAATGTGCCCATTATATGCAGCCACTGTGCCCATTATATGCAGCCACTGTGCCCAGCAAATACAACCACTGTGCCCATCATATGCAGCCAGGCGCGTCCCGCCGGCTGTCGCTTCACCAACCCCCCCCCCCCCCCCCCCCCGCGGCTGGTCTGGTGGCACTTACCGCTCATGTGGCTGGACTCTGCTCCTCTCCTGGAGTGATGGGGCTCTCCTGCAGTGGCGGGAAGCGGCGGCTCCGGTGTCCACTTGGCTCCTCCTGTTATGCCGCATACACACGACCGGATTAGGTCCGATGGTCTTCCCGACTGACTTTTGGCGAAGTTCTGACGGACTTTCTGAATGAACGGACTTGGCCACACATGAACAGACTAAGTTTGTTCAAAAGTCAGTTCGTTTTGAACGTGAAGACGTAAACGGGACTAAACAAGGAAGTTCAATAGTCAGTAGCCAATAGCTGCCCTTGCGTCATATTTGGTCAGTCGAACTAGCACACAGATGAATGGTTTTCCCGTTATAGTCCGTCGGAATTGAGTCCGTCGGATAGATTTGAAACATGTTCTATTTCTAGGTCCGATGTCTGATCGAGGTCTGATTTTTTTTTTTTAACGATCGGACCAGCCCGCACATGATCGCATTGTCTGACAGACTGATCCCGTCGGACCTAGTCTACCGGAAAGTCCGATCATGTTTACGCGGCATAAGGCATCCAATAGAAGTTGTTTGGGAGACTTGAACTTTGACTCCATTCTGATTTACTTGTGTAGCACTTGTGTAGCACTCACCCCCGTAGGAGTTGCTGATGAATATATCCTGTACCCTGCCTATCTACCCCAAGAACAGTCTCGACCCATCTGGCACACCTGTATGGTAATATGAATGTGGGACCCAGCAGTAGAGATAAACACAGCAATTATACACTATACAGTATATTTAGAGTAACCTTGGTACCCGTCACTTCACCAGCTGTAATAATAGACAGAGACTCACACAGGACACAGACACACTAAATTGCAGAGTAATGTCTTTCACGTGTAATGACACCATACAGTATTTAACCTATACTCAAGGGCTCCCCCTAGGTTGTAATGCAATGTCACACATGCAAAGTGAACTGAAATGCTTTGTAGAAAGTGATAAAAGTTCCTTTGTCTTCTTGGTCTTCAGCTAGCTTATGGTATTAGACTGCAGTATTTGTAAATCCAAATAGGGAAACAGTAGACAGCAGACTATAGGATAAATGATGCGCTGGTAATTGTGTACCATAAGGCACTGAAAGATGGCTCTGCCACGCTGTATCGCTCCTCCGGATGGCTGAGGTGCAGGTGGCTTCAAATGCTCTGAAGCGCAGACCGATCCTCCTGGTCGATCAGCAGGGCCATTCACAAGGATCCTCTGGGGCAGTTGCTCCCAGCCCTGGGCACACACACACACAGACCTCCTGCTGTGTGTTGAATGGAGTCCGGAGAGGCCGAAAGCATGCCATGCCTGTCCTTTTATCTACTTACCCAGCAGGCTGTTCTGTGACTTGGCATTGTGGGTAGGTGAACTGGGCATTGTAGGTCAGTAGTTCCCAGATTGATTTTAGCATAAGAGTCACTTCCTTTTTAAACTATATCTCCCACAATGCTTTGTAACGCTGCTTCACAGAAACTGTTCACAGAAACTAAACAAAAGTCTCAATAGCATTAAAAGGACACTAGAGGGATCCAAACTCTTACTTAAAGAACATCACATTATTTAGCATGATAGCTTGGTCACATCCCCTGCCCTACACTTGGATGACATCATCATCTTTTCCAAAATGTTTGAGGACCGTTTAAAGCATTTGGACCAAGTCCTCTCTCGGCTAGCTCAATATGGACTTAAGCTCAAACCAGAAAAATATAATCTTATTACGACTAAAATACACTATTTGGGGCATGTGGTCAAGCAAAAGGGGGTGCCAGATCCAGATAAAATTCAGGCTGTGCAGGCTTGGCCAACCCCAAAAACAGTGACAGAGCTTTGCTCTTTCTTGGAGCTTCTGGGTTATTACCGCAGATTCATTCCGAACTTTGCTAGTGTTGCGGCCCCACTCACCCAGTTGCTGTGTGGTCAACCTGCCCATAAAAAAGGAAAATCTTCCCCAAGTATTAATGAGAGTTGGGGGCAGCACAGAGTGAAGCGTTTGAGACCCTCAAGGCAAAGTTTACTTCTGCACCCATATTGGCCTACGCTAACTACCGTAAACCCTTTCGGGTGTACACCGATGTGTACACCGATGGCAGTCTCCAAGGCTTGGGGGCTATGCTTGCTCAGGAGCAAGATGGGACTGAACGAGCATATGCTAGTTGCAGCTTGCGACCTACAGAATGTAATCCAGCCAACTACAGCTCTTTTAAACTTGAGCTGTTAGCAGTAGTCTGGGCTATGACCGAAAAAGTTTGCTGAGTATTTGGTAGGTGGACAAGTGGACATATATACTGACAACAATCCTACCTAGAAACTGTTACACTTGGGGCCTTGGAGCAGTGTTGGGTGGCCCGGCTTGCCCAGTTCAACTATACTATTCACTTCAAGCCAGGGCTCTCTAACGGCAATGCTGACGCCCCTCTCGAGGTTTCCCTATGACCAGCCTCAGGAGGATAGAGATCAACAGTGTGAAGAGTATGAGGTTGTCCCCTCCAGGGTCAACCTACAAGGGCAACGAGCATCCTCAGCTCTGCAAAGTGACTAAATCCCACAAAGAGGGCCAGAAATTTATACTCCTCAAGAGTGGATTAAACTTCAGTGGAAAGACCCCGAAATTGGTCAGCTCCTGAAATTGGGACAGGAATAGAAAACCAGACTACAGGCTACTTGTGTCAGCTTCTTAAGCAGTGGAATAAGTTGGAAAGACATAATGGACTCTTGTACCGAAAGACACGCATACCAGTAGAACCACAGATTATCCATCAACTGATCATCCCTCAGTCAGAGGCTTTAGAGTTCTTTTACAGTACTGGAGGTCACTTTTGTGCCGAACGAACAGTCTTTTGTTTGTAAGTAAATTTTTTGTCCTGGACTGACAATGCTGAAGGTGTGTCAGGAGTGTTAGCCCTTGTACACACGGTCGGAGATTCCGACGGAATGTGTCCGATCTGAGCATTTTGTCGGATATTCCGACTGTGTGTGGTCTGCATCAGACTGTTTCCGTCGAAATACCTGTCGGACCAAATTTTCCAACTTGCCGGAAATATTTTCCGATAAAATGCTCCGATCGGACATACTCCGATCATGTGTAGAGAATTCCGATCGGACAAAGTGCCACGCATGCTCAGATCAAATTCGTACATCAAAGCTATTGGCTACTAGCCTGAACGTAGTCCCATCGTAACGAAATTACGTCATCACGTTCTGAAAGATTGGATTTTCGGACAAGATCCGTCGGACAAAATCCGACAGATTTGGTTGTCGGAATCTCCAACCGTCGATTTAGACCAGTTTATTTGAATACCCGAAAACCTGCCAAATTGTTCAAAAATATCCAATGCTGTCTGTAAAGATTCATCCGCATCCTGGAGATCTAAAAGGACATTGTCCGCATACAGAGAAATTTTCTCCTCCAAGGAGCCCACCCTCAGGGCCGAACCCTTTCAGAGCTCCTAATTAAAATGGCCAGGGCAAACAGGGCCGGAGATAATGGGCATCCCTGGCGAGGACCTCTCTGCAGTGGGAAGGATGCGGATAGTTTTTCATTAGTTCGGATACAAGCCTTAGGCGCGTGGTAGAGCATAAGTAGCCACTGAAGGAATTTAGGCCCGAAACCAAATTGGCGTAACGACTCCCACAGGAAAATCCACTCTACGGAGGCGATGACCCTACTCCCACTATGAGTGATGGAAAGGTTAAGAAAAAGGTGGCGGAGGTTGATATTGGTGCCCTTCCCAGGCATAAACCCGGTTTGATCAGCATGGACCACTTCTGTCAGGACCCCAGATATCCTATATGCCAGAATTTTCACCAAAAGCTTTGCGTCCACATTTATAAGGGATATTGGTCTGTAGGAGGAGCAGTCCTCAGGGTCCCAGCCTGGTTTGAGAACCAACACCACCACCACCTCAGACACAGAGTCAGGAAGAGCCTCTAGTGAAAAAAAATGGTCAAATAGGGAAACAAGCCTTGGGGCCAACAGATCTTGATAGTGGGAGTAGAACTCTGTTGGAAGTCCATCTACCCCAGGGGTCTTCCCAGCTTGAAGTTGAGAGATAGCAACCTACACTTCCTCCAGGGTAATATCAGACTCGAGATCCAAGCACGTTTTCTCTCCAAGAGTTAGAAATGTGACACTGTCAAAATATGAAGACAGCGCATGCGGAGTATACTCCACCCTGGAGGAGTACAAGCGCTGGTAGTATTGTAAAAATCTCCCATTAATATCACACGGTGATCTTACCACCTCCCGTTCTTGTTTCCGAACTCAAAGATTCTCTGAGCAGTATTTAAAAGAGACTTCTGTGCCATCTCTACCCTACATAGGGACACCTCTTGTATTGCCAACCACCATAGGTTACCTGATCTGGAGTTGCTACATAGGCTGTCTCTTTTGTCTCCTCCTTCAACTGCTCCAGAGACTGCGCAGATCTCACATGAGCCGCTGCAATTTGGGAGATATATTCTCCCCTAGTCCAGGGCTTAAATGCATCCCACGTTACCAGAGGGGTAGCAGAGTCAGCATTGGTCAGCCAGTAGTTACAAATTCCTCCCTGAACAGCCTCCTGTATGCCTTCATCCTCAATACATTACTTAGACAGCCTCCACAGCCTCTCCCCGGGGGGGCCCAAGGGATAGCTTGTTTAATAGGGGGGATGATGAAATACCCCTGGGTAAGACAGCAATATCAGAGACCATCCTAAGCAAAGACTGGGTGGTATGGTATAGATCACATCAATACGAGAGAGGGTCTTAAAGAAGAAGTAAACCCTGATGAGTTTACTTCCTCTTTCATTCCCTGCAAAGGTAAAGCATAATGGACTACTATGCATCGCTGTCATTCGGAGAAGCCGCTATGACGTCACTCCCGCGCATGCCCACGGGAGCCGCCACTCACGGCATATCGCTGTTGACCGCGGCGTGCTCAGTGTGCCTGCACGCCGCTGTCTACGGCGCATGCGCCGTAGACAGCGGTGCCTGTCTTTCGGCAAATATCTCCTAAACCGTGTAGGTTTAGGAGATATTTCTTGGACCTACAGGTAAGCCTTAATCTAGGCTTACCTGTAGGTCAAAGTTGGTTGTAAGGGTTTACAACCACTTTAAAAGTAGATGAATGGTATGTATATTCCCGAAAGCAAAGGATTAAAATGGTGCCAAACATCTATAAGAGCAAATGTGCTAGCCCAGTTTGCCAGGCCAGGAACCCAACGGGAGGAAGAGTGGAGTCTGTCCAGATCAGGAGACACTAGTACATCCTCCACTTCATAACTGAGCTTCAATTGCATAACTATAGAGAGCAAGGCAGGCTCTGCTGGAGGAGGCAAGTAAATACCTACAAGCACATAGGGAGTATTAGCAATCAAAATATGCAACACAAGATGTCGGCCCCCAGGATACATAGTTACATAGTTGGTAAGGTTGAATAAAGACAACAGTCCATCCAGTTCAATCTGTGTAGGTGTGTGTGTGTGTGTGTGTAGAAAAAAAGTTTCCCATATCCCGTATATTGTTTTAGCTAAGATAGCTGTCCAAGAGTCTTTTAAAACTATCCATACTTCCTGCCGACACCACCGATTGTGGAAGAAAGTTCAACATCTTTACCGCCATGACAGTGAAAATCCCCCTACGTAGCTTAAAGAGGGAATTCACCCGAAAAAAAATATTAAAAGCCAGCAGCTATAAATACTGCCACTGCTGACTTTTAATAAATGGACACTCACCTGTCCCAGGGTCCAGCGATGTCGGCAGCCGAGGCCGATCGATTGCTCGGCTCTCAGCTGCTGCCGCCGCCATTCTTGGTGAGGGAATCAGGAAGTGAAGCATTGCGGCGAGTCATGCAGCGCAATGGGAATGGTCCGCGATGTCTCTGGGACCCATGTGTGTCCCAGCAGACAGTGTGGTGGGACAGGAAGAAGCATAGACTCCCGTGGGAGTCTATGCCCGGAAGTGGGTGCAAATACCTGTCTTAGACCGGAGGGTTCCGATTAGCCGAAGTCCCACTTTAGGGTGGAACTCCCCTTTAAGGTTAAACTGCTTTTCTTCCAGTCTCATTGTGTGGCCCCAGGTCCTCTTACACTCCCTGGTACTGAAAGGTTTCATACTACTTTTCATACATACGCTGGGATCACCATTGAGATATTTGTAAATCACAATCATATCCGCTTTCAAGCATCTCTTCTCCAGGGAGAATAAATTTAGTGCTTATAGTCGTTACTCATAACTGAGGTCCTCCAGTTCCTACATGAATTTAGTTACCCTTCTCCGGACTCTCTCCAATTCCAGCACATCCTTCCTGAGGTTTGGTGACCAGAATTGGACGGAATACTCCAGATGTGGCCGAGCCAGAGTTATATAAAATGGTAGAACTATCGTTTTATCTCTGGAGTAAATTCCCTTTTTAATGCATGCTAATATTCTGCTGGCTTTGGTAGCTGCTGCTTGACACTGCATGCTATTGCTCAGTCTGTCTTCTACTAGGACCCCTAGATCCTTCTCCATTTTATTATTTTTTACAAGTTCATTATTTATTATTTATTTAAAAAGTTTTAACAGCCCTGTTGGTTGTTTTAGTGTAATATCAGGGGTTTAACCGCTTGCCAACCAGCCGCCGCAGTTGTTTTGCAGCAACATGGCTCAGCTGCGCGAATCACTGTCATGTTCCGTCGTTTTTATCTTTGGCCACTAGCCCCTTTGGCCACTAGCCCACAGAGCCAATGCGAGTGCGTGGTGGTCGTGATCACTGCCAGGCTCCAGCGATCTCGTGGGGCACAAGCAGAACTGGGATCTGTGAGTGTAAACACCGATCCTGTTCCCTAAGCTCTTGTATACACGGTTGGAGATTCCCACGGAATGTGTCCGATCGGACCATATTGTCGGATAATCCGACTGTGTGTGGTCTCCATCGGACTGTTTCCGTCGGAATATCCGACGGACCAAGTTTTCCAACTTGTCTATAAAATTTTCCGACAACATGCTCCGATCGGACATACTCCGATCATGTGTAGCCTGCTCCGACGGACAAAGTGCCACGCATGCTCAGATCAAATTCCTAGACCAAAGCTATTGGCTACTAGCCTGAACGTAGTCCCGTCATAACGAAATAACGTCATCACTTTATGAACAATCGGATTTTCTGACAACTTTGTCCGACCGTGTGTATGCAACAGTTTCGGACAGAATCCGTCGGACAAAATCCGATGGATTTGGCTGTCAGAATGTCCGACCGTGTGTACAAGGGCTAAGGGGAGAACAGACAGATCGTCTGGTTATACATAGTATGAACAGCGATCTGTCATCTCCCCTACACAGTCTTCTCCCCCCCTTCAGTTAGAACACACAATAGGAACACATTAACCCCTAGATCGCCCTCTAGTGGTTATCTCCTTCACTGCCAGTGACATTTTTACAGTAATCAATGCATTTTTATAGCACTGATCGCTGTAAAAATGCCAATGGTCCCAAAAATGTGTCAAAATTGTCCGACGTGTCCACCATAATGTCACAGTCCCGATAAAAATTGCAGATCGCCGCTATTACTAGTAAAAAAAAAAAATAATAATAAAAATGCCATAAAACTATCCCCTATTTTGTAGATGCTATAACTTTTTCGCAAACCAATCAATATACGATTATTGCGATTTTTTTACCAAAAATATGTAGAAGAATACATATCGGCCTAAACTGAGGGGAATTTTTTTTTTTATATATATTTTTGGGGGATATTTATTATAACAAAAAGTAAAAAATAATGAGTTTTTTTCAAAATTGTCGCTTTTTTTGTTTATAGCGCACAAATTAAAAACCGCAGGGGTGATCCAATACCACCAAAAGAAAGCTCTATTTGTGGGGAAAAAAGGACGTCAATTTTGTTTGGGTGCCACGGCGCACGACCGTGCAATTGTTAGTTAAAGCGACGCAGTGCCGAATCGCAAAAAGTGCTCTGGTCAGGAAGGGGGTAAAATCTTCCGGGGCTGAAGCGGTTAAACAGACCCCTGAAATCTCACTTTTTTGGCAGAGAAAGGGACTGAGGAAACATTCTCCAGTCCCTTTTTCAGTAGCCTCAGCTGCACTACAGATGAATGAACAGGAAACAGAGGCTCCTGTTCATTCACAAACCAAAGAATAATAAACACAGTTTACTATGCTTCAATTATAAATGAACAGAGTCGGTGATTGGTACCAATCACTGATTCTGTTAATTCCTTCATTCTGTTCATTTACCAGCCCCTTCCTCTGTTCTCCATCTTGACACATCCTCCACAGCAGCTGGCGGGGAGGAAAGCAGCAGCGCTGCTGGGGGAGGGGGGGGGGGAAGGACAGCCAGGGGGAATCTGATAGACAGCCGGGGGGGGCGTTATGTTCATCAATTACAGGCACCAATCTCCCTGTATTGGTAATAGTGGGTTAACCTCGCGCTACAATGGTGAATTAAAGGGAATTGGTATGGTTGCAGCAAACCACCGACAGAGGTGCAAACCCTCCCCTCAAGTGATAATAGGTAAAAAAGAATGGTGTTGCGCTCCACACAAAATAAATTAAATCTAGTAACAAAATTAATAAATAATCGCATATAAAATCTAAAAGACGCACCTATGCGATTAAAATTACTTTAAATTATATCTACAACCTATGTGCAACAAATTAATACAAAGTGATTAATGGAGTGTTCAGAATATACACTTATTCCTAGTGTTATTCATAATAGAGAAATATAAATGATCTATACAATCGTAATAAAGTGCAAGTGAAGTAATAAAAATGAAAACGCAAATCCTGATAATATCAATTCAAACAGTCGTGAAATCAAGCAAGTGTATCTCAGTCCATAAAAGTGCATCCAAGTGCCAACGTGTATAAAATCCATGGTTGGATGGATCCTGGGTGCAACCAGGTGATTTTACCTGCCTGCTGTCACAGCCATAAAAAAGGGATTTCCTCCTTTCCACCACCCAAGGCTATAAACTTTCAGATACAAACAGATGTATATGGATGTGCGTCCATTGACATTCGTTGTGGTTAAATCTGGGCCATCTGGAAAACTGACAGACTGATCCAGAGGTTTTATTATGAGTCTTTGTGCAGCTATGGGGTCCGACTTGTGATCCTTTGCGGAGTACTTGGAGGAAAATATTTGGGGCGCTTGCACTACACTTAGGATACACACCGCAAACCATTGGAGTATACTGCTGTACCTACACCAACTGAGGACACACATCCCAATCGAGGATACACCTTATATATTGGAGCATATTGCTGTCTAACTGACAGCAGTGAGGTAAGGTACCCACTGCACTCAGTGTGTGAGCACCCACGTTTGAGGAACTGTAAGATCACCGGTGGAACTATCCCGTGTTTATTCACAGGATTAACCCTTCACATAGCACAGCGTGGATTCACTCTACTTTTGCATGAACTGATATGGATTACTAGTCCTTTATGTTAATTAAGAGACACTTTAAGGAACCCCTTTTGAATTGCTGTCTTTTAGGTTTATTTATTTATTTTTTTGATATATTTTTACACATATCTTTATATATATTTTTTATTGTGTATCTACTTGTCGGATTTTACTCTTACACAATTCTCTTTATACACGTTGGCACTTGGATGCACTTTTATGGACTGAGATACACTTGCTTGATTTCACGACTGTTTGAATTGATATTATCAGGATTTGCGTTTTCATTTTTATTACTTCACTTGCACTTTATTACGATTGTATAGATCATTTATATTTCTCTATTATGAATAACACTAGGAATAAGTGTATATTCTGAACACCCCATTAATCACTTTGTATTAATTTGTTGCACATAGGTTGTAGATATAATTTAAAGTAATTTTAATCGCATAGGTGCGTCTTTTAGATTTTATATGCGATTATTTATTAATTTTGTTACTAGATTTAATTTATTTTGTGTGGAGCGCAACACCATTCTTTTTTACCTAATCTCCCTGTATTACTTTCCGTGAAGCAGCTGAAAGCTGTGGGAAGGAGACGAGGAGAAGCAGCTTTCACAGACCTAGTTTGGTGCCAAATAATGTTTTGTATAACAGGGTACAGTTTATTACAGGGGTCTGGTCAGTAAAAGTTTCTTTGAGCAGAGGTCTCGGATCTCATGTTTGTTCTATGACTCAGATCCTTCACCCCACAGACCCACCCCCCTTTACATCATAGTCCCCTTTCACCTCAGTGTCCTCAGTTCCCTCCTTCACACCACAGCCCCCTTTCACATCACAGTCCCTCCCATTTACATCTCAGTCTCCTTCAAAACACCTTCCCCCTTACAATCACAGCTTCTCCTTCCTCACATCACAATCACCCTTGCAATCACAGCCCCCCCCCCCCCCCGAGTCTGATGTAAGGGGGGAAATCTGTGGACTCTTGTGATCAGAGGCCCCCTTACATCAGAGTTTCGCTTTAGACCAGAGTCCGCAGCATTGCCCCTTACATCAGTCTTCACAGATTTCTCCTTTATATCACAGTTCACAGTGTTCCCTTTTACATCAAGGTCAGCAGAGTTCCCCCTTGCACTGTAAAGGGGAACTCTGCAGAGTCTGATGTAAGGGGGAACTCTGTGCTGGGTTCCATCACCCTGACCTTCATTTAAAAGAAGAAACATATTATTTGCCGCTCATTATATCTTAAACATGTAGCACTGACCACCGAAGGAGCTGCTGGTTTTATTGGGCTTACCGTTACCTTCTTGACCTCGTCTCCGTATAGGGTTTCCCATGGTAGATGACCCAAAGAAATGTAGAAACTGACACTGAATCTTCTTTTGGTTTATTTATTTGAAGTAGAAACAGACTCTCTCAGTTTAGGGTTAGGAGGAAGTTCAGGTACTTTGGACTGCCAAAAATGTAGTCTTTTATAGATAAAAAATCCAGAGAATAACCGTTTCACAGCTGGATTTTCTTAACCCCCAGATAGAACTCCTCTCACTAGGCCTAGCAGCCGGTAGGGTGTTAAGTAAAGTCTCTGCCACAGACTTGAGTGTAGAATACTTGAGAAAAAAGTCTCTGACACAGACTTGAGTGTAACTGAGGGACATAGACAAATTTATAGAGCTATCATATGGTACCAGTATCTCTCAGCCGGTCCGGCGATACCGTATAAGTGTAGATCCATGAAGTGTCCTTCAACTCTGCCTCCAGGCTCCTTCAGAGAAACCAGCCTTACGCATGGCCTTCTCCTGAAGAGTCCCCCCCGGATGCTTCTCCAGTTGCTGGGCATCTCCTTAGACGAGACGGCACCGGACCACCCTTGAATCACCAGGCCCCGATATCCATTAGGCCTGTCCCTGCAGTTGCTTCGCCTTGGGCTATCCAGCCCAGAGACCTGGAAATGCATGGAACCGCACCCCAGGCCAGGAGGGTCATGGGGGCTGGTCAGGAGGACCAGAACCAAACAGACAGAAAAATCTTCTGGAACGGAACCCCGTAGCACGTGATGTCAGTACCTTAAATACCACCTCCCAGAATGCACAGCAGGAGAACACTCCCACTGGGCTGGTTCTGAGAAAAACGTGGCACTCAATACACCCAGCTAAACTGCGTTCTCACACTTGCCGGTGGTGACAGCGACACCTGCGGCCAAGGAGAACCCAGTGCAACCCAGCTGGACTGGTACTGAAATCATAATTTAGTCAAATTAGCCCTAAAACCCAACTGTGGTTTCAGGAATATTAACTTCCAAAAACATTTAGTGCATGCTCATCAGGAGTCAGTGCTACAAACACATTGCTAATAGCACGAGCCACATGTTTGTTTCTTAAATATTAATATTTTCACTGAAAACAGTCGTTTTATGTAATTTTTTTGAAGTGCCAAGAAGAAAATTGGCTCTGTCAGTAAATTGAATGTGTTGTGTCAGTATAAAATTGATGGTATCAGTATATTTTTGGTGTCCAGCCTGTAAATTTTACTTTCGGGAGGTTGGCAACACTGCAGAGAACCCGGGTAAGCACTACAATAAGAAGAATGATTTTATTTAGCTGTGACCCAGAATTAGCAGGAAGCCATGAAACCCTACCCTCAGAGTTCAAGCTATACACGTCCTCCTCCATTGTAGACACTACTACAGTGGTCTCCCCTAATATGGCTTCTGTACAGAAGACACAGCTGATAGCGCAGAGCGCCATCTCTAGTGTTGGACGTTTCTCTAGTGTCGGACGTTTCAGATGACGTACTTCCTGCGCTCTCCGGAAACGGTGTACAGTTTGCTGTGTAATCCCGCTGGGGTGTATTACATTTGTCCAGGGTTGTCGGGTGTTTGTCTCCTCTAGTTAGAAGCATCATGCCGGATTACTTGGGAGCCGATCAACGGAAGACCAAGGAGGAGGAGAAGGAGAAGGAAGACAAACCTATACGGGGTGAGCGGGGAGCCGGTAATCACATGACCACCGGCTGTGTGATATAACATATCTGTTATCGTTCTGCTCCTCACTACAATACCTAACATGTTCTGTTGTGTGTTTCAGCTCTGGATGAAGGGGACATCGCCCTCCTGAAGACATATGTAAGTTAGCATGCTTACCCTGGGTTTTTAGTTCATATTTTTTTGTTCTATTGGTCAGTCCGAGTTTATTATAAAACTAAAGGAGAGAGAGGGGGAGAGAGAGAGGGGGGGGGGGGAGAGAGAGAGGGAGAGAGAGAGAGAGGGGGAGAGAGAGAGAGAGGGGGAGAGAGAGAGAGAGGGGGAGAGGGAGAGGGAGAGGGAGAGATCCTGTCAGCTTATTTTGCATCTGTGTGTCTAATGGGGAGATTTCCTGTCCCATTGTCAAAACAGGAAGTGATTGGCAATCCCTTCAAAGTGAAGAAATCCCTGGTTGTCAGCAAGGTCACCAGCACTTGTCCCGCATTGGAAGATTTCCCATCTATTCCTGTTTGGGTGACTCTCCTCAATCACTTGAAGACCAGGCCTTTTTTTGGCACCTTTTGGTTATCCACTTGCCTTCCACATAGATACAGCGGCAAGGCGGCTCGGCTGCGCAAACACCTATACGTCGGTCTGTGCGTGTGGTACTGCTGGCATGCCGCGGATGCTCACACGTGGGTCAGGCGAACTCGATGTCTACCAGCCACCCGGGATTGCAGTTGAATGTAAACAAGGCAGATCCCAGTTCTGACAGGGTAGAAGAGAGATCAGCTGTTCCTAGTGATCAGGAACAGCGATCGCGCTCTACTCCCAGTCAGTCCGTCCCCTTGACAGTTAAGGCCCATACACACGATCAGACTTTTTGACAACAAACATGCAAATTAGCTGTTTTGAGGCAACATCTGACCGCGTGTACGACAAACTTTTTCGGTGTTCATCTGACTTTTGTTTGTCGGACAAACATTTTGACAACATAAGTCCGATGGAGCAAAGTGCAATCGTGTGTACACAAAACCATCTGACTTTTGTACAAAGTACAAACACGCATGCTCAGAACCAATGCAAAAGATCCGAGAAAAATACTGAATATCAGTTGACCAAAGGTAGCGCTGGAGTAATTGAACGTCCTCTTTTGAAGTGTCGTCAGTACATTGAAACGGCACTACGTCTGTGTTTGTTGCCTAAAAAGTCAGATCGTGTGTATGCAATACAAATTTACGCCCAATGCCCTTTGTACAAAAATCCAAGGGAAAGTTTGTACAAAGTCCGATCGTGTGTATGGGGCTTTAGAAACGCCTCCCTAGGGAACATTTCACCCTTTGATCACCCCCTAGTTTTAATCCCTTCCCTGCCAGTGCCATTTATACAGTGATCAGTACATTATTTTTTTTTTTTTTAACACTGATCACTGTATTGGTGTCAGATTTGTCTGCTGCAATGTCACAGTCCCCCCCCCCCCCCCCCCCCATTACTAGTAAAAACAACAATAAAAAAGTTCCTAAATCTTTTTCCCCTATTTTGTAGATGCTATAAATTTTGCGCTAACCAATCGATATACGCTTTATTGCATTTTTTTTTTTTTTCACCAAAAATATGTAGCTGATTACATATTGGCCTAAACTGATTAATACATTTTATTTTTTGGATATTTATTATAGCAGAAAGTAAAAAATATTTTTTTTTTTCTTCAAAATGTGTCTTTTTTGCGCTATAACAAAAATGCAGAGGTGGTCAAATACCACCAAAAGAAAGCTATTTGTGTGATATCAATTTTGTTTTGGTACAAAGACGCACGACCACGCAATTTGCAGTTAAAGCGACACAGTGTTGTATTGCAAAAAATGGCCCTGTCATTAAGGGGCAAATCCTTCTGGGGCTGAAAGAAAACTCTATTTGGGGAAAAAAAATGATAAAAACTAAATTTTGGGTACAGTGTAGCATGACCGCACAATTGTGATTGAAAGAGTGACAGCGCTGAAAGCTGAAAATTGGCCTGGACAGGAAGGGGGTGTAAGTGCCCAGTGGGCAAGTGGTTAATGAACTTAGTATGGTTAATGTGGCTTATGTGGTTAATGCACACACTATAATACCCAATTTTTATTAAATATAAAAGATGGTGTTAAGTACCTAACATACAAATTCTGCGTGTGTATTTTTGGTCAGTTAAAAAAAAAAACACGCTTCCCAGTTCAAATGCGTTGAAAACACAGCAAGAACGCATCATTATGTGATAAAGGCTCCCGCGCTATCACACCCCTGTTGGGTTCTCAGACCCTTTTTCTCATAACACTATTTTCGGCCATGTTTCGGCGGCTGAAATTTTGGTGCATCTCTAGCTTCATGTATTGGAACATTAGTACGAGTACTCATGCAAATGCTTAGTAACAACACTGATTTCAGTATCAGTGCAACCCTAGTAATGGCATAAAAATATAAGGCTAAAAATTAAACAATTTTTATACTATTTTGGATCAGTTTCTCTTTCATCATAATAACAAAAAAAACAGGAGATCTCCATTAACATTTTTCACCAAATTAAAGCCCAATCTGTCCTGGAAAAAAAAACAAGGATGAGATTCTAACCATTAATTGGCAGGCTGAATATACCAAGTTTTTCGATCAACTTGGGTACAACCAGCCCGCTGGATTCTCTTGTGACTATTGCTAGGGGCTACTACAACCCCCTAGCGATAATCTGTCTTCTGGTGGGGATAGCTTCCCTCACCCGTCCTGCCAGGAGAAGATAATTGCTGATACCCTTGTCAGCGCTGTCTGTGTTGATGGGAATCGTGCACATTTCTTTCTTGCAACCTGTGGTGTTAGATGAACTTCATTTGGATTTTTTATGTGTTTATGATTTTTATTTTTTAGAATCCTATTTTATTCAGCGTTTGCATAACAAAGTACAAAACAAAGCCTATTGGGCATACATAAGCTTATACATTTGGCTACAAAAGAAACAAAAACAGCGCAAAATGCGCAAAAAGCGCTTAAAAAAAAACGTTATTGGCAACCAATTATCCATGCAAAGTACCGCTCACAAATACAGAGAAAGTTAGAAAGGCCAGCAAGTAGGCTTACTATACGATGTAGACAATATGCTAAGATTAAGGAAAAAGTATATGGGGAAAATCATTCCTAATTGTCACCTGTGGGGGGCAGTTGTGGAATAATCAACCCAGATGTAATACATTTTGGAAAACTTTTTCCCCTAGACTCGTAATGTATTTGTACATTGATATAGCTGAATTAACCATTTTTTTCCCAAAGTTAAGCTTTGACGATTTCCATTTTAACAGAATGGCTTTGCGAGTGTAACATAACAATAAACCAATCATCATTCTCATCTCTTTAGAGATGGCTAATAAGCGCACTAAGCCCAGACATCTACCGTTAGTAGCACTATGGATTAATAGTTTAGTCTTTTTATATTGATTTATTTTCTGCACTTTCATGTGTCATGTTTGTTATTTAAAATCTCACATGTGATTTGTACTCTGTGTCATTATATATTGTTCAGCAGAGGATATAAAACACTTTAAGATATTTATTATTTACTGATTATAACTCATTACATGTTAGAAGACCGCGCATTACTTTTGAACTAAACACAACACAAGATACCTGCTATTCACTTTATTGAGGCACTTCTCTGATTTAGCTTAAATTATTGGACTTTGCTGGCTCTTTCTGACTTCATGGCTAAGAACCTACCTACCAAACATGCCACAGTCCAATGAGGCTGCCTGAGTGCCCATGGCCAGTGAAGGTATGACAGTGGGTGGACAGTAACCATAAAGCCTGAGAAAGCCAGCGTCACGATACTAAAGTAAACCAAAATCCGTATGACCTTTTCAGAATTTGATTTTAGGAACTTCTTCTAATTACTTTTTATCTTGTTCCAGGGACAAAGCACATATTCTAGGCAGATTAAACAAGTAGAAGATGACATTCAACAGCTTCTCAAGAAAATTAATGAGCTCACAGGTGAGAACACACTTTTAATTCTTTATAAAACTCAGAACAAGTGCTGATGGAAATCAGATCTAATGCATAGCTGCCAGAGTATTCAAATAGACCAGTTATATGTATTTTAGATTATTATGCAAAACCCTGGTCTTAAATACGATAATATTGTGTACCCAAATATAAACTTTGAAAAAATAAGAGATGCACTTGGTCACGCAAGGTTTACAACCAGCACTGCTACTTCAATAATCAGTGCAGGGCAATGCCCACAAGCTGAATATGGTTGGCAGCATCTGGCGATCGTTCTCTGTGATCAGCCTAAGGTCCTGCCTATCTGGCTAGGGCTTGCAGATGCAGTCTGTAAATAATGCTGGCCACACCTAGGCTGTACCGTGCAAAGAAGAAAGTGCTGGGCTGTCAAGTTACTAATCTATACTATTTAAGGTAGCCAATGTTTGTCATGTTGGGGACATCATGTGTGCGTAGAATGCACCGTGCGCCTGCAGCTGAGCTGGTACAGGAAGGCACAGGGATTCGGACTTTGGAAAGCATGGAATACAGGACTCGTAGGAACGATAAGACTATATTTCAGCACAGAGGTGCTGGTCTTACAGGCAGGCAGGACACAAACACTTTTCTGCACCAGGGTGCAGGACTCGCACGGAGACAGGAGTATCTTGGCAGCAGTGGGATGAGTTGAGCTTACAGGAACACAGATGTAACAAGTTATGAGATACTTGGAAGTGCCCAGGGGTCCCAGGGAATGCAGGTACACAAGGAGTCTAGGACATAACAAACTGGTTGAATTCGCATTGCATTTGGACCAAACACGTGCAGCCCCCCCCCCACCAGAATTTGATTGCATGGGTGTTGACACTCCTATGATCCAATTCCTGTCTGAATTCAAAGTTCGCACTGCGGTCTGCAAACCAGTCTGAGGTGTCATTAACTTTGTATTGACATCCGCAGTGGTTCGCAGAGGGCAGTGCGTTCTGCCTGCGAATCAGGTGCGATGAGGGAACCCGCACTCAATTTGCAGGGTTTCCCGCACCAGTGTGAACCGAGTCTTAGACTTGTTAAAGGGAACTCACTTTTTTTTTATTTTTGTTATTTAATTTTAGTAAAAAAAATTCCTTTCCATGGACCCTTTAAGAATCTGATGAAAGCTATAGGCCCCCTCCACAAAAATATTCACATAAATACAACTTTGCATTCAATTTCTTTATGTACTTTGTTATTGAATTTTTATTGCCTCATAAATATGCATATATTTGGAATAAAGTTAATAAGCTTAACAAAAAACTTGCTAATTGTCATCCAATAAACATTTTTAGTGCAATCATCTTGTGCAAATAAAACTATTTTAATTTTAGATCAAATCTGTTACTGCTTCTACTAGTAACTACTATATTTTCTACAACCATTACACCTCATATAACAGTGCTGGGCATTGCAGGTCTTTTCTTTTGTCCCTGAGGTAAGCGGAAACTCTCATTGCCGATAAGTGCAGTGGTGACAGGAGGATTGAGGAGAAGTAATCTAAATTCATATTTTGCTTTGCTTGCTTTTTTTTTTTTTTTTTTTTATACGTATAGAGATGAAGATACCTTTTTAAATACCGATCACCATATTGCTTTGTGCCTGACTGTGTGCTGATGGGTAAGCTTATATATGTCTCTATTTATTTTAGGCATTAAGGAATCTGACACAGGACTTGCTCCTCCAGCACTTTGGGATCTGGCTGCTGATAAACAGACACTGCAGAGTGAACAACCACTTCAGGTGGCCAGGTGCTGATGACTTTAAACTTCCATAATGCTTTTCAAATGTTTTGTAAATCAGTGAATGCTCTTATTTCCTTATGATTATTATTATTATTATTATTACTACTACTTTTTTTTTTTTTTTTTTTTTCTTTTAACAGGTGTACAAAAATAATAAATGCAGATTCTGAGGACCCAAAGTACATAATTAATGTTAAGCAGTTTGCAAAGTTTGTGGTAGACCTCAGTGACCAGGTTGCTCCTACTGATATAGAAGAAGGAATGAGAGTTGGGTAAGAGCCCTTGTTAGTGTGATGAAATCTAATCAATACTTGGTATGTATTTTTGCAAACTGTAAATGTTCTTTACCGTGTGTTTTGTGCAGAGTGGACAGAAACAAATACCAAATTCATATACCCTTGCCTCCAAAAATTGACCCTACAGTTACTATGATGCAGGTAATGGTTTTTATTAAATGAAAGGTTAGAATTATACATATTTATTTCTGTTGACTAAGTGCAATTTGCCTGCCCTCCCACACAGGTGGAAGAGAAACCTGATGTGACCTACAGTGATGTTGGAGGCTGCAAAGAGCAGATAGAAAAGTTAAGGGAAGTCGTTGAAACTCCTTTGCTCCACGTGAGTAGATTTGATAAGGTCCTTATGATGTATGTATGTTTGATAGTGAAGCCATTCAGTCCTATGGCTGGTATAAGAAACAGAAAATTGATTGCCTGCCTGCAGTGAATATAATTCAAGGTAGTGCTGTCTCCCAATGTGCAATAAAATACTTTTATTTATTTATTTTTTTCAGCCTGAGCGGTTTGTTAATCTGGGTATTGAGCCACCAAAAGGAGTGCTTCTGTTTGGCCCCCCAGGAACAGGAAAAACCCTTTGTGCACGTGCAGTAGCCAACAGGACTGATGCTTGCTTCATCCGAGTCATTGGCTCAGAACTGGTCCAGAAATACGTAGGAGAGGTGAGCTTTTGCATTTTCTGTAAATCGCAATCTTAAAGCAAATCTAAAGTCCAGATAAAGATATTCAGTTTGAAAGAATTTGTTTCAGAAAACTAAATTTTCATAGTCCTACCTACAATTTCCGATCATGGTAATTGCACAAATGTGACTGTCATACACCTCTCTTAAAGCGGAGTTCAACTCAATATTGAAACTTCTGCTTATCTGTTTTCTCCCCCTCCGGTGCCACATTTGGCACCTTTCAGGGGAAAGGGGGAACAGGTACCTAATGTTTTTCACAGGTCCCCCTTCCCCACCTCTGGACACGGTGCCGTGGCTCTGTCCCTTGGAAGCTCAGCTCCCCCTCCTCCTTCCTTCCACCTGCGGGCCAATTAGAAAGCACAGCGTGTTGCGCCAATGCACAATAGGGAACCAGCTGTGAAGCCGAAAGGCTCCACTGATGGTTTCCCTTAACAGGAATGGTGGCGGCAGCAGCACCCGATAGCCGACCCAAAAATTGGTTGGGATGCCGACATTGCGGGAATTCTGGACAGGTAAGTGTCCTAATAATAAAAGTGAGCAGCTACAGTATTTGTAGCTGCTTTTAATTTTTCGTTTGGGGGGGGGGGGGGGGGGGGCAGCTGGAACACCTCTTTAAGAAAAACATCTTTAAGAAAAACATCTACATGAGGACTCGTGATGAGGAGTATCTGTCACTCTACTATATGCGCAATTGAGTACTGGAATAGTAGGGCAAAAAGCAGCATTTCTATTAAATGAAACAGTTAAATGATGTCATTTCCTAGCCAAAAAAAGAGTAAAAAAGTGTGGGCTTCAAAACAAATGTTTAGTTTGTTTTATAGTACAAGGATAGTGGTGCGCTGTAGTAGAGGATATGTAAATTTACAATAGTTGTGTATTGTGTAGACATGTAGATGTAAAATCCCAGTAAAAAAAACCTTGTTGGTTTTACTGGGATTTTACCTCTACATGTCTACACAATACACAACTATTGTAAATTTACATATCCTCTAGTACAGCGCACCACTATCCTTGTACCAATCTCTCTTCCCGGGTTCAGACATTTCCCTCCAGTGAGTGCAGAATTACCCCATTCCATTAATAATGTTTTCCATTTTGGCGCAGGAATACTTCTTTATTGTTTTATAGTACACTATGAATTTTTGCATGATAGTGCGTAGAAACATTTTTATCAGAAAGGTTCCTAGAAAAGTTTCTAATTTGTTACCCCCTATTATAGTCCCCACATGCAGTCACATACCTACTATACCTGTAGGCCATTTCTGCCCCCACGGAAGCCTGCCAAAAAAAACTCCCATCCTTCATTAGAGCTCCATCCTATCCTGTTCCTAAAATGTTGCAGCTGTTAGACTTTCGCCCCCAGCATTACAGGTGCAAATGTCATCCTAGTTCAGAGCCCCACACACGTGCAGTGTGCTCTGTCCCTTGTCACTGCAGCTGAGCTTGGTGGCTGCAACAAAGATGAGTACACTGTACATGTGCAGGCACCCTGAACAAGGTTTTTCAAAGTAATAAGTTTGTTAACTACTGGGATTTGTGGACTTGGTCTGACCAATGGAAGTGAATTTCACTTAATTTTTCCGTTGATCCCAGATTTTTTTTTTTTTTTTATATTTGGTTGAGCACACTCTGTTTTTAGATGAGTTTCTTATAGAGTAAAAAAGGAATTTATGACACCAGACTTGAAGTGTGGGAGGGAGTGCCTGCATCCATTGGCGTGGAATGAGCTTCCTAGCGATTAAGAGCACTTCCTGTAGAAAAAACTTCTCAAACTTCTCTTCAGGATTAGGAAAGAGACCAAATGGGCATAACCTGGGGTCAACTGTCAGAGATAAGCCCATCTTATTGTGGAGAATTGAACCACTTGCAGCTAGTAGTCGTTTATGGCCAGACATTCCCACAGTATGTGGAAGGAGGTCCCCTGGGGATCAGAACATCTGGGACAAGTAGGGGAGGGAGAGGGCGGTATCTTGCAAAGCGCACTAGAGTCAGGTAAGCTCTCTGTTAAATTTTAAAGTTGTGAAAGGCGATCTGAAGCCTTGGGACACACCTGTTTACATGTATCTAGTATTTCAGCCCAGTCCTCATTCTCCACGTCTCCGATATCCTGCATCCATCTGGATTTTTAGTTGGTAGGCCAACTTAGTAGCTGAGGGTGTGATGAGGTCACTGTAGAATATAGAGATCAGCTTCTTTGTGTCAGAGTCTAGTATTGTAGCCAGGATGGGGAGGGCCAGAAACTGGGGAGGACTGCCAGGAAATTGTGTATATAGAGCATGCCGTAGTTGTAAATATCGGGAAAACTCATCCTTAAGCTCTTGAAAAGATTTTTAGCCCGGCTCCAGTGACTACATGGATGTCCAAAGGGTGTAATCTGGTATTGAGTGCTACACTATAAAGGTGTGTGAGCATGGAAAGCGGGTGCCCCAGTTATGCCTACTGCAAGGTCCCAGATTTTCAGGTGATGCCAACCATACTGAAAGGATCATATCGTTTTTGTGTACCCCTCGTCCCATGTAGTATAACCTGCAATGGGTGAGTGCCAAAGTGGGTAGCTGGATAACAGATAAGCAAGACAAACAGTGGCACTTAAAGTGGTTGTAAATCCTTACACATTACATTTCTCTATAGATAAGTCTATGAGGCTTACCTGTAGGTACTGGAAATATTATCTCCTAAACCTGCACGGTTTAGAAGATAGATATTTACCATATACACTTGCGCTGTCATTGGCGCATGCACACTGAATAAGGGGTCGTGACCATTGTCTCCTGTGTGCATTACCAGTCAGTCGGAGTCCATGGCCCCGGAAAGAAGAGGGGTGAAGATGGACGTGGCCACCAGTGGGGACATCGCAAGCTTCGTTTGCTACCTGTATGCGATGAATACTAGCCCATTATGCTTTTACTTTGCAGGAACTAAAGAGGATGTAGAACCCATCAGGGTTTACTTCCTCTTTAACCTTGGTATAAGTAGAAAAAGTGAGAAAGCTGGGAAGCTATGTAATATGGTAAAAATCGGGATTGGCTGCTCCCTCCAGGGAAACAGGATTTTTCATCGATCGCCAGGGTAGTTTGTGGCAGCTGGATCCCCAAAGGAATTAGGACCAGAATCCATAATACGAAGGAATTTAAGAGGGATATAAACTGGGGCATGTCACACTAGGTAAAGTATTTTGGCAGTAAAATCATTTTGATTAGGTTAATTCTTCCCATAACCCCTTAAGGTGAGGCGGCTCCATACCGGAATCAGCAAAAGAGCAAGTTATTTGTACCCCTAAATGAGTCTCGCCTTGGCTAGGGGTAGAGATGCTTGGAGTGGCAAGGGCACTGAGGTATCTATGGGTAGGATTTGGGATTTCTCCAATTGATTCTAAGACCTGACTGTGTCCCAAATTCATAAATGCTGCTTAAAAACTTTTAAACTTCCTTTAGAACAAGATGTCCAGCAAAAGTCAGTTGAAAGGAATCCTTTACCACTGATGGGGTTCATGCAATTGTTACCTTGGGACGGGCTGGAAAAACAAGTTCAAACCATGGAGGCCCCACCTCACGAATTACAGGAGTTAAAGGATCTGCTACTGACAGCTTGGGGGGGTTGACCAACAGTAGGGTTTGCCCTCTGGGTGATTAGTTTTTTCAGTTGTACCTAGAATCCTATACTAAAATAGAAGCTGTGTCCTCCATTGAAAGCAGAGAAAGAGATTTTACGGGGAGTTCAAAAAATAGAAATGGATAGAATAACTGTTAAACTCTTTATACTATAGCACTGAAAAGGTGGAAGAAAAATGCAGCAGGTTTTGATTTTTTTAGAATTATTAGAAAGATTTAGAAATTGTTGATTTTTCTCCTTTTTTTTTTTTTTTTTTGTCTCTTCATCTTATAGGGTGCTAGAATGGTGCGTGAGCTGTTTGAAATGGCCAGGACAAAGAAAGCCTGCCTCATTTTCTTTGATGAAATTGATGCCATTGGTGGTATGTATTACTGACACTAAGCCATGTTTGATGAAGTTTTATGAAACTTAATATTGGTACTGTTTATAAATTCTTTTGACGTTTCAAGTTCTCTGGTAAGCTGGCTCAGAGTCAGTTCAGTTATCAACCCTTTCACTGCCAGAGCTGTTTTTGTAGGGGTTTTTTTTTTGCACACGTTTAAAAAATTATTTTGGCACTGACTATTGCATAAAACCCCCAAAACATTATATATCTTCTGAAAGCAGACAGCCTTGAGAATAAAGTGGTGGTAGTTTTAGATTTTTGTATGGTACATGATATTTGCACAGATTAGATTTTTTTAGGGCACACGAATTACCCAATTTCCACTAAAATATGAGGGTATATAGATACCCAGCACGTCAATACTTAATAATTGCGTGGGGCCCGTGAAATGGCGACGGACATAAGCACCTTGTATTTGTGATGGGTGACACTTTTATTTATTTTTTTTAATTTTTTTTAAAGCCTCTACAGGTCATCCATTCAGCATTACGCAGGTGCTCTGGTGCTAGAATTACTGCTCTTACTCCGGCGTGTGTGGCGATGTGCAATCATTGTTTTCATGCTTTAAGAGCCCCCCGCTGTGGTGCGTTTACATTTGAACAGGGGGAGTCATGTGATCACCTGTGTCAGTCAGAAGTGGCTGCAGGAAAATGGAGAGGTCGTCTGACAACAGCTGCGAAAGCCGGGCTGCGAAAGCCGGGAGTGAAGACATCATCCGTGGGCTCCCATGGTGCAGTTGTTGTTTGTTTGTGATCCCTCCACTCCAGGGCAGCTACTGCTGGCAAACACTGTGGTTCTTCATTAGTAGAAAGAGGAGCAGTCTCTTAAGTATGGTCTGTTACGACACTATCAGTAGGCTTGTTCTTGTGGCTGGACTTTGCATTTCACTAACTTCTACATGTCTATGAACTCTTTTTGTTCTTAAATCTGCATGAAACTAGTGAATAATCTTTTTTAGTGTACCATGGCCGCTTATGCTTTAGATACTGTTTGTATCCTCAAATATGGGGGGCACCATTCACACAAGCTGATCTGTTGTGGTGCTCTTAGCAAATGTCTTTTGTGTTAAAGACTATCTCTAGGGAGAGCAGAAAATGCTCCTTTGCAGCTGGGCTGCATTGCACGGCAAGAGTTAAATGCTAGTTTTTGTGTAGGAGGCTGAGAACCACACTTTTATTTTCCCAGTCCTCTAAAATCTGCAGGACAGGAAGTGAAAGTAAATCTCCCCTGTGGGACACAGATGGCAAAGAAACTGACAGGGGTTATAACCCTGGCTTACTTTATCCAAAAAAAAAAAAAGTTTTGCCTATAGTTCTACTTAAATGAAATGTTTGTGCCTAGAATTCAGCTTGAAACAAGTGGGTAACACTTATACTGTATGTGTACTATTGTAATTTTTCCATTTAAATGCTTGATAGGTGCCAGATTTGATGATGGAGCAGGAGGTGACAATGAAGTCCAGAGAACTATGTTGGAACTCATCAATCAGTTGGATGGGTTTGATCCCAGAGGAAACATTAAAGTGTTAATGGCCACAAACAGACCTGACACATTGGACCCAGCTTTGATGAGGCCTGGCAGACTGGACAGAAAAATTGAATTCAGTTTACCTGATCTTGAGGTAAAGAGGAATTGCAACAAACATAGATTGCATAAATGTTGTGTGTTTTAATTTGAATTTACATTCCCAGTCTAATGTGAACAATTGCCAAAGAAGATGATGCTGGCCATGCACACAGCTATATATGTAATGAGTAAGTGAATACAGCCTTGCACTAACAGTTTGAGCCATGAAACAAAGCTATTGCTGGAGGTTGCCTTGATCTTAGTGTTGCAGGTGCAAAGTCAAGGCCTGTCACGGTTATCCTCCCACTATACGGTAAATCACTGATCTGAAGCAGATCGGGTATCACAGCCTTTTCCTGCCTCTTTTTCAAGGCCTGTAATTCACTGAGTAGTAATAGGATGGGGATAGTGTCAAGCGATTTATTATTATACAGGATTTATAAGTGCCAACAATTTGCACAGCGCTTTACAACATGAGGGCGACAGTACACTTACAATACAAATCAATACAGGAGGGACTAGAGGGCCCTGCTTGTTAGAGCTTACAATCTAGAAGTACTTGTCTTGTGGCACTGTGCTGTATATTCAATGAATTTAAGTAGCGAATTTCACTGGCTGCTGCTGCTAGGTAATGGAATTTTCCAGGGTGGTGTTGTCACATTTTATGTAATTCTGTACAGCTGTTAATGGAAGTAAGTGGCAACCATGGGCACAAGTATGAAGTAGTGTCTCCGCCTGCTTCCTTTTGGAAATCAGGAGACTGCCATGTGTATAAACATTGGAAAATTAGGGTAGCATTTCATATTTGCACAATGTTACTGTTTTTTTTTTGTCAGTTATTGCAGTATGGATTTTTATCTGGCATATTTGTATTAATGTCTCATATTAGAGCCAGTATGACGGATATTATTCCCCCCCCCCCCCCCCCCCACTAGGCAACAAAAGAAATTACATGACACACATTGTTATTGTGCTACTCTACTAATAGTTTACAGCAAATGGAGATATTTTGTATGTCTAATGTTAATCTAAACCCTAATTATTAGCGATTCTGCCATTAGAGCAAAGCGATGATGGATATAATAGCTGCATTTGGGATTTCGTTTACTCTACTGGTCATCATTATCTTCTGTCTTGAAAAATGTTTTATAACTTGTATGCATTTTTAATTACAAAGATTTATTTACAAGAATTAGTATATGAAGGATTATACTATCTGGTTAAAGTGTATGTAATAACACATTCTCCCCCCCACCCCCCCCCCCCCCCCCCTTGTTTTTGGTATAGTAGGGAAAGATAGACCCTTTTTACTAATTTGTGTGTCTCTACCGGGGAAATTCACCCCTCTGATTGGTGGCTGCTCAGACAGAAAAAGTAGAAATGTCTAACTTTTAGTGAACAAGTGGTGAGGGGAAATCATCCAATGTGGACATTCACTGATCAGCCATAACTTAAGGACCACTGAGTATCTCATTACAATGACATCTCAAAGTTGGTGGGATATATTAGTCGATGAGTAAACATGCTCGGCCTGAAGTAGATTTGTTTGAAAGCAGAATTTATTTTTTAAAATTGGCCAGTTCAGTTTATGTATGGGGCTGCAAAGCCACGGAGTAGGCAGGCCCATGTCTACAGTGGGCATGTGAGCATTAGAACCGGACAATTTGGCAATCGAAGGAGGCCTGGTCTATTGAATCATGTTTTCTTTAACATCACGTGGATGGCCAAGTGTGTGTGTGTGCATGCATTGCTTACCTGGGGAAGAGTCCAAAAAAAAAAATCCACTAGGATGGACGGTGGCGGAGGCAGTGAGATGCTTTGGGCAATTTCTGCTGGAAACCTTGGGTCCTGTGATTCATGCAGATGGTATTTTGACATGTACCACCTACCTAAACATTGTTGCTGACTGAGTACACCCCTTCAGGCTGGGTTCCCACTGATGCTAATTGGATGTGGATTTAGTCGCAACCTCTCCCCTCAGCAAGACAGACAGCACAAGAATAAACTAATGGGGTCTTAAATACTTTCCTTACTGTAGCCAACAATAAAACATATTTCACCATACATATACCCCCTTCGGAAGAAGTAAAGTGGTGCATGGTAGACTATTCTGGGGAATGTTGTATAATTTTTTTTTTTTTCCCTAGTGATGCTTTTGATAACACCTGAGTATATTCTGGGAAAGTATAATTTTGTTAACTATATATTCTTCATATTTCTTGTAGGGTCGTACACACATATTTAAGATTCATGCTCGTTCCATGAGTGTTGAGCGAGATATAAGATTTGAGCTGCTAGCACGATTATGTCCAAACAGCACAGGTAATGTATATTTATTGGTTTATGCTTGTGACCCTGTCTTACCCACTTAGCGACTGCCCACCTGTAATGTAGAGAAGCGGCCGCTGTAGGCAAGGGGATATATTCATATGTTGCTGCCTACTTACAGGTTTAGGGTGCACCCTTGCTGTGATTGCATACGGCACAAGACTGTTGGTAAGTCCTGGACAATGAGTCATGCCTGGGACCTGCTGATTGCTGTACAGAGCTCTTGCCTGTGAATGTACACAGCCAATCTGTCAGTTTTCTCATCCCTGCGAGATCTTAGTAAAAGCAGCACACTTTACCATTAGGCAAATAGTTAACCCCTGCAGAACCAGTGTCATTAGTATAGTATTAATGTCAGAATACCTGTCATTATTGCAGTCCCATTATAAGCATTAGGTGTGTGTGTGTGTGTGTGTGTGTGTGTGTGTGTGTATATACACACAAAAAAATCCAGTAAATATATATATATATACATACACATACGCTTTAGTTTGTGTGAAAGTTGGTGTCTACAGTCAATATACACATATTGGGATTTTTTTTTTTTTAACAAAACATGTAGCAGAATAACAGGTTGGCCACAATTTATGAAGAAATTAGATTTGGTTCTACAGCTAGACAAACAGATATATATCATTTTATTTATTATAAATGTGTTTGTTAACTAGGAGCTGAAATCCGCAGTGTATGCACTGAAGCGGGAATGTTTGCCATCAGAGCACGTCGCAAAGTTGCAACAGAGAAGGATTTCCTCGAGGCTGTAAATAAGGTCATCAAGTCCTATGCAAAGTTCAGTGCTACACCCAGATACATGACCTACAATTAAACTGTATGTGAAAGTTTTTCTAGACCACAATTTCTTCTGGTCAACGGAGGTTGAAAATGATATGTTTCTGTGGTGCATGGTGTCTGTTTTGGGTAGAATTATTCCTACAACATTACTAATAAAATCTTTACATATGCGTTTTGTTCCTGATTTCGGTCCGTTTAGAGTGACTTGCAAAGAGCTTTGTAAATGTTTATCAATAAACCACACATTACATTTTGCTGTCAAATCACTTTATTTGTAAAAACATTTTGTCCAAGTCATTCTTTCAGCACATTCTGTCTCTAAGAAGGCAACTTTACTTTTAGTATTTAACATTAAAATATATATATCTAGAAAAATATACTATCGGCAAATAAAACGCACCAACAATTTTAAAATAATGAAGTAAACATAACTTCATAATCAATTTAGCACTTTTTTGTTTACAGCTTATATATAACTGCTTTTTCACTAACAATATAAAAATTTAAAACAATATATATATAGATTTACCATAGTGAACAACCTGTTTTGTGAAGGTTTAGTAATCTACTTCACAAACTGACGCAGGGTTCAAGCACTAAGTGAATTGGGGGGCCTCTTGCATTAAAAAAAAAAAAAAGTCTAAAGCAAAAATACAGCCCTTATATATCCAGTTTTCTTTCTTAGATCTTTCTCTCCCCCTTACCCCTGGAAACAAGAAAGGGGGCGTAATCATTTTTCTGAATAAGAATTGTTCTTCCTTGAGTTGCCTTTAGGTATGATGCCCATTGTTTTAGCTTGTAACCTACAGATTGCATTTCTTTCTACTTTTCCAGTAATAAATAGTAACCTTTTGTGTGAGTTGATAGTTTACCTGTGGCTTTGTAAAAAAAAAAAAAAAAACGGAACCTTGTGATGGTAATGACTTTTGAGGACAGTCTTTCCAACTAGAACTTTTATGAAAGAAAACCACCGCCTCAAAAGCCACTAGTCGCAAGTATAAAAGAAAAAAGGTACCAGATGTATACAAGAGTGGTACATCAATCAGTGTGCAATGCAAATAACCTGTTCTTACCATGGCCCAGGAAAAGAGACTGCTAAATCACTGATCTCCCATTTGTTAAAGTGCAGATACTAAAGCAATGTATCAGGTCAAAAGACACTACCATTTAAACAAAACAAAAAAAGCCTTTTTGAGACAAAAATCCCTTAAAGGCACAAAATACCTCAAGCTCTGAAGGGTTTAAAGAAGTAAACCGTACAAACAAACCAGGGGGGAGTTATAATAAGGCTTACCTATAGGTACTGTAAATATCGCCTAAACTTGCACAGTTTAGGAGACATTTACTGCATACACAGCTGATTACGTAATCGGTGCATACGCTCTGAAGGAATGTTTGCCTGTGCCATGATGTTGTCGCAGCTCCGGCTAATTACAGGGCCGGAGCCCACGCATCAGGGAAAATGTCGGTCGTCTCAGCGGTGTGTGGGCACCACTGCAGGGCTATGTTCTAAGGTAAGTATTTCATAATGAGCTATGCGAACCTAAGTCAGCAGCTACAAGTACTATGGTTACCGACTTTTAAAAATCCATTTACTCTCTTATAAATTCCAGTGCAGGCCCCACACTGCCATCCTTCATTCAGGAGTTAGTTGTTTCTTTGTGATTACTCAACCAACCTCTACTACTGGAGTGGCTGTGCCAGGCCAATGGATTCTGGAGAGGCTGGGGTATGTGATGCATTTCCCAAGGGGCTGGAGGCTATGTCATCCCTCACCTAGTGGAGGCAAGAGATACTCACTTCCCTGGGGGTGGGGGGGTTACGGACACAGATTTGAATTGGCTTGGGGAGTAAAAAATATAAATAGATGAGATATATATCTAGTTAGTTTGATTTTTGGGTTAAAGTCTACTTTAATGATAAAGTATTATGTGGGGGTATAAGAAATTAGGACTCTACAGCCTTGCAGTTTTGTTGTTGGGAAAGCTTCATAGGGGTGGTTCTCAAGTATCCCCAATGGCACATGTTTTGGGAATTTCTCAAATACTAATCCATTGCCTCTGATTTAAAGGAAAACCTGCAAACATGGCCTGTTGGGGGTACTTGAGAACAGGGTTGAGAGTTACTGGTTTAGAATATATATGTTCACTAAAAATACAAGTTTAGATCTGGTTCACACCAGTGTGACTTCTCATGCAATTTAATTGCACCCTATTTGGAGTAATGGAACCAAATTGTAATAGGAATAAAAGTGACTTTTTTTTCTTTTAACCACTTAGAGACCGGACCATTTTGCTGGTCAAAGACCAGAGCACTTTTTGCAATTCGGCACTGTGTCGCTTTAACTGACAATTGTGGGGTCGTGCGACATGGCTCCCAAACGAAATTGACGTCCCTTTTTTTTCCACAAATAGAGCTTTCTTTTGGTGGTATTTGATCACCCCTGCGTTTTTTTTTTGCGCTATAAACAAAAATAGAGCAACAATTTTTGAAAAAAATGCATTATGTTTTTACTTTTTGTTATACTAAATATCCCCCAAAAATATATATAAAAAAAAACTTTTTCCCCTCAGTTTAGGCCATTACGTATTCTTTTACATATTTTTGGTTTAAAAAAAATTAAAAATAAAAATCGCAATAAGCGATTGATTGGTTTGCGCAAAAGCTATAGCGTTTACAAAATAGGGATAGTTTTATGGCACTTTTATTAACTTTTTTTTTTTTTAATTAGTAATGGCGGCGATCATCTTTTTTTTATTGTGGTTGCGGCGGACACATCGGACATTTTTGGGACCATTGTCATTTATACATAATCACTGCTCTATAAATGCAGTGATTCCTGTGTAAATGGCAGTGAAGGAGTTAAGTGTTCCTAGGGGTGTGTTACTAACTGTGGGGGGGGGGGGGGGGGGGGGGGGCTGGGCTTTCATTTAGTGAACACTGATCTCTGCTCCAATCACATGGAGCAGAGATTAGCGTTGCTAGGCAGAATGGGGAAATGCTGTTTACACGGCCTTTCCTCCATTCAGCCGTCCTGTGAGAGGATCGCGGGTATGCCCGCGGCCGGACTTACGGGGGTCCCGACTGGCGCGCTCGCTATAGCGGCATTGAAGATTGGACGTACCTGTACGCCAATATGCCTGCCCGTGGCATTCTGCTGACGTACATCGGCGTGCGCTGGTCGGGAACCGGTTAAAGAACATTAAAAATGAAAGGTAAAATAAATAAGAAAACATTTTTTTCTCCGTCCTGTCGAGCTCGCGTGGAGAAGCGGCCGCATACGAAACTGTTCAAACCACACATGTGAGGTATCACTGTGCTTGGTAGAGCAAGAGCAATAATTCTAACCATAGACTCCCTCTGTAACTCAAAACATGCAACCTGTAGAATTTTTTTTTTAAACGTCGCCTATGGAGATATTTAAGGGTAAACATGTATCTACATTCCACAAACGGGCACGATTTTAAAGCGTGACATGTTGGGTATCAATTTACTCAGTGTAACATTAGCTTTCACAATATAATTTTTTTTTATATATAAATAAAATTGGGCTAACTTTACTGTGGTCTTTTTTTTTTTTTTTTAATTAAAAAAAAAGTGCACTTGTAAGACCACTGCTCAAATACGTTGTGACAGAAAGTATTGCAATGAATGCCATTTTTATTCTCTAGGGTTTTAGAAAAAAAAAAAAAAGTTTGGGTGTTCCAAGTAATTTTTTAGCAATAAAAACAACCCGTTTTAACTTGTAAAGAACAAATCTCAGAAAAAGGCTCAGTCCTTAAGTGGTTAAAAAGGTAACTTTGTGGGCCTAGCACTACTGATGTTTTTCGAGAAATGCCAGTTACCTGACCGGCCCTGATATGGTAGCATTGCCAAGTGCCAACTGAAGCCCCACTCTTACCCTTACCCTTACTCAGTGAAGGCAGATGTACTCACTAGGCCAAGTGCCTCACCACCCCTGGTGTTGATGCAGGGGGCCACTGATCCCTGCAATTGCACCCCAAGATCACCGGCACTGCCCTCTTCCTGTGATGCTGTCATCCTCTTCTCTCTCCTGAGAGGAGCCTATCTGTGGCAATCCAACAGAGCCAGTAGTGTAACAGATATTTTAAAAAAGACATCTGTCTTTACAGAACACTTATCAGGTTACTCATATACATCAAATATTTGTAATTTGCATTTACAGATGCTACCTTTGCTATAGCAACATACATTTTACCAGCAATAGCCCTGTAGTTTTCTTCACTCTCTGACACTTTTCAGGGTGTTGGAGGCTTTCTTTAGTAAGCCTTGATGTCACCGAGGTGATTGATCACTGTATGTGAAGCGCAACACCTGAAGCTGTGCATGGGAGAGTGCCTGTACCTTATCAGCGCAACACAAACTCAAACTATTTGCTGCGGTCACTCCACTGTGCTGGAGGCTTCACAGGCAGCAGCCAGAAACCCTCCTGGGCTAGGGAGGAGGCTGTGAAGCCTGTGAGAAGAAAATTACATTGTTGTTACTGAAAATGCATGATGGATTGCACTGCAGGGGCAACATAAATGAATGCTAGTTGTAAACATGTCATCTATGTAAGCAGCCTGAAAAGTGACAACAGTGTCTCCTTAGACAAGCATGCAGATTCCTCCAAAGCCCAAAAAATAGCATTCTCAGCTAAGCAATAGCAGCCACCATATTCTTATAGTACAGATTTCATTTTAATTGCCCACTGGACTTCTCCCTAACCATATTGGGAACTATTTTGAAGTGCCCATCTGACCTCTTCCTAAGCATACCTGAGATTGTCAGAAGTACGCACCTGACCTCTGAATATACTGGATACACTCTGCAACTAAAACTACAGACCCTCAAGTGAACCTGACCTATCCTTAAATGTTCCCTAGATAACAAGAGAGCTAAAGTGTTAGCCTTCAAATGGAAACACCCCCCCCCTTTTTTTTTTGAGCCTCCAGTATTCTAGTTCCATATGGGAGAGATTTATGCAAACCCTTTTCTATTGCTAAGCCATATCCCTTGTTACTGAACTGTTAAATGTGAGAGTTTCAGGGTTCATTAGGCCTTGTCTATATGGGATTTCTTTTTTATTTATTTTTTTTTTTTTTTTTAGGAACAGTGAGTGCAGCAAGCATTTGCAAAGCCTTTGACCAGCTTCAGTCTGCTTCCTATTATGTTGCCCCAAACTGGAGAGGCTACAGCCAAGAAGTCTAGAGTTTTCTGAAAGCTTTACAAATGAATTAAACCTTGTTCAACTCATGTCTCTTACAGAAGCTGAAGCTCATGTAATCAAGGACTTTGGATTGCTGGGCATTTGACAGCTTAATGACAGTGAGAGGGGTTTAGTACCATCAAGGGCAAGGCTTGAGTATTCCTTTAGCAGAAGTCAGAGTCCCATGTACAGCCTATAGCTAGGATCCAGAAAGGGGCACTCCGAAATCAGTCTAAAGACTAAAACAGGTATGTGTAGACACATAAAAGCACCTTCACTTTAGCACTATTACACCATTTAGGCCAGATCAATATTATATAGGAGGGACATCTTAATACAGCTGTAACTGCTGACAACTTCAGTTTGTCTTTTGATTTGTTATCAAATGCACCAGCACATTCATCTGCAGGTAGACTGTAGCATAGCAAACATTGTGTGAATGAATCCCAAGACAAATATACACACTACTGCCATTTGTACAGGTGTAGAAAACATAGATACACTGCAACAATGTTTAAGTTCAGGATCCAAGAGCATTACTAGAATGATTTCTATTAATGTGGATCGTTTTTTTTTTTTTTTTTAAACTAACCAAACCAAAAGAAAAAAAAAAAAGAAAAAAAAAAAGCCCAGTAATACACCATGTAAACAAAATAAATTTAAAACATGTAACAGGAAACCACTTATACATACACAATCATTGAGCCCATCCTGATGAAAATAGCTTTCCTATTTTCAACATAACGGTGCAAAGTACAAGAATTGGTGATTTGGGTGAGGCGCGTCACAGTAGTGCGGTATTATTAAGGCTTCTGTGTTTGCTGTTAGTGTCTAATGCTATGACTTTACATGAACCACTACAAATAATGCACATCATTAACTGTGCACCTAGTATAAAGTATATGAAAAAGAACCAAATATGTAGTAATCATTATTTTGAGGTACCGAGACTTTTCTACTTAATGGTTTCAGTCCTTGCTTATCTTATTGAGATCTTCATAATTTACAGGCTTGGAATGCGTTTCATTTTTGGCTTTAAAAGAAGTAAACATTCCAACCAAATTCTGTAAGAAAAGCCAACTCATCACTCCACCGAGTGGGTGTCAGCCGATACACGTCATCAGCACCCATGCCACCTGCACAAACCACACATAGTGAGACACTGGACCATGAAATGGAGAACACTAATATTAAAACGTAAAAAAGTGCAACCGAGAGCCAAAAGTTTAAGGGCCATAAAATGGTATATATATATATATATATATATATATATATATATATATATATATAAATGGCTAAAGTTGCTCCCAGGGTGTAGATGTCTTTTAAACCATTTTATAGGGGCAAAATATAAAACAAACTGTATAAGCCATACTGGCTTATAGGTATGTAACAGGGGCTGTATTAAGCCAGCAATCAAACCAGCCCTTGAGCCTAAAAGCGGTTTAAAGTGCCTGAACAAAGCGGGACTTCCAAGTTAATACCTAAAGATAAAAAAATAAAAATAAATAAAAATCTCCTTTGTATTTGCTAGTAGGATCTGAGGCAATCAGGAGACACATTTTGGAAACATCAGACCTGGCTTGGTGTGTCAGAGCTCAAGACTTGCTCTTCTGAAGATGTGAGAACCAGTGATGAAGCTCTAAATTTGCAATGGATAACAGCATCATGAATACTGTGAAAAATGATGTCTCTTCTTATATTCTTATCAAAGAAATTCAGCCTGGTTAGATCTTGTACAACCACCCCTGTGGAATAAAAAACAAATACATTTAAGGATTATTTAATTAAAATCAATATGCAAATTATGCCATACATATAAAATTATTTATCCCAACAATAGCTAAAAAAAGAGTTTGGGATTCAAAATAACCAGGCTAAACAATATACAATTGCAACTAACACATGTAAAACAAATAAAACCTGTTAATACTGTGCCATTGCTAGCAATGTTATCCTAACATGTAACAATGTGTATATCCTCTGTGTAAACAAGTGAAGTGTCACTGTCAACACAATACAGTGGGGCAAAAAAAGTATTTAGTCAACCACCAATTGTGTAAGTTCTCCCACTTAAAAAGATGAGAGGCCTGTAATTGTCATAGATATACCTCAATATGAGAGACAAAAACGTGGAAACAAATCCAGAAAATCACATTGTCCGATTTGGAAAAAATGTATTTGCTAATTATAGTGGAAAAGAAGTATTTTGTCAATATCAAAAGTTCATCTCAATACTTTGTTGGCAATTACAGAGGTCAAACGTTTTCTGTAAGTCTTCACAAGGTTGTAACACACTGTTGCTGGTATGTTGGCCCATTCCTCCATGCAGATCTCTTCTAGAGCAGTGATGTTTTGGGGCTGTCGCTAGGCAACACGGACTTTCAACTCCCTCCAAAGGTTTTCTATGGGGTTGAGATCTGGAGACTGGCTAGCCCACTCCAGAACCTTGAAATGCTTTTACGAAGCCACTCCTTAATTACCCAGGCAGTGTGTTTGGGATCATTGTCATGCTGAAAGACCCAGCCATATTTAATCTTCAATGCCCTTGCTGATGGAAGGTTTTCACTCAAAATCTCACGATACATGGCCCCATTCATTCTTTCATGTACACGGATCAGTTGTCCGGTTCCCTTTGCAGAGAAACAGCCCCAAAGCATGATGTTGCCACCCCCATGCTTCACAGTAGGTATGGTGTTCTTTGGTTGCAACGCAGCATTCTCTCTCCTCCAAACACAGAGAGTTGTGTTTCTACCAAACAGTCCTACTTTGGTTTCATCTGACATTCTTCCAATCCTCTTCTGGATCACCCAAATGCTCTCTAGCAAACCTCAGACGGGCCTGGACATGTACTGGATTAAGCAGGGGGACGTCTGGCACTGCAGGATCTGAGTCCCTGGCGGCGTAGTGTGTTACTGATGGTAGCCTTTGTTACGTTGGTCCCAGCTCTCTGCAGGTCATTCACTAGGTCCCCCCTTGTGGTTCTGGGACTGATCACCGTTCTTGTCATCTTTTTTACCCCACGGGGTGAGATCTTGCATGGAGCCCCAGATCGAGGAAGATTATCAGTGGTCTTGTATGTCTTCCATTTTCTAATTATTGCTCCCAAAGCCGATTTCTTCAACAAGCTGCTTGCCTATTGCAGATTCAGTCTTCCCAGCCTGGTACATGTCTACAATTTTGTTTCTGGTGTCCTTCGACAGATCTTTGGTCTTCACCATAGTGGAGTTTGGAGTGTGACTGTTTGAGGTTGTGGACAGGTGTCTTTTATACAGGTAATGAGTGGAGGACAGAGGAGCCTCTTAAAAAAGATGATACGGGTCTATGAGAGCCAGAAATCTTGCTTGTTTGTAGATGACCAAATACTTATTTTCCACCATAAATTTGCAAATAAATTCTTTGCGATTGTCTAGATTTGTGTCCACCTTTTGTCTCTCATAGTTGAGGTATACCTATGATGACAATTAAAGGCCTCTCTCATCTTTTTAAGTGGGAGAACTTGCACAATTGGTGGCTGACTACTTTTTTGCCCCACTGTATGTGAAAACGTACACTTTTGTGCAAACGGATATCTTAAAATGTGAATCTGGTGCTCACATCTAAAAAAAAAAATCTTATACATATATAGTTCACAAATAAAGTGCATTGGGAAATATAAACTTTATTTTTTTGCACAGTTGCAGTTTATTTGTGAACTATATTTGAGATTGAATATATGCATTTTTATTTTTTCTACATATAAGATTTTCTTTTTAGATGTAAGCACCAGATTCAATTAAGATATTTGTTTGTACAAAAGTGTATTTTTTCACATATTATTGTGTTGACGCTTCACTTGTTTGCACAGAGGATATACACATTGTTACATGTTAGAAGAAATATTGCTAGCAATAGCACAATATTCACAGGGTTTATCGATTTGTTTCACGTGTTAATTGTAAGCTATTATGAGAGTGCAGGTTTTTAAATTTGCGCTCCCTTCTATCTGTATCAACTATTGTTTCACTAGTACCAAGTGGCAGCATTTCCAGCTAAAATCCTCCACCATTCATCAATATTTTTGGCCCTGTTCTTGGTTTTATTTTTAAAAATAAAAAAATTAAAATGTAAAGAAGGATCAATAAAAGTGAGATTTAACATGACCTTACAAGTTGGGTTGAGTTATACAGTGGAACCTTGGTTTACGAATAGCACGGTTAACAAGAGTTTTGAAAGACTAGCAACTTTTTTTTTTAATCCTGACTCGGTTATCAAGTGTTGTCTTGCAAACACAAGCAGAATTCAAGCTAATGGGGTGTGCAGTACCGCATTTGGCCAGAGGCACCGGAGCGCAGGGACACTCGGAACGAACGGTTCGGAGCCACTTGGAAATACTTGGAATCACTCGGGAATACTCCATTCCCAAGCCTTTCCAAGTTCAGCCGAGCCGTCCCCGAGTATTTCCAAGGCTCTCTGGCGCTCCCCCACCCACGGTATTGCATGCAACAGAAGTCAATGCGGAAAGAATCATCTTAGTTTCCATTGACTTCTATGGGGAAACTCGCTTTGATATATGAGTGCTTTGGATTACAAACATTCTCCTGGAACAGATTATGCTCGTAATCCAAGGTTCCACTCTATAATAAATTGGAGGGATACAGAATAGTGATTATAAAGTAAACAACTGCATTTGCTGATTAGTCGGATATATCTTATTTCAGTTGAAAAAAAAAATCAAAATCGTTGCTATGGCCAATGTTTCCACTCTTCCTCTAGTGTTTTATTGTTTGGTGGACTGTACAGTTTGAAAAGCATGCAGTTTAACTGGGCTGTTTAAATAGTTTCATTTGGGTATAAGTGCATGTACCATTCCCAGTCATCCTATAACCGATTACTGGCACATGCACAGATACAGAACTTACCATTGCAGCCAGAGAGGAGGATATCAACGCCAATTTCTTTGTATTCCTTAATAATCTATCATAAAAAGACATAAAAAAGGACAGCTTTAGTGTTTGATAATAGATAGATGGATAACAGCAATTCAGTGTCCTCCACCCCTCTCTGCCAATCATCTCCACTGGCTTCCACTCACCCAACAAATAAAATTCAAAGTACTAACAATAATTTACAAAGCCATCCATAACTCTGCCCCTTGTTACTTAACTAACCTAGTCCAAAAATACCAACCAAGGCGCTCTCTTCGGTCATCCCAAGACCTCCTGCTCTCTAGCTCCCTTGTCACCTCCTCCCATGCTCGCCTCCAGGATTTCTCCAGAGCTTCTCCCATCCTTTGGAACTCCCTACCCCAAACTGTCCCCTAATCTATCCATCTTTAGGCGATCCCTGAAAACCCTTCTCTTCAAAGAAGCCTATCCTGCTTCTAACTAACACTGTTTTACTTCCTCCATCAGCTCATCTCCCCACAGCTATTACCTTTTGCATCAATTGACCCTTCCTGTTTAGATTGTAAACTAACGAGCGGGGCCATCAGATTCCTCTTGTACCAAATTGTAACGTAGCTGTAATGTCTGCCTTCATGTTGTAAAGCGCTACGCAAACTGTTGGCGCTATATAAAACCTGAATAATAATAATAATAATAAAGATAGATTTGGGCTTGTGTTAATGGGCAGATGCAGCTTTCAGGTGTATTTTACTTTCTATGCTGCACAACCTGTTTTATGGCTTGTTTACACAGACAGATTTAGTTGGCTGCTGTGTGGTGTGACGTGGTGGATTGCCTTGCACTGCGAGGAAAAAAAGTACTGCTTGCATTACTCTTTCACCACACCACTCGTACACCACAATGCAGTGGTGTGAACAGGTCACACAGGAATTTTGCCTTGTCATGTGCATGTGGTGGGACTGCATGGGCATAGCCATCCAATGCAGTCGCACTGCACCAGGTGTGAATGAACTCTGAAGCTACTTTTGCATTTCCATTGACCTGTACAGTGAGAGGAGCAGTCCTGAACTGTATGAAGAGCCAATGGACCAGCACATTCTAAGCAGCATATTGATATGGTGCCATGTTCCCATCTTCTCCTCTTCAAGTGCCCCCACAGAGAGATGCATTCCATGAGGGCACTCTTGCGGGCGCACTCCCGAGTCCTGCTACTGCGTCTATTGACACAGACAGCAGGACTCGGCCTCACCCTCCGCCTCCAGTGTAACTGGATTTGATTGACAGCAGCGGAAGCCAATGGCTCCTCCTCCTATCAATCTATTCAGTGAGGACCTTAGACAGCGGCTGGAGCTGCTGTTCTCTTCTCCATCGCTGGAAAAACTGGCTTCAGCCAAGAAAAAGCTGCAGCACAGAATGCATTAAGGTGAAAAACCACGAGGGTTTACAACCCCTTTTAGGGAGCCAATAAATATTGTATCCATGGGTCCCATGTCGCATCAAATTTCTTAGTAGAATTGCAGAGAAATTCAGGTAATTCTGTCATTAACCATATTTCAGTTAAGCTGGTTATTCACATAATCAAGGGAGATTGACTCCCGTCACCGAATACACCAAATGAACATTTGAATCCAAAACCTAGTGACTGTGGGACATTGGCAACAGATATGATACATAGTTCCCATATGGCCACAATGTTGAAAACAGGCTGTGGATACAGATGGGTGCATCTTCGCGATTCTAGCCAGGACTAAATACCTGCAGCACATATTTTAAAGGGAAAGCCTGCCTGAAACTGTAATGGACTGGGGAGGGGTGCAGAGGAGTCCGTGGACTGGGGGAGGAGGTGCAGAGGAGTCCGTGGACTGGTGGGCTGAAGAAGGCTCTGGACTAGGAGAGGGAAGTGTGTAGCAGATGGGGCTGTAGAGCAGAGTTCCTGGGCTAGGACAGGCGTATGAATGACCTGGACTAAGAAAGAGGGTGCCTGGAGGCCCCGCTCAATTTCTGGGAGGAAAAGCTTGAACCTAAAGCCTGGACTAGGGGAGAGCCTGCCTGAGCCCTGTGAGGTCACAACATATACAGTGGCATTTATCAATTGTTGCAAGTAATGCCAAACGGAAGAGAGACAGGTTGTGTGAAAAATGTATTAAATATCCAACAACTTCTTTTTACAGCTATCTGACCCACATAACAATTAGGCCTTGTTCACACGAGGCATATGCAAGCATCTATGCCGCTTTAGGACTTATTTACACTTGCTTCAAAACATGGCATTGGACATGCTTTTTTAAAGCTCTCTGAACACCAGTCAACTCTTGTCACTAAATAAAATGGTTAGCTTACAGTCGTACACTGTAAGCGTATCAAAAATTGTACCCAATGTTTAGTGGTCTTCAAAGCCACCACAGAAGTCTATGAGAAAGCTCGCTTAAAGCACCTAAAGCTTTGAGAGGTTTTTTTTTTTTGTCAAATAACTTTTTATTATCTTAAAGTGAAACATTACACGTCATACACTTCAGTTCAGCATTGGGGGAGCGGAAGAAAGGGATCAGAAAAATTACAGGGGAGAACATACCACAAAAGCATATTGGCTTACATAATACAGCCACCTGGAGCAGGTACCAGCCAGGCCAGGTAGAGCTATTCACAGACAGCATGTTCTGCAACCCATGTAAAACAGGGATACAGTCCATCCAGCAATAGACCTATCCTCAAGACTTAACCGCCAAACCAGAGTTGCAATCCGAGGATACGTGTGGCAACGAATAATATAAGACACTTATAGTATACTTTAACCCAAACAAACACCCCCCCTCAAGGGGGGGGGGGGGGGTCTGGAAGAGTAATAGACATAAGAGAAAGGAAAAAGGGAAAAAGAAAGAAGATAGATAGAAAGAGAGAGGAAAGGGGTACCTAAGGATAGAAAAAAAGATAGAGAGGAAAGGGAGGGGGTATGGGTGGGTAGTCATCCGAAAACTTCCGCTTGCCTGTCAGGGTCGATCGTCCTTAAGATTCCAGGGGTTCCAGACTGCGTCGTGCGCTTCCAGCCGGTCCTGTATCCTGGCGGTCATCCTCTCCATAAGCTCCACATCTCTGATGCGGGCGTATAATGCGTCCGGGGTAGGGGGGGTGCGTTTTTTTCCAGTGGAGAGCAACCAGACACCTCGCTGCGGTCAGGATGTGGCGGGATAGTTTCTGTAGGGATTTGGACAGTTTGGGGAAAGGGACTCCCAGTAAAAAGTGCTTTGGGTGTAAGTCCAGGGGTTGGTCCAGGATACTGGCCAAGAGCGTACGGACTTCCGTCCAGAAAGGGACTATACGAGGGCATTGCCAGTATATATGCAAGAGGGTGCCCTTGTGCCCCACACAGCGCCAGCACCGGTCTGTTGTAGAAGGGTAAATAGCGTGCAGGACTTCCGGGGTCATGTACCAGAAGAACAATATTTTGTATGCATTCTCCCTGTAGAGCGTACACATGGAGCTCTTGGATGCCTGCGACCAAATTATCCGCCATTGCTCCTCCGTGAACTCTTCACCCAGAGCCTCCTCCCATTTAAGCATGTATGCATGTTTGCCGTTAGGGCCCATAGGGAAGGCGTTAATTATTTTGTAAATATCCGATATCATCCCTTTCTGTGCCGTACCTGATGAGATTACTATTTCAAACATGGTAGGCGGGGAGAAACGGAGGTCAGAGGAGATGGTCTGGGCAAAGTGACGGATTTGTAAGTAACTATAGAAGCTCTGCCGGGGGAGGTCAAACCGGGATTGGAGTTCCTTTGAGAGGTTTTTATTGAGCTTTATTTTGGAGAAATTGCAGGTATGAGATACACACACACACACACACACACACACACACACACACACACCATCTACCAAGCTTCAAAAAGGCACCAGGGAAGCATCAAAAATACATAAAAAAATAATCATGTTGAAAAATTTCCCCCTCCAAAAAAAAGCATATTGAAGCAGTAGGCACTTTAACCTCCCTGCCGGTTTTCCCCGAGTTTGGCTCTGGGTTAAATTTCAGTACCATATTCGGTATCCCCGAGCCACACTCGGGATTGCATTGCAGGATCCTGGTGCAGTGTACTTGCCTTGTCCCCAGGATCCTGCGATGTCTGACCTCCGCCACGATGTCCTGTGTGCCAGGCTCCGTTCTCTGCGAGCATCGCAATGTATGGAGGCGGAACCCGGCAGAAAATTAAAAAAATTGAAAATTCATAACACATACAGTACAGCTTTATTGAAAATAAGAAATCAATGAATGTCCATCCAGAGGTAGTCCAAACTGAGGATTGGCCACACTAAAGCACAAGTAACGCAGTCCAACAATAAAAAAAACAAACAAAAAAAAAAAAACATTTTATTCAGTGAAAAAAAGGTATTTGACCCCTTTGCAAGACATGATTTAGTACTTGGTGGAAAAACTCATGCTGGCAATCACAGAGACATTTCTTGTAGTTGGCCACCAGGTTTGCACACATCTCAGAAGGGATTTTGTCCCACTCCTATTTGCAGATCCTCACCAAGTCATTAAGACTTTGAGGCCGATGTTTAGTAACTCGAACCTTCAGCTCCCTCCACGTATTTTCTATAGGATTAAGGTCTGGAAACTGGCTAGGCCACTCCAGGACCTTAATGTGTTTTGGGTCATTGTCATGCTGGAATACCCATCCACAATCCATTTTCAATGCCCTGGCTGAGGGAAGGAGGTTCTCACCTAAGATTTGATGGCACATGACCTCATCCATCGTCCCTCTGATGTGGTGAGGTTGTCATGTCCCCTTAGCAGAAACCCCCCAAAGCAGAATGTTTCCACCTCAATTTTTATGGTGGGGATGGTGTTCCTTGGGTAATAGGCAGCATTCCTCCTCCAAACATGGCGAGTTGAGTTGATGCCAAAGAGCTCGATTTTGGTCAGATCTGACCACAACACTTTAATCCAGTTCTCCTCTGAAACATTCAGATGTTTATTAGCGAACATCAGATGGGCCTGCACATGGGCTTTCTTGAGCAGGCGGACTGCAGGATTTTAGTCCTTCATAGCTTGGTGTGTTACCAATTGTTTTCTTGGTGACTATGGTCCCAGCTACCTTGAGATCATTGACAAGATTCTCCCGTGTAGTTCTGGGATGATTTCTCACCGTTCTCATGATCATTGAAACTCCACAAGGTGAGATCATGCATGGAGCCCCAGACCGAGGGAGATTGACCGTTATTTTGCGTTTCTTCCATTTGCTAATAATCACACCATCTGTTGTCACTCTCTCACCAAGCTGCTTGGCGATGGTCTTGTAGCCCATTCCAGCCTTGCATAGGTCTACAATCTTGTCCCTGACATCCTTGGACAGCTCTTTGGTCTTGGCCATGGTGAAGAGATTGGAATCCGATTGATTGCTTCAGTGGACTGGTGACTTTTATACAGGTGTGTATAAGTAAAGGGAAGCACTGACAGTCCAATAGTTAATTGTCTGCTGCATCTGAAATCCCCGAATACAAGGAATAAAAAGTAATTGATGTTGTGAAGGTGCGCCATGTGTAAAAAGTAGGGAAAACTCACAGTGAACACTACAGAAAAATAATAGAAAATTAGCCTGTGTAGAAAAAGAAAGGGGGGTGTAAATATACATAATGTGTAGTTACTCAATGAAAACACAATGTATAAAGCTAATACAATTAGAAACAGGTGTGTGATCAAGATTGGAATGACCTATAACAAAGATATACAAAATATCGGATGCCTGTGTATACACAAAGTGAAAACAATACAAATAAAACACAACGTGTATGTAATCTGAATTTCGAAAACCGCCAAAAGGGTAAAGAGTTATAAACAGTCTCTCTTAGGTGCTGAAAAGACAATGAAAAAGCAAAAATCGGATTCAGCGGAATTAAAAGACAAAACTGCAAGTAGACCTGTATAAGTTGGCAAGAATTGATGCTCATCTGTGGCTGATGGAACGAGTTCCTCTGCGCCTTCCACAGATGAGCATCCATACATGCTCACTGCAAATCCTCACAATTTGGTAGACAAAAGGAATGCATCCATGAGTATCAAGCTCCGTGATCTCTGTGGGTCTGGTAAGCAGCTAATCTTATCATTTTTGAGCACAGTGGTGTTTTCATATTGAAGTGTCCATACACCTTGGGATTGGCACCTGTTCAATTTGGGATTTATGAGACAATTAGTTTTGTCTCTTAATACAGTTGAATCTGATTTGCTTTTTCATAGTTTTTTTCAGCACCTTTACCCTTTTGCCAGTTTTCAAAATTCAGATTATATACACGTTGTGTTTATTTGTATTGTTTTCACTTTGTGTATACACATGCATCAGATATTTTGTATATCTTCATGTATTATAGGTCATTCCAATATTGATCACACACCTGTTACATTGGGTTTTCATTAGGTAACTACACACTGGGGGTCATTTACGAAAGGCAAATACACTTTGCACTGAAAGTGCACTTGGAAGTGCAGTCACTCTAAATCTAAGGGGTAGATCTGAAATGAGTGGAAGCTCTGCTGATTTGATCATCCAATCATATGGAAGCTAAAATGCTGTTTATTTTCCTTGCATGTCCCCCCTCGGATCTACAGCGACTGCACTTCCAAGTGCACTATTTTCTTTTGCTACGCAGGCTAATATTTTATTATTTTTCTGTAGTGTTCACTGTGGGTTTCCCCTACTTTTTACACAGTCAGCACACCTTCACAACATCAATATCTTTTATACAGGTAACAAGCTGAGATTAGGAGCACTCCCTTTAAGAGAGTGCTCCTAATCTCAGCTTGTTACCCATATAGAAGTAATTTTGCTGATTGATAAGGGATCAGATACTCATTTCACTCAATAAAATGCAAATCAATTTATAACTTTTTTGAAATGCGTTTTATGGATATTTTTGTTGTTATTCTGTCTCTCACTGTTAAAATAAGCCAACCGTTAAAATTATAGACAGATAATTTCTTTGTCAGTGGGCAAACGAACAAAATCAGCAGAGGATCAAATACTTTTCCCTCACTGTAGCCCTGTAAAGCAAAAATTGCGATACATACCTTTTCTGAAGCCGCTCTGGCCCAATCTATCAGCCGCAGCTTCTCCGTGTGGGAGGGTGCTGAAGAGGCAGCTGACAACGGAAGCCCCATAGCAACTATGGATGACATTTCTCAGACGTCAGCTGTCTCCTGCACAGAGCTTTGTCAATGGAGACTGGACCAGATCGGCTTCAGAAAGGGTATAAACAGCGATTTTTGCTTTACAGAGCTAGATAGGTTAATCTTAGTTTGCGGATGTAAGAAACTATAGAGATTTTAGTTTTAGGCTAAACTTCCACTTTAAAAGTTTCAGGGGAGGAAAGGCATAAAATCAGGGCAAACAGATTTCTTTCATAGCACCACCAAGATAGCCACTGAATTCACCCTCCTGTCCTATATCCTGGAGACAAAAGCTGTCTGGCCTCTCGTTGAGCCAAGAATCAGATTCACATTCAGTGTCCCCCACACACACACAAATGTCCTAAAATATCTACTGATAGGGAGGTCATTCCCCCTGATCCAAATTTTGTCTGCTGACAAAATCTGGTTTATGAATTGCTACATTGGGCCAAGCTGGACCAATGTATCCATGTATGACATGCCAATGACTGAATTATTCTCTAAATAAAAAGAAGGGTTTCATGGAATGGTAAAACCCCTTAACTGAATACATATATACATACATACACACAGTATCTCACAAAAGTGAGTACACCCCTCAAATTTTTCGACATATTTTATATCTTTTCATGTGACAACACTGAAGAAATGACACTTTGCTACAATGTAAAGTAGCGAGTGTACCCCTAAGTGAAAATGTCCAAATTGGGCCTAAAGTGTCAATATTTTGTGTGGCCACCATTATTTTCCATCCTTAACTCTCTTGGGCATGGAGTTTACAGGTTGCAAAAGAGTCCTCTTTCACTCCTCCTTAACAATATCACGGAACTGGTGGATGTTAGAGACCTTGCGCTCATCCACCTTCTGTTTGAGGATGCCCCACAGATGCTCAATAGGGTTTAGGTCTGGAGAAATGCTTGGCCAGTCCATCACCTTTTCCCCTTGGCTTCTTTAGCAAGGTTACGGTCATCTTGGAGGTGTGTTTGGGGTTGTTATGTTGGAATACTGCCCTGCGGCCCAATCTCCGAAGGGAGAGGATCATGCTCTGATTCAGTATGTGACAGTACATGTTGACATTCATGGTTCCCTCAATGAACTGTAGCTCCCCAGTGACGGCAGCATTCATGCAGCCTCAGACCATGACACTCCCACCACCATGCTTGACTGTAGGTAAGACACACTTGTCTTTGTACTCCTCACCTGGTTGTCACCACACACTCTTGACACCATCTGAACCAAATAAGTTTATCTTGGACTCATCAGACCAGAGGACATGGTTCCAGTAATCCATGTCCTTAGTCTGCTTGTCTTCAGCAAACAGTTTGTGGGCTCTCTTGTGCATCATCTTTAGAAGAGGCTTCCTTCTGGGACAACAGCCATGCAGACCAATTTAATGCAGTGTGCGGCATATGGTCTGAGCAATGATAGGCGGACCCCCCACCCCTTCAACCTCTGCAGCAATGCTGGCAGCACTCATACGTCTATTTCCCTAAGGCTGCTTTCACACTGGGGCGGGAGCAGCGTCGGCGGTAAAGCGCCGCTATTTTTAGCGGCGCTTCACCGTCGTTTTAGCGGCGGTGTGCGGGCGCTAGCGGGGTGGTTTTAACCCCCGCTAGCGGCCGAAAAGGGGTTAAACCCGCCCGCAAAGCGCCGCTACAGCGGTGCTTTGCCGGCGGTATTGCCGCGGTGTCCCATTGATTTCAATGGGTAGGAGCGGTATAGGAGCGGTGAATACACCGCTCCTTCACCGCTGCAAAGATGCGGCTAGCAGGACTTTTTTCACCGTCCTGCCAGCGCATCGCTCCAGTGTGAAAGCCCTCCGGCTTTCACACTGGAGTTGAAGGGGCCGGTTTTTTTCAGGCGTTACACAGGCGCTATTTTTAGCGCTGTAACGCCTGAATACCGCCCCAATGTGAAAGCAGCCTAAGACAACTTCTGGATACAACGCTGAGCACATGCACTCAACTTCTTTGGTTGACCATGGCGAGGCCTGTTCTGAGTGGAACCAGTCCTGGTAAACTGCTGTATGGTCTTAGCCAACGTGCTGCAGCTCAGTTTCAGGGTCTTGGCTATCCTCTTATAGCCTAGTCCAGCGATGGCGAACCTTGGCACCCCAGATGTTTTGGAACTACATTTCCCATGATGCTCAACTACACCGCAAAGTGCATGAGCATCATGGGAAATGTAGTTCCAAAACATCTGGGGTGCCAAGGTTCGCCATCACTGGCCTAGTCCATCTCTATATAGAGCAACAATTATTTTTTTCAGATCCTCAGAGAGTTCTTTGTCATGAGGTGCCATGTTGAACTTCCAGTGAGTAGTATGAGAGCGAGAGCGAAAACACCAAACTTACACACCTGCTCCCCATTCACATCTGAGACTTTGTAACACAAACAAGTCACATGACACCGGGGAGGTAAAATGGCTAATTGGGCCCAATCTGGACATTTTCACTTAGGGGTGTACTCACTTTTGTTGCCAGAGGTTTAGACATTAATGGCTGTGTGTTGAATTATTTTGAGAGGACAGCAAATTTACACCGTTATACAAGCTGTACACTCACTGCTTTACATTGTAGCAAAGTGTAATTTCTTCAGTGTTGTCACATGAAAAGATATAATAAAATATTTTTTTATTTTTTTTTTTTATAAAATAAACTGCCCAGTAGGTTACAGTAGTCTCTGCAAGAAGATGCATTTACACGGAATATAACTTGCAACCACTCATGACAGCAAGTCCTCAAAGACTGTGACAGCAAGGAAAGAATCTACCAGTAACTGCTTATAGCAGAAAATTCTTCATGTTAAAAAATCATGTGAAAAAGATGGCAGTGAGGAAGGACATCCATTCTCCTGAGGACACCAAGTGTAACTGAGCAGATGTGAGGTGGGAGGGGCTGTGCAAATACAAAATACAGACTAAATAATGCAGATTAAAAAAAGGAACAAATTGACTGTGATTGGACCTTTCTGAATGCAATAGACACTAGTGTTGATTTACGAATAATGGAGAGTGCAAAATCTGGTGCAGCTCTGCGTAGAAACCAATCAGCTTCCAGTTTTTCATGTCATAACGTAAAATTGAACAAGCTGAAATTAGAAGCTGATTGGCTACCATGCACAGCTGCACCCGATTTTCTACTCTCTAGTTTTAGTGACTCAAATCCAGTGTGTATGATCATTTATTACCAAAAAATGGTGTTTGCATATGCAGGGCATAATTAATTGAAAGCCAACTCACTGCCAGCTTATACATACCATTCCTTTACTCTCCTGCCCCCATTTTTATTCACCGGGAGTGGAAAGATAAAGCTCTGTGTGCGGTGTGAGCTCAATCTGAGTTGGAGCCAATGCAGGGTGAGGGATATTCTCCCCAACCCTATGAGGCAACACTGCTGCCTAAGTAGCAAGAAGCAGCCCTGCTATGGAGGTCATCATTAAAGGGAATGCCTATGCTAGTGCCCAAGCCAAAGTGCAGGTTCACTTTAAGCCCTTACTGTGCAATACAAATGATTATAGACAAAGTGATTGTAAAGGCCCGTTTTTCCTATCAAAATAACAATATACTTACCTGCTCTGTTGCAGTGAATTTGACAAGAGCAGTCCAGATCCTCCTCTTCTCAGGTGCCTCTTCTGTGCTCCCTGCCCATCCCTTCAGTTCAGTGCCCCCACAACAAGCAGCTTGCTATGGGGGCACCGAAGCCGAGTCACAGCTCCCTGTGTCCATTCAGACACAGAGGCCTGGCCCTGCCCCCTCTCCCGATTGGCTAGCTGACTGACAGCAGCACAAGCCAATGGCGCTGTTGCGATGTCCCATCCAATCAGGAAGGAGAGTCTCGGATGGCTGAGACACTCATGGACATTGCTGTACAGAGAGGGACCTCGGGTAAGTGTTAGGGGGGGCTGATGCACACAGAAGGCTTTTTATCTTAATGCATAGTACCCAACAGCAACATGATTTTTGCATACTGTCAGAAAATAAGTACATGAAGATGCACGATTGGATGTTATCTTTGTTCATTGAACCTTGTGGAGATGCATTATAACATAATGGGTGGTTTACATCTTAGAGGCTGCTTGCCAGCAAATATGGGATCTTGCTGGATCCCCACAGGATTTTACTATAGCTTTGAAAGGGTGGGATTGCCACACCAGCTTGTATAATCCTTTAAGTTATTTTATTTTGCAACAGTCAACACTTCTTGGGGGGCTTAGCACTCCCCCTTTAATGCATATAAAAATATATAAAACAAGATAATGACTGATTGGTTGCTATGGGTTAATACAGTTTGTAATTCGCGCAAAAAAAATAGAAAAAACCTAGTGGGGTACGGCTACACAAAAGAAAATGAGTGCAAATGATTAACACCACTTACAGTTTTAAGTGTTTTAACGCCAACAGAGTCTACAAAGTTTACAGGTGTGAAGTCCAGTACAATTGTGGTAATATTGATGGCGGGAGTCATAAAGTAGTGCAACTCCTCAGGAGGTGAATTGTGCAGATTGCCATCAGCAGATCCATTTGTCACATTTCCTGAATAGTCCGTAACTGGCTCATCATTCATCAATTCATGTTTCACTGCCATTTCCACATCATTTGTCTGTATAAAAAATAAAGGCCAAGAACATATGAGATTTTACCTGGGTATTTGTGATGGTGATGCAAACAGAAACCTTCCGACAGTAGCAATAAATGTATATGTGTATAATTCAGAGAAAATTGCCTAAAAAGTATTCGTATGTATCAGTTTTGTTTTGAATTAATTGTATGCGTGCAGCACGAATAGTTCAGTCTCTCCGACATCTGCTTAAAAGCCAAGTTCACCTTTTCCAGAAAATAACCTATGCAGTCAAGGGGCCATAGTAGATATTAAAGCGGAGTTATAGCCCCTCCCTCCAAAAATTAAAAGTCAGCAGCTACAAATACTGTAGCTGCTGACTTTTACCATTAAGGCACTTACCTGTACAGGCATCTAGCGGTGTCCTCACCCGAGACTATTCTTGAATCGGCTCTCTGGTGCTGCTGGCACCACCATCTCTGCTAAGGGAAACCGACAGTGAAGCCTTGCGGCTTCACAGCCGGTTTCCTACTGCACATGTGCGAATAGCACTGTGCTCTGTGAATGGGCCTGCTGTGGGGACGAACTTCCGCTCCCCCCAAAAGTTGCCAAATTTCACAGTGGAGGTGGGGGAGGGAGCTCTGCTTTAAAAACGATGCAGCTTTGTAAAATGTTTAATAGTTCTATTGTCACATCTGTAGGCCATTTGGGTCCCACCAGAAGCCTGTCCAAAAAACTCCCAGTCAGTAATCTTCAAATCCTTCCTTTACCGTTGGGACGCTCTGTTGGTGGATTGATGACTGGGAGTTTTTGGCCAGGCTTCTGGGCAGGCCCAAATGGCCCACCGTTGGAACAATAAAATTAATGAACAGCTCTCAAGCGGAACCCAGCAACACTTCCAAGCCAGCCATTAGTGGATCAAGCATGTAGTACAGGGGTGCACATTTTTCAGGCTTCGTTGGCACATAAAGTTAGAAAGCAGAATCATGATGATAGTCTAGATAGCAACTGGCAATTGTAAAACACCAATTAGCCATTAATGGCAGCCCCCATGTCTCAGTCCTCACAGGTATATTTTAGATCTGCTAGAACAGAGCAGGGGTGTGTCTGTCCTCTAGGAGGCATTCTACAATGTGTACGTGTGATCTCTCCTCCCTGCTGATCAGTTTCACAGAAACTCTTATTTAAGTCTCTAGAAAACCGATACTGTTGCTTAGGTTTGCTGGCTTATTTCATACTTTCCTGGTTATAAAAAAAAATAAAAAAAAGAAGGAACGCATGCATTGTTTATGTAAATTTGTGTTCAAAATAATAACAGTGTTTAATAAGGTGAGTAAAGCTCAAAATCCTTATAATAGCTTTTTTTTCTCCCATACACGCAAATGCATTGGGAACACTGCACAGTCTATTCCAAATCAAAACATGAATGTTTCCAATGTGTTATTACTTTACAGAAAGTGAAGAAAAAGGCGTTTCCAAAAATAGCAGTGTTTGCATTTTCTTTTACAAACGCAAACATTGACTGTATAAACTGAAAAAATTACTTGAAGATTTAGCTTTCCTGTGAATCGCTTAATATTTAGTTGTATGTGTCCAAGCTGGCGCAGGGAGCGGACGTGTAGTTGTGCTGCTCTGCTGAATGGTCTATGAATCCTGCAGTCGGAACGGTGCAGGACTAAGTTTTACTGCCTCTCTTCTCCTCTCCACACCGGGGGTCTGGCAGGTATGCACAGGGGTCGTAGTGCTGGTCCAGTTTGCCCATACAAAGGCTCCAAGAAGAAAAGTGAAGGGATCCTCCGCCATTACTACCCACAGCATGACATCACCGATAGAGCAAGAGAGCTCTGCAGTGGAGGGTTCTGTGACTTACCAGGCTCTGATCCAGGCAATTAATGCCTGTCATGCCACGGTAACTCAAAAGATGGATCATGTTTATTTGGAGCTCGGCTATATTCGCAGGGATATGGATACCTTCAGGGGCCGCCTGACAGAGGCAGAGCAGCGGATCTCGGCAACGGAAGACATGCAGTGAGATCTGCATACACCAAAAGGTCAGGGTGAAGCATTTGGAATCCCATGCAGAAGATGCAGAGAATCGCAATTGCCGTAACAATTTGCGCATCCTGGGCTTACCTGAGGGGTCAGAGGGTCCTAACTCATGCAACAGCTCCTGCCTAATGCTCTATTTTCCTCCCAATTTGCAGTGGAGTGTGCGCATCGTATCCCACCCAAAAAGGGTCTACCTGGAGCATATCCTCATACCTTTTATTTTTAAAGTTGACAAGAAATATCAGTTGCACTAAGTGTTACTGATCCCAGCGCTCAAAAGGCAAAAGATTCATGCATACTGGCTGCTATTATAAAAAAAAAAAAAGAAAATCATAGAAATATGCAAGGAAAATATCAGACTAATCTCAGCATTAAAAGTGCTTTAAAACATCCAAATGTATTCAGTGCAGCAAATAGCATTCAATGAACGATAAAATCATGCACAAACGTTAATCAGTAGTGGTTTCACCTATGGTTCTGATGGGACACAGATTACCCCACATACTTTATGGACTATTTTATGAATTTTACTTTTCACTTACTGATTAACATTTATGCATAATTTTATTTTTAGTATTCATTGAATACTATTTGCTGCACCGAATACATTTGGAAAAATTTAAAGCACTGTTAATGCTGGGATTATTCTTATATTTATTTTTAAGTTGCTGAATTTTCGCGACCATGATTTGCTGCTTAGGGAGGCCAGGATCTCTGGAGAACTGAGATATGAAAACGCTAAACTCATGGTATTCCCAGAATATTCTGTTGAGACCCAGCACCTTAGGAAGACCTTTTGATAATGTTCACTCCTGACAGAGAAAAGAACATAAAATATAGTATGCTGTTCCCGGCAAGACTCAGGGTCCAAGATGGTGGTCAAGTGCGGTGGTTCTTCACCTCGCCGGAGGAAGCAGCTAACTGGTTGGATACCCGTCGCAGAGCCTGATCACTCCTGGTCATTCTCCTGGAAATCAGTGTTCACCAACGCCAGGATGTCTTCTGCCTGTCTCTCTGCCAGCTGAGGGATCTATTCTCGTCATGAGGTAACGCTCAATGCGCCTTTTGTGCCAGGAGGGGTGCCAATTGGGGGTCCCACTATGGTTCCTGTACTCCTCACCTTCGGGTACTTCCCCTTTTTATAGGAACCCTCCTTCATATCTTGAATGAATCCTGGGAGAATGGAGACACTTGGACGCACTATTACCTGCTTTGCTTGTGACGTTTACTGTTTCTACAAGCCTTGTACCCCCAGTACTGCTGGGTGTCCTGCACCTTATTTGGATTACCGGATGTGCCTTTCTGCAGTATACTTCCCTTTTTATTCCAATTTATTTTTGGCAACATACCCTTTTGTCTCTTGGACACACTGCCCCAAAGGGATGAAGTTTCACCATGAACAGTATGGGAATTTGGGCCCCCCACAGTTTTAAGGGGGTTGGCAGGGAGGGGGGAAGCAGGGAAATGTTTTTGGGGAGCAGGACTGTAGCGTTCTGTTCTTGACGTTTTATTTGAAAATGCTAATTTCAAAGGACTTGCTGATGTACAATGTATATTACTAGGATTCAGGGCCGGGCACTGCCGCTCCATCTGGTATGCAAGTTCACCGAGTTCCTAGGCAAAAAGTCTTCTCTTGCTGCTTTGGCTCACTTTAATGAAGTATCATGGAACACATGGGGGCTCAAGTCCTGTTAAGCGATCCCTGGTATTCCGTTTCTTGAAGGATTATAATCCTCATACATGTATCCTTCAAGAAACCCACATGCTGGGTAATAAAACACAGCCTTAAAAAACCCTGGATAGGTTTCCATTATGATTCCAGCTTCTCTAATTTTGCCAGGGATGTGAGTATTCTAGTTAGAAAGTCCTTACCCTTTCAAGTGTTACAGTTTGATCTTGACCCAGATGGGCGGTATGTGTCGGTATAGGCGGCGATTGATAGCCTGGAGTTGGTGCTGGTGGGCATGTATTTGCCACCTCCAGCCTCAACTAAACTGCTACATAGAATAATTAAGATGGTGGCCAATTGTGCTACAGATAATATTCTGATAATGGGTGACTTTAACATGCCTCCGGATCCTGGAGTGGACAGACTCTCTGCTGATAGTGGCCTCCTTATGGAATTGGCATGTTGGGCGGAGATCTATGGTCTGTGGGATGTCTGGGAGGTGGAAACATCCAACCTCTAGAGAATATACGTGCCATTCTGCCACCTACAAAACATTTTCCCACATAGACCTGGCCTATGCGGGGGGTCCTCTCCTCTCCAGGATTCAACAGGCCAAGATATTGCCTAGAGGAATTTCCGATCACGCACCAGTGCTGGTGCAGATGTCCCAAAATATGAATGACAAGCTGTGTAGACTATCCAGATACTGGATTGCAAACCCGGAGGTAGATAATGCATCCGGACGCAGTTGCTCACATATTGGGGTCTTAAACCTGGCACCGCTAATGAGGCAGTTATTTGGGATGCCTTTAAAGTGGTTGTAAACCCTTACAAACCACTTTGACCTACAGGTAAGCCTAGATTAAGGCTTACCTGTAGGTCCAAGCAATATCTCCTAAACCTATATGGTTTAGGAGATATTTGCCCGAAAACGGGCACCGCTGTCTACGGCGCATGCGCCGTAGACAGCGGCGCGCAGGCACACTGAACGCGGCAGTTCCAAAAATGGAGCTGCCGCATTTGTTGACTCCCGTGCGCATGCGCGGGAGTGACGTCATCGCGGCTTCGCCGAATGACAGCGGCGGAGCTGCGAGACGCCACCAGCAAGATGGATGCGGCGGACTACAGGGGACAGCGCGACTTTGCTGGCTCCTGTGTCAGGTAAGTGACACATAATGGGCTACTATGCGATGCATAGTAGTCCATTATGCTTTACCTTTGCAGGGAAAAAAAGAGGAAGTAAACTCATCAGGGTTTACTTCCTCTTTAAGGCATTTAGTAGAGGACAGTACAGCCCAATTGCCAGATCCTCTCCACAGTGACTCACCTGTTGATATCCTGTTTGTCAGTCCTGCCTACTTAAGCTGTCCAGTCCAGATGATCTCTGCCTTCATCTTGGTCACATTTCTAGAGATGCTCTCCTGCGTCCCTGTTATAGACTTGCTTGGCTGACATTCCTTCTGGCTCCAGATCCTGCTTACTGTTCAAAATGTCAGGGAGCCAGAGATGAGTGTAGTAGGCTGGTCTGACTATCCGTTACGGTTCCTGAACTCTGGCTATGTTTTGACTACGTTTACGGTTTACCTTTTTTTTTTTATTATTAAACTAGTGGTATTTAACTGTACTTCTGTCTCAGTCTGATTCATGGTTTCTGCCAGTAGAAAAAGCCATGAATTCAGAAGATGCAGTGAATCCACTTGTTGGTAATATTTTTTTCCAGATTGGAAGAGCAGGATCACCGCATGGGTCAGTTGGAAATTAAGCCCTGCCTGAGGACTGACCACCATGCCCACTTTTGCCTGTGGACACATTTGTGGCTTAAAGTGCCAAGGGAACATCTGCCTCTCCTTGTTCTCTCAGACATTATTGGGATGGAGGGGGCAGTGCTTATAAGTAAATGTAAAGGAGAAGTTGAAATCTGTACGTAGATGTACTTTAATCAATGTAAAGAGGTGTTTGGTGCACTTTAATTTGAGTACTCACACTACACAGACACATTCCATGGATACAATATACTGCAATACAATGCGCTAAACGTACAGTGACGCACAGAACTCTATGGCGTTAAACTGGCAGTAACGCACACAAAACTATATGGCGTTAAACTTGTAACACACACAGAACTATATGGCGTTAAACTGGCAGTAACGCGCGCAATACGATATGGCGTTAAACTGGCAGTAACGCAATCAAATAAACCGTGTTCAATCGTCACTACACTGAAGCCATCTGAACTGTCCCTACTCTAGCTATATACTAATGTCAAGATTACTGACACGGTCTCACTACACTACACAAACTATCTGATCTGTCCCTACTCTAGCGGCACACTATGAAAAGCTGAATGATGGTCCTCCTCACTATACCCACACTATCCCTAGATTGACACGAATATTCTACACCGACATTTGAAGCAAAACAGCACAGTATAGCACACTAACGAATAGCACTGAACAGAGCCCTGTTCTATCTCTCTCCATGCCAGAATCACACTGAAAAATGGCTGCCATTGAAAGAATACTTTTATACTCTGGGGCGGAAATGAGCCATGTTTGGATAAAGTCATGATGACAGTGTCCAATCATGACTCAGAAAGTGCTCTGTGCCCTGATTGGCTGAAGCTTTCACTGCTTCAGCCAATCAGGGCTTGCAAAGCAATGTTCAACGCCACAATGCAATTGTGGTTGATTCAGGGCGCCAAACAGGCGAACGACCCGTTTGTTCGGCTGTTCGAACGTCCGAACAACGAAAGTTCGGTCAGAATTTGTGCTCGGGCCGAACCGTTCACCCATCCTTACTGCCGATTAAGTCATTGAATTCTTTACTCTGGCAGCAGAGGCCCTCGTGGCTGCTTTTTCTCATGGTCTCTCAGATACCATCAAGGATGAGATAGAAGCCCGAGATTTACTCACTGAGCTGGAGAAGTTGATCACATTTGCCATCCTCATGGACTCCAGGACTCAGAGAAAGACTCTTAAGGAGCCCTTGCGGGAAGCCTCCTGTACATTTGTCTCCGAGCTGTGAGTCCCACCCTCACCTCCCATGCCTCCCGGTACAGAGTGTCAGTGAAGGTGAACCCATGCACTTGGGCTTCACGCTTCTCTGTGGATGAGAGAACCCTAAGCCCTTGTACACACGGTCGGAGAATCCGTCGGAATGTGTCCTATCGAACCGTGTCGTCGGATAATCCAACTGTGTGTGGTATGCATCGGACTGATTCCGTCGGAATATCCGTCGGACCCAATTTTCCAACATGTTGGAAATATTTCCCGACCAACTGGGCCGATCGGACATACTCCGATCATGTGTAGAGAATTTTGATCGGACCAAGTGCCACGCATGCTCAGATCAAATTACTACATCAAAGCTTTTGGCTACTAGCCTGAATGTAGTCCCATCGTAACGAAATTACGTCATCACGTTCTGAAAGATCGGATTTTTTCACCAACTTTGTCTGACCGTGTGTATGCAACAGTTTCGGACAAGATCCGACGGACAAAATCCAACGGATTTGGTTGTGGAAATCTCCTACCGTGTGTACAGGGGCTTAGGAGGAAGAGATTTGCCTTTAATGTGGCCAGGCAGGTCACTTTTTGAAGTCTTGTCCTACCCGTCCAGGGAACGCCCGGACCTTGAGGTCCTGTCACGGACAGACCTTGGGTGGTATTGTTGTTTCGCCCTACGTTATCCAGAAGGATAAGTCCCTGGTTTCAGTTACCCTTTCTTGGGCCGAGTCGTCTGTCGAGATACAGGCTCTAATAGACTCTGGGGCTGCAGGCCTGTTCATTGATGCTACCTCAAAAGCACTCAATTCTGCTGCATGACACTCCACTTGCCATTGAGGCTCTTGACAGGAGACCTCTACACCTGCACATGGTACTCATGAGACTGTTCCGTTGTCCATGGCCGTAGGGGCTCTTCACCATGAGATAATCCAATTTCAAGTTATTTCCTCACCTAAGTTTCCACTGGTTATTGGTTATCCTTGGTTACACAGGAACAATCCCTCTTGACTGGTTCCATCCTGAGGTTCTCTCCTGGTCACCACAATGCAGTAAGACATGCTTCTAGAAGGTAGCCAAAGTCCTTTGCACCTCTTCACTCTCCTCCCTGCCAGAGAAGTACTTGCGATTTTAGCAAAGGTCAAGCCGGTAGTTTGCTTCCACACCAGTCGTATGATTGTGCAATTGACCTTCAACCTGGTGCCATACCCCTCGGTCTTGGAGGCTAAGGCCATGAAGGAGTATGTTACAGACGCACTCTCGAGGTTTCATCCGCAAATCCTTGTCTCCTGCTGGTGCTGGTTTCTTCTTTATGAAGAAGAAGAGTGGTGAACTGAGACCTTATATTGATTATAGGGGTCTCAATCGTTTCACGATTAAGAATGCCTGTCCAATTCTGTTGATTACAGAGTTATTTGACCGCTTCAAGGGAGCAATTGTTTTCACAAAGCTTGATTTGAGAGAGGCATACAATGTCGTGAGGATTAAAGGAGGGTGATGAGTTGAAAACTGTGTTTAATACCAGAACAGGCCATTATAAGTACCTCATAATGCCTTTTGGCCTTTGTAATGCCCTGGCAGTTTTCCAGGAATTTATTAATGATGTCCTCCGAGATTTCTTGCAGTTATGTGTGGTGGTTTATCTCAACGATATCCTCATATTTTTGAAGTCCTTGGAGAGCCACCACACAGATGTCATGTGCTTCAGAAACTAAGAGAGAACACTTTCTATTGTAAATTGGAGCAGTGCAAATTCCATCGTGAACAGCTAAATTCCTAGTTTATGTAATTTCCACTGCTGGTTTTTCGATGGACCCAGAGAAACTTTCAGCAGTCCTACAGTGGCCCCGACCCGTGAGTTTACATCCTATGCAGCGTTTTCTTGGCGTTACCAACTATTATCGGAAGTTTAAACGTAACTTATCTCTGATATGACCAGAAATGACGGTAATCCACAGAGTTGGTCTCTGGAGCCCATTAAGGCCTTTAAGTCTCAATGCTGCCTTTGTTTCTGCTCCTGTGTTGGCACATCCTGATCCTACGTTGCCTTTTATATATTTGAGATTGATTCTTCTAAGACTGGAGTTGGCACCTTTCTGTCTCAACGTCCTACCTCAGAGCGCTATGCAAGCTTGTGGCTACTTTTCCAAGAAATTGCACTCTGCAGGTGACAATTACAAGATTGGTGACAGAGCTGATAGCAATCATTTTAGCCCTGAAAGAATGGAGACATCTCCTCGAAAGTACCACTGTGTCGGTTCTCATTCTTACTGACCATTAGAATCTCACATTCTTGTCTGAGGCTAAACGCCTCTCTCCCAGAAGGGAGCGATGGACTATTTTCTTGTCAAGTTTCAATTACATAGTACCAGGTAAGAATGAGACAAAAGAATGTAAGGACTGATGCTTTGTCACGACAATTTTCCTCCACTTCCAAGACGAAGTAGGTTCCGGTTCTTGCGTTTCCTCCCGATTGTATTCTGGCTATGGTTCACACCAGTCTCACTTTTCCTTTGGGTGACAAAATGCTTGCTGCTCAGGTCCATGCTCCTCCTGAGAAACCTTGTGACCACTGCATTGTCCCAGAGAGTCTCTGTACTGCCGTGCTCCGGACTTACCATTCTTCCAAGGCTGCTGGGCATCCTGGGAAGAATCAACTCTTTTGGGCCATTTTCCCAACAATTCTAGTGGCCTAGTCTACATGGCGATGTAACTGCCTTCGCAGCTGCCTGTTCTGTGTGTGCTCAGAGTAAGACTCCACAATACCTTCCAGTGGGCCACCTTCAAAGCATATCCAATGGAGAGATGCCCTGGACCCAACTGTCTATGGATTTCATTGTGGTGTTACCCAACTCCCAGGGCAACACAGTTATCCTTAAGGTGGTTGACCGGTCCTCGAAAAGGTCTCATTTTATTCCACTTAAGAAGGTGCCCACTTCTAAGGAACTGGTGTTTATTATACCCCTCAGAGCTAAGCTGTGGGTAAAAAACTGCCAACCTCTACCTGCAAACGCTGTTCGTCCCCTACTGAAACCTTTTTTCACATGGTGTGGCAATGCCCAGCTATCCGCTTGCACAAAGAATTGGATTGCAGATCTAAACGAGTTCTGCAAGTGGTCTCTACAGCTTGACCCCCGCTGGTGCTGCTGGGCATTATGGAAGATATTGTAGCCTCTAGATATAAGAAACTATGTCCATTTTACACTCTTATATGCACGCAGAGAGATTCTCATTGGGTGGAAGCAACCCCATCCGCCGCTTACTAGTTAGGTGTATGTGGTTAATGCAGTTTAACTACTGTATAAAATTGACCTATGAAAGAGGAAACTGTCCAAAAAAGTTGGATAAGGTGTGGTCCATCCAGATTGATGCCCACGGTCCAGCTGAATCTCTGAATAGATTAATTTTTCCATTCTTGGAATCAAATTTGATGTGGTGTGGTGGTGCTTTCCTCTTATTCCTCAGTCCTTTTTCTGGATCCTTCTGCCCTTCCCCTTCTCTTTCTATTACACCTAATAGTAAATTATTTTCCACATAGAAATATAATTTATACCAAAAACAGCGACTGATCTGGTTAGTGAAGTTGGACTGCTATTATTTTGAACACAACTATACATACTGAACATGTAATATTTCCTCCAATAACGTCCCAGCAGATATTTAAGGGGCTGCATAAGTTCACATGGTAAATGCATTGAAAAGTCATAATTTTATGTATAAAATGAATGTCTAGCCAGGGCTTAGGAGTTACTTGAACCTGTCCCCCCACCTAACCCCTACCTTGCCCCACCCCTAAACATCCCCTCATAAAATTATCTCATGAAATTACATTGTTAATTATTTTTGTAACTTAATTGTGCATAAAACATTTAACAACAACTTAATCAGTGCCCATGAATGTAGCCTATCTCTGCATGGGAATCACAGGGAGGAGAGCCGGCCAGATAACAGAGAGGATCTCCTGCTGTGACACTGCTTTTATCTGAAACGCCAGACGCTGTCAAAGTCCCGCCTCCTGGACCGGCTTCTATGATAGACATCACACTACTTCAATTCCTGGCATTGGACTAGTGTGCTATCATAAGAAGTGGGACTTTATTGGACAGCGGCCGGCGTTTCAGATACAAGCTGCGTCAAAGAAGGCGTTCCCCCCCTCTGTCATCTGGCCAGCTCTCCTCTTCCTTCCCCAGTTTCCTAGCTTTGCTAGGAGATTCGGCTCCCTTTAAACCCCGCCTGCTGGAGGCGCCCCCCCTCCGATGTGGCTTCACACTCGCCCTAGGCCAATTTCCAACCGCCAAATGGGAGCAGGCAAGTGGAAATTTTGAAGTCTGGTCTATGTATAGTAAGCAAATACTTACAAGTTTTATAACTGCTCTCTTTTCACTTTTAATCGATTTCTTCAGTTCCTTAGCATGCCTCTTCTGTGCTTTTTTCTTGGCAATTAATATAGTATTTGGATCAATTCCAGTCTTTCAGGCAAAACAAACATGTTATTAGTAATATGTTAAGACAAATCAATGATTCAGTTTAGTTTAAACAGTAGAACACATGTAGTATGGATTCATATAAATCCGTACTCTTGTAGGTAAAAGTTATGCTACTATAATAATAGCTATCCCCACTAAAGTAAGGGAGAACACATTGATGCCATTTTTTTCAGCTGTGAACACTGGTGGTAAAAGTGCCAGCAGAGTAGGTTACTATGCAATCTCTCACTATTGTCCACCAAGTCTGGCTGCAATCATTTTAACTGGGCAGCTGAAACTGCTGGCTGTTCACTTCCTGGATTTACAGGCACAAATCCCACTCTGCAGCTCTCATTGGCAGTCTTATGACTCTCGAGAGTTAAAGAGAGCTGTGCATGATGTCATAAGCCTATGGTTTTTTCACAGTAAGGTTGAATAAAGACACCAGTCCATCCAGTTCAACCTGAGTGAGTGTCTACAATTGTCCCTATCCCTGTACATTGCACACTCACATCAGTCCCTACCCTCAAGGAGCCCACAATCCAAGGTCCCCATTCATATACTAGGGCCAGTTTTGGGCAGAAACCAATTAACCTACCTGCATTCCTTTGGATTGTGGGAGGAAACCGGAGTACCCGGAGGAAACCCACGCAGGCACAGGGAGAGCATGCAAACTCCAGGCAGGTAGTGTCGTGGTTGGGATTCGAACCAGTGACCCTTCTTACTGCTAGGCGAGAGTGCTAACCACTACACCATTGTGCTGCCCCTTTTTTCCCCCAGACAAGAAAAAGGAAGAGGGTTGTATAAGGTATTTACTTGCAGAAAAAAAAAAAAATAGGATTTTTGTACTCGCGTAAAATCCTTTTCTCTGAAGTTCATTGACGGACACAGCAACTTCACCTTGACCTTAGGGTTACATCGCCCCCTTTAGGAGAGGACTAGGCATAGTGTTAAAAACAGCACAGTACTGCCCACTGGCTATAACCCCTCACACTGCATCCAGCAGCTTAGTTTGTCAAAAGCAGTACAAACATAAATAGGAGGGGTGTGGTGGTGTGTCCGTCAATGAGAAAAGGATTTTAAAGGCGAGTACAAAAATCCTATTTCTCTTTTGTTTATTGATGGACATGGTATCTTCATCTTGACCTTAGGGACATTCCCAAGCAGTGTCAAAGAAACAAGGGGTGGGAACAGCAAGAAAACTCCACCCATAACAACCAGAGCTCCTCAATGGAGGAGCTGCAACCTTAAAAAGCCGCCTGCAAAACCTTGCACCCGAAGCAAGCATTTGAAGATGCTCTCACATTAACCTTGTAAAACTTTGTGAAAGTGTGAACGGAAGACCAGGTCGCCGCCTTACACATCTGGGAAACGATGCTTGATGTCAGAAAGCCCAATAGGGACCAGCTGCCCTGGTAGAATGTGCCGTGACAGGAAAGTGAGGCGTACGCCTCCTTATGGCATAAGCCTGAACCATAATCTGTCTGAGCCACCGAGAAATGGTGGCCGATAAAACCGCCAGTCCCTTCTTTGGGCCAGCCACCAATACAAACAGCAAGTCCGACCTCCAAAAAGGAGCCGTAGCAGACAGATACACCCACAGAGCCCGGACCACATCCAAGGAATGCAAAGCCACCTCTTTGGGGTGCGACGACCGAGGACATAAGGACAGAAGCACAATGTCCTCATTTAGATGAAAGGCTGAAACAACCTTTGGCAGAAACTAAGGCTGCAGATGCAGCACCGCTTTATCCTTGTGGAGGATCAAGTAAGGAGACTTGCAAGACAAGGCCGCCAACTCAGAAACCTTGCTGGCAGATGTAATAGCCACTAGAAAGACTACTTTCTGAGAGAGTGTCAATAAGGGGATCTCCCTAATGGTTTCAAACAGCGATTTCTGAAGCACAGAGAGCACCAGATTCAAATCCCACGAAGGTAGCGTTGGTTGAACCAGAGGGGCCACATGTCAAACCCCCTGAACAAACGTACTCACCAATGAATGTGTCGCCAAGGGTCGCTGAAAAAAAAAAAAAAAAGCCAGCCAAAGCCGATATCTGCCCCTTGATGGTGCTTAAGGAAAGTTTCTGATCCACTCCTCACTGCAAAAACAGCAGGATCCTGGAAATGGAGTATGTGCGCGGACGTCACCCCATTTCCTCACACATGGTATATGTAGGCCTTCCGTATGATGATAAATCTTCCAAGAAGAGGACTTCCATGCCTTCAGCATATTGGAGATTACCGAATCCGACAGACCTCGGTCCCCTAGCACCTGGCTTTCAATAGCCAAGCCGTTAAAGCCAGCGACGGTAAAGTAGGATGAAGTATTGGACCTTTGCGACAGAAGGTCTTCTCGCATTGGCAGTCACCAAGGAACATCCGCCACCATTTGTACTATGTTGGCGTACCAGACGCTGAGGCCAATCTGGGGCAATCAGAATTACCGGAATCCCCACGGCCTGCACTCTGCGGAGCAGACATGGCAGAAGTTTGAGTGGGGGAAAAGCATAAAATCAGCCGATAATGCCCCCATGGAGCCACCGAGTGTGCCACGTCCGCTCAGGGATCCTTTGACCTGGCCACAAACCTCTGTACTTTCCGATTGAGTCGGGAAGCCATGAGATCCACATCTGGCATGCCCCACCTTAGGCAAAGGAGCCGAAATACATCCGGATGTAGCGACCATTCCCCATGGTCCAGCATTTGACGACTTAGGTAGGCCGCTTGCCAGTTTTCTACGCCAGGAATGCACACGGCTGACAGAGCCGGCACGCACCGCTCTGCTCACTGTAGGATGCGAGCGACCTCCAGTGCTGCAGCCGAGCTCCTTTTTCCTCCTTGATGGTTGACATTGTTGCCGTGGCGTTGTCCGACTGGATCCTGACCGGACACCCCTGCAGCCTCTGTGACCACGTGGAGGGAGCACCGCCTCATCGCCCGAAGTTCCAGCATGTTGATCGGCAGGCGGGATTCTGCCTTGGTCCAGCGACCCTGGGCTGACTGTATGCCCCAACTCCCCCCCAACCGGTCAGACTGGCGTCCGTTGTGATCACCATCCAATGAAGAGGAAGGAATGACTTCCCGAACCAAAGGACCGGTGACCTCAGCCACTAGAGCAGGGAATCCCTGACTAGCTGGCTCACCAGAATTTGACAATCCAGGGACAATGGAGATTTGTCCCATTTGGACAGGATCTCCTTTTGCAAGACTCAAGTGTAGAATTGAGCATACGGTACCGCCTTGAAAGTGGCTACCATGAGACCCAAGACTCGCATGCAAAAGCGCAGCAACGACCACCTGCAGGACACCAACAACATCACTGCAGCTTGAAGAGTCTGCAGCTTGTCCGAAGGGAGAAAGACTCTCACCTCTGAGGAGTCCAGAAGCAGGCCCTGGTACTCCAGGTGTTCAGTCGGCACCAACACCAACCGTTAGGTTCAGTACACAAACTCCCAAAGAGTTTGCATGGCGATTGCCACATCCTCCCTTAATTCTGAGGCGGAAGCTGCTCTCAGAAGGAGGTCGTCCCGGTAACCCACGATTGCAATCCATTGCTGCCTTAGCAAAGCCAAAATTGTGGCTAGCACCTTGGTGAAGACACCAGTCCAAAAGGGAGAGAGTTACAAATTGGTAGTGCTCGTCCCCGACTGCAACACACAGAAACCTCTGATGCTTCATGCATATGAGGACATGCAAGTATGCATCCTTGATATCCAGGGATGCCAGAAATCCCCCTGATGGAGTGCAGCGACCACTGAGCGAACCGATTCCATCCTGAACCTTTGTACCTTCACAAAGCTGTTGAGGGCCTTGAGGTCCGGGACCGGACGGACCCCTTCTTTCTTTGGGACTACAAACAGATTGGAGTAGAATCCCTGAAATCTTTTCAGTGTCAGTACAGGTACCATCACCCGCGCAACAGCAGAAGATGAAAGTTGGAGGGGAAAAAAAAATAAATCTGTTTGGCGGACAAGAAAGAAACTATCTTGTATCCTGATGAAACCAGTTCGCAGACCCACTGGTTGGAAAGTAGTGAGGGCCACAGGGCTGCAAACTCCCGAAGGCGACCCCTGCACCCGAGAGTCGGGCGGGGGCAAACCTTCATGCGATAACAGATTTGCTCGCAGGCTTGTTTGGTTTGCGAAACCAGAGATGCTTTTTGTCCCTCAGCAGGCACCTTGAAAAATCCGCTTCTGAGCAGAAAAGGAGGGCCCTTGCCTACGGCGTGGCTCCTTACCTTTTCTGGACTGTGTGCATACTTAAGGCCCTGCACCAACTGCTCCGCCAGCTCCACACCGGGGAAGCATGTTGCTTCTCCAACTCGCGGTGCAACAACTTGGCCCAGTCGGTAAGGGGGTGTTTTTTTTACCCCCCTTGCGCCCGCACGCCACTTCCACCCTGGCAACAAAGGCCTCCAGGACTACCGACAGAGCGTCCATAGGCACCGCAGGTGCAGGGGAATCAGTTGCAATAACAGTGATGTCTCCAACGCCATGCTGAGCAACACTCGCCTGTCACCACTTAGGGACCTAAGACAAGTCACAAAAAATGTCCACCCTCCTAGCTGCCACAGACTGAGGGGCCTCCCGCAGGCCTCACCACCCTGATCCAGGTACTGCGCTGTGCTGCTGCCGTCTGTCATCCACGAGTTGTCTGTGTGAAAAGCGTGCTGCTCTAGAAGGAAAGCACCCAGTGCTAGAGGCAAAACTACCTGAGCTACTAGAAAATGGCCGCCTCAGATGTCTGCGGCCCCAGTAAAATGGCCATGGAGCGTGCGGCAGCATCCCCACATGTCAAACACACACAAACACCCCCCCCCCCCCCGGCCAAGAAACTGGGAAGAGGACGAGTGGACCCCCAACACCGCCCCCTGCCAGGTACGTGCACCGCACTCCCATGTACCCAGTCACACAGCGGTCCATAGCACGGGGAGGAGGGAAGGGACAGGGAGAGAAAAAAGGGAGAGCGAGAGACCCACTAGTCGACCTCCCAGGGAAAAGTTAGAACAAGGGCAGAAGATTTAATAGCTGAAAAAAAATAAAAAAAATAAAAAAGATGATTGAAGTTCCGCTTTAAGGTCTCTGCTGTAACAGTCTCATATCTTTTGGCCATGAACACTGAAAAGTCACCACAGCAGGTTACAATGTGCTATGCCATCTCATGTCTTGGCTGTGAACACTGTCCTATGCAATCTCTCACCGATTCATGCCTTCCATCTGTAAACACTGGGGGGTGAAGTGTCAGCAGAGCAGGTTACTGTGTCCTATGAAATTAGTGAGTAAAATGGCATAGAAGTGTAATTCAGGTAAAAATAGCATATCAAATACTCTACCTTTTTTCTCAAAGCAGAAACATAAAGCTCGCTGTTTGCAAAGTACAAGGAGGTGTTGGCCTGAAATATCTTCATACCAGGGATTTCTTTGGTCTATAAAACAGTATGTTCATCAAAAGATTAATAGTAGCAAACACAGTTGACTAGACATCCCATCAGTGTACTTTTTAATGAACAGAAAACATTGCAGAGTTCAATAGCCTATGTACAAAAAAACAACCTTTAAGTGTATAGTCTAAATGTATTCCCAAACCCGCCTTTCTCACTCTACAGTATGGCTCACCATTATAGCTTTCTTTTACGGTTTTCATTTAGAGGGAAACAGCTTTTATTGCTCCATGTAACATCATTACCAAGGGTAGCCGCCCAGGGGCTTATTCCCATTAACATAGGGATACCCACAGAACTACACCTCCAAGAGCCTTTTTGCTGTGCACGGTGAGTAGGTAGGGCAGGATCTTGGTAGTCAAAAGAAACATTGTTTTGCTGGAAAATAAACCACTATTCAATATAAGCCCCCAAACTCCTGTATCACCTCCCATCTAGACTATAAATGAGCAATAGTCATGTCCTCTTGGGCTGCTGTTCGACAGCCAAGTTCTATATAAATACTTGCAACAATCTCTGGAGACTGAATGTCAGTGCTGGCACTCCCACCTTAAGCATAATTACTGCTGTGGTACAAGAAAGCTAGTGTAAAGATTTGTTAGGTCATTACGCAGTACAAATAGAATTTTACAGATAGCATTATTTAACTTTGGGTTCACATCAAATGGCATTAAAGTGGGGTACCCCCTAAAAAAAAAAAATTAAAAGTCAGCAGCTACAAATACTGCAGCTGCTGGCTTTTAATAATCGGACACTTACCTGTCCCAGGGTCCAGCGATGCGGGGGAACGAAGCCCCCCCCCTCGCTCCCCGCTCCGCTCGCGGCGCCGTCATGCATACTGTGGGCACCCGGCTGTGGCTTCACAGCCGGGCACCCACTGCGCATGCGCGAGCGGCGCAGGGCGCCGTGATACGCCGTACAGTCACCTGGGACACATGACAGGTCCCAGGTGAATGTGCGGCGCGAGGGGAAGTGATGTCACCAGCCTGGGCAATGAGGAAGGCAGATTACGAGGGACCCCCTAGCAACCGGTATTTAGAGGTGAGTAAAAAATTTTTTTTTTGCCAATTATTTTTATTTATTTTTTTTACGAATTTTAAGCACTTTTAATTTTTTGGTGGCAACACCACTTTAAACGAAAGTACAGTTTGTCTTGGCTGGCGAGGCCAAAAAGGTATGGAGGTAAATGAGTGAGAAAATGCTTTTAAAATTTTGCTGGCTACTTCATTTCAGTATATAAAAGTATCAGTACAGTTCAGTATATAAAATTTGAATATTTTGGGTGCACAGCCATAACTTCGTTACTAATATAGACACAGTGAGGCCGATTTACTAAAGGATTTGAGAATCATAGTTATAGTTACAGGGTGACTTTTTTCATTGTTGCACTGCACTGTGAATCTCATTGTATAGGGCCAGTTCACACCAGACGCAGTTCCGTTCAGTTCAGTTCCATGCGCTTTTTTTCTGCACTAAAAATGCATGCACAGTGTTTTCCATGTATTCCAATGGCTCTAGTTCACACTATGCAGTCAGTTTCTGTTCAGTTTCCGGTGCAGAAACTGACCGGAACTGACTGTATTGGTGGAGAAAAAAACTGAACTGCATCTGGTGTGAACTGGCCCTAATTGCATGGAAACGAAATGAAAGTGTCCATAGATTAAAGATGAGTTTTAAAGATGACATTTACCTCCTCATATTCCTCTACATCACAGTATATGTCTGTGTTTGGAATCTGCCCTAGGATTCTGTACTTTGAACTAAAACGAAAAGAAAAGAATATCAATACATTACCTAGATCTGTCAACATATTAAAATTTAAAGGAAATGGAAGCAAATGCATAAGCATATATAACACAAGATAATGTTATAAATACAGCACCTAGCTCTGACAACATGACAGACAATTAACGCGGAACTCCACCCAAAAGGGAAGCTCCTCTTGTTTGCTTACCCCCCCCTCCACTGCCACATTTGGCACCTTTCTTTTAAGGGGGAGAGGGGGTACCTGTTTTTAACAGGTACCTGCTTCCATTTCCAGGTCACTTGGAAGTTTGGCCCCCCTCCTCCTTCCCCCGCCTCCGAGCCATTCACAAAGCGCAATAGGGAACCGGTCGTGAAGCTGCAAGACTTCACAGACGTTTTTCCATTACAAGAAATGGCGGCGGCAGCAGCACCCGAGAGTGGTCTGAAAAATCGGCTTGGGTGCCTGATCCCTGACAGGTAAGTGCCCCAATATTAAAAAAGTCAGCAGCTACAGTATTTGTAGCTGCTGACTTCATTTTTTGGTGGGTAGGTGGGGCGTTGCTCAGTGATAAAGTGATTTTTTGCTCTGTGCAGTGGTTTTGCACATGGCAGCCCAGATTCTCCTCTTCTCGGGTCCCTCTTCGGTGCTCCTGGCCCCTCCCCCTCTTGTTGAGTGCACCCAAAGCAAGCAGCTTGCTATGGGGGGGGGCACCCAACCTGCAGCACTACTGACTTCCATCATCCAATCATATCAAAGAAAAAAAAAATTCCTTGCATGTGTTCAGGTATTTATCAAAGGGAAGCTTAAACAATCGCACTTGCAAAGTGCACAGACTCTTTGCCTTTAAGTGACATTAAAGCTTGATATTTTTTTTCTTTATTGAAATAAAACAGGTTATACTTACCTGTCTTTGCAATGATTTTGTACAGGGCAGGCCAAATCCGATTCTTCTGGGGTCCTTCACCAGCAATCCTGGCCCTCCTCTTTGCCCCCATAAAATACAACTTTCTATGGTGGCACTCATGCGGGCTTACTCCCGAGCTGCCCTATCTGCATCTATTGACACAGACCGGGTGGCTTGGATTTGCCCCCTGCTCCCTGATCACAGCATTTGATAGAGATCAGTTAGGAGGGAGACTGTAAAGAACTGCTGCTCTTGTGCACAGTGCTGGATCCAATTAAGCTTAGGCAAGTCTAAGGGGGGACTGGAAGGGGGCATTTTGCAGCACACAAGGTTGTTTACCTTAATTCATGCACTGTAAAAAAGACCTTAAAGGCTTTCACCCACTCTTCGTAAATCCATCCTACAGAGTACGGTTTATGACTTCTCATTCTACAAATGCTAGGTGCCTGTGTGCTACTTCTAATTTTACTTGGACCTTTCCAATCTGCAAAATTGTTCCAATGTCAATGGCTTAATATGGTCACGTGGCCATATTAAGTCAATGATGTCACAAACATCTCTGTTCATTTGTGTACATTAGTTGCAGGGCAGGGAATCCCCTTTCCACAGTTCATTGGTCAAGCAATGACAGCTGACTTCCGGGTTCTGACCAGAATACAAGCTCAGACAAGAATCTCAAACCCAACTGCTAATTGTCTCTACATCTGCCAAACTGAAATATACACGGATGTCTGTAGAAATAGGATCACTGCACAATCTAATAAAAATTTGCCAGGGATTCAGATTGCTGCATTAACCAGGCCAAATTGTATAAAGCAGCAAACATGAAAAATGCAGCCCTCTGAAAGACCTTACCTCCACGTCTGCTTCAGTTACTCCAGCTCCATACATAGAAACCAGCAAATAATGCATCTACTTATGTGCGGATCATTTAGGTGATGATACAGAAAAAAAAAAAAAAAAAGAAAAAGTTGAACAAAACAAACCTTTGTGTACGGTAGATTACGGTTATAATAGCAAAGGCCACTGCAACAATCAACCCATAGTCCAGACCAAGGGAAACTGATGCCAGAAAGGAAACCACCCAAATACACTAAAAAGTGAAACAAAATACATTTTACAGTTGAAAACTATATTGCAGTTTTCTTTATAAGAGCTGTGAATAATTAAAAGTTTTTAAATTAAGAAATGTGTAGCATGCAAGACTGTTGCAAATTTAGAAATTGCTGCAAGATTATAAATTACGGTGGATCATATAGGGATAAGGTGAATACTGATCAGACATCGAAAAATATCACAAGGGCCTGAGCTGAGGGGCTGTTTACGTTAAACTGTTTTTGTATTCCCATACAATGGGTTTGGGTATACACAACCCACTTGGAGGCCAGATGCACTTGGCAATGAATTCTGAATGAAGAAAAGTTTGTCAAACTGATGCCATCAACACAAGCCCAAAGCCCTTCAACACAGGCTCTAAATTTGTTGGTAATAATGCCTTTCATTCAGACGTATAGATATGATAAAACATCCATGGCTATGAATACATCCACGATACAAATAAAGTGCACATTATTATTACACAAGACTGATCAAAAGTCTTTTAGATTAAAAATCTCTGGGATTCCATTCTCAATTAACAGTTCCCCATTTAAAAAAAACAAAAAAAAACAAATCTCGAGTAGAAAATCACCCTTGTAAACGTGTATAACCAGGGTATTCAGACCTAAGACCAGATAAACTAGAATCTGTAACCGACAATAAGAAATGACTGTTGAAACAGTTCAAAGTGAAGTGCCACAAATTACTAAATAACAGCATGGCAAGACAAAATCTGCAGCAAATATCACTATTGAGCTGAATGCGTTCTCTATAGCCCAGCACCTTCAGTGTTATATGCATGCTCCTTTCCCAAGCCCTTACAACATCTCTTTGCTATGCTTCAATAGCAAACCCCGTTTCAATAAAGCCAAGTTGTATTTGATTGTTAAGGCAATTACCAATGTCAATACTACTCTTTAAAAAGGACAAATTAGAAAAACAGCAGCACCAATCAGCTTACAATCTAAGTAGGGTACCTGAGGCAAAGGGAGATAAAGTGACTTGCCCAAGGTCACACGGAGCTGGTTTTGAAACCAGGATGCCTGGTTCACAGTCCAGTGCTGTAGAGCCACTCCTCCTCCCTAAGAATCTGCATAAATAAATGTTAGTTTTTGTGAGGTTTCTATTGCTCAGCTAGAAGACTCCAAACTAATATATTAGGATGGTTAGTTTAAAACATTTTTTTTGGTTGTACGAATATTTAGAATTACATTAGCCGCTAGAGAAAAAAAAAATTTAAATATAGCCTACAACAATGTATGAGTGTTTTAATAGAAACTCTATAAAATTTAAGTACGTCTCGTTACCATGTGCGAATATTTTAAGCTTAAAAAAATTAACTTTAAAATAAATAAAAAAAAACAAAATAAAAAAAAAAACAAACAACACACACAGACTGTATATCAAAGTACAAGGCTTAAAACCCCAAGTAAAATAAAATGGTTTGGACTATGTTAAAACATTTTCACACATACCAATTCTAATCTGCTTGTTCTCCATAAATGTGGGATATCTGCAAATTGCTTGAACATTCCTTTTAGGTTTACCATCACAATAGCTGCTAATACCGCCTGTAATAAAATATAATTTTTTTTATACAAATCCGTTTCTTTGCACCTTAGTTCAGAATTATAGTATATTTATGAAATACTTGTTTCCACTTTCACTAAAGCATATGAAATCCAGCGATAACAAATCAGCTATAGTGCTTATATTGGTTCATATACACTGCTGCTCCTAAACTCACCCTTGAACCCTCCACAATACCAGCCTGTGTGTTTATACATACATACATACATACATACATACATACATACATACATAGGCATTTAAAGGAGCTTAGGAGTAGCAGTGTTTAGAGGCAGTAAAAGCTTCTCTTCTGAATGCAGAAGAATCGAGTTTAGCAGAGGAGCTTTTGGGCATACAAAAAATACAAAACGCATCTAGAGAGCTTAAAATGCAAGGCCAGAATAAATTACAATTCTGGCCAATTAAATAAACATCCAAAAACTCACCTAAATGCACCTAAAATGTGTTTGAAAAAAAAAAAAAAAGAAAATGTAGTTTAGGTGCATTTTTAAAGGCTTTTTTTTTTTTTTTTTTTTTTTTTACTGTCAGGACAATCGCGTCTACAATAAACCAGTGTGCATGAGGCCCAATCTAACAGGATTTAAAATGACAGGAGTGAGGCAGGTGCCACATGTGATACAGACTACAGTATTCAGTAAAAAGGCGATTTAACTTTAAAGCTGAACTCCATGACTGGTGTTCTGCTACATCATTTATATTTTTTACATCCAGTGTCTGAATTTAACTTGGTCCCAACCTTTTGCATTCTCTAGTGTAAAAAGTGTATTCTTTTTCCAAAAAAGTGCGCTTGTAAGACTGCTGCACAAATACAGTGTCACAAAAAGTATTACAACGACTGCCATTTTAATTTATAGGGTGTCCAAAAAAAAAAAAAATAATAATAAATAAAAAAATAAATAATAATAATGTATGTTTGGGGGTTCTAAGTAATTTTCTAGCAAAAAAAAAAAAGTTTTTATCTTGTAAACACCACATGTAAAAAAAAAAAAAAAAAAAAAAAGAGACTCGTCCTTAAGAGGTTAATCAAGACATGTAAAAAAAATAAAAAATTAAAATATTTTTTTTTTTTTTTTAAAACCAACCCCTCAAAAAAACAAAAACACGTGCATTTTAATGGGCCCTTCGCATGTATACACGTGAGGTTGTTGAAGCCCTCTAAAATGGTTTCAATACTGCATTATATACACAAACAGGGCCCGCTGAAATAAATGCAATTACATCTATTGTAAACTATACACATATTTTGGTGTGCATTACAATAGTAGAAAACACACAAAAGATCACGTCAAAATACATACAAAAGAATGCTCACAAAATAGACACAATGTTCAAAAATCAAGAGTACACATCAGGTCTAGGAGTTGTTCCATTTCCATACCTGAGGTAATGGTTCAAATAGATATCCAATGACCAGTATGACCAACAGCACCATAAAGGAGGACAGCAAACCTGCAATCTAGAGGATAGCATTTACAGTCACAGATAAAATGTGCCGCAATAGGGTCAGCTAAAACATATATGCAAATTATTTTCTGAAAAAAACAAACATAAAAGAAATTTAAACGGCCCACTGAAATTTTATTTCCTGCAAACCAATTTACAGTTTTAGGCTGCATTCACACTTCAGCGTTTTGAGTCACGGGCAGATTTGCCACAAATCTGCCCACGAATTTGAAAGTGCTGATGTGTGAATGGCAAAATTGCCGGACTCGCATTTGAGATGCCATTCATTTGAATGACCCCTCAAATCACGGTGCGGGTCTGCCGTGATTGTTGCACGACAAATCGCGCTGCAATTGCGGCAACACGAATTCCAGGAAGCATGTCACCCAAAAGTAACTCCTGAACTTTTTTTGGGCGACATGCATCTTGTGATGGGTGTTGCCGTGATTGCAGCGCGACAATTACGGCAGACCCGCGCAGCGATGGGAGGTGTCATGCAAATGAATGGCTTCTCAAAATGTGAGTCCCTCAATTGGCCATTCACACCTCAGCGCTTTCAAAACATGGACAGATTCGCAGAAAATCTGCTGCAATTCAAAACGCTGAAGTGTGAATGCAGCCTTAATGTCTGCAACAGAACTACCACACGAGGAAGGGCTACATGTTTTTTCTTACCTGGAAACAAAAAAAATAAAAAAATCCAGGGAGGAGAGAAGGTGGAGTTCAGAGCCAATCACACTCCGCCTGTCCCTGGAAACAAAGACCTGCCCCTAGCAGTAGGCCGACATCAATCTCCTGTTCTGCCTCTGTTAAAAGCATGTTTTGTTGTTTTGAAATTCAGAGAATCCTGGCACAGCGTTCACTTGCGGTTGCACAGTGCAATTAGCTGCGTTTACAAACATTGTCTGAGTTTAGCTGCAGTAGATAACTTGATCTATTCGCAGCTAATAGCTGAATTTCTATCCGCCCATGTGAAAGGGGGCTTAAGGTATAGGGACGAAGCAGCTACTAACCCATGATATACTAACCTGTGTTTCTTAAAAGTTTCACCAACACATAACAAAGTTGCAAAACTGTTGGATTTGTTTTTTCCCCTTCATCATAAAGGAGGTTGATTTACAAACAGGCAAAGCGAAAAACTGTTTGTTTGACCATATTTATTGATATTACAACATGCTGGAAACACCACAAGAAAGAGAAATACAGTCTACACATTGGACTGTGGTAAAGATAAATGGGTATTTTCAACTCTCACCACTTACCTGTGTATTTCCTCCAGTGCTCTCCTGAACTAGGCTACGAGACATTGAGCATGTCACAGCAAATGTATGAAAGAACGAACCAATAGAATTGCACATCCCCATAGCAATAAGTTCCTGCAAAATGCAAACAGATTACTAAACATTTAAAAAACTATATTTTTAGATTAAAGATTATCTGAATTGACCTCTAGTAATAGAAAGTAAACTAGCAAAACAAATACCTTTAGCTTGACACTTACTATACCTTCCACAAAATGCAAACTTCTGGGTATATTAAAAATAGGCACACCCCCTATGTCATTATTCAATGCCTGCTTGACATACCATCATTAACAGATGTGGAAAAAGCATGTAGCTAGGGACATAACACTATGGGGGTTATCTACTAAAAGGAAAATACACTTTGCACTGCAAGTGCACTTGAAAGTAAAGTCACTGTAGATCAGAGGGGGACATGCAAGGAAAATAAAAACAGCATTTTAGCTTGTACATGATTGGATGATAAAATCAGCAGAGCTTCCACTTATTTCAGATCTACCCCTTTGATTTAGAGCGACTGCACTTCCAAGTGCACTTGCAGTGTAAAGTAGATTTGCCTTTCGTAAATAACCCCCTGTGTCTCTGCAAATACTTTCATAATGTTAGCATTTACAGGAACTTCATGGGACTCCAAATCACCTTCTACTCAAACCTCAACGTTGTTGCAAAAATAGGATTTTTGTACACACCGTAAAATCCTTTTCTCTGAAGTTCATTGACGGACACAGCTCCAGTAATCTTGACCGTAGGTTATTACGCCACCTTCAGGAGAGGACTAGGCAGAACATATATACATGTGAAAAACAGAACTTTATAGTTCCGCCCTGGGGGTGGTCCCTCTGGTAATAACCCCACAGCCGGCTTCCTGCAGCTCAGTACATCAACAAGCAGTATAACGTAAAATAATAGAAGGGGTGGGTGCTGTATCCCTCAATGAACTTCAGAGAAAAGTATTTTACAGCGAGTACATAAATCCTATTTTCTCTTTCATTCATTAACGGACACAGCTCCAGTAATCTTGACCGTAGGGACGTCCCCAAGCAGTGTCATATCAAGGGGTGGGAAAGCAACATAACTTCACCCACAACCAGAGGTGCTCCCTAAAGGGGGAGCCACCATCTGAACCAACCGCATCAGAACTTGCAGACAACTCATGCATCAGAGTGCATTAAATTCAAAAGAGGCAACTGTCTCTTAACAAGAAGAAAGTGTAAAATTGCAACATTACACGGCTGCCTGCAAACCTTTGGGACCAAAGCAGGCATCAGAAGATGCTCTTACATCCACCTTTGTAGAACTTTGTAAAGGTGTGAACAGACGACCAAGTCACAGCCTTACACACCTGGGCTACTGACACTTGATGTCGGAAGGCCCAAGAGGTCCCAATTGCCTTGGTGGAATGGGCCGTGAAAGGAAAAGGGGGCACCTGTCCCTTTAAGGCATAAGCCTGGACCACGATCTGTCTGATCCACCTGGAAATGGTGGACGACGAGACCGACAATCCTTTTTTCGGACCACCTACTGAAACGAATAGAGAGTCCGACTTCCGGAAGGGAGCTGTGGCAGACAGATAAACCCTTAAAGCCCAGACCACGTCCAGGGAATGGCGGGCCACCTCCTTAGGATGTGTTGGTTTAGGACACAGAGATTGTAACACAATGTCTTCATTGAGGTGAAAAGCCAAAACCACCTTCGGTACAAAAGAAGGTTGCGGACCTTATCCTTGTGGGTAACCAGATAGGGCGACTTGCAAGACAAGGCCGCCAGTTCCGAAACCCTCCTGGCCAATGTAATGGCCACTAGGAAGACCACTTTCTGAGAAACAAGGGAATTTCCCTGATGTTCTCAAACGGCGGTTTCTGAAGTGCCGATAACACCATGCTGGACCCCTTGTATAAAAGGTGCTCAGAGAGAGACGCCAGGGGTCGTTGGGAAAAAAAACAGCCCTTGATGGCGCCTAAAGACAGTTTCTTGCAATAGTTTTGCCCACGCAGCAAGTGTCTGCGATATTAATGCTGTGGCCATTACTGGTCGTATCGCTGACCCCACTACCTTAAACAAGGAACGGGCCACTGCCTCGGCCTTCCTGTCAGTAGGGTCCTTGAATGCAGGAGTCCCCTCTATCGGGATTGTGATTACTTTGTTTAACCTGGATACTGGGGGGTCCACGACCGGAGGAGCCGACCATTTTTTAAGGCTCTCATCAAAGTTGTAATGCACCACCATTCTTTTTGGGACCGAAAAGGTCCGTTGCGGTCTTCCCCATTCCTTGTATATGAACTTATCGAAATAAGTCAGATACGGAAACGCCTTTAGGTGTATGGGCTGGCTTATGGGACCACTACTTCAGCAGAGGGACCTGCTGTATCCTGAATTTTCAGGGTATCACGCACAGCTGTGATAAGTGCTCCAACTAGCGCTTTGTCTTGCACGGACCCGGACGGGGACTCATCCTCACGGGGGGGGGTGGGTTGGGGCCAGGGGCCACTTTTTACCACCTTTGCACCTGCACACCGCCTCCACCCTGGCAACGAACGTTTCAAGGACTGCCGACAAAGTGTCCAAAGGCACTACACTGTTTGCAGACGAGCCGGTTGCAAATGCAGGGAGTTCTGGGGAAGAAACACCAGATTCTGAAGCCATGCTGACCCACCCTGTCTGCCACCCTTGGGGACTTCAGACAGGTGCACAGTCCCACCCTCCTAGCTGCTGCAGACTGAGGGGGCCCCCACCGCAGGACCAACCACCCTGACAGAGTTCTGCGCCGTTCAGATACAAGTGCCTGTGTCAGCTCCCAGGTGTCCTGAATGAAAATCCGCACTGTTCTGAGCAGCAGGGACCAGCGTTGAGCATAAAAACTGTGCTGGACTACAACAAAATGGCTGTCCTGTATAAAAGGACATAATCAGAGAAAATGGCAGCCGAGCTACAGAAACATGGCCCCTGACCATGCTTTCCACTGAGGCACACCAAAAATGGCCGATAAACAACTGTACACAGTGAATGCTTCTATTTTAGCAGAGTTAAGGACTGTCGTCAGGGTGTCCATGGGCACAGCGCTATCCACAGGTGACCCGGTTGCAATAGCCTGGATTTCGGGGGGAAGAAACACCAGTTTCTGAAGCCATGCTGACCCTACCCTGTCTGCCACCTGCAAGGGGACTTAGGACAGTGAAGGTCCCGCCCTCCTGCTGCCGCCGCCTGGGGGGAGGGGTGAAAGGTTATGGTTATGTTAAGCATCCATCTTGTTTCTGTCAGCCATCTTAATATTCACAAACTTCCATTTTACAATATGTACAGTTTGAACACCCCTTTAACTTCTCAGATAACTGTCTCAACATGTGATTTCTTCTAACTCATTTGTTCTCACACACTTATCTAAAAAAACTTTCACACATTTTCTCAGCATTCCTTTAGCTACTGGAGAAATCATGTACTGTCTCTTGTTATATTTTACTCATATTATTTTAGCCAGCTTAGAACAACGAACTATAGCGTTTTGTCTTGACCAGCTGTAATCGTCTCGATGTCTACTGCGCATTTCTTATTCTGTGCGACGTGAAATTTACTATATCAATCACTTTGTGATAACTCAATACAATTAGTTCTCGAAGGACGCCATGGTGTGTGTGTGGTTTTATTTGTCCTTTGAGAATTGATTCCAGCTATATCTGAATTTATACAATACATTGGATCTAAGGTCTGAGAGGTTGAAGGGACCACCCTAGACACAGGATTAACCCTTTCAAGGGGTACCTAGCGCCAGACTCACCACCCTGGGGCGTTCTGTGAATGTTACTAGCCATGCCTGTAGTCCCTAGGAGGTTACCCAGTTGCAGAGTGAAGAAACTGTCGGCAGCAGCTGTATAGAATAGCAGTGAAACGATCTGCAGAGCTTGCACCAGCGTTCAGGGAAAAGGCATCCAGCGTCCTGTATACACAGTGGACACAGGAAACAGCATGTGAGAGCACATGTAAAGCTGTCACAAGAGAACTGCAGTGAAAAGAGCGCTCGGGCTTCAAAAAAATGGCCGCCAATGCAACCAACAGGAAAATCCTATAGAAAATGGCTGCTGAGGCTCACAGGGGGAACCTGCTTTTCCCACAGTCAAAATGGCCGCTGGACATCGCCATCAGGTGACAGGAGAAATCACAGAACAGTGCTGCCTGCATTCAGCAAGAACACCTCCACAGACACCTTTTGGGACCCCCCCAGACCGTGACCAGGACCAACACTAGCCGCAAAGAGCCATCTACAGGTGAGAAACCCAGCGAACTCCACACACACCGCCCGCAGAACATGCAGGCACCCCCCCAGAGGGTGGAAGGAGGGGAGATAGGGACGTGGGAGAGAAGAGCAGGAAGTGAGATGGCCCCCGAATCGGCCTCCCAGGGAATGCCCAGCTGCTCACCCCACCGAAGCAGGGAGAGCCCTACTTACCAGTCCTGAAGAGGTGGGAGACATTCCATCACAGACCTACTCCTGCGCAGTTACAGGGTAGCTGATGGCCCGGTATACTGTGATCCAGACATTAGTAGCCCGGTCATATGTATACCCCGGAGCATTGAAGCTCACCGACCACCTCTGGAGCTGAGGTATGTCGTGGCCTGCCGAGCATTAGCTGCGGCCTGCACACACTCGATGGCCCGACTGGGGAGAATGCAAGGATAACTTAACCAGCCTGTTACCAAGCCGGCAGTTGATAGAAGATCCCAGGATCTTTCATCTTGCGCAAAAAACATCAAACCTGCATCAAAAAAAAAAAAAAAAAAACTAAAAAATGGACCAAAGGACCAGCAGGGTTCCTAGGTCATTCTCCTTCTAGGCAAAATAAAACAGAGTTCTGCCTGGGCAGCAGGGAGGGTTGTTAGCACATGGTCCGCCCCCGGGGCGGGACTAAAGTTCTGTGTATTGTGTTACAATTTTTGCCTAGTTCTCCTAATGGCAGGCTAACAAACCCATTTAGCAACAGAGAGGAGCGGTGTCGGTCGGTGAATATAAGAGAAAACTTTTTACTTGAAGTGTCTTCACAAACATCTCACAGCAGCATGAACCATTCTTTGGGCGAGATCCACTGACTAAAAGCATATATGATATGTGAACAGGGAGAAGCCTCATAGCCTATAATAAGTTTTAAAGTTTATTAAGATATTATTTATGTAGAGGGTTCTTTACTGTAAGAGCAGAAAGGATGTGGATCATTTAAAAAAAAATATTAGATGAGCACCTGAACGACTGCAATATACAGGGATATACAATGTAATACTGACATATAATCACACACATGGATTGGGCTTGATGGACCTTTGTCTTTTTTTCAACCTCACCTACTATGCAAGATAAAAAGAAACATGCTTACAATGAGGCACAGAAAAATGAGCAGCAAAATCAAGCCTGCCGTGGTGCCACCCTTCCTACTAGCCGCTATAAAGGTCACACGTACCCTCCACCCAATAAGGACAAACTTGAAAATATATAAAAAAAAAAAAAAAAAATGGATGGTTATATTAAAAAAAAAAAAAAAAAAAAAAAAAAAAAAAACACACTATCTACACATAATGTCGCCACCTAGCGGTTACAATAGGATATTGTACGGATGTTTAGAATTGCATTGAACAGTGCTTCATTTACACATGATGTCTCCACAGTGGCACTGTATCTTATAAGTATACTTCCGGTGTTATTTCCTCTTTAAAGTTTGTTTGCCAATGTTGCATGGCATCCTCCAATCCCAGAAGATGCAATTTTTGGGGAAACGCATCAGTGGAGAGCGCATGTGACGTCATTTTGGCTGGTAGGACAGGTGACACTGCGGGTGACTTGATTTACTGCTCGTTTTTTCTGTGCCTCATTGCGTTTTTCTTTTTATCCTAATAAACTTTAAAACTGATTAATGCTATGAGGTCTCTCCCTGTTCAAATTTCATATACGTTTCTTTGGTGAGTGGACCTCACCTAAAGAACAGTTTGTGCTGCTGTGAGATGTTTGTGAAGACACGCTCATTGAAAAGTTTTTGCAAACGGTGTCTGAACGCTTGTAACAGAGATCCATTCTGTTTGGTAATAGGTAGAGATGCACGATTAATCGTTAAAGAATAGCGATCACGATTCAACCCCCCCCCACCCCCCCCCATGATATTAATCATTTGCTCGATTCAGTGCAGAGCCATGCTCTACTCACAGCTGACAGCTGTCAAAAAAAATAAAAATAAAAACCACACACACGGCAGCCTGCCAAGTTTATTACAACATCGCTAAGGCAGAGAGAAAGAGAAACATTGTAACATTTCATCGTTCTTTTAGATCAAAGGGATGAACTTAGGTCTGTAAATGAAGTCAGTTTAATCACTTAAAAGAGTAAACTATTTGACACTTGTTTACAAGTTAAAATCAGTATTTTTTGCTAGAAAGTTACTTAGAACCCACACACACACACACACACATAATATATATTTTTTTATCTATATATATTTTATTATATATACACTAAGGAGCACACTTTTCAACACTGGAGGACTTTTAGAGTGCATCAGATTGTGAAGCACTGAGCACTTTAGTAAAGTGGCATATATAGAATGGACTTTATTTGAAGTGTATTACTCATGTTTGATTAATAGTTTGTGTATATATGTTTTTTGATCACGATACATATATTGCACAGCCCATTAATACTTGCACTTTGTTTCTTTGCATGCTATTGCATTGTGCCAAATTGATTGAGGTTTATTTGCACCATTTATATGATCTAAAGAAATATGTGCACCTATTTTGTATTTGTAAATTTTTCTCCTTCACTGATGTGCAATGATGAGCACTGATGAGCAAGCACTGATGGAGGTGGCACTGAAAGGCTGTACTAATTGGCACTTATGGGGCTGCATTGATAATCAGTGCCCTAAATATCAGTGTAGATGTCCCCTGTGAGAATCGCCAGTTACCGGTTCTCTTCTGCAGATAACCAGCAGGTCTGTTTACACTGTGATTGGACACAGCTGATCACATGGTAAAGGGCTGCTGTGATTGGACCTTTAACTATCTGTGATCAACTGCTTTTGAAGGACACAGGGATCAGAGCACATCCCAGGGGCTCTAGGAGAACATCAATAGACGCCCTCCCAGAACCAGCCATTATTTGACAAAAGTGGTCGCAAATGGTTAAATAGCAAACATGTTATACATACCTGCTCTGTGCAATAGTTTTGCACAGCAGCCTCAATCCTCCTCTTTTGGGGTCTCCCATAAATGCTCCTACTGCCTTCTGAGTACCCCACAAGCAACCTACTTGTTGGGGGGAGAGGGGTACTTGTGCAGGCTCATTCTCAAGCTCCCCTGCCTGTGTTTATAGACACAAAAAGCAGGGACTTTGCCCTCCCCCCACCCCCTGCTCCCTCATCATAGGATTTGATTGGCAGCAGCAGAAGTCAATGGCTCCTTTTGCTATCAATCTGCCCTGTGAGTAAGAGAGCGTAAAGAGCTTCTGCTCTTGTGCACAGCGCTGGATCAAGATCAGGCTCCGTAAGTAAAAGGAAGGGAGGGGTGAGAACCTGGACATAAAAAAGGTCTTTAACTTAACCAGTTCCCGACCAGCGCCAGCTGATGTACGTCGGCAGAATGGCACGGGCAGGCATATTGGCGTACAGGTACGTCCAAATCTTTAATGCCGCCCTGCCATCGCGAGCGCACCGGTGGCTGCATGCTCCCGTGCTGGTCGGGACCCCCATGAGTCCGGTCGCGGGTCCCGCGGACTCGATCGCCGCGGGCATACCCGCGATCATCTCACGGGACAGCTGAACGGAGTGATGACGTTGTAAAGAGCATCTCCCCGTTCTGCCTGGCAACTAGTGACACTGATCTCTGCTCCATGTGATTGGAGCAGAGATCAGTGTTCACTAAATGAAAGCCCAGCCCCCAACAGTTAGTAACACACCCCTAGGAACACTTAACCCCTGCACTGCCACCCACTGGTTAACCCCTTCACTGCCAGTGTCATTTACACAGGAATCACTGCATTTATATAGCAGTGATTGCTGTATAAAATGACAACGGTCCCTAAAATGTGTCAAAAATGTACGATGTGTCTGCCATAATGTCACAGTCACAAAAAAAAATAAAAATCGCCGCCATTACTATTAAAAAAAATAATAATAAAAATGCCATAAAACGATCCCCTATTTTTGTAAACGCTATAACTTTTGCGCAAACCAATCAATAATTGCTTATTGCGATTTTTACCAAAAATATGTAGAAGAAGAATACGTATCGGCCTAAACTGAGGGGAAAAAATATGTTTTTTTAAAATATATTTTTGGGGGATATTTATTATAACAAAAAGTTAAAAATAATGAGTTTTTTCAAAATTGTTGCTCTATTTTTGTTTATAGCGCAAAAAATAAAAACCGCAGGGGTGATCAAATACGAACAAAAGAAAGCTTCATTTGTGGGAAAAAAAAGGACGTCAATTTTGTTTCGTAGCCACGTCGCATGACTGCGCAATTGTCAGTTAAAGCGACGCAGTGCCGAATCGCAAAAAGTGGTCTGGTCTTTGGCCAGCAAAATGGTCCGGGGCTGAAGTGGTTAATGCAGAGAACGCATTAAGGTAGGGCTGAAACAACTAATCGACAACGAATCGATTATGAAATGAATCTATTACTATTTTCATAATCGATTAATCGGCCAGTAACATAATGGGGTTAAAAAAAACTAAAACGAGCCCTTTATAGTACAAAAATATAATCACTACTGTAAATATTAACTTTCACTGTTCTACGGTAAAAAAAATTAACCCCTTCCAGTAGTGAGCATTTGCTTTTTTGTACTATAAATGGCTAATTTTAGTCTTTTTAACCCCATTATGTTACTAAACGTCTTAGGCCTAGTTCACATCTATATGTTTATTGGTGCTTTTTCGTACTACAGTTCGTTTACATGGTTTCCTATGGGACACCGTCATATCTGTGCTTTTTTCAGCCGCTGCATCTTTGGAAAGGTCAGAATAGAATGTAATGCATTTTTGCAGCAATTTGTGTTTTTTAATCTGCCCAAAAAAAAAATGCAAAAAAAACGCAACTTGCAGTAAAATCAGGTGCGCAAAAATCAAAACGAACAGCAAAAGGCTCTGCAGAAACAGATCAAAAGCAAAAACTGCATAGATGTGTACCGAGCCTTATGCTGGCCTCACGGATCAATTTTCAGGTGAGAATATTCAGATAAAAAATCTTTGTACATTCGCTGAATGAAAGAATTTTGTTTGAAATTTTCACTTCATTTCTAAAACAAAAACCACATGCACTGTCTGAAAATTCCTTTGACCAAGAAGTTTTCTATTTCCAAATTTTCCCACCACTGTGGTTGAAAATGAACGTCAATTTGACCCACTTTTTTTTTTAAAGGTTATTAACCAATTAATCGAAACAATAAATCGGCCAACTAATCGATTATGAAAATAATCGTTAGTTGCAGCCCTACATTAAGGTAAAACAACTTTAAGGCTTTAGAACCAGTTAAAAGGTCTTCTTAACAAAAGACATAAAAAACCCTAAAATAAAAACTATATTTTGGTGTAAAAAAAACAAACAAAAGCACTGTAGTGATTAGCATTAGATTGTGAAATTATGGGTTTAATAGTACGTACACTTGTCCAGATATAAAATAAAGCCCTTTACTTCTCACCTGATTGCCACTGACTGCATATCCATGTTTAAGTGCAAATATTTTGGCCATTGATATAGTCATGGAAAATCCAACAATCGCTATTGCCACTGCATCTACAAAAACAGCTGAGAACATACGGAGGTCAGGCAATTCTGGGGATCGGAACCTGCAAATAAACATAAATGATATAATATAGGTGTAATATATTTTAAAGCATCAGAAATCCCACCCAGCTGTCTACCTGGCCTCTTTAGTGCTGTAGTTGGGTGGCATTGCCAAGGACTAACTAACTGTTATCCTGATATGAGACTTAGGCCGCGTACACACGGGCGGACTGTTCGCCCAACTTTGTCCGCTGAACAGTGTTTGGGCGGACAGTCCGCTCGTGTGTGGGCTTTCAGCGGACAGTTTCAGCGGACAGTTGGACGGACAAGGTTTTTCGGAAATTCCGAAAAACTGTCCGCTGAAACCTTGTTTGAGCGAACAGTCCGCCCGTGTGTAGGCTTGTTCGTCAAACAAAGTTGCGCGCATGCTCAGAAAGGATTTTCACGCCGAAAGCTATAATGCAGTGTATAGGACGTCGTATTTTTCGTCCCGTCGTACGTGCCGTTCACGTCATCGCGCACGGTTTCAGCAAACTGTTCGTCCGTCGTGTGTGGCCATGTCCGTCCATGCTAAGTTTGAGCGGACTGTTTGCCGAAACTGTTGGACGGACAAAGTTGGGCGAACAGTCCGCGCGTGTGTACGCGGCCTTAAAGTTGCCTAGGATAAACTGTATGTTGTCTTTTAGCTCAGTTGAAACACTGTTAGTGTTGGTGGTGGTAGCATGGCTACTTGGTTGCCACAAACTGCTTTATCATCCCTAAAGACAAAGTCTAGAAATTTGGTGAAGTATTATTTATTATGGTCTCTTAAACAACAATGGGAAATAAGAACAGGACTGTACATGTGAATCATTTCCCAGTTTGCCAAGTTCTTAGCAATCAAGTGCATTTTGTCAATAAATCGGTGGACTAACAAGAAAAAGACACAATTACAACCCAACAATGTCTAGGAAGTCATACCCTGTAGGAATATTTCCAACCACGCCTACATTATAGGACTCTTCAAGCTTCAGTCCAGCTGAAACTCCAGTTGAGATTATTACCTTAAAAAGGAGAACAATGTTAATCTGCATTCAAACACAAGGAAAGCATCATGGCTGTATTCAACTTCAAGGTTAAATGACTCAATTTAATAAACAATATTGTATTCTGTTGTAAACATATTTATAAATATGCAAATCAATAATACACTCACTAATGCCCTTTCACCTGTGTATTTACCACTCCGCTTCCAGCAAAATAACCCTTCCCCACTAAGCAGCCACTTAAAATAATGTGTAATCTCTGTGTATTTGTTCCCATTTTAAATAATTGAAACACGTGGCACTAAACCAAGTGACTGTTACACTACTAAATATTATACTACAAAGTGCATTAGATATAGCTAAAAAAAAAAAAAATTGTATACATAAATAAAAAATTATTAAATAGTAAATAAACATTAAATAAAAAAGAAATAACCCAGTGAATAAGTGATAGTTCTCACTATACATTTAAACACTCCTCAAGGAGTATTGCAGAGCATATGCAGTTTTCATACAATGTTGCAAAAGTCCGTGAGTCTCCAAAACATATTTCACTTTAACAAGCAATATTGATCAGTGTTTTTTTTTTCTCTCAAACCGTCTTTCCTTCACCACACCTCTGTGAAATGTGATTCCTCTCCCCCTTATGTGAATTAACTCACAGACTAAATCAGCCTCACACTCAACGTGTTTGGCAGAAAAGCACTTTCCAAACCCTTTTTGCAGGGATGTGGATGACAGGCATACAATCCTTCACTTCAGCGGGAGAAAAGCTGACCCAATTGACACTTTCATAGAAAGTGCTCTCATGAAATAGAAAAAAAAAAAACGCTCCCATAGCGTCATACCGTAAAAAAACTTAATCACACATAAGAAGATCCTCTTAAGTTACACTCACATTTAAAAACTTGTAACCACGGCAAATAAGTCAAGCCACAGCACACTTTAACACAGCCGATTGCCAAAGCATTGGCGATTTTTAGCGGACCCAGGGTATGCGAGACACACTCTTTAAAATCTCTCACCGCTCCTTGGCCTCACCAACACCTTGGTAAAGAAAGACGTGAGCCGTCCGATGGTTCCTCTCACTCTCAGTTACCAATGCTTTGGCAATCAGCTGTGTTAAAGTGTGCTGTGGCTTGACCTATTTGGCGTGGTTACAAGTTTTTAAATGTCACGGCTGGTATGATGACGTAAAGACGTCCAGCGCGGAGGGAGGGGTTTGAGGAGTCTCGCCAGAGAGGGGTGCGTAAGAGGAGAGCGGAGACGGTCGCAGGGTGAGAAGCTCCGGCTGATTCGATGTACTGCCGCACGAGACCGCTCCGGCACCCGCCTGCCAAGGCACAGCAAGTATTGCTAGTGACGGACCCTTGCTCCCCCCGCCCCCCTCCCCCGCACAGGTCCCCTGGAGGAACGCAGGAGAACCGTGGAGACTGATTGCAGACTCAGAAGGGGGTCAGCAAAGAAGGAAGAAAAAGGAGAGCAGTACCAGGAAATGAGAGGAACAACGTCTGCAACAGAGAAGTCTGGTGGCTGCAGCCTTGTGCGGTTCATTTTGTTCACATAGGAACCTTATGTTTTAGACTGACTGTCAAATAGCAGTAACAGGCAGGCAATAGCATGTCTTATATGAATTACTTGGAAAATCTCTAGCGAACTGCAATGCTGATCATCGCTGTGGATATTTCTTTGTTGTCTATCTGCATAAATTATATATAACTGATTGACGGCTAATTAATATAGTAGCAACAGACAGAGAACAGCATGAAGAAAATAACTGCTTGGTAAATCCTTGTTGTTTACAAATAGAGGATCAGGAAATGCAGAGTAACAACATTTGGAACAGATAAATTGGGCAGTAGCCTTGTATTTTCTCATTTGCCTGTACAAGAACTATATTTAACTGATTTACGGTCATTATAGTAGTAAGAGGCAGGGAACAGCAAGAATGATATAATTGCATGTAAAACTCCCTATTTGCCCTTAAGCAGATGATCAATGTGGATGGTCACATGCGGCTACTTGGCTGGATAGCATCAGGAAACATTGAGGAACAACACCCGGAACAGATAAGTTGGGCAGTAGCCCGGTATTTTACATCTGTTTATATATGAACTATATTTAACTAACTGTTAATAGAGCAGTAATTGGCAGGGAACTCTACAAATGATATAATAGCTGGAAAATCATAGAGTTGATTATAAGCAGATTATTACCTTGGATGCTCATATAAGGTTGCCAGGTAGGACAATTTCAGGAAACGCAGAGGAATAAACGCCTGGAACTGATAAGTTTGGTTGCCGCTCCTTATTATCCTGTTTTTTTTTTTTTTGACTGGTACTATAGAAGTTACAGGCAGGTAATGGCACGAATGATATAACCACCAGCAAAATCTTTTAGTCGTTTGCTGGCAGACTATTACATTGGAAGTTTACAAAAGGTCACCAGGTTGAACGGTATCAAACAACGCTGAGGAACAATGTTCGGAATAGACAAGTCTGACTGCCGCATTGGATTTCCTCCCCTAGCTCTTCTGTCTTTTTTCTTTTCCCTACTTACCGGAGAAATGAACTATACTATATTTAACTGACTGACCATTAACATAATAGTAACATAGAAGTAACAGCCAGGAAATAGTACGAACAATACATCAGTTTGGAAGATCTTGGCTGTTCGTAAGCAGATTACTTCAGTGGGTGTTTACAGGTGATCAAGGTTTAATGCGGTAATCTATACCCTCAGATAGAAACGACTGCGGCCGTGAAGGGATAATTTGGTACCCCACGAATCTGAAAAGTAGGTCTGAGAGCTAAGAGAAAGGGAAAAAAACAAACAAAAAAAAAAAAAAAAAAAAACAGGAAAAATCAGGAGGGAATAACTAATTTAAATTCCAGCTGCAACTGACGACACAGAAAAAAAACTGGATTCCATCCCATAAAATAAGCAGGGAAGACCCTATAAAAGATGCCCTTGAAAATACAAATAGGGTAATATTTCTGAGAGGTGGCAAGGCGGTTAAAAACATAGCATTTTCCAAATACTAGCGGTCAGTTAAAATAAGAAAATCAGAATCAGATAGAAAAGGATGGCTGATTGAGGTGCACTGTAGTCTCTTACTCAGAAAAGTGTAAACGGAATATCTGGTAAAATTCCCTGCTGAGGAGCGGGGAAGTGTGCAAACAAACTGGGGAAACGAGCACGCGAGATAAAGAAAGGCAGTATGAGTAGATCCTCAAAACAAACCGCCAAGGGAGGCGGCTCTAAGACCCCAAAAAATACATCTACCGAAAGCACTATAAAACAATACATGATTCAAGGAGCCAGTCCGAGGGGTGGCAAAAAGGAAAAATTATCCCCTAACCCGGAGAAGAATAGGGGGATGGATAAAAAAGCCAGGGAAGCTTCGGACCAATCTCGAGATGAAATGACCACTGAGCGAACTGGAATTAAGTAAAAGTGAAGATCAAAGAGTGGATGACCAGGTGACAACAAAAGGGATGAGGAGGGAGATGCTCCTAAAATTAGAGAATGCTATAAAATCAGATATAAGTTTGCTAAGAAGTGAACTGGGACATCTACTAACAAGAGTAGAGGCAGCAGAAGAATTAATATACAAGCCCAAGATTTAATTAAAGTGCAGGAACAAGCTAAAATAGCATATCGAAACCAGAGAAGAATTCTTTATTGACTCGAAGACCAAGAAAATAGAAATAGAAGTCAAAATCTGAGAGTACGAGCTGTTCCAGAAAATAAGAAAGAGGAGCTAAGGGACATTATGGAAGACATATTCCGTCCTATACTGGGTAGAGGAGAGGAGGAATTTCCCAGGATTGAAAGGGTGCACCGGGTAGGGAAGAAAAAGTTTGAGGAGACTAGAAGATCACACGATATTATAGTTAGATTCAAACATTATGAAGACAAAGCGGAGATCTGGAGAAAACTAAGGGGAATAGCCCCATTAACATATGCTAGAACTGAGATACAAGTCTTCCCAGACCTAGCACCTGAAACTCTCTTAAAACCCTTATTGGAACATATGAGAGCTCAGAATATAAGATACAGTTGGGGGTTCCCGGCATGTTTGTTAGCATTTAAAGATGAAAGAACTGGTAGGCTGAGTTTCCCAGAAGAGTTAGGAGACTTCTGCGACAAATTAGGAATTCAAACTCCAATCCTTCCAGGCTGGACAGATGGGCACGGGGAAATATTATAAGAGCTTGGATGCCTGGGTATATGAGGGGGGGATGGGGTTTGTAAGTATTTGTGGCTGGATGGGAGGCGGGCCCATTACTCCCCCTCCTTTTTGAAGGATACATCTAAGGAGGGGGAAGTATGGAGGAAGAACGAAGAACTCCACCTCGGAAAAACACCAAAGACTTGGAAATGGCCAGAGATCTCAGGTCCATTAACAAGTCGAGGGCCGAATTGTGGCCAAAAAGGGGAGGGGGGGGGGGGGGGTTGGTGGGTCGCGGCGATGGGGGGGTGGGGAGGGATTGAGGGTGAGGGGGGTAATGTCAGTAGTGAAATCCTCTGGGAAAAAAATAGAAAACAAGGTCTAAATAGAAAATATGGATAATAAAATAATGGAGATTAACTTTTTGTCCTATAACGTCAAGGGCCTCAATACAGCAAAAAAAAAAAAAAAAAAAAAAAAAGGTACAACATTTTGGAATTTGGAAGAACTAAAACAAACAATGTAAGGCAGATGTGATTTTTTTTTACAAGAGACCCATATCGCACATACATCAAAGATCAGGCTTTACTCTAAAGACTACCCGAGTTGGTATTATGGCGACACGATTACAAATAGGGGGAGAGGGGTAGCAAAAGGATTTGGAAAAAACACTCGCTTTGTCCTAGAGGGAAGAGAAACGGACCCAGAGGGTAGATATTTGTTTCTAAAGGGGAAATTAGGAAACATAAGATATACATTGATTAACATTTATTCCCCGAATAAAAATCCTATAAAATTTCTAAAGGGAATACTGGCCAAAATACAGGAATTTAAAAGCGGATATGTGGTAATGATGGGAGACCTGAATTTCTGCCTGGATCCTGGACTAGATAGCACGTCCCGTGCACAGGGAAGGAGTAATGCACAACTAAAAAAGATAAATCTAAATCTGAGCAATAGCCAATTAGTTGATGTATGGAGGGTACAACATCCAAAACAACTGGATTATACGTTTTACTCCCCTGTGCACGGGACCTATTCTAGGATAGATTATATTTTTGTGGAACATAGAGTATTAGAGACTGTGCTGGAAACGAGTATAGAAATAACAACACAGTCAGATCACGCTCCTGTAAAAATTAAAATGCAGATCCTGGGTTATAGCAAACAAGCCTATAGGTGGCGTCTAATTTAAGATTCAATTCTAGATAAAGAGGAAGGCGAAGTAGTAAGGGGAGAATTAGAAAAGTACTTTTTAATGAACGAGACTGAGGGGATATCTGGACAAGTCCTGTGGGACGCCCACAAAGCGTACATCTGCGGGATTCTGATGACCTGGGGTTCGCGGAAAAAAAAAAAAAAGAAGAAGAACATGCCGTGAGGAGTAACAAATTAAGGGAGGAAATTTTGAGCATAGAACAACAGCATAAACAAGGTATCGTGGATAAAAAAATATATCAGAAATTATTATCTAAAAAGGGAGGAACTACGGGGGTTAATGGAACAAGAAACAAAAATTTTTTTTAATCAACTAGCGAAAGTAAGATATCAAGACTGGAATAAACCCACTAAATACCTAGCTAAAGCGCTCCAAAAGAAAAAAGCCATTAACTATATAGAGAAAATCCAAACGGAACATGGGGACATGGTGTATACTACAAAAGAAATAGCAGAATCATTCAAAACATACTATGGGAGATTATACGCAGGTAAAAATAAGGAGAAGAAGATAGAAGGGAAAACAAAAGAAATAGATGAATACCTAAAGAATGCTAGACTCCCTAAGATTGATGAGACAAATAAAGACAACTTAGAAAGCCCCATAACAGAAGCAGAAATAAATAAGGCGTTAATGGATTCAGCCCTTGGGAAAAGCCCTGGACCTGACGGATTGACAATTGGATACTATAAAAGGTTCAAAGATATTCTGATACCGAGACTATGTAAATATATGAACGGAATCGGGACAGAATACGAACTGAGTAAAGAAGCATTGATAGCCTCAATTACTGTCATCCGGAAGGAAGGAAAAGATGAGACCAGGTGTTCAACAGTGATATTGGTCTATAACTGGAACGCAGATACTAAACTATTTGCCAAGGTATTGGCTAGTAGGATGAAGACAGTAATGAACTCACTGGTACACCCCGACCAGGTAGGGTTCGTCCCTGGAAGGGAGGGCAAAGATAACGGGGTTAGAACCCTATTGGTGCTATCTCAGAGGGAGGAGACGGAACCCCCGGCCTTACTACTGTCGACAGATGCTCAAAAGGCCTTCGACAGGGTCGATTGGGGATTTATTTTTCAGACACTTGAAAATATGGGTTTCGGGCCAAGGATGGCCAAATGGATTAAAAACACTGTATCACCACCCGACAGCAACTATAAATATAAATGGTGTTCCCTCCCCTCCCTTTGAGATGGAAAACGGGACTATACAGGGATGCCCACTCTCACCCCTTCTCTTTGTGCTCTCGCTAGAACCCCTACTCTCGACAGTCAGAAACAATCCAGAAATAACAGGAATCATGGCGGGGCAGGAGGAGCATAAACTTGCAGCATACGCGGACGACGTATTGTTTTATATAAGTAAACCTACAAGCTCAATGCCCAAGATAATTGAGGCCCTTGACGACTATGGGAAATTGGCAAATTTTAAAATTAATCAAACGAAATCTGAAATTCTCAATATAAATGTTAGCAAACAAGAAGTACAAACTAATCCAAGAGTATTGTAAATTTAAGTGGGTGAAAAAATTTAGATACTTAGGAATAAAACTGGCCCGCACCTTAGGTAAGATCTACCAGCTAAATTACATCCCATTATTAAACGAAATTGAACTCAGGAGGGTAGCCAATAGACCTCTATCCTGGCTGGGTCGGATAAACGTGTTTAAAATGTTTATCCTCCCCAAAATCTTATACAAATTTCAGATGATGCCGATCGCAATACCCTCCAGTTACTTTCTTAAGATAAAATCCCTAATGTGTAAATATATATGGATTAACAAAAAATCAAGGCTCTCCCACACAGTTTTAAAACAAGAGAAAAGGCGAGGGGGATTGGCAGTCCCAGATTTTCAATATTATTATAAGGCGGTAGTTTTATCCAGAATTGCCGAATGGGTGAGGGAGAAAAAGGACGAGAAAGGGTGGGTGAATTTAGAATGTATATATAGTAAGGCACAACTTAGTAAGATAGTATGGAATCCTCCAAAATTTAAGGTATTAGACCCAGACATGAATGAGTTGACACGGATTGCACTTAAAATATGGGACGGGGTGTATAAAAGATTAAATGGACACTATAATTCACCTTTGATAGTTTTGAAAGATAAGGAGTATTTCCCCCCGGTAAAAGGGAAATTGGTGGGAATTGGATAAAAAAGGAAAAATTACAAATAAAAGATATTATTAAAAAAGGGAAACTTATATCACTCGAAGACTTGGAACACAAGGGATTGATGCGGATTGATAGATGGCGTTATCTCCAGCTGGCTCACTTCATAGAAGGGTTGCCTCAGCCAATCAGATCCGAGCACGAGCTGACTGGGGTGGAGCAACTCTGTATTTCGGATGAGGCTAAAGGTACAATTTCAAGGATGTATGGGCTGTTGATATCGGCCAGTCAGCTGGAGGGGCCGCCATATATAAAAAAGTGGGAAAAAGAATTAGGAGCACAAAAAGATAAAGAAACAATAAATAAAATACTGAAATTAACACATAGTTCGGCAATAGATAATAAAACCGCCAAGATGAATTACAAACTTTTATCTCGATGGTATAATACCCCGGATAAGACTGCTAAATATCAAGAGGGAGGATCGGCCGAGTGTTGGCGAGGTTGTAAAACATTAGGAACAATGACACACTTATGGTGGGAATGTTCAAAAATGAAGATATACTGGGGAAGGATCTTGCAAATGGTAAAAGAAATAACCAAAATAACGGTGAAAGTAGATCCCTGGATAGTACTTTTTCATGGTACAGAGGGAGGGGTTAAACAATATCAAAATACAAATTATCCCCGATCTCCTAAACGCAGCGAAAAAACTGATTCCCAAGAAATGGCAGGACGTAGATTGCCCAACCATATGGGAGTGGGTGGATGCGGTGGAGGAAATATTCAATATGGAAAGTTTAAGGATTGGAGATGAAGGTGAAAGGGCAGTATTTATTAAAAATTGGAGAGGTTGGAAAGATTTCAAAAGAGAATGGAGTTATATAGCACAATTAAGACCATAAAGACCTTTGACATGAAGGGGTGAGGAAGGGAGGGATGGGTGAGGGGGAAAATAATTATAAGGGGTGAGGGAATAAAGTACTTCTAATTAAAACAAAATAAAGTTAGATAAAAACTTTTTATTGAAAAAAAAAAAAAAAAAAAAAAAAAAAAAAAGGAGAAGCAAATAAAAAGACATAGCTACAATGATGTGAAGATTAATAATAAGAGACAGCGATGAACGTAAAGTTGATTTAAGTCTCTCTTGGCGATTCGCTGATGTGGCTTAAAAAAAAAAAAAAAAAAAAAAAAAAACAACACGTTTTTAAATGTGAGTGTAACTTAACCACTTTCAGACCGGACCATTTTGCTGGTAAATGACCAGAGGTCTTTTTACACTTTGGCACTGCGCTGCTTTAACTGGTAATTGCGCGGTCATGCAATGTTGTACCCAAACAAAATTTGCGTCCTTTTCTTCCCACAAATAGAGCTTTCTTTTGATGGTATTTGATTGCCTCTGCGATTTTTATTTTTTGCGATATAAACGTAAAAAGACCGCAAATTTTGAAAAAAAATGATATTTTCTACTTTTTGTTATTAGAAAAATCCAATAAACTCAATTTTAGTCATACATTTAGGCCAAAATGTATTCAGCCACATGTCTTTGGTAAAAAAAAAGTCAATAATTGTATATTTATTGGTTTGCGCAAAAGTTGTCACATCTACAAACTAAGGTACGTTTTCTGCAATTTACGCAGCTTTTAGTTTACGACTGCCTATCTCATTTCTTGAGGTGCTAAAATGGCAGGGCAGTACAAAACCCCCCCAAATGACCCCATTTTGGAAAGTAGACCCCCTAAGGAAATTGATAAGAGGCATGTTGAGCCCATTGAATATTTTATTTTTTTGCCTCAAGCGATTGAATAATGACAAAAAAAAAATTTTTTTTTTTTTTTTACACAAAGTTGTCACTAAATGATATATTGCTCACACATGCTATGGGCGTATGTGAAATAACACCCCAAAATAAATTCTGCTGCTTCTCCTGAGTACGGGGATACCACATATGTGGGACTTTTTGGGAGCCTAGCCGCGTACGGGGCCCCGAAAACCAAGCACCGCCTTCAGGCTTTCTAAGGGCGTACATTTTTGAGTTCACTTCTCACTACCTATTACAGTTTTGAAGGCCATAAAATGCCAAGATGGCACAAAACCCCCACAAATGACCCCATTTTAGAAAGTAGACACCCCAAGCTATTTGCTGAGAGGCATGTTGAGTTCATGGAATATTTTATATTTTGCCACAAGTTGCGGGAAAATTACAAACTTTTTTTTTTTTTTTTTTTTTTTCACAAAGTTGTCACTAAATGATATATTGCTCACACATGCCATGGGCATATGTGAAATGACACCCCAAAATAAATTCTGCTGCTTCTCCTGAGTACGGGGATACCACATATGTGGGACTTTTTGGGAGCCTAGCCGCGTACGGGGCCCCGAAAACCAAGCACCGCCTTCAGGCTTTCTAAGGGCGTAAATTTTTGAGTTCACTTCTCACTACCTATTACAGTTTTGAAGGCCATAAAATGCCAAGATGGCACAAAACCCCCACAAATGACCCCATTTTAGAAAGTAGACACCCCAAGCTATTTGCTGAGAGGCATGTTGAGTCCATGGAATATTTTATATTTTGCCACAAGTTGCGGGAAAATTACAAACTTTTTTTTTTTTTTTTTTTTTTTCACAAAGTTGTCACTAAATGATATATTGCTCACGCATGCCATGGGCATATGTGAAATGACACCCCAAAATAAATTCTGCTGCTTCTCCTGAGTACGGGGATACCACATATGTGGGACTTTTTGGGAGCCTAGCCGCGTACGGGGCCCCGAAAACCAAGCACCGCCTTCAGGCTTTCTAAGGGCGTTACAGTTTTGAAGGCCATAAAATGCCAAGATGGCACAAACCCCCCCCAAATGACCCCATTTTGGAAAGTAGACACCCCTAAATTTAGGGGTACACTAGTGAGACTAGGTAATAAATGGCGGGTGCCCTGAAACTATAAAAAAATAACTAACCAACCAGCGTCACCTGTAACAGTTATATGGTGATCACTGGTGAAAGGGTTAACTAGGGGGCAATCAGGGGGCTTTATGCGGTAGTATATGGGGGTCCCTGGCGCTATAAAAAGCTGCGGCGAACCTAAATACCTACCTGCCTAACTAGCGTCACCTGTGACACTAATACAGCGATCAGAAAAACGATCGCTTATTAGGCTGGGTTCACACTGGAGCGATGCGGGAACGCCACGAATGCGCGGCGGGTTCCCGCATCGCATGCCTCCCGGCGGCAGTTCACACTGCCCTATGCGAACTGCTGGGAGTGTCAGTGAAATGTTACTGACACCCCCAGATCAGTTCGCATATCGCAGTGCGATCTGCAAACTCGGATCGCATGGTGTGAACACCCATGCGATCCGATTCTGCTGCGGGCCAAAAAAAGGGTCCCGTGCGAATTTGCGGCGGGTGCGGCGGGTGTGGCGGGTGCGGCGGGTGCGGCGAATGGCTGAACTCGAATCGCACAGAGATCGGATGTGATTTGCACTGCAGTGCGGTGCGAATCACATCCGTTCTCATAAACCGCTGCAATGTGAACCCAGCCTTAGTGACACTGGCGACGGGGGGTGATCACGGGGTTAAACCTTTATTGGGGGGGTTAGGGGGGTACCTTAGAACTAAAGGGGGCTAACCCTAACTGCCCTAACAGTTATTAGTCACAAATGACACCCGCCGGGTGATCAGGGGGTTAAACCTTTATTAGGTAATAAATGGTGGGTGCCCTGAAACTATAAAAAATAACTAACCAACCAGCGTCACCTGTAACAGTTATATGGTGATCACTGGTGAAAGGGTTAACTAGGGGGCAATCAGGGGGCTTTATGCGGTAGTATATGGGGGTCCCTGGCGCTATAAAAAGCTGCGGCGAACCTAAATACCTACCTGCCTAACTAGCGTCACCTGTGACACTAATACGGCGATCAGAAAAATGATCGCTTATTAGGCTGGGTTCACACTGGAGCGATGCGGAAACGCCGCAAATCCGCGGCGGGTTCCCGCATCGCATGCCTCCCGGCGGCAGTTCACACTGCCCTATGCGAACTGCTGGGAGTGTCAGTGAAATGTTACTGACACCCCCAGATCAGTTCGCATATCGCAGTGCGATCTGCAAACTCGGATCGCATGGTGTGAACACCCATGCGATCCGATTCTGCTGCGGGCCAAAAAAAGGGTCCCGTGCGAATTTGCGGTGGGTGCGGCGGGTGTGGCGGGTGCGGCGGGTGCGGCGAATGGCTGAACTCGAATCGCACAGAGATCGGATGTGATTTGCACTGCAGTGCGGTGCGAATCACATTCGTTCTCATAAACCGCTGCAATGTGAACCCAGCCTTAGTGACACTGGCGACGGGGGGTGATCACGGGGTTAAACCTTTATTGGGGGGGTTAGGGGGGTACATTAGAACTAAAGGGGGCTAACTCTAACTGCCCTAACAGTTATTACAGTCACAAATGACACCAATGCAAAAAAAAAAAAAAAAAAAAAAAAATGACATTGGTGTCACTGTGACTGGGGGGCAGGGGTAATTGGGGGGGTGATCGGGGGGTAAAGGGGGGGTGTGAGTGTGCCTGGCATGTTCTACTGTGTGTGTAGAGTGTTGGTGCAACTCACCGATCCGCTCTCCTCCGTGTCGGAACGGAAAATACCGACACGGAGGAGAGAATACATCACTTCCTCTCCTGTGTTTACATTACAGGAGAGGAAGTGATGTCACGGGGGATTCCTATTCGTCGGGAGCGATCGCGAGGGGGTGGCCATGAACGAATGGCCGTCCCCTCGTCCGGGATCGCTCCCGCACGAATACCGACCGCCGCAGGCACCGGGCGGGGGCCCGATCGGGCCCCCGACCCGCGGGAGGCAAGGGACGTACATGTACGCCAATATGCCTGCCCGTGCCATGCTATCGACGTACATCGTCGTGCGGCGGTCGGCAACTGGTTAAAAGGGATAGTAAAGTGAATGTTATTTAAAAAAAAAAAAAAAAAAAAAAAAAAATTCACTTTACTATCCCTTTTAAGTTACACTCACATTTAAAAACGTGTTTTTTTTTTTTTTTTTTTTTTTAAATAACAAACATGTTATACTTACCTCCACTGTGCAGCTCGTTTTGCACAGAGTGGCCCCGAACCTGCTCTTCTGGGGTCCCTCGGCGGCTGTCTCGGCTTCCTCCTACAGGTACTTCCCACGTTCATGCGAGCTCCCTCACATGGTGAGAAGCATCTGCAGGCGCGCTCCCGTGATACAGCCGGCCGCTATAGCCGCTCGCTCTATCACACGGCCCCGCCCCCCGGCGCTCCGCGTCAGTGGATGTGATTGACAGCAGCGCGAGCCAATGGCTGCGCTGCTTTCCATCCATCCACTCCAGCCAATCAGCGGCCAGACTGAACAGTGGAAAGGACGTCGGGGGACGAGCGCGGGACTTTCGAGGGGGTGAGGCAAGTAAAAAACGGGGGGTCTGGGGGAGCTGGCACTGTCAGATGTTTTTTCACCTTAATGCATAGAATGCATTAAGGTGAAAAAACGTTTACCTTTACAACCCCTTTAAGAGGAGCTTCTTGTGTGATTAAAAGCATTTCCTTTTTTCGATTTCATGATCTATTTGATGAGAGCACTGTCTATGAAAGTATCAATTAGGTCAGCTTTTCTCCCACTGAAGCGAAGGATTGTCTGCCTGTCATCCACATTCCTGCAAAAAGGGTTTGGAAATCACTTTTCTGCCAAACACATTGAGTGTGAGGCTGATTTAGTCGGTGAGTTAATTCACATAAGGGGGAGAGGAATCACATTTCACAGAGGTGTGGTGAAGGAAAGGCGGTTTGAGAGAAACAAACACTGATCAATAACGCTTGTTAAAGTGAAATATGTTTTGGAGACTTTTGCAACATTGTATGAACACTGTATATGCTCTGCAATACTCCCTGAGGAGTGTTTAAATGTATAGTGTGAACTTTCATTTATTCACTGGGTTATTTCTATTTAATGTTTTTTTACTATTAACTTTTTATTTATGTATACAATTTTTTTTTTTTTTTTTTAGCTATATCTGATTCACTTTGTAGTATAATATTTAGTGGTGTAACAGTCATTTGGTTTAGCACCACATGTTTCAATTATTTACATTTGTAAATATAGCTAGTTTAATCTGTGCTATGATGTAATGGTTAGTAAACGCAGACTAATGATTACAACTAGGGATGCACCGATACTTCTTCTCCCTCCCCCCCAAAGTACTCACCAATACCAATTACCGATTCCTATGGCCTAGGAAGTGTAGGTAGAGGGGTGGTTTGGGAGGTGGGAGTTGTTAGGAAGTTGGGCGAGGCTGGGGAATAAAGGGGTAAATGAGGGCAGGGTAGTTGAGGGTTGGGAGAAATAGGGATCGTGGGAGAGTTGGGATGGAAAAGGCTGTTATCACTGGGGGGGTCATTGGGAGACACGGAGTTAGGAGGCACAGCACAAGGGGTATTAGGAGGGCACAGTATAGGGTGTGTTAGGAGGGCACAGTATAGGGTGTGTTAGGAGGGCACAGTATAGGAGTCAGTGCATTAGGCAGAGCTCCGTTTCCCATCCCTGCACTGTACACAGCCTAAACACAGGCAGAGTTCCTGCTCCCCACACCACACACTGGAGCTGCAATCCCATTCTCTGCAGTGTATAGCTGGCTACTAGTAGCAGTTCTGACCTGAGACATTCCATGGTAGAAAACTGCAAATTAGTTACAGTAGCTAGCTATATACAGTGCACATCGTAGCTGTAAGGGAATGGGATGGGGGGAGGAGGAGTGCTGCTGTGCTCAAGAGGTATACTATGTGGAGATAAGACTGCCAGCAAGTGTCAGGGGAGTGGAGGACTTAAAAGGGGGGAGCCCACCCCTCCCCAGTACCCCTCTAGATCCAGGCATTATGTTACCACTGCTGTGCTGGAGGGATGTCTTCTGCTCCTCTAGGCCCTGTGTTTAGAGCAGCCCACATAGGCAGCAGTAACTTGCTCTGCCTTAGAGTTCCTGCTTACACCCTGCAAAGTACCAGCGGAGCATTGGAAACTCCAGGAGTGGTGGAGGAATTGCAGGAGGTCTCCCAGGACAGAGCCCAGGTTGACCCATACATTAAGACAGCCCTGCGCCAGAGGAGAGGAGGAAGCATTCCACTCCCAAGCCGACGTCACTCCCGGTATCGGCTTGGGGTGCAGGAGCATTTTCGCGGTACCGATACTCGTGAAAATGCCTTTAATCGGCACCAATACCAGTATCGGTGCAACCCTAATTACAACTATTGAAATAAGTTGATAAAACAAATTCAGAATATACACAGTACATAACACACATAGACAATCATGTGTCCACAGTGCATATCATGCTAATAAGAACAACACTAGTTAGTTATATTAAACATGGTCAACTTACAACAATGATCTCCATAGGAATTGGAACAGGCAATTTCTTTTTAAAGCGATCATTAATTTCCTTGGCACCCAGCAGTAATACCACACATATCAGGCCAACGATTAGTGCAGCAACATTGGTCATTGCAAGATTAAGCAATACACCGACTAAGCTCTGAAAAAGACAAATAAGATTTACATAATCAAATGTTAGGCAAATCAAAGTCTAGTTTTGTCTTCAAAGGTTAGGAAAATTCCCCAAAGCCAATCCCATTACTTTCTTCCTTTAAATCGCATTGGGAAACCGACCACCCGAAATATACAACATTCATCTTAAATCCATCCTCCGAGTCTGTTCATTTATCAACTCATCACATGCTAGTTAACAGAAAAAAAAAAAAAGTTATGAAAAGCCCCGTTTTTGTATGTGCCGATGTTTGGGAGTGAATACTGTATCTAGGTCTCAGTGAATAAAGCTGCAAATAGTTAAGTTTCATCTAAAAACCAAGACTCACATACGTGACCTGCTAAGCATTTAAAGAGACTGCATTCTACATGCTTAGATAAAGGTAGTCCATAATTAGAACAAATTTTTTCCAGAATACTAAAAAATAATGCAGCAGCTATAGTGCTTGTGTTCTAAAGTTTATACCAGTCATTTAAATATATTTATACTAGCCAGGTAGCAACTAGGGATGAGCTTCTGGTCAACCATAAGACCCCTTTCACACTGGTAGCGTGGCCGCGTTTTAGCGGCACTGTGTGGGCAGGGAGCAGGGAGCTTTTAACCCCAAAGAAGGGTGTTAACAAGGAGTTAAAAGTGCCGCTGCAAAGCGCTCTGCAATCACTTTCAGCAGCCCTGCCCATTGATTTCAACGGCAGGGGCTGTTTAGGAGCGGCGTATACACCGTTCCCGCACCGCCCCAAAGATGCTGCTTGTAGGACTTTTTTTTTCCCCGTCCTGCAAGTGCACTGCCCCAGTGTGAAAGCACTCAGGCTTTCACACTGGGGAGGATTCAGAGGCGCTTTACAGGCACTATTTTTAGGGCTTCAGTGTAAAAGGGGTCTTAGATGGGACCTGAATACAAGTTGTTTACAGGGCCACTAAAAGGGCAAAAGGAACTGGCCAAATTTGGCCAGCTGTAGCCGGCGTTGTAAAAAAAACAAAAAAACAAACAAACCCTTGACTCATGCAGAATCTTGACCACATTACTTCCGGTGCGGCTACGTCACAAAACAGCTAATCGCGGGGCTCCATTACACATGCACAACTTCACAACGGCTATACCGCGCATGTGCAGATGCTCATTTCAGTCAAGGAAAATTATAGACTCATAATTACATCATCACAGTACCGCCTACAGCCCCGTCCCTAACACACCCATATTCTGCTCTGCTGAAGGGGGGGAGGCCCCCTTGCAACTTAGCACTGTGTATATCAATGGGACCGAGGTTGAGAGAAAATAGAGCTGCACCGCCTCCAGCCCCTAGCTTGCTCTGCTAAAGGGGGGCGGGCCCCGTGTGTATATATCAATGCCAGGTCCAGGAAAAATATAGAGCTGTACCTGTGGGAGGGGCCAAGCCTTTGCATCGAAGACATTCCTCATCAATATGAGCAACCACACTGCATGATGTACATAATGTGAAGGGCTGTGCAATCTGTTCAGGAACAAAAACAGCAGCATGACACACAAAGCCTCCGCTTACACAAATCTGTCTGTGCACAGCCCTGTAAAATACATAAATGGGAGGTCAAGGAAAATTATACATCCATGTCTGACAGCCGTGGCTGGTGCTCACAAACTGAAAAATACTGAACCCCCCCCTCCCCCCCCCCATCAATTGCAGACATTTGTGCCCATCGTATGCAGCCACTTGTGGAGGGGGTGCAGCGATTATATTTTATCTCGACCTCGGTCCCATTCATATATACAGTGCTCAGTTGCAAGGGGGCCCGCCCCCTTCATCTGTGCGGTATAGCTACGCATGCTCAGTGGACCCCCGCGCTCAGCTGTTTTGTAACGTAGCCACACCGGAAGTGATGCGGTCAAGCTTCTGCATGGGTCAAGTTTTATTTACAAAACCGGTAGTCATTGGTTTATAAAAACAGCCCATAAATGGCAGCCGCTGGATGCCCACCAGTTTGTTTTGTTTCAAATTGAAACAAGCCTCTCAGGCATTCTGGGAGATGGACGCCACCAAGGAACCCTAGCCCGTTTGTTTATTTATTTAAGTATATGTCTGCGGGCTGGGTATGGATTTTAAAGGCTGACTCCCACCTAAGGAAAAAAAATAAAATGGCATGAGGTCCCCTAAAAAAAAAACAGAACCTTATCTGAGCATGCAGTCTAGAACCTTAGCAGACTTTGGGCATGCTGGAGGTGGGGGGTCTGTGGGGAGACTTCTAGAAATCTGAACGCATACTTTAATAAAAAGGGGGCACCCAGATATCCAGTACTCCCCTTGTACACCGTCCCTTTGTTACTCATGCACAAAAAGTAAAAAACAGTAATAAAACCCGGGCATGGCGGGGACATGGCATGCACAGGTCTCAAATCTCTCCATTGTATCACCAAGTAACCCAGTTTGGATTGTTTGCTCCATAGTTGAATGGGGAAACTGACCTGTCACCCAAAAGAAAAGCTCTGTTTTTTCGCACCCTCCTCCCCTCCACTGCCACATTTGGCAAAATAATGAGTTTTTTTCAAAATTGCACTATAAACAAAAAAAAAAAAAAAAAGACAAAATATAAAAACCGCAGGGGATGATCAAATACCACCAAAAGAAAGCTCTATTTGTAGGAAAAAGCCATGTCGCACGACCGCGCAATTGTCAGTTAAAGGAACGCAGTGCCGAATCTCAAAAAGTGGTCTGGTCTTTGGCCAGCAAAATGGTCAGGGGCTTATGTGGTTAATTAATTTAATTATTTTTACACACTGGAGCTCAAGTGGATATTGATATGGTAATATATATTCCCGGAAGAAGCACAATACTTGCCAAAACACCTCGGTATTATCACTCCATGTTTACCACTTACTATAGATCATGTCTGTAAATATTCAAGATTAATTGATCCATCACACTGATAACGTATTTTAGATTTTTATGTTAATTTAGTTTTTTGTGACATATTTTTACCTTGATGTAATAAAATATTCTAATTTTATCTTGTATAGAACTTGTTGGCACCTTAAAAATGCCTGCCCCTTTGGGAGCATTTTGTTCAGTACCTTGTCCTGTTTCAATGAGGTGCATTGCCTATGAGATCTATTCTGACCATCTGCTCCTGTTAAGTAATAAAACACTGTCCTTTGACGTAAATGTAATTTACATTAATTAGTTCATCCAGTGATGCAGATCTATTGTTTAATCACAATATGCAACCACCTGACCATGTACCAACTTAACAATCCACTCCTCCTACAAAGTTAAAAGTGTTTTAGAAGTTTTGAAGCAATTGAGCAATGCTGAAAATATACAGAATGGTGGCCTGCTTCACATTTTTGTCTTCCTTTTTGACATTGGCATCGGAGTGCGGAGAAACTCATTCTTCCATTTTGTTCTACTAGCACTGAATCAGATTGGATTGGTTCACTCACGGCTCAGAATTCCACAATCAGGCCATATTCATTTTAAACAAATATTTCTACAGATTCAACAGGAACGTAGAGCTAAAAAAACACCAGTGACAACAGAAGACATTATTAAATCACTTACGTATATGACTGCCAGAGGTCCACTGTATCGCTTTGTCTTAATGCCAAATAGATACTTTAACTGAGAAGTAAAGACATGTACTGCAGCTGCTGTGGTGAATCCTCGTACCAAAGGTTCAGTCAGGTAGATGGCTACAAAGCCAAATCGAAGTATACCTAAACACATCTGGTAACGATATACAACATTATCTTACAAAAGATCAAACAAAGCTTGTTGTGCGATAGCTGTTGAAGCAATCTAAAATAAGAACACAGACTGCCAGCTAGGTGATGAACATGTTGGCTATGACTGATATAGTGGATCAGAGCTACATCAATACTTGTACTACAGATTTACCATAAGGCACAGTGGGCAGCAGCCTGTAGGAGACAAACAAGGACTCTTTTCTCTGTAATTATTGGCCACACTTTTTCACCCAACATCAGTAAGAATAGTTTAGATTTACAGGATTATCAAAACATTATAAAACAGTTTAGGACCAGGATAGAAATGTTCTCTGTAAAAGAGCTGTCCCAGCAGAGAACTGTTAAGTTAGGATGTCAACAGTTTTGTGCAGCAATAGAAATCCTGCCCAGTTTGTTCTATTTTTTTTAATGGAACAAAATCATTGAATAGGATAAAATACTGCAGAATTATAACCTGTGGAACAGTTATCTTTTATGTTTTCAGAAAAAAATAACCTTTACAGACTGGTTTGCATTTCAAGCCTGGAAAAAGGTCAAAGTACATTTAATTGAAACACTGTGGATGAAACATCAATCCGAAATGAAATATTTATATTATATAATACACATATATATATATATATATATATATATATATATATATATATATATATATATATATATATATATATATATATATATATATATATATATATACACACACACACATATACATATATATATATATATATATATATATATATACATATATACACACACACACACACACACATATACACATAGAAAGACGTGTGGTACTACAAGACTATTTATCATGACACTCCACTAAACTGGCATGTATTGTATGTAATGAGCTCAATTTTCTACATTGAGTGCTGTGTAGCATTGGTCTTTAGATTATATATAATTATTAATAGCAATGTCTATATACTGTAAAAAAAACAAAAAAACAGGTACCTGAATTAGACCACAAAGCAAAGTAATTGCAACAGCTACTTTCACTCTCATTGCATCCCTTGCTTCAATTTTCTCTAGGTAATCTGTGCTGTTTGTGACATTGGTTTCCACTATATGAAACATCTCATCTGGGGCAATCCTTACTGCAACCCCACCAATCATTAGGCTGATTACTGCAAACGTACCTGCAAGACAAATGATGATACAATAAATGTACTGATGCAATAATCAATATTATTGGAATTAAAGTAGTTGGAGTCATAATATAGTGTCATATTCCCCCAGCTTCCTGCTCATATATATGCATGCATCCGAACAGAAAGCCAACGCTGTCCCTAGAGTGTACATCTCCCAACAACCTTAATCTGTCCCTTTCTCCAAAACTGTCCACGTTAAAGTGGTTGTTAACCCACCAAGTAAAAAATTACACCAACCTCTGTTTAGTAATGTAATCTCCCCCGTGTCTGTGCTTTATAGCCCATTTAATGAAGCTATATACCTCATTTCAGAGCGCCGAGTGGCGCTCACATGACTTGCCAGCTCTTGGCCTGACAGCTGCAGCGAGCAGGGCCAAGGATCCTCCGCTGACGTCAGTCAGGAGGGGAAGAGGAGAGAGGCGGTGGGTCACGTGAGCGCCTGCATCATTTTTATAAGGCACAGACATAGGGCAGATTACATTGATAAACAGAAGGATGGTGTAAAGAAATAACAGTAATTTGAGCAGCAGGAGTGGAGGGGGCACAGATACAGAGCAGAGGAGAGAACGGATGATTGTGTCAGGGCTCAGCAGCTATGATACACCATGGTCAGTTTACAAAAGGGGAGGGCAGAACCAGCTAGGTATTTCAGGTGATACAGGGGGCCAAATGACACAGCACAAGCACTGTATAACATGCTTTAAAAAAGGAACAATCTTTTTTTTTTTTTTTTTTTTATGTTAACACTTTAAAAGTTGGACACGGAATCTGTATGAATTTATTAACAGGCCAAAAAAATGTGGTTCTGCTTTTAAACTAGTCTATAATGTGTACGTTGCTCAATAATTTTTTTAATCAGTGTAAAGGAATGTTTGTTGTATTGCCGATATTTGAACTGCACTCCCCATTCAGGTCACCATGCTTTATTTTTCTGAGAAACCAAGAAACACCCCAGCATTTCTGGTTGTGGCCATCTTGAGTAAGTGCAAATGATTCATATAACATTTACTTTCTGGAATCCAGCTGAGAAAAAAAAAAAACCCCTCTTCTCCTCCTGTAGACTCCATCATCTGCCTGAGGCAAGAAACTGGTAAGTAACTAATAAAAAAAAAAAAAAAAAAAAAATTATATATATATATATATATATATATATATATATATATATATATATATATATATATATATATATATATATATATATATATATATATATATATATATATATATATATAATAATCTTTCTAAAAAGAAAAAAACAAACATATACTAATATATATAAAAAAAAAAAAAATACACACATACATACACATATATACATACACACACACACTTATTAAATGCTAGCAGCACGAGGATTAAAAATAATCGGTGTTGATTGGGAGAGTAACGTTCCATTTTAATGACAGTTCTAATTCTCTAACCTACATTACATTAGGTTACTATAATCATTGCAGGTACTCATTCAAAATAACATAATAAATCTTTGTGTTCTAGCATGTCAAGGTTCTAGCAAAATGTGTAATGCTGCGATTGCCTGAAAGAACACCACAATACAGTGACAAAGGTGGGTCTCATGTTTGAAAGAAATTTGACTTTTACATGAGCCTTACAGGACAGAGGAAGCTCTCAGAATGAATAGGAAACATTGGTGTCCCACTGACTGGGGTACATGAAAAGCCATTACAAGCACAATCACCGTTTATTAAATGAACTTCCTAAGGTTCTGTGCTTGATGCGATCATAATTTTTGGTATCGGATGAATCTTCTTCTAGCTGTATTACTCTTGGTTCAACGCGACATTGTTCTTCATGTTTAAGGCTAAACTGTGTGATGTGGCCAAAATACAAAAATTTTTTTTTTTCCCTTTAAAAAGGAAGAATCTAACTGCGGATTTGGTATGCATTAATAGGACAGCATTATTTAAATTAACACTTTTTCCCCACACATTCGCTAAGAAAGTCAGACATGTTTTAGTGTTGCATTTGAAAATGTAATTCAATGTTATTCAGTGCTAAAAACACATGTGACAGCTTTAAAATACATAAAAAAAAAAAATAAATAAATAAAAAAAAATAAAACATCAGCTTTATTTTTAAAATCAAAAATGTTTGTGTGCGATAAAATTAAACCAAAAAAACATACCATTTGAGAGTGTTTTGCTTTCATTTTTTCCTCATGGTTACTGTTATAGTGAACACTCCAAAAACATAAATAAAAACAAAAGTGAAAAAATAAAATAAAAATGTGGGACTGCCACCTTCAAACATTTCTGACCATTTTAATGCTCTGAAGCTGGGGCCAACTTTTGTCAGTTGGCTTCCTCTTCTTGTGACTGCTAGTCCTGTCCTTGGGGGATAAACTCATGCATGCAGACAGCCTGCAGGCAGTCAAATGCCACGTACACACGTAGCAGACTATCCGGCGGACAGTCTGGCGGACTTCCCGCCGGACTTTCCGAACGAGCTACTTGCCCACACACGGCACTTTTCCAGCGGACTAATACGGCGTACAAAGTCCGCCGGACTATCCGCCATACTTTTGAAATGAACGGACTCGCCCACACACGCGGAGGAAAGTCCGCTCATTTTGAGCGCGTTTCCAGGTAGTCGGGGCCAGCGAAGGAGGCGTCGCTGGCCCCGTCACCTGGTATGGACTTAAAGGGGAAAAAAATCGGCGTGGGGTCCCCCCCCCAGGTTCACATTAGACCCTTATCCGAGCGCGCTACCCGGCCGGCCAGGAAAGGGGATGGGGACGAGCGAGCGCCCTCCCCCTCCTGAGCCGTACCAGGTCGCGTGCCCTCAACATGGGGGGGTGCCGTGGGGAAGGGGGGGGGCACGCGGCCCCCCCACCCCAAAGCACCTTGTCCACATGTTGATGAGGACAAGGGCCTCTTCCCGACAACCCTGGCCGTTGGTTGTCGGGGTCTGCGGGCGGGGGGCTTATTGGAATCTGGGAGCCCCCTTCAATAAGGGGGCCCCCGGATACCGGCCCCCCCACCCTATGTGAATGAGTATGGGGTACAATGTACCCCTACCCATTCACCTGTAAAAAAAAAAAAAAAAAAAAAAAAAAAACACACAACACACAAGGGTTAAAATAGTTTATTGCACAGCTCCGGGGGTCTTCTGTCCGTCTTCAGGGGTCTTCTCGCCGGACTCCTCTGCTATCTTCTGCTAGCTCTTTTGCTAGCGGAGGAGCCTGGCTTTCTTCTTCGCCGCCGCCCTCTTCTTCCGACTTCGGAGGTCTTGTCCCCCTCTTCAGGTTCTTCTTGCCGGGCCACCGCGCCTTCTTCTAGCTTTTACAGGCGGTGGCCTGGTCTTCTGTCGTTGCCATCTTCTGTTCTTCTCTTCAGATGTTGACTCGTCGCTGCCTCTGCTCACAATGGCAGGGACGCGGCGCACGGCGACTTATATAGGGACATCACCGGATGATGTCCCCGCCCATTATGATGTCCCAGAGGATGCGGTAAGGGTCTAATGTGGACCTGGGGGGGGGGGGACCCTTTTTCGGCGTAGGGGTTCCCCTTTAAGTCCATACCAGGCTACCTGGAGACGCGCTCAAAATGAGCGGACTTTCCTCCAGGCGGGAAAAGTTTGTTCATTTCAAAAGTACGGCGGACTGGCACACACACGGCCGGATTGTCCACCGAAATGGACTGATTGGAGTGCAAAAATACTTTAAGTCAGCCAGACTTTTGGGTAAAAATAGTCCACCGGAGCCTACACACGGGGGGACTTTTCCACGGGATTGTTTGATCGTGTGCACGAGGCATAAGGCCGGCCATGCATAGTTCAAACCGTTAGTAGGCAGGCCAATTGATCAACTTGAGTACAACCAGCTCGCCACATTCTCTTGTGATCATCGCTAGCGGCTGCTATAGTTGCTAGTGATAATCACTGTCTTCTCCTAGCAGGGACGGCTTCCCTCGACAGGAGAATACAATTGGCGAGTTCCCTGTCAGCACTGTCTGTGTTGATGGGTGAATCATGCAAATTTTCACAGGAAAGAAATATGCACCATGAATGGCCAGGCTAAGGCTCCATGCACACTGAAGCTTATAAAAACGCCCGTTTTTGGGAGTTTGGGCATTTTTTTTTTGTTGTTTTTTTTAACAGCCCAAAAAACTCCCCTTTTATCCTATGTGTCCATGCACACATGGAGGTTTTTGAAGGTTTATCAGCAGTGGAGTTTATGGGCCGTTTTCTGAGCGCCATAAAATAGCGTCCAGGAGTCGTTTTTCTAAACCACAAAAACCGCCAAACGCTGATAAACACACAAAAACGTGGCTCACCAGTGTTTAATGTTTTTGATCCATTGAAAAATAATAATAAAAAAAAAAAAAACACCCTAAATAGAGGCCAATGCGGTAAAATGCTATTGCAAAAACGTTAAACTTTGAAAGTCACTGCAAAGCTACTGCCGTTTTTATAACGTTATTTTAACGTCCAGTGTGCATGGAGCCTAAAAGTCTATGAATTCTGTCACTTATCCCTCACATTAGACACTGGAAAAATGCACAGAACATGAGTTCTGGAGTGCCCGCACTTCACAGGGTGTGATTATGCAGGCCACAGTGCACGATTTTCCATTGGCATGGTCTAAGTATACAAATCAAAAAGATTTCTGCCCTTAAAGAGAATTGTAACTGTGGTAAATTGTTACCCTAGTACTACGTGAGATTTCTGCTCCAGGCTGGAAAGCATGAGATCAAAAAAAAATTAAAAAAAAATTAAAGATCCCATGCTTTCCAGCCACGACCGCGACTTTGTTTACAACCGCTGTTCGGACATGACGTCCCGGGCCTCCGATGGTCACCAGTCAGCTCTATGACCATCTGGTCACCGGAAATCTCTATGCTCGTCATCCAGCGGTGGCGGATTCTTTTCTCCGAGTCCCTGATAGCACGGGAGAGCCCGGAGAAGCACCGGGAAGAAACGATCAAACAGCTGAACTGCTGATATGATAGTTCTTACAGTGCACATAATCGCCGTTTCTAAGATGATAGCTAAATGATGCCTGCAGCTGCACCACTGAAAGTTGCGGATGTCATATGATGCGATTGGGCTGGAAGTGGTTAAAGAGGACCTGCAGGCTGCTCCCATAATTTGTGTAATTATATATATATATATATATATATATATATATATATATATATATATATATATATATATATATATATATATATATATATATATATATACACATATACATACATATACACACACATATATATATATTTATTACACACACACACACACACACATTATATATATATATATATATATATATATATATATATATATATATATATATACACACATACATACATACATACACACACACACACACACACACACACACATATATATATATATATATATATTTTTTTTTATTATGAAGTAAATGACAATTGTCATATCTTCCAGCCATTGCTGGGACAAGGTCATCCAGCACCCAGGGCAAAAGTGTCAAACTGAATCCCCCCCCCCCTTTTAACTTAGGGTTAGGGCACCCCCATCCCTGCAATAAGCCATTGAGCCCAGGGCAGCCATCCCTCCTGCCCACACCTTGTCCCAACCCGTCTTCCGGAACTCCTCTTCCACAAAAAAAAAAAAAAAAAAAAAAAAAAACACACACACCAACAAGGTTTATAATATCCCAACACTTTCTGTTCTAGATAAGGCACATTTTTTCAATCTCCAAATGATGCTGTACAATTCTCGTTACAAACAAAGGAGCAACACAAATGATTAGTTAATAGGTACAGATGTCACATTTATCAACGACTTCCTGCTAGCAGGCGCCATGAATCATTCTACCTTGGTAACCGCTGATTAGATATCACTGCATCTGTTCTCTGAAATTAGTAGTGTATACTGAAAGTCAAATAATATGATAACATTATTTGGCCACAAATAACAGTATAATTAATGTTTTCTTATCTACTGCAAGTCCAACAAAACAAGATAGGCAAGAAAAAACTCTGCCCATCATGCAAATAGGACATGCTAATATTCTCACCCAAGTGTGGCACAGGCAGCATTTATTTCACTCACTCAAAGACTAAAAGAAGCAGAAACTGCTTGTAATGTCCGGTACCTTCCCACTTCACAAACAAAAGGGTCACCCAAGATTTCTGGTTTCTGTTGCTCAGGCCAAGACTCTATTCTCTATGTGTACCCCAAATCAAGATATAGCACATTTAAAAATGAGGCAAATAAAAAAATTTAAACAGTCTGAGATTTTGCAGCTGATGAGAAGATGAGCAGTTTTTGAACACAACTGGAGTTTTTTTGTTTTGTTTTTACACCAATTTCTAATGGAGAGGGAATGAGATCTTCAATATGATGGAATACAGTCAACCACAGAGCATGGGAATGGCAAAACAGATTCAGTACCATCTGCATTGGGGTCATTTACTTCTAAATCTTCTTTTCTGCATGCTCCTTTTAATTGTATTATTACCGGTCCCTCAACAGACCGTGATACCAAGAGAAATGCAGTGGGAGGAAACCAGGAGAAACCGAGGGGGGGATGAACATCCGGATCAGAGCCCAATCTTTATACTCTTTATGAACGGTGTTTTGTCTGACTTTTTACTTAGGTCTACCAATGACTCACAAAAAGCAAGCAATGATTAGGATTTTGGCCATCCCTTCAGATTGCTGGGCAGTTTCCACTTCTGAATACCTCAGAAAGCCAGAGGTGCTATACTTGAAGAGTTCTCGATGTGCAAACGTAAGCATCAAGGCTACACAAAGTATTGTAATTGTTCTTTACAGGTATTTATGTAGCGCTGGTAATGCTTTACATACTGTACATTCACAGCAGTCCATATCAAGAAGCTTACCCAGTGCTGCAAGACAAAGGTACTAACCACTTTGCTGCCGTGTTATGATAAGAACTCAGCTTTATCACAAAATTACACATTCAGAATACCTATTGATATGTGTCTTGATGTTCCAAAGAAGGTATACAGGAACACTGGATAAAATGAGGAATATAGTCCAAACACTGGAGGTACAGCTGCTAGCAATGCATACGCTAAACCTAAAAAAACATCAAAACAAAACATTTGTTAACAAGAAGGCACATATTCATTTGCATCCAAGTGTTATTCATTAAAAAGATCCATTACTGTTTTGTTTTTCTGCTGTATAAAGACATCATGGTAAATGTTTAATTGTAAAATAAAGATTTTATATACAGTAGCAAGAAAGAGTATGCAAACCTTTTGGAATTAATTGGTTTTCTGTAGTAATTTGCAATACATTTTTTAGCATTAATCTAAGTCACAATAGACAAACACACACAAACAACTATAATCTCTTGTGTCTTTATTGACCACACCCATTAACCACTTGACCACTGGGCACTTAAACCCCCTTCCTAACCAGACCAATTTTCAGCTTTCGGTGCTCTCACATTTTGAATGACAATTACTCAGTCATGCAACACTGTACCCAAATTAAATTTCTGTCCTTTTTTCACACAAATAGAGCTTTCTTTTGGTGATATTTAATCACCACTGTTTTTTTTTTCTTTTTTGCGCCATCAAAAAAAGACAAAAAATTCGGTAAAAAAAAAAAAAAAATTCAGTTTCTTTTAAAATTTATTGCAGAGTATTGGCGAGTATTGGTAGAGTATTGCATAGTATGGGCAGATCATTGGCACTGAGCAGCCATCTCTCCCCCTCTCACTGTACCGATTGGTACAGAGAGGGGAGGGATGAACCCGGCGCCACGTCGATTTGTTTACAAGTGATCGTTCCGTCATTTGAGGGAGTGATCATGTGGTAAACAGCCACTATCAGCGGCCGTTCAACGTGATGCAGAGGACCCGGCGGTCACGAATGTCCCCAGGTGCGCGCGGGAGCAAGATTCCATGGACGCCCTCCCAGAATAAGCCGATCACACTGTAGCCGTCTTTCAGCTATGGCCTGGTTGGCATGTGGTTAAACATTCACAGTACCGGAGGAAAAAGTAAACTCAAGGAGTTAATAGCTGTTCGAACCTCCTTTGGCAGCAATGACTTCAAGCAAGAGCTTTTAGTAGCTCTGGATAAGGCCTGCACAACCTTCAGGAGGAATTTTTGACCATTCCCCTTTACAAAACTGCTCCAACTCAGACACATTTGTAGGATATTTAATGTGAATGGCTCTCAAGGTCATTCCACAGCATTTCTATGGAGTTAAGGTCTGGGCCGTGCCTAGGCCGCTCCAAAATGTGCATTTTCTTTTTCTGAAGCCAGTTTGATGGATTTACTTTAAAGCTTAGGATCATTGTCCAGCTGCATCACCCAATTTCTACTTCATTTCAGCTGGCTGACAGCCACCCTGACATTATCCTTTTGGATATTTTTAAAAACTTGGGAATTCATTTTCCCCTTGATTATAGCAAGTGGTTCAGGCCCTGAGGCAGTGAATAAAGCCCAAACCTTGTGTTCCCTCCACCACACTTCACCATTGGGATAATGTTCTGATGTTGGTAAGCCGAGCACACCATAGTGCCGAGTATTCTTCCTGTACATTTTAACTTTTATTTCAACAGTCCACTAAACATTTCCCCAGTAGCATTGTGGTTTGCCAATGTGCTCTTTGGCAAACTTAAAGAGGAAGTAAACCCTGATGGGTTTACTTCCTCTTTCATTCCCTGCAAAGGTAAAGCACAATGGACTACTATGCATCGCATAGTAGTCCATTATGTGTCACTTACCTGACACAGGAGCCAGCGAAGTCACCGCTGTCCCCTGTAGTTCCGAGCGTCCATCTTCTTGGAGAGTCTCTGGCTGTGATTCGCCAGAGCAGCGATGACGTCACTCCCGCGCATGCGCACGGGAGCCAACACTCGCGGCATATCGCTGCGATCTGCGGCTTACCCAGTGTGCTGCTGTCTACGGCGCAAGCACCGTAGACAGCGGTGGCTGTCTACAGGTAAATATCTCCTAAACCATATAGGTTTAGGAGATATTTCTTGGACCTACAGGTAAGCCTTAATCTAGGCTTACCTGTAGGTCAAAGTGGTTTGTAAGGGTTTACAACCACTTTAAGGCATGCAGAGATTTGTTATGCATTTTTTTTCTAAGAGCAGCGGCTTCCTCCATGGTGTTATGCCATGGGAATCCTTGTATGTTCAGACTTGCGTATGGTAGACTCATAAACAGGAATGTTTGCTAGTTCGAGTGGTGTCTTCAAGATTTTAGCCGTTATGGGCCGTACACGATAGGATTTTCCTACAACAAATTATGGATGTGAGCTTGTTGTCGGAAATTCGGACCGTGTGTATGTTCTATCAGACATTTGCTGTCGGAATTTCCGACAACAACTGTTTGAGAGCAGGTTCTTAAATTTTCTGACAAGACTTGTCAGAAATTCTGAGCGTGTGTACACAATTCCGATGCACAAAAGTCCGCGTATGCTCGGAATCAAGCAGAAGAGCTGCACTGGCTAACTTCATTTTTCTCGGCTTGTCATACGTGTTGTACGTCACCACATTCTTGACGTTCAGAATTTCCGACAACATTTGTGTGACCGTGTGTATGCAAGAAAAGTTTGAGCCAACATCCGTCAGAAAAAAAAATCCACGGTTTTGTTGTCGGAATGTCCGATCGTGTGTACATAGCATTACTCCTGGGTTCTTCATCATAGAGGATTCTGCATGGTGCCTTGGGAGCCCTCTTTGCTGGGTTCCCACTTCTAGGAAGTCGCCACAGTACTAACTGGTCTCCATTTATAGACAATTTTTCTTTCGACTGATGGAAGTCTAAACACTTTGTGATTGCTTTGCATTCTATTCCAGCCCCAGACAGATCAGTTACTCTTGATTGTTGTCTTCAGAGAATTTCTTTGTGAAGCATGGATCACATTATGTACAGCAATCTTAAAATGTTTGAGTGTCATATCAAGTCAAAGTGCCTCTAAACCACACACAATAATTGGACTCTAGGTGTGCAAGCTACTAACTTCAATTAGCATTTTGAAGTACTTAGTCTATGGGTTCACTTACTTTTTCCTCAGGCACTGCGAATGTGTAATGGACTTGTTCAATAAAGAGACAAGTCATTAGAATAGTTTGTGTTTTATCAGCTTAGGCCAGGGGTAGACAACCCTTGGCACTGGTAACCTCTTATGCCGGCACGCAACTTCCTCCCCATCAGCAGAGCAGTGCAGAGATATGTCAGCGAGGCACTAATGCATTCCAAATTTCAGAATTCCCCACACCGCATCTACACTGAGGGGGAGGCACTGTGCCTCCACACATTGTAAAAGATTGGAAACATTATTTGGTTCGCCAACTTTGCTGTAGCTGCTATCGTCAGCATTTGCGATGGGGAAGAGATTGGGTGCAGGACTGTCATTGGCCACTGCTAAAGCCAATTGCAGTCCTGCTAGCCTGGCCTACCATCTGGAGTGGAGGAAGAGGACTCGCTTGGTTGCCACTACCAATCTCAGAAAGAAGGGATTTTACTGTGAATGAGAAAACCACAAATCGGGTGACAGTTTGTGGAATTACTGATGAGCTTCTGGGAACTTTGGTGAAATTATTCCTGAAACTTTGCATCACTTACTACTGAACCCCAGCACTTTGTGTCCCATTAAGCCAGAGCCAGTATTCAGCGCAATGAAAATCACACCCAACAGCAGAGCGCCGCACTTTTTCGCAGCTGCGGGGGGGCCCAACCTATGATTCTGCACACAGGCCCCCTGCTTTCAGAAAATGCCCGACCTGAGCTCATCATTGCACATCCATTCCAGATGCTTGTATGTGACATCACATACAAGCACATGGGTTGTATGCGAGAGGTGGATCAGCAGGATGTGTGTGCCAGGACAGGTAGATGCGTCTCATCTCTGCTTCCTTTTCACCACTATTTTATATTACGCATATCATAGATGAGAAGAGGGTACAGCGATGGGAAAAAATTAGCAGGAGGGGTTCAGAGGTGGAACAAAAAAAGAGCAGGAGGGTACAGCAGTGGGGCAGATGAGCAGGGAGGTACAGTGGTGGAAGAGATGAGAAGGGGGTTCAGCAGTTGGACAAATGAGCAGGGGGGTTCAGTGCAGTGTTAAATTTTGTTGACTAAAACATTTTAGTAGACTAAATGAATACTATTTTAGTCAACTAAAATTAAAATGCAATTTTAGTCAAAATTAACACTGGTCTCTAGTGCATGTTAATATCTCAATACCATAAATAGCATATTAGATTTTTCATTACAGCAGTATATAATAAGTTTGGAAATTGCATGTTAACTAATGCATTACAATTTAATTACACCCATTTGATTTTAATCGAGTAAAATGTACTGGAGATTTAGTCAAATAAGACAAACAATTGCAGAAGACCAAAATGGGACTTAAACTAAAATGCCATTTGAGTCCTAAGACCAAAACAAAATTTGCTGCCAAAATGAAAACTGGTTCAGTGTTGGGGCATAAAAGCAGGGGGTTGAGCAGTGGGGCAGATGTGAAAGGAGGTGTATTGGTGGGGCAGATGAGAAAACAGGTTACACAGTGGTGCGGCAGATGGGTTCAGTGTTAGGACAGATGAGAAGGTGATTCAGTAGTGAGAAAGAAGAGCATGGGGATACAGCGGCGGAGGAGATGTGCAGGGAGGTAAAGTGGTGGGACAGAAGCGCAAGGGGGTACACTAATGGGGCAGGTGAACAAGGAGGTACAGCGGAGGGAGGGATGAGAAAGGAGGTACAGCGGAGGGAGGGATGAGAAAGGAGGTACAGCGGAGGGAGGGATGAGAAAGGAGGTACAGCGGAGGGAGGGATGAGAAAGGAGGTACAGCGGAGGGAGGGATGAGAAAGGAGGTACAGCGGAGGGAGGGATGAGAAAGGAGGTACAGCGGAGGGAGGGATGAGAAAGGAGGTACAGCGGTGGGAGAGATGAGAAAGGAGGTACAGCGGTGGGAGAGATGAGAAAGGAGGTACAGCGGTGGGGCACATGTGCAGGGTAGTACAGTGGTGGGGCACATTTGCAGGGGGACCAGTGATCTGAGGTATGAAGCAGGGGCGGCCCGTCCATAGGTACATGAGCTACTTTTCAGGCACGATTATGCATTTTGGGCCCCGTAGACTTCAATGGGAATACCTGAAAATCCTTAAAAAGAGTTACTAAACACAGTGATATGAAAATAGTACATCTATCCCCCCAGTTTATAAATCATCTTTTTACATTAAAATACGGATTTGTATACCAAGGTTACATGATAAACTGCACAGTTTTTTCCAGTGCCAAGTGTTTAGGAAGGAGGAGATTTCCACTACAGCCTGTATACACGTCCACATGTATGATGCCAATATCATGTGACCTGGCTAGCTCTGAGAACAAGTAAATGTTCTCTCCAGCATAAAAGACAGACACAACTGAGCATGTGCAGGTTGGCTACCCTGCCTGTGTTAGCTGGCCTTCAGTGCAATGCAGGAGGGGGAGGATCTGGGCATACAGGATAAAAACAGCTTTTTTACACAATGCAGAGGATTAACCCCTTAAGTTCCACAGCGAGTATAACAAGCAAGCTATGCTGCATATACAGACTGATTTTACTGTTGTGGCTTAGGAACACTTTAATTTGAGTGTTTTTTTCAGCCTATATTAACTGAGAGATGGCCCCTTTTCATTTATTCACAAGATATTATTATTATTATATCATTTTTTCATTATTAGTAGGCATCTTTCATCATTAGATTAATAATATTAACCTTCCCCCCCCCCTCTTTTTTCCTTTTTGGGATGGACATATCCATCACATGACTAAAGAGTATAATATTAATTATTACCTTTATATTAATTTGATTAGGAACATTATCCTTATTATTAATTTTATTATGGTTTTAATGATAAAAAATAAAACGCATGGGCATTTGCATGGATACAACGCAGAACATTAAAATAAACTAAAGAGAGATAGGACCTATGTAAGTTCGTGTTATATAGTCACATTCAGATATAATCAAGCCAACAGTAGATTTAGTCCCCACACATAATAATATTCAGATCGGCCGATGAGATTGCATCATACTAGTTTGACATATTGGAAAGAAATGTGATATAATACATTTTATAGGCATTTACTTGCATTTCTAGTTTTTTATTCTAATTCTAGTTTTTTATTGCTTTGGTTTTAGAAGCTGCGACCATGTATGTAATATATATGTTTTTGCATTCATTTTAAACTAATTGCTCCCACATAAATAGTGGTGAGCACGACATTCTGTAATTTTGCCTGTGAGAATAGGCTAGTTGTATAAATACAGATGTATATAAGAAATGTTTTCATTTTTACCTAGGATCATATATAGCGATCATATGAAGTTTTGCATTTGTATGACACTAATAGGCTTATAGAGAGTTTTATAAGTAGACACACGGAGTCCTTAATTGTTTACAGCCACGGAGGTGTAGATAGGGACGTGATTCCGATTGGATCTCGTCCCTGTCGCTCTAACCGTGGCGTGCGGTCATTGGGCCTCGTGGTACATATAAGCATATTTCCGGTGTTGTGTGTTACGCCCTCGGAAGAAGACAGAAGTGATGAAACGCGTCAGCGCGTAACACACACACACCGGAAGTGACGTGTGTGTTCCATGCACCGAGTTTTGAATAACCAAGGCACCAGGAAGTAAACCAATCTATAGAGCGGACGTCCGCGGTGACCGTGGTAGATCATAACAAGGAAAAAGGCACAGTACACACATTTTTAAAGCGATTGTTTTTATTCTGTCTGGTACGCATACTTTATTTATATGGGTGGTTCTAATAAAAAGGTTAAAACAATATCACACTATGTTGGTATAATCTTGTCTTATATATGAAAAACACTGGACCTCCCATTATTGAGACATCTAGCGGCCAAGGAGTAATTGGTTTGATATCATGAAGGCTCAAATGCTTTAGAATTTTGGTGAGTGCACCCCCAAAGGGGGCTCTTGTTTTGGAGCACGAAAGGTGGAACGTGAGGTGGAAGCTGTTTGTATCTCTCTCCTTTTCACAAACTGGACTGTATCCAATCACCATTGTTTCATGAGCACAACATGAAGGTCTTCTGAACAAGACTCGCATGTTTGAGCACTGCTATATATAAATTAGTGGACTCTTGATTTTGGATTTGAGCTTTTTATATATTTTCTATGGTTTTATGTTTTAAACAAGCAGCAGCTACTATTTTTATTAATTTGTATTATAATTGTTGGTTTAGTGTTTAAGTAGTGCTTACTCACTTAAGGCATATCTCATCCTGAAGCGCTGAGCAGTGTGCAACTGTAGTTAGGGATATAGAATTTTCAGCACGCAGGCTTTGAATATATTAACTGATCAAAGCCTGAAGCTTGAATACACATGTGAAATGCCTATATACACTTGCAAAAATACAAAAAAATAAAAATAAATAAATTTTCTGCATGAAATGCAAACAGTCTTCTCACCCAATCCAGTGCTGTGTCTGCAGCAGCTCTCTGTGCCCTTCCATTGTGGCCCTTTCCTTTCCACCTGCTCTCAAAGGCTTGGCTCCCGCTCTGGTTAATCAAATCCTGTGACGAGGGAGTAGGAGGTGCGGCAGAGCCACGATTTGTGTCAATGGATGCAGGCAGAATGGCTCGGCATGGAGCCTGCAGGTGTGGCACCATAGGAAGCAGCTTCCTATGGTGGCACACTGAGCAGAGGAAGGGCCGGGAGCGCCGGCGGAAAACCCAAAAAGAGGAGATTCTGGGCTGCTCTGTGCAATGCCATTTCACAAAGTAGGTAAGCACAACATGTCTGTTAGTTGTTTTTTTTCCTAAAGAAGACTTTACAATCACTTTAAACTGGTTAATCAGATAGAAGACAACCCAATACCTCAGTCATGCACGGTTGCGCTTTTGGCTACAGTGAAAGCTTTCCAGATTCCAAAAGCGACAACATTTTGGCTTTTGACAGTTATGTTATACTGACCTTGGGGAAGCTGCATGACCCCTGTACTCAGGCCTGAAATAATATCTCCAACGAGATACTCTTTCACTGGGTACCGTGGCAGCCATTTTAAGATTGGAAGAAAGCTGCACAGCTGAGATTTTGCCTTCTTTGCAGTACACCTATAAAACATAAAAGAGAAATATATTAGTACAAGAAAAAAATAAATAAATTTTTTTAAAAAAAAAAAACCCCTTCTGCTTGCCTGTCACTGGAAGAATATATAGTACACAATACTGGAATTAGTTTCTCTATAGTTTGGTGTACTTTACTTGGTTAAAAAGTAAACTCAAGACCAGGGGAGCGAACAGTCACTAAAGATTTATTGTAGATGTAATTACTGTCTTACTGTGTTTTAGGAAGTCGTAAACTGCGTTGCAGTAGCGATGGATGTGAGAAATACAACACTGCTATGTAATTAATGTCACAGTAAATCCCCATGGGCAGAAATTATAGATAAAAAAAAAAAAAAAAAAAAAAAAAAAAAAAAAAGGTAAACATAGCTGAGTAACCAGGTTAAAAAAAGGTTACAGCACAGTACTTATAGCCAGTAATATGGCTCCTTGATATATCTCATGGAATATAAATTAGGGGTGTTGAAAATAGTTGCTGAATCGATGCATCGCCATACAGCCATGAATGATTCTGCATCCATGCAGAGAACGGCTGTATCTTCTTCTGACTGCTTGAATTCTTTGATGAAAACCATGGGCAGTAAAAGTGATGCATATAGCGCCATTTAGGACCTAAAAACTCAGATCTCCACTTTTACTGCATAGTGCAGGCTGGTAAAGAAAAGGGCAGGGATGCCTCCGGCTGTGTCTGCCACGCAATAGGCAAATCTTTAAGACAGCGCAGTGACTTTCTAGCGATGCATCACTTTGACACATTTGGCCAGCTTGAACATGTATTGCAATGTATGCTAATTAAAAAAATAAAAATAAAATTAAGGTTGCTATAGGCAAGGGTTAATAAGAGGCAACACCTCCTTATTATCTCATGTGCTGTATATGAATCCTAAACACGTCTCCACTTCAAATGCATGATGCACAAAAACACATACATTTACATATGTATCATATCCTCAATGGCTGGTACTTCTGGATACATTGATTCTTGTGATTGATTCACTCCCCTTGCTCTCACATAGCAGTGTTTATGCTTCAGGAAGTAGTCGGTCCTCTCTCCTCCCCCCCCAAATCAACACTGTTCTCCCAGGGTTAGGGTGGAGGAAACACAGTGATTATTGCCAGCGGCTATAACAGCCACTAGCAATAATCGCATGTAAAATCCAGCAGGCTGATTGTACTCAAGTTGGTTGATCTATCAACTTGGGTACATTGAGCCTGTCCGTGCATAGTTCAGCAGGAGCCAGCCAAGATTCAATCCATCTATAGCCATCTTTACACAGTTCTTCTTCACCTCACTCCTGGTGGCAAATGCAGCAGCAGGGGAGCAAAATAAAGGTACAAACTGAGCGGCTGGCCTGTAAGTGGGCAAAAGCACAGGTTGATTTTAAAGGGTAAATGCACTTTTCATAATGCCCCTGCAGTGCTTTGTCACATTCCTAAAGCAATAACCACTTTGGCTCTCACACCTGTGTACCCCCTATCGCCCAGAGCATAGTTCACATTTCTGCTATGTGTCTGTTCACGAGTCTATAACTTTGTAATTACTTATGATTAAGAATTGAGACATATAATTGTTTTTGGGGGGACAAACAGGACACTTTCAAGACCCTAAAGTCCCCTGAGATTTAATTTAGGGGGTTTTTTTTTGTTTTTTTTTAGTTTGATCAGTAATATTTTGAACACAAAGTATCATTAATGTGAGAAAAACACACATTTTATTCTGTTCCTTGTTCTATTTACTGCAACATTAAAAAAAAAAAAAAAAAAAACAGTTTTGGTACAAACCATGTTAAAGTTTTACAAAAGAAATAAGGTTTTTTTTTGCATGCATTTCATTTTTCTAATAATGCATCATTAATTTATAGTGCTTACTGATTTAAAATAAAAAACAGATATACCCTAAACCACATATTTTTAAACAGTAAATCCTTAAAGTGTTCCTAAACCCAGTAATATGAAAATAGTTCATCTGCCCCCTACAGTGCCCACAGCTTATAAATCTTTTTTACATTAAAATACTGCCACTATACACTTTTTGGATGATCTGTATACCACAGTGCAGGGGGGGGACCGACAACTCATGGGGCCCCAGGCAATAGGAGATCCTGGGGGCCCCTGTCCCACCCATGTGTTTCCACCCACACTCAAGCCACACCCACACAAATCTCCACAATAATATTGCATTACCCACACTACATGCATTCGTGTTTGTAAAGACTTTTTTTTTTTAAATACCAAACATCATACGTGCCTTCACTGTGCAGTTAGTTTTGCACAGAGTGTCCCTGATCCTCATCTTCTGGGGTCCGGTGGTGGCCCTCGCGGCTCCTCCCCGCACCAGATAACCCCCTACAAGAAGTGATCTCCCGGGGGTTACCTTGCCGGTGCGCGCCTGAGTCCAGCATTTACATCTATAGACATATTTACATACATGTGCTCGTCCTACATCCTACATAAAGCTCTTCATATAGAGCATGTGCGGGGGTCATGGGTGTACTTTTTTATAATTTTTATTTACTTAATATAATTTTCACTGGTCACCAATGTAAGGGACATTCTTCCCACTGACAACCAATGCAAGGATCATTCTTACCGCTGACAACCAATGTAAGGGACATTCTTCTCACTGATCACCAGTGTAAGGAGCATTCTTCCCACTGATCACCAATGTAAGGGACACTGTTCTCACTGATCACCAATGCAAGGGACATTCTTCCCACTGATCACCAATGTAAGGGACACTGTTCTCACTGATCACCAATGCAAGGGACATTCTTCTCACTGATCACCAATGTAAGGGACACTGTTCTCACTGATCACCAATGCAAGGGACATTCTTCTCACTGATCAGCAGTGTAAGCAGTATTCTTCCCACTAATCGCCAATGTAAGGAACATTCTCCTCACCGATCGTTCTTTTCGCTGAAGTTTACAGATATATCAGTGTTGTATATGAGGAATAGCTCTCAGTATAGAGATATCAGTGTTAGGGAAAGTACTGTATAGAGGTCAGTGTAACACATAAGGAAATATCACTAAGTGCTATTCTCTATATATAACTGATATCTATACACTGAATTCTTTCCCAAACACTGATATCTGCATACTGAGAGTTATTCCTCATATACAACACTGATAAATCTGTACACTGAGGGGCATCCAGTGTACAGATATCAGTGTACTAAGGAATAGCACCTGGTAGATGGGCACTAGGGAAGAAGGAACACACAGTCAGTGAGCCTGGCTGATGATCATAAACATGCTGTGATTACACACTGACCTGCTGCTGCACACAAGGCAGGTCAGCTGACTGTCCCCGACATGACGACTCCACTCTGTCCTCACTCTGCAGCCTCCAGCTCTCTCACCGGCTTTCCCTCGCAGCATGGATGTACACTGTGGCCCCACCCCTCTGCTGAATTCCCCAGGAGGAGAGGTGGCGCCAGTTACTGCTATCATTCTCATTGCTCCACAATCACTCTGTAATCGGCCATCACCCCAGTCCTCTCATATAGCCTCAGCAACTGCAGGCAGGAATGACATCGCTCCAACCTCCGCAGTACATAAACTACCCCAAGCCTTCATAATAAGCTGTGGGCACAGCCAAGCGCAGACTGAGCATGGGGCCTCCCCCTGACTCCGAGGCCCTTGGACCGCGACCGAATGACAAATGGTCAGTCCGCCCCTGTCGCGGTTACATGACAAACTGCAGAGTTTCTCCAGTGGTGAGAGCTCAGGTAAGAGGAGATTTCCAGTTCCACTACAGCCTGTATACACACTCACATGTGTGAGGTCAATATCATGTGACCTGGCTAACTCTGAGAACAAGTAAATGTTCTCTCCAGCATAAAAGACACAACTGAGCCAAATACAGGGCAATCTTAGAAGAAAACCTGTTGTTAGAGAGTCTGCTAAACATACAGCCAGAGTTAAAATGGAATGGTTTAGATCTACGTGAACACAGATGAAATCAAGGATCACCAGGCAACGGTGTCCCAGGCCGGTGATATGAGTTTTTGGAAAGCATTTTGCATGTAATAGACCCGCATCCAAAAACGCAAGTACCATGTTTTTGCTGTTTTATTTTTTATTTTTTTACAAACATGTGGAGGTCCCCCACCCCCCCAAAACCCATACCAGACCCTTATCTGAGCATACAGCCCAGCAGGTTTCTCACGGTGAGGAAGAACGGGGAGATGCTAATGTATTAAACAAGCATCTCCCCGTTCTGCCTAGTGACACTGTCACTAATCAGCTCTCCCTGTAATTAGGAGCAGAGATCAGCGATGGGTCACACAGCCGCTCCCCCACAGTTAGAATCACTCCCTAGGACACACTTAACCCCTACAGCGCCACCTAGTGGTTAACCCCTTCACTGCCGTAGCACTTTTAGAGTAATCAATGCAATATTTTTAGGGGGTAAATTCTTCCGGGGCTGAAGTGGTTAAATAAAAAGGACTTGTCATAAACAGACCTTATTTTTTTTTTACATTTCACTGCTTTTTTGGTGAGTGGGTAGGGGTACCCAACACCCATTCACATGGTGGGGGGGGGGGGGGGGATCTGGAGCCCTCTTATTAGAAGGGGGTTTCCAGATTCCAATAAGCCCCCCGCCCATAAACATCCACCGGTCAGGGTTGTCAGGAAGAGGCCATTGTCCCCATCAACATGGGGGCAAGGAGCTTTGGGGTGGGGGGCACTCGCTCATCCCCCTCCCTTTCCCGACCTGCATGCACGGACAAATGGTCTGGTATGGATTTTAAGGGGACTCCACACCATATTTTTTTTTTTTTTTTTTTTTTTTAATATTGGCGTCGGGGGTGTCCCCTCCAAATCCATGCCAGACTGAAGCATTTTTTTTGTGAATTAAAAAAAAGCTCATTAAACAAAGATTTGTGATCAAACTAAATAAAGTTTCCATGGTGTGGATGAGATTAGAGACACCTTTAGAAGTGCAGTTACAGCTTCTCTGCAGGGGCTTACTTAGAAAACAAAAAGTCCTTCCCTCTACCCATTTGTAATAGGGATACACCGAAATGTCGGCAGCCAAAACATACAGGCCATAAATGGTGTTTTCAGCACGAGTGTCGATAATAGCGCATGCGCAGTAGCGGTGGCCGTGCCACTGGGTGTCGTCCATTGCGGGGTGTCATCCTGGTGGCTCAAGGTCCTGTCCTCTCCCTGAATTGTCCTGGCAGCCTTAGTAACAATGTCCCACCTCCTGTGATAGACGGCAAACTGATCCAAAGCCGGGACATTGAATCAGTGTGACAATCACAGGAGGCGGAACATCGTTACTGCGGCCCAGGCAATTCAAATCCAGCTCCGTGATATATTGGAATATCGCCGCTCTGATCTGGGCACTGGCAAGGCTGCATCGATCTCTTGTATCATGTCTGCAGTCTCTGACCATCTCCTGTATCATGTCTGCTAGAGGTGCACCAAATGGAAATTTTGCTAATACTATTAGCAATGTGTTTCATTTTAGGTAAGAGATTGCAGACATGATACAAGTGAAGCTTAGAGACTGACCCCAATCATCACTCTGGCATTAAAGAGGAAACCCCAAAACCACACACACACACACACACACACACACACACACACACACACACACACACACAAAAAACCCCCACAAATCAAGAGACATTTCTATTGCCTAGACCTAAATTAATGTCTGGGGAAATTAGATGGACAGAAATATGTGCAAAGTGGCTCAGACTGTCATTGTAGTTTTGCAGAATTGCAGAGGAACAGAAACCACAACTCTACACAGAGCGATGTAAGAATTCCGGATGATGCAACCCATAAGTGTTCACTTACAGTGCCTTGAAAAAGTATTCACACCCCTTGACATTGTGTCATGTTACAATCAAAAACGTAAATTTTATTTGGATTTTATCTGATAGACCAACACAAAGTGGCACATAATTGTGAAGTGGAAGGAGACTGAAATTTTTTTTTTTTTTTTTTACAAAATATGTGAAAAGTGTGGAGTGCATTTGTATTCAGCCCCACTGAGTCTATACTTTCTAGAATCACCTTTCGTTGCAATTACAGCTGCAGTCTTTTTTGCATTTGTCTTTACCAGCTTTACACATCTAGATGAGTGACATTTTTGCCCATTCTGCTTTGAAAAATAGCTCAAGCTCTGTCAGAGTGGATGGAGAGCATCTGTGAAAAGCAATTTCCAAGTCTTGCCACAGATTCTCAATTGGAATTAGATCTTGACTTTGGCTGGGCCACTCTAACACATTCCATTGTAGCTCTGGCTGTATGTTTGGCATCATTGTCCTGCTGGAAGATGAACCTTCGCCCAGTCTCAAGTCTTTTGCAGACTCTTACAGGTTTTCATCTAAGATTGCCCTGTATTTGGCTCCATCCATTTCTGATCAACTCTGACCAGCTTTCCTGTCCCTGCTGAAGAAAAGCATCCCCACAACATGATGCTGCCAACACCATGTTTCACGGTGGGGAGGGTGTCTTCAGGATGACGTGCAGTGTTAGTTTTCTGTCACACATAGCATTTTGTTTTTAGGCCAAAAAGTTCAATTTTGGTCTTATCTGACCACAGCACCTTCTTCCACATGTTTGCTGTGTCCCCCACATTGGTTCTCACTAACTGCAAACAGGACTTCTTATGGATTTCTTTCAACAATGGCTTTCTTCTTGTCACTCTTCCATAAAGGCCAGATTTGTGGGGTGCACGACTAATAGTTGTCCTGTGGACAGATTCACCCACCTGAGCTGTGGATCTCTGCAGCTTCTCCAGTGTTACAATGGGCCTCTTGGCTGCTTCTCTGATAAATGCTCTCCTTGCTCGGCCTGTCAGTTTAGGTGGACGGCCTTGTCTTGGTAGGTTTGCAGTTGTGCCATACTCTTTCCCATTTTCCATTTTGGACTCTATTTACTAATTAGGCGACTTCTAAAGGCAATTGATTCCACTAGATTTTAGTTAGGGGTATCAGATTAAAAGGGGCTGAATATGAATGCATGCCATACTTTTCAGACATTGATTTGTAAAAAGGTCTAAAGAGAGAAGCTTTGTCAGTCTGTGAATATAAGAGAAATATTGATAACCATTATTTTCCCCCCCACTTCACAATTATGTGCCACTTTGTGTTGGTCTGTCACACAAAATCCCAATAAAATACATAGCAACCAATGACACATGTATGGGAGTCTGATAAGGCTGCACACTCAGATACAAAATGTTTGAACGGAAATGGAGAATTCCCCATGGGGCTTTTTAACATCGTTGTGATACAAAAGTTAAAATAGGAGCTCTGGTGTACACAACGCGAGACAGTTTGGACTAAGAAGGGGAAGCAAACAGTAGATAATACCATGTGATATGACTGATAAACAATATACATCAGAGGGTACTCCCTCACAGTATTGACGAAATATAATTATACTAACCGATGTTTATAAAATGCCCCAATGCATTTCGACTTAGTCCAAACTGTCTCGCATTGTGTACACCAGAGCACATATTTTAACATGTAACATGACAAAATGATGAACATTTCAAGGGGTATGAATACTTTTTCATAGCACTGTACAACAAAAACCTCAGTTTTGGATGGACTGCCTGATCTTTAACCACTTCAGTCCCAGAAGATTTGGCTGCTCAATGACCAGGTCATTTTTTTTTGCGATACTGCACGATGCTGTACCCAAAACAAAATTGATGTCCTTTTTTCCCTACAAATAGAGCTTTCTTTTGGTGGCATTTTATCACTTCCGCCTTTGCGCTATAAAACAAAAGAGCGGGGAAAAAAAAAAAAAAAAAAAAAAAAGAAGAAGGAAGGAAGGAAGGAAGGAAGGAAAGAATTTTTGGGACCACTGACAATTATACAGCGATCAGTGCTATAAAAATGCACTGGATTACTGTATAAATGTCAATGGCAGAGAAGGGGTTAACTGTGAGTGTTCTAACTGTGGCGGGATGGGACTGTACAGAAGGGGGATTGGTGTTAGTTTTTAGTATGAACACACGGTCTCTACTCCCCTGAAATAACCGGGATTTGTGCGTTTACACACAGATCCCGGTTCTCACTCTATCACAAGCGATCGCGGGTGCCCGACAGTCATCACACCCGCGTTGGCTTCGGGCGCACCCCTAGTAGCCAAAAGGCGAAGCGACGTAAGGTAACGTTGATGTGCCCAACCGAGCCAACCTGCCGCAGTAAAACTGGGGCGGCTGGTCCAGAAGTGGTTAAAAAACTGGAGCTGGGGGGGGGTTTACTCCTCTAATACTTAGTCAAGTAAAAATGTTTTCTCTGCAGTTTGATGCGACATGGAAGTGTGGAACGCTCCTAAAGACTACGAAATGAAATAAAGTTGGCAAGGCATCAATGTCTCTCTCACCTGCAAGAGTGTAAAATTTTATGGAGGCTAGACACTGCCTCTTTCTTCCTTGGGTGCAAATGTTCTTGGAGATATTCCTGGGTGTATACAGGCCTCTCTACACAGTACTTATGTCTCTGACAAAGGCAGTCATCTTCCCCTGAAGCTAGTTCCATAGCACATTTCAGGTCTTCGGTTTGTATCTGCAAAGGGCAAAACTAGGTTTTACTATATAGTATGTACACACAATCATTACTGTATAATAAATTGATTGGTAAAAAAATATTTAATAATATATATTATTATTTTTTTTATTCATAAGCAGTACCACAGATTTCTAGACTTGACAGGTTAACAAAAAACAAAATGATAATATAGAAAAACAAAAACATAGAAAAGAAAACTGGGATCAGTTTGATTCTGTGTATGTGGAGCGCTGTAGGCTTTTTGTGCCTTTTAGCTGCATTTTTTAACCAAAGGGGCATGGCACACCTAAAAACATGGAGATTTGAACACAGCCAATATTGTTATGTTCTTTATACTTCAACAACCCAACTTCAGCCATTTGTATTTTTTTTTTTTTAAATACTGTGTTAGATCTTGAGATCAATTACATTTACCAACAGATACATACAGTTTATACAGCACTGACAGCTGGTGTAACATTGGCTATATACAGTATAGATTGCTGTTCTCGGGCATTGGGACGGCTAGTTCAAACAAAATCCAGTCAGGATAAGTGCTGCTCAGCTATTCACAGGAAGCTTTGTATTCACTAAACAAACACAAAGCTTCCTCTGATTGGCTGAGGCAGAGGTTGCAACATCATCCAGCCACCTCAGCCAAATCAGAGGAGACCTTATATTCATTCAGAAAATTACAAAGCTTTCTGTCAATGGTTGAGCAGCGCTCAGCTCAATTTTGTTTCAGGAGCAGGATAAAAAGTCTCTATTCCACTGTCGGAACAGAGCTGCATAATGATGATGCTTACAGTTTATACAGCTCTCACAGCAAGCGCATCTGTTAGAGAAGGTATTTGTTTATTTGGACCAGCTTGGATTTTCTCAACCGTTTAATGCCCAAAACCTTTTATATACATGAGAACCCCTGTTGGGGTTTTTTGCATTTTTTGTTACAACTGAGCAAACCCAGTGACAGGTGAAAGGACCCTTCCTGGAATATTAAGTCTCTAAGATGCAGACACAGATAGCTATAAAAATACTTTAGTAGAGTGGGGAAAGATAGAAATCTCGGCAAGGTTGTTATTGCCGTCTGCACCTTCCTGCCCTGTAGACCCCTGCTCCACAAAGAACAGGGAAAAAAAAAAAAAAAAAAAAAAAAAAAAAAAAACACCCCAGGAGAGGCATAGACAAAAACAGATGATCCTTTTTAAACTCTAATGCCTGGTACACACCATTTTTTTTTTTTAATTAGCCCTCTGGCTTGAACGAAAATAAATAAATAATAATGGAGGCGTTCGCTGTACTAACTATGCAATGTTAGTACATCAATCTCCTTGCTGAGCTATTGTGTTCTGACAAGGGGGCTTTGCTTCGGACCTCCAGTCTCAGGAGATCTGGAATGATGATATTTGGCGACGTCACTGTGCTGCTCAGTTTTCCTTGCGGGAGGCTCTGACGTGAAGATAGCTGCAGGCAATACTGATGACGAATCCTGTGACCGATTTTGTGAGCAAAGCTGCCGGGAGTTTAGTCCCCCTTTATGCAACAGAAGTCCCAATGGCATGGGAGTCAGATTTAGCTCTCATCAAAATGATATTCTTGGTAACTACTCCCCACCACTGGAATTCTTGCTTGAGTAAACACTACTCACCAACCTGAAGCCATATTACAGGTTTATTCAATTCATTTAAGATATCAGTTTTTGCTGCCGCATTGTTTAATACTAGATAGTGGCTCAAACGCTGATAACCTTTTTTTAAATAAAATTATATGAATAAAAAAAAAAAAAAAAAAAAAAATTCTATATAGCACATGGGCTAATTTATGAATAGGAATTAATGTTCAGTAAATTGTCTACAATTATTGGAGCTTCCATGGAATGCAAATACTTATGAGCCGTTAAGTGGTTTCCTTACTAGTTACGATTGTGATTTAGCAAACACGTATTGCATACAAAATATATAGATCTAAAAATGTTCTCCTTGACAGCACTGAAAGTCCTTTAAAAATACACAGGAAGTTACTCACGTGTTTCATGGGTGCTGCGATGAGTTATATCCTGCCATGCAGTAACTGCTGACTGCTAGTGTACACACAATTACTCGTTAGTCTATACCTGTCATCTACTCTTATTACAAAAGATAGCGGTCAGACAAAAGCTATACACTGCTGACGTGAGTACATTATGGGCTCCTGAAGCAAACTGCTGCTTTTAAAATTTTAGGGCTACTGTACTGATAAACAAAATATGTAGTTAAGAGATACATTACATACATAGTTAAATAGCTAGTCTGCTTGAAAAAAAGGACACAAGTCCATACAGTTAAAATAAAGAAGAAGAATCATACAGGTGTATACAAAAAAAAACAAAAAAAAAAAAAACAAACATTCCTTCTGCAACAAAAGAAAGGCTTTAGCAATGAAAATTAGCAGGAAATACTGAAATCAGTACACGTACTAGGCATGGTACAAAAACAGGAATTCTGGAGAAAAGGTCAGCAGACTGAAGAGAAACAAGAAAGGGCGTTCTTGTTATAAAAGCAAAAAACATACCATGTTAAAATGTCCTAAACTGCCTCTAAAAATGCCGTATGATTAATAGAGGAAAAAAAATAAAGAAGGTTTAGACTTGGAGCTGAAAGCTTACACCGAGAACCTTGGCATACATGGACGGGCTGATAGTAGTGCTACCGTTTCCCCGAAAATAAGACCTAGCGCGATTGTCGATGATGACTGCAATAAGCCCTACCCTGTTTCCCTGAAAATAAGACCTACAAGGACTTTAACTAGGGCTTATTTGTGTGGGGGGGTGCTTATATTGCAGCCATCCCTGACAATCATGCTAGGTCTTATTTTTCGGGGGAAACAGGGTATTTATCTTGACAGAGAATTTAGGTAAAGAAAATGATGAGCTCAGTTTTGGATAGATTGAGTTTGTAGTGCGACATCCAGGCCGATATGTCTGCTAGTAAATTAACGATACGTGAGGAGACTGAAGGAGTGAGCTGAGGGGTAGAGAGATAGATTTGGGTGTCGTCATCATAGAGATGGTATTGGAAGCCATGGGAGGCTATTACCTGACCCAGGGAGGTCTAGATGGAGAATAGGAGGTCCAAGAACAGAACCTGGGACCCAGACAGAGAAAGGGAAGAGGAGAGGAGTTGTAAGTGACACTGAAGGTCCGGTTGGATAAATAGGATGAGAACCAGCAAAGAGTACAGTCACGGAGACCAAAGGCGTGGTGCTTTTTGAGGAGGAGGGGGGTGATCCACTGCGTCAAAGGCAGCAGAGAGGTCTAAGTAGTACAGAATCGTGTCCATTGGATTCAGCGGTTAGCAGATCGTTTGAGTTTTAGGAGAGCAGTTTCCGTGGAGTATTGAGGGTGCCCACTCCCTCAGGGTTGCCAACTGTCAGTAAATTTACAAACATTTTGTAAAATCTGTAATTTTTGCATCTGTCCATTTAGGGCATGCAATCTGAAAGTCCATAATGGACAGATGATAAAATTACGGATTTGACAAAATGTTTGTAAATTTACTGACAGTTGTCAACCGCATGGTGCTGTGGTACCATGAGGATTCAAATGTGTGTTTGCAGAAACGTAATGGTGCCATTAACTAATGGGCTGCGTGTTTCTGTGCCCAGGCGCAATTTTGCACATATTCCTGATGTGCACAGATGTGAGCCTAAAAACCTAAACCCAACAAAATGTAACATTTAAAAAACACAAAATTATACATCAAATGCGGTTCCTGTATTCATTTTATTTTTTTCTTATTTTAACCTAGTAATCCTTCCACCAACTGTTCCTGTTCTAGGAAAAAATTCCCACAAATGGTACTGTATTCAAGAAGCAGTATTGTTAGCATTTACATTAGGACTTAAAACCAACATAACCCCAAAATGGTGGTAAAATATTAACTGCATCAATGACTATTGTGCTATTATTTTGTTATCAAGCCAACTTTATGGCTTTAAAAGCACATTATTTAAACCTTCAAGAAATGGAATCTATTCACCAGTCTTTTGATGGTGACATTTTGACACCTTTTCACACCTGGTAATCTTGCAAACAGACATCCCGTCCCTGCCTATGCATTCATAGTATCTTTAAGAGCCCTAAAGTGGTATTAAACCCAAAAAGAAACATTGCAACTTCCCAATTCTTAGATGTGATGGCCGCATTTGTTCTCTATAGGCTTTTTTTTATGTTCAACTGGTGATCCAGACAGTAAATCTGTTTTCCAACAGTACAAGCAAGCTCTCTTCCAGATGTATCAGTTTACAAGGATGAGACAAAGCATTTACCACTGAAAGGTGCTTACAACGATCAGCTTTTATTTATTCATGTAAAACCTGTATCTCATTGATGAAGATGTGTTTTGTGTTTGTGTCTTTTAAAATAAATAAAAGGATTTAAAACACACACACACACACACACACACACACACACACACACGTTTGCATAACAGTTTATAAAACGTGAGCTGGAGTTTGGCTTCAGTTTGTAACATATTTAAATCTGCTAGTGCATCCAAACACTCCCCTCCCCCCAGACTGACAATGCTGCTGTCTAAAGGTGCCCCTGTGCTCCTTCATCCAGAGTGGGGACACAGATACAGGAGGCGAGTTACTAGCCAGATCACCAGGTAAAAAAAACCACTTGCCGACCAGCCGCTGCAGTTGTACTGCAGCAACATGGCTCGGCTGCGTGAATCACCCTTATGTTACGTACGTCGGTAACAAACGCCCACTAGGGGGAGCTTGTGCGCCGCACCCCAAGCCGATTTGAATGCCCGGCGGTCTTGATCACTGCCGGGCTCCTGCGATTGCTCGAGGCACATGGAGAACAGGGAATTGTGTGTGTAAAACACACAGTTTCCGGTTCTCTGAGGAGCGAACTGACAGATCGTCTGTTCATTTCCCTGAACAGTCCCATCCCCCCCTTCAGTTAGAACACGTACTAGGACACACATTAATCCTTTCACTGCCAGCGACATTTTTACACTAATCAATGCAATTTTAATCACACCGATCGCTGTATTAATGCCAATGGTCCCAAAAAATTTTATGGGAAAAGGACATCAATTGTGTTTGGGAGCCATGTCGCATGACCGCGCAATTGTCAGTTAAAGCAACGCAGTGCCGAATCACAAAAAGTGGTCTGGTCTTTGGCCAGCCAAATGGTCCGGGGCTTAAGCGGTTAATCAGTATAAATGGTCATTCGAAAATGCAATACAAATGCATCACATTACTTTCAAGTTTGTATTCTGTCGTATGAGAATTCGTGACTTTAGTAAATGCAGATTCGTTCTGGGATTAGCATGGAAAAAAAAAAAAAAAACACACAAACACAAACACACACACACACACACACACACACACAAACACTTTCAATAATCTCATCATGTGTATTGGGTATTATAGAAGAATCTGATTATTTGTACTTTCAGTTCCCCTCAGGATGGGACACTGCATTTCCTGTAATAGGGAACTGCAGTAGTTTACATTTTTATGTTTAGTTATCCTTTATGACACCTACAATTTTTAGATTATGGCTGGCCGTAGATGAACAATCAGACTGTCAAAAATCATGTCAGGAAAAAAGAATGTTGTCCAAATATGTACAGTGACATGTTCTGTCTTATGGGCGTGGGAGTAGCACCTGAGCATTGGCTTCCCTCGGGCAAGCTATACAATTGGTTGGGAAACCCCATCCTGACTGTTGTCCCCAAGAGTGCTCAGACAGGTTTACTCGGGGAATGTTGGGAAAAGCTTAAAGGCCTATAGTATGAATTAGAGCTGCATGATTAATCAAATCAAAAAGCGATTCTACCCCTCTTACGATCTTAATAGAGCATTTTCCCAATTCAGTGCAGAGAGTTCTCTTCTCAGCAGCCTGCTGTCTAATGGAAAAAAAAAAAAACAAAAAAAAAAAAAAAAAACCCCACACATCCCAGGTAGCCTGCCAAGTTTTATCACAACATTGGGTAGCTAGAGATAAAGAGGAACATTATAACACTTAAGCCTCGAACACGTGATCGGATTTTCCATAGGCTAAACCTCAGACTTTTGTCCGAAGGCGCGTGCCTGGATTTTTTCCTCACATACAAAAATGGCAAGGAATTGTCGGCCAACAAACATGAACATAGTGACATACTACTTTGTTTTTCAGCTCTTTAGCACCACCCTTTGGGCTTCTTCTGCTAATTTCATGTTGGTAGAAGTTTGGCGAGTGTTGATTTGCGCTTATTTCGAGCTTTGCATTTAGCGCTTTTCAGTTAGTTTCTGAACTGCCGCTCGTCAACCAGACATGTTGCGGAAGCGGAGAAGATAATATGTTATTCATTGTTGGCCTTGGAGTTATTGCTTTGATCCAAGTCCAGTCCAGGAACAGAAGGATTTCTTGGACCAAAAATTGGTTGCTTTATTAAATCGTGACCAATTAAGTCCTATGTCTTTGCTGTGGGAGCTCCAGGAGAATAATTCAGATGATTTTTAGGAATTCTCTGGATGATGGACCCCTGCTTTCACCAACTCTTGGCATTGTTGACCCCCTATATTAAGGAGCAGGACACATGCATGAGTCTTATTTTATTTTTTGGTAGAATAAATAATGATGATTTTGTTATATTTTATATATTTTTGGATGCATAAAATGCACTTTTTGGTCAAGTTCTATTGTCAGATAGCATGTCTAATTTTATATATTTTTTTTTTTATTGTGCATTTAAAAAAGAAAAGTGGAGAATAATACATGTTTTACATCAAGTGACAGTTTGGGAGTAGGCAGTTACATAAAATAAAAATACAATGTAAAATTCACAAGGGACACCAACATAGTTGTAGCTTAGATCTGAAAAAAAAACTACGGGATAATGGTGTTGTGGTAACTTGACCCCTCCCCCCCCCCAAAAAAAAATTATTCTTGATATCTCTAGAAAATGAGAGCCCTTTAAAATGTGTTTGCCATAACTCCATCAGTATCACCAGCAAATCAGCTTCATTATTATCCCATTAAAGAGGAGAATGTGCACTGCATTTCATAATTTGCCACGTCATGAATGTTAATTCTCCATTACGAATGCTACTTTACAAGACCGACCACTTCCAGCTTGTCCTTGCTTCCGAGTATGCGCGTTTGTGCTTTGGACTTGTGTACAAACGCTCGGAAAATCTGGCAGACATTTGTCCACGGAAAATTTTAAAGCCTGCCATTCAACATTTGCCCACAGAAAATCCGACAATTATACGGTGGAGCATACAAAACGGTCGGATTTTCCAACAGCCTGTCATCACACATTTCCCCTCAGAAAATCTGATCGTGTGTACACGGCTTAAGTCCTTTTAGATCAAAAGGGAAGAACTTTGGCCTGTAAATGAGGTCAGTTTAACCACGTAAAAGACTAAACCTTTTTTTAACACTCATTGCTTACAAAGTTAAAAATCTGTATTTTTTGCTAGAAATTTAAAAGAACCCCCAAAACACACACACGTATATATTATATTAGGGTACTCATCTCCACATCGACATCACTGGACTTCTCCCCCCTTCCCCAAATGCCTCCGTCTGCTAACAAAGGGAAGGGGGGAGGAGTCCGGTGACGTTGAAGTTCTGATTGAACGTTAAGGGGTACGGGGGAGGAGCTACGCATGACGCCACCCACTGCTGCCCTACAGAACTAACACGATTGTCGGCTTTACATGCTGTAATTTTTATCATCTTTATGCGAGTAGTTTGTTTAAATACAAAAATCAAATCTTATATTTAAGCGGTGAGCACTTAGATCTTTTCTTTCTACCCATGACCTTGGCGTTCTTGCTGAGATCTAAGGAGACGTGAGAGAAGTTTATAGTCCATGTTAACCCCTTTTGATACCCGCTTGCATGACCAGCTGTTTGCACAGGGATTCATGCCATAAGGCGAGAGTGATTAGTCTCTCTCTCTCTCCTGACTAATGCAGAGTTGCAATGCAAGGAGATCAGCTAAAAGTAGTTGGATCGGTTTGTGCGTTATAATTAATCAAAATGAATTGATAAATATAAAAAAAAAATACATTTTAATGAATAAAGACAAACAGTAAAGTTAGCCCAATTTTTCGAAGCAAAAAATTAGTGATTCTCATTTTGGCCAGAATCATGCAGCTCTAGTATGAATATTTCTAGATCATAGAATGACCAGACTGAAAAGCAGCACATGCTCCGATGTTCGTAGGCATCTTTAATACCTTTCCATCATCAAAACTCCTCTTATTTGTTTTGTTTTTTGTATTACTCTCTCTGTACTGTGTATTGCACAGATAAGACAGAAATCTCAAAAATTTCAGGCTATTGTCAGCCATGTTATTTTTGGATCTTGAAGCTGGTACATATTAGTCTAAAATATTGTAAATTCTGAATACATTTGATATTATAATCAATGTTAGTGAAGAATCTTAAAGAGCTTAAGAGGTACTAAAATAACATTATGGCTAAAAAGAATGCCATTTCTCCGAGTCATGATTGTTTTATATGGTGCCATTTATGCCAAGTAATTGTTTCTGTAAATACACAGATTATTCATACATGGCATACAAAAAAAAAAAAAAAAAAACACATTGCAACATTAAAGAAATAGCAATATCTGCCAGTAATAGAAGGTTTTGATATAAAGGTCTTAAACATTTATATGTGGGCTTAATCCATACGGCTAATGATTCATTTATACTTGCAAGTCAATTATTCGTACTTGCCATTGATTTGTCTCCATACTTATTCACATGCATCTGGGCCACATAGTTTTATGCAAATCCATGTAAATCACAAATCCATTCTTCTATATATGAAGAAACATGTTACCCTCATCACAATAAATCAACGCGACATGCCTGCTCCTTTAAGATGGTTAATATGGATGGCCCGATTTTGTGTATTTTGGAAAACGAGAATTAACTGTTCTCTCTATAAAAAGCATCCAGAAATAAAAAAGGTCCCAGCTTAATTTCAACTGACCCATAAAACGTCTTTATTCATCCTTTCCCGGCATCTCCATGGCATCACAGAGATCTCAATCCTCCTTTTACAAATTACTTAAGAAGACTTGTACGCAGGATGAAGGGAAGTAATTTTGAGGGTGTATCCATCCAGCCCTGCAAGTCATTACACTTTTGCCATGTCTTGGTGAAAATTTTTACAGATATTTGGCTGCGGCTTCTACAGGGCTACAGCTGGTGTTGTCCCCTGATCTTAGTCTTCTACCTGCACAAATATTCTAGAAGAACAAGAGAAGAAAATAGGATTGTATAACCCACGTTAACTACTATGGCTCTGTGTCCCGTGATGTACTTCAAAAGGAAAGGATTTTATAGGTAAGCCGTTTTAAAAATCCTATTTTCTTATCGTACATAACGGGACAGAGAGCCATAGTAGTAGCAATAGCAATGCCAACTGAAGGGAGGGAGACAACAAAAAGTAGGGCAATAAGACTAGAGGACTAATACTGCAGCCTGCAGTACCCTGCGCCCAAAGGCGATATCCTCCCGACCTTTTACATCTATTTGATAGAATCTGGTAAATGTATAGACTGAAGACCAAAGTTGCAGCCTTACAGATTTGAGTCATGGAGGCTTGGTGATGCACTGCCCAGGAAGCACTAACAGCCCTAGAGGAGTGCGTTTTGATTTGTGAGAGTGGAATCTACCTCTAACCATGAGCTTGAATGATTACTTGTCGAATCTATTTAGAATAGTAGATTTCGATGCTGCCTGTCCTTTAGGACCTGCAGGCACCCCGAATAAAAAAACCCATCAGTTTTTGGAATCTGAGCAGTCGTCTTTAACCACTTCCCGCCCAGCCTATAGCAGAAAGACTTGCAGGAAGTGGTTCTGTTATCTTGACTGGGCATCATATGACATCCAGCAGGATAACATGCCAGCACGCGCCCATGGGGGCACGAAGTGCGGCGAGTCAGTGGGACATGCCGCATCTCTGATCGTGATAAGAAAGCCTCTGTCAGAGCCTTCTTACCACGCGATCAGCTGTGACCAATCACAGCATGAACCAGGAAGTGTCAGTAAAAGGCATTCCTCGGTTCGCGCTGACAGGGAGAGCCGGTCGGACTCTACCTAGACTTATTTATTGGGGTGCAGCTCCTGGTTTCACACCAGGAGAAATAGGTTTTCCAGACTCCATAATGTATAACCATGGAGGCTGGCTCTGCATAAACCAAGGTAGAAAACTACCAAACCTGACAGCCCATGCTTCTTCAGAGTGTGGGCCTCAATAGCCAAACCATTAAGTTTATCATTTGTAAAGTAGGATGGAACTTCGGACCTTATGAGAGAAGGTCTGGCCGTGAAGGTAGGGTCCATGGGTTCCCTACTGCCATCTCTACGATCTCTGCATACCAAGATTTCCAGGACCCCGCTGGGGGTCACAAGAATCAACGACTTCCCTTCCTGCTTGATCCTGTGAAGAAGTTGTGGATGCAGGCAGAATAGGAGTGAATGCACAAATCAGTGAGAACCAATTCCACAGGAATAGCAAGGCATCCGTTACGCATGCTAGCGGTTCTTGACACAAAGTTATAATTTTTTTTGTTGATCCTGGATGCAAACAGATCTATGTCTGGGATGCCCCATCTTTGAAAAATTGACAGGAAGATATTGGAGTGAAGGAACCATTCTCCCAGGAAAAACTGCAGGTGACTCAACTAGTCCACCTGCCAATGTTCTATTCCTAGAATGAAAAAACTGTCGATAGGATAAGATTCACCTTTCTCTGGGCCCCACAACTTCTTGTGCCTCCTTGGTGATTAATATAGGCCATTGCTGTGGCATAAACGGATTGACTCCTAGCAAGACAATACCTTAAACGGAACGTCCAGTCTCTCAGAACCAAGTGTTCTGCCTGCTCTGCACCTGGTATTGCCAAGCGGCCTTTCATCCAGGTACTAACCAGACCCGACCCTGCTTAGTGCTCGATCTTGTAGGCTCTCAGGATGATGTGGCTGTAGGCTTTGGATTCAGACACATTGGGAATGTAGAGCTTGAATTCTGTTTCAAGCCGATATGATACTGCTTTGCAGCAGTATATAATGAGACTAAGCATAAAGAACGGCCTTGAATGAAGCCACCATCTTTCCTGACAACCTCACGCAAAATTGAATAGGGGAAAAACATCTTGCTTCGACTGCCTAAACGAGTCCTTTATGGCACTGATCTTAGCCTGGGGTATGAATACCCTTTTCTGGGTGTACCTATGATCAGACACAAGTATCTTCGTGTTTTAAAGAGGATTCCTCTTAGGTTGAGAATCCGAGGTAAACCATAATCGTTATACTGTACCTTGGGCCCTCAATCTGGCTACAAAAGGAGCCAGAACCTTGTACTCAAGGTGTAGCAGCTAGATCAGAAAGCAGAGCTACACACTGAAAAAAGAAGATTTTCTACTTTGAAATAAAACATTACTAGTGAGCGAGGAAATAGGCATATGGAGATATGCATTTTCACGCAAAAAGGGAGAGATTATATTCAGCAATTGAATTTTTGATTTTTGAGATCTAGAATGTCCATTTGAATTTAACCAAACCCCAATCTCTGCTCTTACATGGGGGCAACCATGAACACTTTTTGCCAAAAGATGGTCCAATGCTAGAGAGAAAGATTTCTCTGGATCCTTAGGTACGTTTGATCTGAGAAAACGAGGAGACAGAAACTCTTGGAACTTCAGTTTGTACATCAAAGCTATTGAGGAAGTCCCGCATTCGTCTTGACATTCCTTTTGCCAGATCCGAGATCTGCAGAAGAATTCTCCCTGTTGAGCAAGCGGGGGCACCTCCGCATAAGGAGGCTGCAGTATCTTGTAGGCTTCCTCCATCAAGACCTCTTTTGTCCCTGGGGTTAACCTTGAGGATTACCCTTTGAACCTGACAGCGGAGGTCGTCACGACTGCCTGGAGGCTGATGCCCCTGGCACAGAGGAGAGAGAGAGATAGAGAGATATACACATACATAAAAAAAAAAAAAAAAAAAAAAAAAAAAGTTAAAAAAGGGGTATCTTTCTTTTGTTAGAAATTCTTTGGATATATCCAAAAATATCCCCAGATAGCCGTCTTAGCGCAAAAGGGAAGACTAGCCAGGAGCTTCTTGCATGACGCTTAGCAAAGGTGCAATCTGTCATAGCAACTATTGCAAACATAAAGCTGCCTCCTGGACCTGCTGAGCAGGATAACCTTAATCGTTGAGAAACCAGTTTTTAACCAATTACTGTCAGCGCAGGCTGAAACACTCAACCTGCCAGAGGAAAAAAATAAATAAAAAAAAAAAGGTTTTTTTTTCCCCTCTTAACCACTTCCCAACTGGGGCACGCCGATGTACATTGGCAGAATGTCAGGGACAGGAAAATAAGCGTACAGGTACGTCCCTTTAAATTTGTCGCCATGACATCACGTGCACGCCGCTGGCCAGGACCTCCGCGAGTCCGATTGCGGACTCAAAAAAATAAAATATAATATAATATAATATAATATGGATTGCCGCCATTATTTTGTATGTTTTATACATTTTTTAGGAATATTTATAATAGAAAAAAAAAAAAAAAAAAAAATAAAATAAAAATTTTGCTTTTTTGAAAATGGTCGCTTTTTTTGGTTTATAGCGCAAAAAAAAAAAAAAAAAAAAAAAAAAAAAAACCACGGAGGTGATCAAATACCACCAAAAGAAATGTCTATTTATGGGGGGAAAAAAAAATCACGTTGCACGGCCGCGCAATTGTCAGTTAAAGCGACGCAGTGCCGTATCGCAAAAATTGGTTTGGTCTTTGGCCAGCAAAATGGTCCGGGGCTTAAGTGGTTAATAGGAATTCCAACCTTTTATCCACTGGATTTGAGTATTGTCTGCCAGACAAGTCAAACTTACTCATAAAGGCTTGTGGAGATGCGACCCCATGTCACAGGTGCATATGTGCAGTGTATGCCTGATTTTGGCAGGAATACTACTTGCACACCTGGCTCCAGAAGAAAGAGACAGGAGGTCTCAGAGTCTAAGACTGCAGGTGGCAGTCTGTGTGTACATCTGAAGCATGCAGGTGTAGCCTGCAACCAAAGCAGCATGAAGCCGACAGTGAGTAAGCCAGGAGGCTATCGTTTGTTTATAGTGATGGTGGAACCCCCTGCAAGGGAAGATTACTGTTTGTTTGAACTTTCGTTCCCTTTAAATAAAAAAAGTGAGCTGCCATGCCCTAAAACAGTCTGGAGTGGCAAGTTTCTGGATAACTGCATGCACCACTTGAACCTAATCACCCCGGATCATCACAGGCTATAGTAGCGTTAGTTACTGGTATACCCCACTTAGTGAATTTTCTCTAACTAGGATAAAGTGTGAAAACTTTTTAGAATGGAAAAAACAGGATTTTTAAAAACAGCTTACCTGTAAAACCCTTTTCTTTTACGTACATCAGGGGACACAGAGCCATAGTACTTGCTATGTGGGTTATAGAGCCACTGGCATGCCCCAAGTCAAGAAGTGTACTCCCTATATAACCCCCTCCCACTACTGGGAGTCCTCAGTTTTGTAGCCAAGCAAGTATATACCAAGAAGGGAGGGACCTCTGTGTCCCCTGATGTACATCAAAGAAAAGGATTTTACAGGTAAGCTGTTTTAAAAATCCTGTTTTCTTTCCTTCCATCAGACGACACAGCCATAGTACTTACTATGTGGGATGTCCCATAGCAATGGCAACTGAAGGGATGGAGACAACAAAAAACAGGAGGCCAGAGGACTCATACTGCAGCATACTGCGCCCAACAGCAATATCCTCATGACCTTTAATATCGATTTGATAAAATCTGATAAAAGTATGAACCGAAGACCAAGTCGCGGCCTTACAGATCTGAGCCATAGAGACCTGATGATGCACCACCCAAGAGGCACTAATCACCCTGGATGAGTGTGCTCTTAACAGAAGGAAGAATGTTCTTCTTTAAGCTGAAGCTTGAACAATCACTTGATGAATCCATTTGGAAAATAGTGGATTTTGACCCTGTCTGTCCACAATTTGGACCCTCTGGCAGTACAAACAAAACATGTATTTTGAGAACCAGAGCAGTCGCCTTTAGACTCCGATTGCTCTTACTACATCAAGGGAACGTAGGGCCTTCTCTTCCCTAGATACCTTGGTTTAAATGAAAACCTGTTACCACTTTTGGTAGGAATTCAGGATGAGGACATAAAATCACCTTATCCTTATGCATGATCAAATATGGCTCTTTACAAGACAGAGCCTCTAGTTCCGATACTCTTCTAGCAGAAGAAACGGCAACCAGAAAGATTATTTTTGTCAAAAAGAATGAAGTGAATTTCTCGTAAAGGCTCAAACGGCTGGATTCTGCAAAGCCGATAAGACCAATTTTAAATCTCAAGGGTTTAGAGGTGCCTTGATGGGGGGATTAATCCATGTTACCCCCTGAATAAGCCAAGTACCAAGACTGGGAAGAAAGAGGCCATTGAAAAAACACTGACAAGGCCGGCATCTGGCTTTTGATAGAAGTCAAGGCCAGCTTCATTTCAGATACCGTTTGCAGGAAATCAGGGATCCTGCCTATGACATACTTCCTGGGGTGCCAACCCCTGGATCCACACCAAGGTTTGGATCTAGTCTGGTTTAGACCTGAGACTGAATGATCTATTAAAAGGTAGATCGTCTAAATAGGCTAGGACCGTTATGCCTTGGGCCCTTAATCTGGCTAAAGGAGACTCCAGAATCTTTCAGAACACCCGTGGTGCCTCTGGCTAAACTGAATGGCAGGGCCACAACTGAAAATGATGATTTAATATTTCAAAGTGCAGAAATTTCTGGTGAGTGGGAAATATTGGCACGTGGAGATATGCTTCTTTGATATTGATTGAAGCCAAGATCTCCCCTCCTTGCAGGATGGACACAACCAGATTGACTCCATGCGAAAGGATCAGATGCTTAAGTGCCAATTCAGATCTTTGAGATCTAGAATGGGTCTTACCTCTCCTTTTGGTTCTGGAACCGTAAAAGGTTTGAATCAAAAACATGTGCCTTATACCACTAAGGGAACCTCTGATATCACCAACTGGGATAATAGATGATCCAGAGCCAGAAAGAGAGACTTCTTTTTCTCTAGATCCTTGTGAACATTTGCCCTTAGAAAAAAAAAAAAAACATGAGGAGATAGAAACTCTCGGAACTCTAGCTGTAACCTAGAGAAAACTGCAGAAGCCACCCGTCTTGACATTGTTCCTGCCAGATCTTTGGGAAATGCAGGAGCCTTCCCCCCCATCTCTTTATAAGGAGACTTTAGCATCCTAGTTTGTGGGCTTTCTGCCCCAAGATCTCTTTTGACCCTGGTGCTGCCCTTGGGGTCTTCCCCTTGAACTTGACAATTTAGGCTGTCGAGACTGCCTAGAGGCTGTTGCCCCTGACACAGGAGAGGCAGCACTCTTAAAAAAGGAGAATTATTTGAACTTCTTTACTGGTAAAAAGAGCTTTTCTCAGAAATCCTTTGGCTGTATCTTATGCAGATCCTCTTCAAATAGCCGTTCACCATGAAAAAGGGAAAACTGGCTAGGAGCTTTTTTTTTTTTTTTACAGGGTGCTTCGGCTGACCAGCTTTCAGCCATAGAACTCTGCGGGAATGCACTAGTCCAAGCATAAGCCGTGAGGCTTAAATTATAAAATCTTTCATAGCATCTACTGTGAAACATAGTGCGTCTGATACCCCAGCCCATTATTGGGCCTGCTGATCAGGCAGACTTAAGTATCTCCACAAACTGTTCCTTAATGGACTGGGATACACTAATTGCAGCAAGAACTGGCTGCACCACTGAACTTGCTAAAGACATATTGCTTTTAGAAAGAAGTTCCAACTTTTTATTGGCTGGAACCTTTAACATCAGCGCATTATCCACCGGACATGTGAGATTCTTGCTCACTGGAGGAGAATTTCCTAGGAGGATAATATTGTTTATCCGGATGTTCCCATTCAGAATACATAAGCCTTTTAGCCATGCAAAAATAGGAAAAAACATCGCCAGATGGGGGAGGTTCTAATGAACCCAAATTAGAGGTGGGTTCCTCAAGAGCCTGCGCTGCAGGCAGCAAAAAGGTTGAACAAACCAATTTAGTAAGGGAGTGCACAAGCAACCTGTCTTGTGATGCTACTCCTATATTAGGATCCTCGGAAGGGGATATAGAAGTATCTTCAAAATATTTGGAAAGATCTACCTGATCCCCAGCCTCCTGCACCTCAATAAGAAGGTCCTAAGCACTAGATGGGAATCTGCTATGTTTAGCCCCACTATGGAAAGACATCATAGCATCAATCTTCTTTCCAAATTACAAATGGTAGAAGAAAAAAAAAAAAAAAACCCACACACCACACTCCTGTGCGATATATACAGGGACTGAAGTGTCTAGCGCAGCTGCAACACCAGTTCCCCCTGATGGATCAATCTGACCAGCCGCGTCCCTCTCAAAAGGAGGATTACATTCTTTTGGATATGGATTTCGTTTATTGTGAAACCATTGACCCCTTTAGGAAAAAAAAAAAAAAAAAAAAAAAAAAAAAAAAAAAAAAAAAAAACTTAGAGGAGTTCCTGGTCCCAATACTACTCATAGCCTGAAGCATAAAGCAGAGGCACTACCAGCAAAGGAATGTACACTGCAAGGCTATAGTCCAGCGCCATTAGCTATTAATCCTAGCCTGGCAAGTACAATGTGTCAAAGGGAAATGCCTGTGTCACCAACCTGAAACAAGCCATCCTCCTGCTCTGTCCCTGCCAGGCAGCAGCTTCACATACATTGCTTTAACAATTTCCTGCACATGTGGCCGGTGTCTGACTCCATTAGCCACGCCCCATCCACACGAATTATGCCCCCCTTTCCTTTCAAAGGAAAGTGTTTTCCCTTGCGAGCGGCATCCTGTGAAACAGCAGACATGGTGGGGGCTCGGTCTGTATCAATTTTTTTTTTTTTTTAAAAGGAAACTGCTTTGGCATATCAATCATCTGAAGGGAAGAGGGAAAAAAAAAAAAAAAATCAACATAGGGGGCGCAAGAGGAGGAGAATCAGACCCCCCTTTCTTACCGGGAGGATCGACTCGTGGCCAGAGGACAAATTAAGGCTTCTGCGCTGTTTCCAGCATCAGGTCGGCGAGTGCTCAATACAGCCCCCAGTGGTGACACAGGCATGACAGCATTATACATAGGAGAAATTCCTGAGAAATTCTCCCTTATCTTTCCTCGCAGCAGGGTTATCTGAGATAAACCCAATCTTCACCCTTCACGGTGGGCTCCGAAACCTTCAAGAACAGGGGAACTTTGGGTTAACAACAATCCTGGACCTGCGATAGCACCCTGCCAGTAAAAACAAAAAACAAGACAAAAAAAAAAAAAAAACACCCCCACACAACACTTTATGGCCTTACTACCAAAAAGTACTGGATCCCAGGGTGCAGCTCTCTAAAAGAGAAGCGTTCGCAAGCAAAACTTTTTTTCTTCGGACATGAGGCCCGGGTACCATTCATTTAGCCCATGAAAAGACATCAGAACGGATCCGTTCAGCATGGCTAGCCCCAGCAAAGAAGCTTCCAGTGGAGCTCAGCACAGCACATCTTTACTCGTGACCAACACCTTAGACACTGGTGAAAAAACTGAGGACTCCCAGTAGTGTGAGGGGTTATACAGGGAGTAGACTTCTTGCCTTAGGGCATGCCAGTGTCCATCACCTATCAGTGGCCTTATAACCACATAGTAAGTACTATGGCTCTGTGTACCCTGATGTAATAAAATAAAGAATGCTTATCTGGGAGATCCTCCAGATACAAAAACATTTTTCCCAACAAAGAATGGACAGGAAAAAAGCATGCACAGCTTGAGGAGTCTTTAGCGAAACCAAACACTCAGTTAAGTGTACATAAATGCAGAGCGGATTATACAGCAAGAAATTGTACCAAGAATCTTACAGATTGTGAAAGATTACTCTCCCGCAATTGACACCAAAGAAGAGGAGTCATCAGCCTCACCACAATCCCCTGTGTGAATAATCTTCTCCTGTCCCTAGTTCCTCAGTCTGAGGGTCTTAGGAAAATGGAAGAGAACCTGTCACATTTTGACCACACTGGGATGTGATTAAAATTTGCTAACTTTTTTATTAAACCTACCATGGCTGAGGAAAAAGTAAAAATGAACAAGGGCTGCAGTGTTGAAAACAGTTGCAAACATTTCATGGCCCCGGTGCTCACTCAGGGGGAGGATGCCATTTCAAGAGTAGGCTTTCCAGAGCTTGAGGGAGACCCTTTTAGCTCCTTTTTTGGGGGTGTTTGAACCTCCTCTTCTGAATATAGCCCGATGCACAAAGCAGAGGTACTACCAGAAGAAATCGCATCCATTGCTTGTGCAATAGCCAGCCACTGCTATTAATGCTCAGCTCGATGCAATAGTAAATGTGTCAAAAAGAATGCTTGTGTCACCAACCTCTTTCATACTCCTCTACGCTCCTGTGTCCCTCCGCAGCTTGCAGCAATAACACTAGTGCTTTTAAAAACAAACACTCTTTCTCGCGATGGGCGCTGAAGGACGCCAATGCCACACTAAGCCCTACCCCATCCGTCGCCTATAGCCCCCCCTCTCTTAAAAAAAAAAAAAAAAAAAAAAAGTTTTCCCGTATGAGCACGTGCCTCTGATCCTATGGGATCTTACAGAGTAGGGAGATAATGGCGAGGAGAGCCTGGAAGCCGCCGACTAGTGCCACCCCCACCCCCTCCAGACTTACCAGAGGTCTACTGCTGCCTGGAGGAAATGGAAGCTTCTGCTCCGGACACATCGTGAGCTCTCTGAAGAGGAAGAGTGAGAAGGTATGTGCTCTATACAGCCCCAGTGGTGACACATAAGCATGACAACATTTACTAACTTAAAAGAGATATTCATAAGAAAATTTAAAAATTTCTTAGAAAAACTCTACTTACCTTTCCCGCCACAGGGTTTTCTGTGGCAAAACCAACAGATCCAATCTTCACCCTTCACGGTGGGTTCCGTTAAAACCTTCAGGCGCTGGGGATTCGAGGAAACCCACATTCCTGGACCTTTAATAGCACCACCGCCAGTAAAACTTTATGGCCTTACTACCAAAAGTACTGGATAAAAAGAGAAGCGTTTACAGGCAAAATCTCGTTTCCTAGGACACGAGGCCAGGGTACCATTCAATTCGGCCTAAAAGACACTTTGAATGGATCCGGCTGCATGGCTAGCCCCAGCAAGGAATGCTCCAGTGGAGCTTAGCACAGCTTTACTTGTGACCAACACCTTAGACACTGGCGAAAAAAAAAAAAAAAAAAAAAAAAAAAAAAGATACTCCCAGTAGTGAGAAGGGTATAGAGAGTGCACTTCTTATCTTAGGACGTGCCAGGGTCCATCACCTGAAGGTGGCCTATAACCCACATAGTACCTACTATGGCTCTGTATCCTGTGATGTGCGATAAGAAAAGCATCCTGTTCCAGTACAACTGCCACCTACTGGGGGTGATCACTACAGGGCTTGTGTCTCAAAGGTTCAGAGGTGTGCATTCCCCCAATCTTTCTGGTGCAAAAAAAAAAAAAAAAAAACCCTTGAGGTCAGTAATCAACTGGAGGCTCAACATGATTATCTCCAGATACCAATTCAACATTGGTCTCTGCAGACCATCTCAGATTCAGTTCTTCCTGAAGACTAAATGCTGTCCAGTGACCTAAAAAGGCATACCGTATATACTCGAGTATAGGCCGACCCGAATATAAGCCGAGGCCCCCAATTTACCCCCAAAAAAACTGGCAAACTTATTGACTCGTGTATAAGCCGAGGGTGAGACATGCCTGTCCATCCCTGTGTGTGTGTCCGTCCATCCCTGTGTGTCCGTCCATCCCTGTGTGTCCGTCCATCCCTGTGTGTCCGTCCATCCATCCCTGTGTGTGTGTGTGTGTGTCCATCCATCCATCCATCCCTGTGTGTGTGTGTCTCCATCCATCCATCCCTGTGTGTGTGTGTGTATCCATCCATCCCTGTGTGTGTGTGTCTCCATCCGTGTGTGTGTGTGTGTGTGTGTGTGTGTGTGTGTGTGTGTGTGTGTGTGTGTCCAGCCTACCTGTGTCCCGAGCCTTTGTCCCGAGCCTCCGTCCCGTGCCTTGCCTCCTTGCCTCCGTCCCGTGCCTTGCCGCCGTGCCTTGCCTCCGTCCCGTGTCGTGCCTTGCCTTGCCTCCGTCCCGTCCCGTCCCGTGCCGTGCCGTGCCTTGCCTCCGTCCCGTGCCCTCTTCGTCGGCGCCTCGGCGGCCATTGTAAAATTCAAAAGCCTCCGCCTGTGATAGGCGGAACACTGAATTTCCCAGCAGCCTGTGTTCCGCCTATCACGGACATCGTATCATCCTCGTCCGTAGTACGAGGATGATACGATGTCCGTGATAGGCGGAACACAGGCTGCTGGGAAATTCAGTGTTCCGCCTATCACAGGCGAAGGCGGAGCCGGAGGCGCGGCTTTTGAATTATAGAATGGCCGCTGTCTGTCTGCTCGACACGCTGATCGAGCGGGCAGACAGCGATGACTCGAGTATAAGCCGAGGGGGGCACTTTCAGCCTCAAAAAAGAGGCTGAAAATCTCGGCTTATACTCGAGTATATACGGTAAACTTCACATCGCCATAAAATGTTCCTATTAGTTGCATCTCTTGGAAATCTTTCTAGCAGCCATAGCACTGCTCAGGGACTGAGGTATTACAATCCACCAATACCTCAATGATATTCCAATTCTAGCACACAGCAAAAAGACAAGTTTCTTCATAAGGAGGTAAGAAGTCTTATCATTCTCACCAGTTTTAGGTTGATCAGAACGTTCGCAAAAGCTTAGGACTCTATTGAAGCCTATTTCACTACAGTCAGTTCAACTATTCTCTCCCAACAGAAGGGATACAGGTTGTCAGACAATGGGTCAAGGATGCCCTCTCAGTTCACAATCATTCTGCGACACAGTGCCTTAAGATACAGTGCCTTGCGAAAGTATTCGCCCCCCTTGAACTTTTCAACCTTTTGCCACATTTCAGGCTTCAAACATAAAGATATAAAAATTGTATTTTTTGTGAAGAATCACCAACAAGTGGGACACAATTGTGAAGTGGAACGAAATCTATTGGATTTTTGAAACTTTTTTTAACTAATAAAAAAAATGAAGTGGGGCGTGCAAAATTATTCGGCCCCCTTGTGTTAATACTTTGTAGAGCCACCTTTTGCTGCGATTACAGCTGCAAGTCGCTTGGGGTATGTCTCTATCAGTTTTGCACATCGAGAGACTGAAATTCTTGCCCATTCTTCCTTGCAAAATAGCTCGAGCTCAGTGAGGTTGGATGGAGAGCATTTGTGAACAGTAGTTTTCAGCTCTTTCCACAGATTCTCGATTGGATTCAGGTCTGGACTTTGACTTGGCCATTCTAACACCTGGATACGTTTATTTGTGAACCATTCCTTTGTAGATTTTGCTGTTTTGGATGATAAATCTCCGTCCCAGTTTCAGGTCTTTTGCAGACTCCAACAGGTTTTTATCCAGAATGGTCCTGTATTTGGCTGCATCCATCTTCCCCTCAATTTTAACCATCTTCCCTGTCCCTGCTGAAGAAAAGCAGGCCCAAACCATGATGCTGCCACCACCATGTTTGACAGTGGGGATGGTGTGTTGAGGGTGATGAGCTGTGTTGCTTTTACGCCAAACATATCGTTTTGCATTGTGGGCAAAAAGTTCGATTTTGGTTTCATCTGACCAGAGCACCTTCTTCCACATGTTTGGTGTGTCTCCCAGGTAGGTGGCTTGTGGCAAACTTTAGACGAGACTTATTATGGATATCTTTGAGAAATGGCTTTCTTCTTGCCACTCTTCCATAAAGGCCAGATTTGTGCAGTGTACGACTGATTGTTGTCCTATGGATAGACTCTCCCACCTCAGCTGTAGTTCTCTGCAGTTCATCCAGAGTGATCATGGGCCTCTTGGCTGCATCTCTGATCAGTCTTCTCCTTGTCTGAGCTGAAAGTTTAGAGGGACAGCCAGGTCTTGGTGGATTTGCAGTGGTCCGATACTCCTTCCATTTCAAAATGATCGCTTGCACAGTGCTCCTTGGGATGTTTAAAGCTTGGGAAATCTTTTTGTATCCAAATCCGACTTTAAACTTCTCCACAACAGTATTACGGACCTGCCTGGTGTGTTCCTTGGTCTTCATGATGCTCTCTGCGCTTTCAACAGAACCCAGAGACTATCACAGAGCAGGTGCATTTATACAGAGACTTGATTACACACAGGTGGATTCTATTTATCACCATCAGTCATTTAGGACAACATTAGATCATTCAGAGATCCTCGCTGAACTTCTGGAGTGAGTTTGCTGCACTGAAAGTAAAGGGGCCGAATAATTTTGCACGCACCACTTTTCAGTTTTTTATTTGCTAAAAAAAGTTTAAAATATCCAATAGATTTCATTCCACTTCACAATTGTGTCCCACTTGTTGGTGATTCTTCACAAAAAATTAAAATTTATATCTTTATGTTTGAAGCCTGAAATGTGGCAAAAGGTTGAAAAGTTCAAGGGGGCCGAATACTTTTGCAAGGCACTGTAATTGTTGCACTGGCTCCTACAATGTCCAATGTCTCTTTCGACAGGGATTTCTTCAGCAGTAGTTCAGATCCTTGAAACAGCAAATCTTCCTTACTCGCCCTATGAAAGCCAGCATGTGGTAATGAACTCGCAAGTGAACCTCACAAGTTTCCACTCTATTTGTAAAGCAGATCACACTTGCTATGAATGCCAGTAAATGGCTGGAGTAGCGACGATACGGAATCACTGGGACTTTGACACTGCTCGGTCTGTGTTGAATATGCTGGAACACAGGGCAGCAGACTGTGCCCTTTAGATCTTAGGTACCCAACACTAAATTTATAAGTGTGCCCACAGAGAAGGCACATGCATTCTTTGGCGTTTTTTTGGATCAGTCATATTTTTTGGTCAGGTAACACAGACACGTTTGGAGCCATTGTGCTATATGCTGGGTGGCTCCCCTTCTGTCCACCTGCTCTCACCTATCAGAATGCATGTACCTCTACTGTGGGGACACTTTTGCTTTTAATGCATGCTGTTAGACTGGTTATTTGGTTGTCTGCAGGCTGGTGGCAAGTTAAGCTTGGGTTTATCCTTGGCCTTATGTGTACCTTTAGATCTTCACCTTCATATTACGGGCTCGCTGGACAGGTAAGTGTCCTTATTAAAAAGTCAGCAGCTACAGTGTGTGTAGCTGCTGTAGCAATATTGGAACTACCACTATTCTCTAGGGTTTTTGCTTCCAGAAAACATAATATTGGGGAATTTACATAATCTTCAAGCTGAAATGATTTTTTAACCATTTCCCATCCCGCGCATAGTAATATGACAGCTGCCATCCCGAGCCCACCGCGTCATTAGGGAGCCAATGTGCATGCCCAGCGGCTGCAATGTGCACCAGGCACCCACAATTGCTTGTCTTAGAGCAGGGACGTGGATCTGTATGTGTAAACACACAGATCCAGGTCCTGTCAGGGGGGAGAGGAGACAGACCTTGTGTTCCTTGTATATAGGGACACCGGTCACCTCCCCTAATCAGTCCCCTCCCCCCACAGTTAGAATCACTCCCTAGGTAAAGCATTTAACCTCTTGATCGCCCCTAGTGTTAACCCCTTCCCTTCCCTGACAGTGACATTTTTACAGTAATCCGTGCATATGTCCGATATGTCCGCTGCAATATCACAGTCCTGACCAAAAAAAAAAAAGGCATAAAACTATCCCCTATTTTGTAGGCGCTATAACTTTTAGCGCAAAAAAAAAAAAAAAAAGCAACAAAAAAATAAATAAATAAAACCAAGCAGGAGGTGATATCAAATACCACCAAAAGAAAGCTCTATTTGAGGGGGGGGGGGCTGGGTGGTAATGATCTCAATTTAAAATTTCATTTGGGTACTGTGTTGCATGACCGCACAATTGTCATTGGCAATGTTACAGCGCTGAAAATTGGCCTGGGCAGGAAGGGGGTGAAAATGCCCTGTATTGAAGTGGTTAAACACATGTGGCAAAAAAAATGCCAACTCAGAATCCCAGCAGCAATTTACAGTGGATATAAAAAGGTATACACATCCCTGTTAAAATGTCAGGTTTTTTTTACATCACAAAAAGACAAGGATAAGACTTTCAGGCTTCTTCCATTCCTGTAGGACAAGATCCTTCAGAGACTGATGGAGTGGGAATACCCTGGAGAGAGCCTTACCCAGCCCTCTGTATACTTTGTCTTGTACAGAGGTTATTTTAGGGGTTTCTGGGATCTCCTCAGTAGCATATATTGCCTGTAGGAGTCCATCCAGATCCTCTACTGTGAAGAGGTGTCTCCTTGGCCTGAACTCTTCCTGCGTCTGACTTAGTTGGTCTGGATCCAGCTCTGCATCCGAGCTGTGTTCAGACCTAACTAGGCTATCCAAATCCCCCTACCCCATCTTCCTCGGCTATCTGGGCAAGAGGGAGGGACTGTGAGGGTAGGATAAGGGCACTAGGTCCCCCTCCAGAGAGGCTTTCCTGGGAAGATGTGCCTTCTCTAGGGGTGAGCTCCTCTGTCTCAAGGCCCTGGGCTATCGACTGCTCAGCGGCATCACGGAAGGCCTTAACAGTTGCCAACATTTCTGTTTGCATAGATGAGAAATTTCCAGGGGGGGGGGGGGAGGGGGGGGGGGGGTTGGTTGTACTCGCCGGGCCCCGACCTGGATCTGCCCGCAGTAGTTGCCTTCCCTTCCTCTTGCTCCATGAGGAGGTAAGCAGGGTCCTGGGCTGCTGATACCGCTGGTGTGGCAGGTATAGCCAGCCGACCACTTCTCACTGCCTGCTCTGCACTCTACGCCGCTCTCCACACTTCTTCCTGGTGTTGTCACCACTTTGGGGTTGTGCTGTGATCTCAGCTCCGCCCACTTCCTGTGATGCGGTCTCAACTCAGAGTGAGGCTTTAAAGACAGGACTTTCTGTAATCAGCAATGTGGAGAGCAGGCAGGTGGAATCAAACAGCCTCAGCGATGGCGCGCACTCCCCGCGGCCAGCGCGCTGGTGCTGACATGGGGGCGACCTGTGAGAAAGGACAAGCCTTACAGGTTAGTTCAGCCCTCCCTGGCCTCCCTAAAACCTGTCTCAACTGGGGACCGTCATACCCTCCCGGTCGCTCGGTTAGGAAATAAACAAACATGCCGCTGTGTTCGGGAGAAACACAATCAATACTGAGGATTAAGGGGGAGGGTGGGGACTTATAATAAAGCTGTCATGTGATTGTGTTTCCTGTAGGGAGGAGCCCTGATCTCTCAGGTGTGCCGCCCTGGAAGGTTAAAGGAGAAACATATCTTTTGGAATTATGGCCAAAAAGTTCAACCTTGGTATCAGACCAGAACACATTTTCCCACATGCTTTTGGGAGACTTCAGATGTGTTTTTGCAAACTTAATCCGGGCTTGGATGTTTTTCTTGAAAAGAAAAGGCTTCCGTCTTGCCACTCTACCCCATGGCCCAGACATATGAAGAATATGGGAGATTGTTGTACAATCACACAGCCAGTACTTGCCAAATATTCCTGCAGCTCCTTTAATGTTGCTGTAGGCCTCTTGGCAGCCTCCCTGACCAGTTTTCTTTTTGTCTTTTCAATTTTGTTGTGCCATATTTTCTCCACTTCACAAGGACTGTCTTTCACTGTGTTCCATGGTATATCTAATGACCTGGAAATTATTTTGTACCCTTCTCTTGACCGATACCCATTAACAATGAGATCACTCCGATGTACAGTACAGGCTGTAACAACGTCCCGCCTCCTGTGATAGACAGCACACTGATCCAATGCTGGGAAATTGAATCAGTGATGTGCATCATAGGAGGCAGGATTATGTTGTTGCTGCGGCCGCCCAGCCCAGGAAATTTCAATCCAGCTCTATGACACAGCAGGAGATCGCCGCTCTGATCCGGGCACTCGTAAGACTGCATTGATCTCTTGTATCATGTCTGCAGTCTCTGACTGACTATCTCCTGTATCATATCTGCTAGAGGTGCACCGAATGGAAAGTTTGCTAATACTATTAGCAGTGTGTTTAAGTAAGAGATACAAGAGATGGTCAGATACTGCAGACTGCATTTTTCTTGCACTAAAAAAAAGGTGCCAATAAGTCAACAGTAAAAAAAAAAAAAAAAAAAAAAAAAAAAAAATCATTAATATATACATATAAAATTTCTCTGTTCACTAAAGCCTTGTACACATGTACCGTTTTTGGCAGGGAATTGTCTGTTGACAGACTGTTGTCCTAAAACCTTACCATTAGTACGCTACTTTTGACAATTGTTGTCCAATTTTCGGCCAACAAATGTTGGATGACAGGCTAGTAAAGTTTTGGTAGACAACGGCTTGACAGATTCTCATATGGTCATTACATAAATTCGTCACACAAAAGTCAAAAGTACAAACATGCATGCTCGGAATCAATGCTCACCCAACATTAACAGAAGGTGCCCAAAGGGTGGCGCTCAAGAGCTGAAATTCCTCGTAGCACATCACTACGTTTGTGTTTGTAGCACGACAATTGTGTACCATTAGTATGCAAGACAAGATCCTGGCACATGCCCTTTTGACCAGAATCAGACACTCTGTTGGCCAATCGGACCATGTGTATGAGGCTTAAAAAGTCCAAAACTTTGCCCCATCAGCTTTCACAACTATACCATGGGCCTCATAATCGGGTTGGTGATGCAGCTCTTCAGAGCAGTTATACATCTGAGGCAGCCAAGCAAACTTTTCTAAATTAAATCTTATAATAGTAAGCGTAGTCTATAACTAGCGTGCCCACTGTTTGAGTTCTTAAAATGCTGTAGCACTGAAAATTTTATGCTGAAGGCAGCTGTTCGAGTTGCAATTACTGCTGCAAAGTGTCTGAGAGATTAGAGCACTTGGACATGCTAAGCCCTTTCTTCAGTTCCTGATCAACAGAGTTATCCTCATTCCATAAGCTGGACTTTCTACACAAAGTGAAATCCAGGTCCTACATGCACCATATAGACCAGGGGTGCTCAACCTTTTGAAGAGCAAGGGCCACTTAAGTGATTTGGGCCACAGTGAAATGAAATGATTTGGTAACCGCACGGGCCCCCTGGATTGGGGGGGGGGGGGCGCACTATTGCAACCCCTAACCCTTTACTAGTGGTTGGTAGAGGGGGGTGGGGTGGGAAATGTCATAAAAAAACATTTTACAACCACCAAAAAAAAAAAATAAAAAAAACGTGCACCAAACTCGCAGGATAGTTAGTTATAGCTAGTTTGAGGTCAAGGGCCACATCAGAGAGCTCCGCGAGCCACAGTTTGCGCATCACTGATATAGACTCACAGAGTAGAAGTATCTAATTACAGAATGACACTTATGGTGGGGATAAAAAAAAAAAAAAAAAAAAAAAAGTATAGACAAAATGTCCTGGAGGGTTAGGCAGGGGACAGAGTCAAACAGTGTGATACATGCCTCCCTTTAGAATAAAGTTCCATAAAAGTAAAATGAAAGCTCGCTGTGCAGGTAAAGCCAGCCCTGCAGTAGAAGATTTCCGTATGAACCGTCTGTCCGTGTTCATCCGATCCGCTCTGCAGACGGATTGAAAAATAGGATTTTCCTCCGCCTGCAGAATCGGATCATAGCGGAGGCGAACGATAGCGGGTGTCTGCGGATGTGCATCCGCGGACACCCGCTATCCCATGGGGATGCATGCATGTCTGTATTTCATGCGCAAACGGATGGATGAAATACGGACATACTGTCCGCATGTGTGAAAGGGGCCTTAGGCTTTATTTCAGTTTATTTTCACCTGCACACATCCCATCCTAGAGTAACACTCAGGGGTTGATTTACTAAAACTAGAGAGAGTGTAAAATCTTGTGCAGCTCTGCATAGAAACCAATCAGCTTCCAGGTTTTTTTTTGTCAAAGCTTTATTGAACAAGCTGTTAGAAGCCAACTTGCTACCATGCACAGCTGTACCAGATTTTACTGTATATATGGAGCAGCAGCATTGTCATCCTAAACTGCTCTGCTGGTTTGAACTACAAACACTCCAGCTGCTGTCCACCCTCATTGGATAGATTGATAGCAGTGGGAGCCATTGGCTGACTCCTGCGGTCTGTCACTGGATGCAGCAGCAGGACTTGTGAGTGTACCTGCATGGGTGCCCCCATGAAAAGCTCTGTGGGGGCACCCGATGTAGAAGAGGGGCCAGGAGCACCGCCAGGGCATCTCAGAAGAGGATTGGAGTTGCTCTGTGCAAGACCCACAGAGCAGGCAAGAATAACGTGTTTTTTTTTGTTTTTGTTTTTTTAAACAAAACAAACCTTTACAATCACTTTAAGAGCCGGTTCACACAGCGGGCGATGCGAGGCGACACGACTCGCCTCGCTCTCGCAAGTCGCCCCCGTTCTGTACAATGGAACCGTTCTGAGAGGAGCGACTCGAGTCGCTCCGACTCAGAAAAAAGGTTCCTGTACTACTTTTGGGCGACCTCGGGGCGACTTGCATTGACTTCTATACAGAAGTCATTTGCAAGTCGCCGCTGAGGCCGCGGCAGGTCGCGGCGAGGCAAGTCGGAGTCGCCTCGCCTGCAGTGTGAACCGGCCCTTTTGCTAGCCCACTTTTCTTAACACAACAGAAAAAGTTCATACAGTAAATCAATCAGTTTCCCAAACCAGGGTTTCCACTATCAACATAAACAAGGTTCAGCCTCGTGACTTTCTAGCAGCGCCACTACTCAGGCATTTTGCCTTTGTCCTCCAGACCAAACACAGGACCTCAGAGCTCCCATAGAGAGGAAAAAAAAAAAAAAAAAAAAAAAAAAAAAATCTATACCTCTTCCAGATCCTTGCTGCTCTGTCACCAACTGCCCCTGCACTGTGCAGATGTTCATGCTCTGGCTGCCCTGTGCAGCCTCAGAGTCCCGAGGAGGGATTGGAGTCCCCCTGACTCCTATACAGAGAGCACCTGTCTCTAGGATGGAGCCCTGAACTATTGTTAGGTCCTAGATTATAAGGCTGTGAACACCTGCACACTCGGCCTGCAGGTTTCTGGCAAGAGACACACAGGAGAACTGACATTCTGGAGCCCCTCAAACTGTATTCTTGAGAATACTTATGTTTTTACAGTGGCAGGATCTCGTACTGTCACATTCTACAGAGGAGACGTTTTATAATTCACTGAAGGCAGGTGGTTAAGCTGATAAGATTGTTTGAGATTTCTTTTCACTGCACTATCTCCGGAACTCACAAAGAAGATGTCAGGGTGTGGCTTACAGGTCTCCATTGTCGGCCGCTGTCATTGGTCAGACCAAGAGGAAGTTACGCCTGCGCTTGCTCGGGGGGTTCCGTCAGATTTTGTATTGCTAAAATTTGAGCTGTGAACTGCACTTGCAGGAGCAGACAGTCTGGTATGTAGCTTTTAATGCAGAAGAGATGAAGAAGAGACTTCTGCATTAAAAATACAGCCTGTCCGCCTATTTTTTTTTGGAACCTAAATATCCACTTTATAAAGCTGATACATATTACATCGATTTGGGGCTTAGATATCCGTAAATAAAAAGGGAAATTTTACCACTCTGAGTTGTGAACGTTGCACTTGTGAGAAGATTTAGCATTCTGATTCTGTGTAGTTAAAATGAAAAACAGAAAAATCAGCACAAGGGATGTAACATACAGCCTGCAGGATGTGTCCCTTGTGCTGATTCTTCTTCTGTTTAGGAGAAATCCTTTTCAGGTCCATGACACCCATCACAACTGCAACCAGCCAGGCTTTTACATCGATTGTAAATGCTGGATTTATTCCTTTAAAATAACAAACATGTTATACTTGCCTGCACTGCACAATTGTTTTACACAGAGCGGCCCCAATACTCCTCTTCTCGGATCCGTCACCAGCGCTCCTGCCCCCCAAGTGCCCGTAAAGCATGCATGGGGGGTCCCCTTTAGAACCACTTTAACATTTAGGTGGCATTTCCCATATGAATATCAAATCTGGCTGGCTATTGTCCCCATGCCAGATACAAAATTCATAATTTTATTAATTAGAAATACAAAAAAAAAAAAAAAAAAAAAAAAAACACACACAAAAAATTCCATAACTTAGCTAGCTGGTTCCCCATTTTTACTAGAGGCAAAAAAATAAATGCATGTTTGCGATGGCAGTGTGAATGGACTTTCCTGGGCACCCAGAATTCTATTTTCTCTAAACACAGCTAAGCTGACTGCACCTAAATGGAGGTAAACATTCGGTGTAAATGGCACCAGTAAAAAAAAATAAAAAATAAAAATAATTGATTACAGGTATTAATATGTGTTTTGGGCTCATTCACACTGTCACTCAACCCACATACAGCAGTTTATCTTTTTGTAGCAGCTTAGAGTTTCGTGCCAGCAGCCTTTATAAGTAAATAGATATGCATGGTATCACCCACACAGCTGAATTTGGCAGTTAAGCCAGTGCACCAGTTCCCATTTAACCTTTAAACTCAGAAGAAACTCTGAAATCCTCTGCGCCCCCCCCCCCCCCCCCCGAACGCAGCCATAAGCTTCTGGTGCCGTGGGTGGTGAAGACAATCATTGGATCTGTCATAGGCACTCATCAAGAGAGCTGGCTATATACCCACCCTTTCTGCCTGCTTCCTTCATTCATAGAAGCTGTACTATGGCTTTCAGCAATATAACATGGTCTATGAATAGAGGATGGGTGAACGAACAAGGTTTGCCTCCTCCAAAGATAAGTGCGTTTTTCATTGCTGTAGTACAGCTTTTAAGAATGGAGGAGGGGGGCAGAAAGGGCAGGCCTAGTTGGCACTCTTAAACCTTGTACACACGGTACAATTGTTGGCCAAACAAGTGTCTGATTTTTGTCTTAAGGGCGTGTGCCAGGATCTTGTCTTGCATACTAAACTTACACAATTGTCGTACCACAAACACGAACGTAGTGACGTACTACGAGGAATTTCAGCTCTTGGGCGCCACCCTTTGGGCCCCTTCTGTTCATTTTGCGTTTGGTGAGCACCGATTCCAAGAATGCGCGTTTGTACTTTCGACTTGTGATGGATTTGTGTACTGACTATATGATAATCTGACATCAAACCGTCGTCCGCCGAAACTTTACTACATTAACAATTTCCTACAACATTTGTTGGCGGAAAATTGGACAACAATTGTCAAAAGGAGAATACGAACTGTAAGATTTTAGGACAACCGTCTGTCAACAGACAATCCCCTGTCACGTTACAACCAAAAAAACTTAAATGTATTTTATTGGGATTTTGTGTGATAGACCAACAAAGTGGCACACAATTGTGAAGTGGAAAGAAAATGATAAATGATTTTCAAAATTAATATCTGAAAAGTGGGGCGTGCATTTGTGTTCGGCCCCCTTTACTCTGATACCCCTAACTAAAATCTAGTGGAACCACTTGCCTTCAGAAGTCAACTAATTAGTAAATAGAGTCCACCTGTGTGTAACGTAATCTCAGTATAAATACAGATGTTCTATGAAGCCCTCAAAAAAGGTTTGTTAGAGAATCTTAGGTAACAAACAGCATCATGAAGGCCAAGGAATACACCAGACAGGTCAGGGATAAAGTTGTGGAGAAGTTTAAAGCAAGGTTAGGTTATAAAAAAAAAAAAAAATCCCAAGCTTTGAACCATCCATCATCCGCAAATGGAAAGAAAAAAAAAAAAAAAAAAAAAAAAAAAAAAAAAAGGAGTATGGCAAAACTACCAAGACATGGCCATCCAACTAAACTGACAGGCCGGGCAAGGAGAACATAAATCAGAGAAGCAGCTAAGAGGCCCATGGTAACTCTGGAGAAGCTGCAGAGATCCACAGCTTAGGTGGGAGAATCTGTTCGTAGGACAACTATTAGTCATGCACAAATTTGGCCTTTATGGAAGAGTGGCAGGAAGAAAGCAATAAGTTGCCTTGTTTGCAGTTTGCGAGAAGCCCCGTAGATGACTCACCAAACAAGTGGAAGAAGGTGCTCTGGTCAGATGAGACCAAAATTTTACTTTTTGGCCTAAAAGCAAACCGATGTGTGGCAGAAAACAAACACACCATCCCCACTGTGAAACATGGTGGTGGCATCATAATGTGGAGAAGCGCTTCCTCAACAGGGACAGGGAAGCTGGTCAGAGCTGATGGGAAGATAGATGGAGCCAAATACAGGGCAATCTTAGAAGAAAACCTGAAAAAGACATGGATGGAGATTCACCTTCCAGTAGGCTAATGACCCTAAACATACAGCCAGGGTTACAATGGAGTGATTTAGATCAAAGCATATTCATCTGTTAGAACGGCCCAGTCAAAGACCAGACTTAAATCCAGTTTAGAATCTGTGGCAAGAGACTTGAAAATTGCTGTTCACAGATGCTCTCCATCTAATCTGACAGAGCATGAGCTATTTTGCTATGAAGAATGGGCAAAAATGTCACTCTCTAGATGTGCAAAGCTGGTAGAGACATACCCAGAAAGACGCAGCTGTAATTGCAGTGAAAGGTGGTTTTACTAAATATTGACTCGGGGTTGGCTGAAAACAAATGCACGCCGCACTTTTCAGATAAAAAAAAAAAAAAAAAAAAAAAAAAAAAAAAACGCACACCACTTGAAAACCATTTATTATTTTCCTTCCACGTCACAATTATGTGCCACTTTGTGTTGGTCTATCACATAAAATCCATTTACTTTTTTTTGTAACATGGCAAAATGTGGAAAATGTCAAAGGGGTATGAATACTTTTTCAAGGCATTGTAAATGTAAGTACAGCCCTTGTGCAGATGTTTCACCTTCAATTTTACCCAACTGTATATTTTAGGGTAGGTGTGTCAAACTGGCAGCCCTCCAGCTGTTGCAGAACTACAAGTCCCATCATGCCTCTGCAATGCTTGTAACTGCCTTGCAATGCCTCATGGGACTTCTAGTTCTGCAACAGCTGGAGAGCCACCAGTTTGACACCTGTGTTTTAGGATATATGTGAACCCTCACCTTGTAAGACAACCCATTCAGTTTAATACTGCGTACTTCACCTTCCTGGCCAGAAAAATTGTCAGCTTTCACCTTTCAGGGGTTGTCAGCACAAGTCCGCTCATTGGACAGGTAGGCTGTTCTCTTAGTCCAGCCAGAATACTGACAACGCTGGGGTGGGATGTGCTTCAATGTCCTGGTGGGGTCAGTTTGAACTAGAAAAACTAGGGGACATGCAGAATCACCAAGAAAAATCACACAAAAGGAAGAAATAGAAAACGAGAACGGGATACTTTTAAAAACACAAGTACACGGGATAACATACGAATATCAGGAATACGAAATAATATCAGCCTCCCACCTGTTGCAGTGCGATTGGTGATCTTCCATATCACTCTCGCACACGTTCCTGATCTAAAAAATACAGGGGTCTACAACAATCTGCAGCTGGGAAAATATACGGTCAGGTGTAGATATTCGCCAGTACATCACAGATCCTCAAATTGCGTCCAAACGGTCCTTTATTGAAGAACGATCACATCACCAACAAGAAAGTGCGACGTTTCGGAGCCGCGCAGAACCCCTTCATCAGACATGTGACGAGGCATGTGATTGGTGAGGAAACGACGCTTTCTCCTGCCTGCACAGGACTGATAACGGAGTTAAGTGTGACTGGACCGATGATAAAAATGATATTATATATATATATATATATATATATATAGGTCCAGCTGCTGTATACAGTGATATGTATTCGTTGTCAGAGGTCCACTTACCACACTTCTATATATAAATACTTACCCCCATATACACCCTCACCCTGGGCTGCAGTCAGGGCAGTGTACATTACACAGGCTGCTGCAGGGTTTCAGTTGGTGCTTGTGTGACCTCCCCCTCTAATACAGGCCCCTCAGGTCACTCACCTCTGTGTTGTGTCCTCTCCTCCACTGACAACCCAATGGCTCCTAATGCTGCACCGAGCTTCCAATCCAACAGCTGCAACCTTCTTGCTGTGACTTGAGCAACTATCAGCTCCTTGAAATGGGAGAAGCAGCTGATAGGACGCCAGTACGCTTGCGCAAATGGAAGAGCTCTTCCGGGGAATGCTAGGACTCGTAGTTCTGAGGCTTCGGTAATAGCAGAAAGATGTGCCTCCATGGACTACAATACCCACAATGCATCGTTCGTCAGTTAAAAGGTTACCCGGGAGGGTTTAACTCTGCCCACCCCGGGTTGTCTGGTGGTGGCATTTCCATGCAGGTCAACCTGTGTAGTAGCTGTGTCATTGTGACACTGCACCGGCTACCAGCAATGTACAGGACACACCGAGGTGTAATTTACATTCGGTTGTACAAGAAATAGAGAATTGCTCCAAAGCCTGGATAATACAAATACTCTCCAGGTATATATTATATAGCAGCTCAACCATTACTGACTGGAAATAAAATCTTTATTAACACCATAAAAACCAAAAGGGCTCTGCATTGCGTTCACTTAAGTGGGTGTTTGATGCTGAGGGGGGGTTTACTAAAGAGTGCATAATCTGGAGCCGCTGTGCATGGCAGCCAATCAGCTTCTAACTTCAGCTTTTTCAGTTAAGCTTTGACAATAAAACCTGGAAGCTGATTGGTTTCTATGCAGAGCTGCACTAGATTTTGCACTCTTCGTGCCAGTTCACATATGTGCGCTCTGTGGATTCGCACTGCATGCGATGTCCGTGCGATGCAATTTTAGCCATACAAATAGTATGGCTGATATTGCATCTCATTTGGACCAAACTCAGACAGGACTTTTTTTTTGATCTGCACCAGAATCGGAGTTCACACCCATGCAATCCGATTAATGTCCGAACTGTCAGTTCATAGTGCAATATGCAAGCTGAAATGGGGGTGTCATTAACAATGTATTTATTTACACTCCCGGCAGTTCGCATATGGCAGCGTGAACTGCCATGCGAGTCAGGTGCGATGCGGGAACCCGCAGTTGATTTGCAGGGTTTCCGCATCGCACAAGTGTGAACCGGCACTCTGGTTTCAATAAATCAACTCCTCAGTGTCATCCAGATCACCCAACATAATTATTGAGACCTCTAGTGAATATTTTGGGAAGAGTATATGAGAAATACATACTGTATATAGCAGTTTAATATATGTTCTCTCTCTATACAGGGCTGTCTTAATGTATGGGCACCACTGGGCACTGCCCAGGGGCCCCAGGTGCATGGGGGCACCATGTTAATCTTGCATTACATCATACTTTCCAGCTGTCCCGGATCTGCCGGGACAGTCACGCTTTTTACTAAGCTGTCCTGAGATGGCTGTGCCCCAGGAAGCATCCCAGAACCTGTACTGTGCCCTCCTGATCCCAGTACTGTATTTTGCCCTTCTGGACAGTGGCGGCCCATCCCAGATCCATGCACCTGGCCCCTAATCTATATGCAGGACCAGGGCCGCTGTTAGAAATCATGGGGCCCCATACAGCCTACCTGATGGGGCCCCCTTGACCCCGCCCACAACCCATCATGGCTCCGCCCACAATCCCGCCCCTGCCTCCACGCTGTCAGGGTGGGGGGAGGGGGGTCTGGAGGCAGGAGCTGGAACATGTAACATTTACAGCGCCCCACCAATCATAACTGCATCTGAATGGGAGAGATGTCAGTGTTTTGACATCTGTGCCCATTCAGTTTGTGTCTTCATACACCACCGACTTGTGTCCATTTACATCAGGCTACCACTGGTCTGTTACATTAGGTCTGTAAAAAAAATTTCCCCACCTGAATGGGCACGGTGGAAGGTGGATCTAAATGCACACAAGTCAGTTCATACCTGTAAACCTACATGGAGCTTTCAATCAGGTCTGCATGAAAAAGGAATTAATTGCAAAGCTAGGGTGAAAGGGTATGAAAGGGGAGGGATTTGGGGGTGGTAAAAATGCAGCTTGGCTATGTGTTTTTACTGTCCCTTCCCCCATCACATGTGTAAAAGTAGCATCTCACTATGTGCTCATGGTCATTATCATTATGATGATCAGGGCACAGCAGGTGATGTATGGATCTGTCAGTGTAACATGACTGTGTAGTGCTGACTTTGTTATGGCTGTGCTGAGTTATAGTCTGTAACACACAGTACAGCCATATATCAGGAAAGTCAGCACCCAACAGCCATGTTACACTGACAGAGCCATATAGCACCTGCTGTGCTCTGATCATCATAATGATAATAACCATGAGCACACAGAGTCTGGGGACTGCACATTCTACAATAGTGTGACCTGTCAGTATGTGTGTCTGTGCAGGGGACTGCTTGCCTGTGCACCACTGCCTTTGTCCAGATTACTCCTGCTGCTCTGTCTATCTCAGCCGCCTCAGTGATAAGTCCCTCAAGCTGCAGCACTTACTGAATGAAGGGAGCCATATAACAGTAATATCCATCCGCCGGAAAAAAGGCATACAGTGAGCAGGAAGAACTTTAGTTTGTGCAGGTATACTGAGAGCAGCATGCGTCACAGCATTGTATCCCTGCACCCGAAAATGGAAAAAAAGTCCCTCTTCTGCTTTCACCTCCTGGGCCCCTCTGGTAACCTGATGGGGCCCAGGAAATGAATATATATTACTTATATATCTTAGTAATCAAGTGGGTGCGGGTTAATATAGTTTTTTTTTTTTTTAGCTAGAAGTTAAAAGCTGCTCGGGCCCCCCCTGCTGGCCGGGCCTGGTACAACAGGGCTGGTTGTACCGCCCTATCAGCGGCCCTGTGCAGGGCACCGGACGCATGGATTTAATTTTTTTTTTGTTTTTTTGAAGCACACGATTAGAGCTGAAGCTGCCACTGCCTCTGACCCTGCCTGTACTGTGCCCTTCTGCCTCCCCTGTACTGTGTCCTTTGTCTTAATTCGTTTTTTATTTATGGCATGTTTTCTTATTAAACAATATCGATTTTATTGAAAGTACTAATAAATATATTTTTAATTCTATCAACTAGAAGGGCAGGGCAAGCTGGCAGGGGTCCACAATGCTATTAAGATGGCCCTGTCTCTCTCTTATATATATATATATATATATATATATATATATATATATATATATATATATATATATATACACACACACATGTACATATATACACACACACACATATACTATATTACCAAAAGTATTATGACGCCTGCCTTTACACGCACATGAACTTTAATGGCATCCCAGTCTTAGTCCATAGTGTACAATATTTAGTTGGCTCACCCTTTGCAGCGATAACAGCTTCAACTCTTCTGGGAAGGCTGTACACAAGGTTTAGGAGTGTATCTATTGGAATTTTGGACCATTCTTCCAGAAGCGCATTTGTGAGGTCAGGCACTGATGTGGACAAATGAATTCCGGGTTCACAGTCTTCGCTCTAATTCAACCCTAAAGGTGCTTTATCGGTTTGAGGTCAGGACTCTGTGCAGGCCAGTTAAGTTCCTCCACCCCAAACTCGCTCATCCATGTCTTTATGGACCTTGCTTTGTGCACTGGTGCACAGTCATGTTGGAACAGGAGGGGGCCATCCCCAAACTGTTCCCACAAAGTTGGGAGCATTAAATTGTCCAAAATGTCTTGGTATGCTATGCTGACGCCTTAAGAGTTCCCTTCACTGGAACGAAGGGGCCAAGCCCAACCCCTGAAAAACAACCCCACACCATAATCCCCCCTCCAACAAACGATTTGGACCAGTGTACAAAGTAAGGTCCATAAAGACCTCATACCCATGAATATACAATCAAATGTTTAACAATTGAAACGAATATGTAATCTATTTCACTTTCATGTGGCAGCTTAATACAAATACAATGGGACAGCTTACAATTATCTCATATATATAAACCTATTCATCTAAAAATCTTGATGATCTACAAAATAAAAAATAATCAACTATTCATATACTCTCAAGCCTCATACGCACTATCAGATTTTCTGTGATTTTTTTCCTTCAAGTTTACAAAATCCATGTAGTACAAGGGCCTGCCTGATTGCATACAAATTGAAACTCCTAAGGTTTGACCTCATATTATATGGTTTTGGTAAATCTGAAGGAAAAAAATCTGCAGAAAATCTGATAGTGTGTATGGGGCTTTACAGGAATACATTTGTAGTGGCAGCTCCTGAAGAGCACACGCTATGTGTTTTTTCAAAGTTAAAATAAATAGCCTAAACTGCAATTTACTTTGGGTACAATTATCTAAATTAGACTTCAGAATCAGTCTGACTGGACTGTGAAATGTTCAGCCTGGCCACAGGAGGCACTGTCTTTTCTGGCAGGCATGGAACTATGGTCTGGTTAGGTGCTTAAGTTACTCTCTCTTGGAGCCCACCCAGTGGGAGTGGCGTTCCCACTGTGCTTTCTAGGAGAGGGTATTTAAGATGCGCACGTCACGTGGTTCGGGGGTTCCGGTCCAGAATGATGTGCTGACTTCATGGTCCTGGTCCTCCTAACCAGCCCCCAGGAAGGCTATGGCCTGGGGTGCGGATCCACCCGATTTTGATGTTGATTGTTGGCTAGCCCGAGGAAAGGAAACTGAGGATGGATTCTGGGGTGGTTGGGTGCCGTCTCCGGTGTGGGAGAGATCCAGTGACTTCAAGCATTCCAGGGGAGGACTTTTCAGAAGAAGACCACGTGCGGGTTGGTTTCTTAGTAAGAGCCTGGAAGGGCTGAAGTACCCAAGAGAATCCGGTCTCATAGATAACGCCAAGCTGGCTGAAAGATCCAGGTATCCTACAAGTGTTTTCAAGCTTAAGTTTCCCTACGTGTTCTATAACAACGTCTGTGGCAGAGACATTTACTTGTACGTTCTACAACAACGTCTGTGGCAGAGACTTGTTCCTGAGTAAGCACCTTGTTGGCTGCTAGGCCTTGTGAGAGAGGGACTATCCAGCCTTAGTGATCATCCAGTTGCGAATGGCTATTCTCTGGATGCAGTCAAAGTAAGCAAGTTCTTCAACATTTTGACTTTGACACTGAGGCTTGATTCACACTAACGTGTTTTTTGATGCATTTTGCATTTTTCAGAAATGCAGGGAAATTTTTAACATGGGTTCCTATGGAACATGTTCACATCAATGCATTTTTGTGCCTCTGTGTTTTTGAAAAGGGTCGGTGACTTTTTTTCATGCAAAATGCAGGTTTTTGCATGTAATAGAAGTCACATCAAAAATGCAAGTACAACGTTTTTACCGCGATTTTGCATTTTGCATTTTTTTTCCATTTTTTTTTCACTGTATATAGCTGGTTGCTAAGCAACCACAGTGTAAAAAAGAAAAAAAATGCAAAATGTGGTAAAAACATTTGACCAAAAACAGGACAAGCACCGCAAAAAAGCACTGCAAAAATGCTCAAAAGCAACATGCATAGATGTGAATCGAGCCTAAGAGTACCTGAATTCCTTTTCCAACCCTCTGATCCCAATTTAAGAGACTGTTCATTGTCTACGTTTTGCAAATAAAATCCATTCAAGTGGATCTGTTGTCGGTCTCTCAAGTTACTGGGCCATTACCACAGGACACCCCTAGATGTACAACGAGGAGGACAGAAGGTAACGGTAAGCCCAAATCTAACCAGCAGCTCCTTTGGGGGTTAGTGCTGCATATACAAATTATAATCTTCAATTAACCGAGATGGATAAAGTGATGGCAGTTCATGAATCCATCTAACCTCCTTCTTTCTAAGCTCCAAGACCCGATCACCTTCTCTCCTCTCAACCTTCAGTTATGAAAAATATTCTGATCTTAACAATATATTTCACAGATTATGGCTTCTCTTAGGCCCCATTTAAATTGCCTGTGAAACACGCAACCTGTGTTTGGGTGCCATTCAATCTAAATGGCACCCTAAATGCATTACAATTTTGACACGATTGTCATAACAGAATCGCGTAGCAAAAACACCTTCTTTCCTCTGTACCTTCAGGCCTGGTTCACACCTAAGCATTTTTTAGTGCATTTTCAGTTTTGCAGAAACACACTAAAGTCCATTTAACATGGTTTCCTATGGATGTAGTTCACATCTGTGCATTTTATGGAAAGGGCCAGCAATTTTTTTCTGGTTTTTGGTTCCATAGACTTCAATGGATTGAAAATGTGTATTGAAAAACGCAAAATGCACCGGGAATATGCAAACTGCAACCTGCATAGGTGTGAATCAGACCTCAGCATTGAACAATATTCTGATCTTAACAATATATTTCACAGATTGTGGTTTCTCTTAGGCTGGATTCACACCTATGCAGTTTTAGTGCTTTTTGTATTTTGCAGATTTGCACTACAAAAAGTGTTCCATAGGAAACCATGGTAAATGGACTGTAGTGCAAATCTGCAAAATGCAAAAAGACTTAAAACTGTATAGGTGTGAATCCAGCCTTAGACCCCATTCAAATTGCCTGCCAATCGATTCTATATGGCACCCCAAATGTGTTGCAATTTTGGCACAATTGTCATGAAAGAAACACGCAGTAAAATGTGCCTTTAAAAATCATGTGAAGCTTGTCGCCCAGGAAGGAACAGGAGCTTCTTTTGGGCAACAGACTCGCATAGGGCAGTCCATTCAAAGGAAACATATGTGCGAAACATAGAATAACACAAGAATCAGATTTTAAAAATTGCAAGCAGGAACGTGTGTTCCCACTACACGTGGTGTAAACAGGGTCTTAACAATTGAAAAGGCTTCTGTTCTAACTCAATATATCAGGATAGACACCTGACAATAATTGCCAGTTTTTCTAGATAATATCAAAAGTTGGATGATATTGTGTGTTAAATGGAATGCATCTTTTCTGAATTTGCCTGTGTGTAGCAGGCATGTACTGGGCATCGGGACTACCGGGAGTTTCCCGGTGGGCCGAATGCTCAGTGGGCCACTCTGATGTAAGGGGGCTGGTGATGGGACACTCTGATGTAAGGGGGCTGGTGATGGGACACTCTGATGTAAGGAGGTTGGTGATGGGACTCTCTGATGTAAGGGGGCTGGTGATGGGACTCTCTGATGTAAGGGGGCTGCTGATGGGACACTCTGATGTAAGGGAGCTGGTGATGGGACACTTTGATGTAAGGGGGCTGGTGATGGGACACTCTGATGTAAGGGAGCTGGTGATGGGACACTTTGATGTAAGGGGGCTGGTGATGGGACACTCTGATGTAAGGGGGCTGGTGATGGGACACTCTGATGTAAGGGGGCTGGTGATGGGACACTCTGATGTAAGGGAGCTGGTGATGGGACTCTCTGATGTAAGGGAGCTGCTGATTGGACACTCTGATGTAAGGGGGCTGTTGATGGGACACTCAAAATGTAAGTGGGCCAGTCTAGATGAAGTCCAGGGCCAAATTTCTATCCCAGTCCAGCCCTGGTGTGTAGCCTTATCTGTGCTCTCTATTTTTGCCCTCAATCTCTTTGTATCAACTAGAGACCTTGAATAGCCCCTGGAAAATAATTTATTTGGCATCTCCATCAACTATCGTCCCCTCCGTTTGTCTTTACTGCCAATGTGTTGAACCTGCATCTCTTAACTATCGATCTGAAAGTGTATGGTGGATGGAAACTATTGTAATGAAGCTATTGATTCCTGTCCGTGGGCTTAGTGTACATAAATCATTGTGAATACCATTGTGTCCAAGAAAGAGATTTTCTGAATATCCATGTTTAAATTAAATTGAATCACTGAGTCAAAACCATTTAATTCACTGTTTAAAGTTTTCCAGAATACCAATGTACCCCACCACAATGCAAACACATCATCACTGTAGCACCACCAGACAACACAACATCTGGCAAACACCTCACTGAATTACATGAACCAGATCTCAAAATCATTCATGAATGATTCTGGGACCAACAGGGAGACACTGAAATTCATAGTTACTCCTCTGCACTGTAAGTAATAGGAATCCTAAAAAATAAGTAATTGTTTTGATAAAATCACATCAAACTGTTTACCAAATCATGATAGTTGTTCATCTATAAATTTACAACTCATTTCAACATTTTAATTGGCATTTAAGTGCCTGCATGCTGGTCAATCGATGTGTAGAAAACTAGACACATCCCATGTGACCAATATGTATTCCAAAATGTCCTCCTTCAGTGTCTTTATCTTTTCCAGGAAATCACTGGTATCTTTAAAGCAGAACTACACGGCATCTAAGCACCACAAACCAAAATTAGTTCATTTTCAATATTCACAGCCAACGCGTCAATCCATCCATGTCTCCATGCTTTATTTTGCTGAGAAATCCCTTTGCAAAAACACCCCCCTAGCATTTCTGCCCATGGCCATCTTGATTAAGGGCAGATGATTAATGTAGCATATACTTCCTGGAATCCATCTGCCCTTAGCTCAAGCATGCACACAGGAGGGTGCACTTAGCTGAGAAAACCCCTCCTCTCCTCTAGAAGACTCCTGGGATGTATGACATCACTTGCCTAGGCCTGGAAGTAACTGAGGAAATTTTAAAAAATATCTAAATATGATATATTTCCCTATCTATTTACCAATGCTAGCAGCATAAGGATTAAAAAAACAAAAAAACAGAGTGAAGTTCCACTTTATCATTTATAACTCTTTGTATAATGTCAGAAAGTTGCCTACGAATCTCAGACCCATACATATCAGGATCCATCACCACCAGTCCCCCTTATTTGCTGGCTTTAATAACAGATCACTTCTCCATTTTAGGGAGAGTTTCGCTACCTGTCAAATTATTAGGAATGTGATCACGAAAATAACAAGCGTCTATAAAGACTGAAATGTCCCTAGTAACCTTGTCAGTTATGTCATGGGAGGAACCGCATGACTTTTGTTGGATAAACTAACCTGTTTCCAATCAAACAGAGTTGAAAATGTCAATTCAAGGTAGAGGCCAATTGCACCTTCCATGTTACATTACAAAATAAACAGTATAGATCTTGATCCAAGTAAATTCTATCAACATATGTTTTGGGACAAAAGGTAAATCCTCTGTTCAGGACCTCTACCTCCTCCGGTGAGATGAGGATATATTGCAAACGATGTGTCTTCTGGTTGGACTGCCTCTATCTTCTCTCTGGAAGTGCTCCCCTGCTTGCGCCTCCTTCACCCCCTGTCTCCTGGGGGGGGGGGGGTTAAACAGATCTGTATCCAATAGGATATATCCTGGCGAGTTTGCTCTAAAAAATGCCTGGATTATTCTGTATCTGAGAAAACAGATGTTCCAGAGCCAGATACAATTACTCATCCACTACCTGGCCGCCCTTGTCTGGATGAGGTAACTGATCTGTAGAGTTACTGGCGATTGCAGTCTTCTGGGTCACATTTGAATTTGGAGCTTCCACTCCAGATCACTCCTCAATGACAACTCTTTCTCCACTCTCCTTACTAGATGAAAACTCCTCACTTGATACAACTGCTTGTAATTGGTCAGGTCAAAATGAGAATTGGTTAAATTTGTTCCTGTATTTTTCAGAATAGCTGAACAGTATAGAAACCAATCTCCTCTGTAACCCTTGTGGGATCTGTTGAACAGACCAATTTATCGATTTCTTGTCACTTCAAAGAAAAGGGATAATCAGGAATTTTTGGCTGAAGAAGTGTATATGTAATGCCGCATACACACGATCGGACTATCCCGTGGACTTAGACACAATTCGATCGTGTGTGGGCTCCAGCGGACTTTTTCTTCCCAAAAGTCCAGTGGACTTAGAAAGAAGACTTGACTCAAAATTGTCTGCCAGACTTGGCTTTTAGCAGATAATCCCTTCATCTGTGTGCTAGTCCAGCGGACTTAAACCAACGCTAGGGCAGCTATTGGCTACTGGCTATGAACTTCCTTATTCTACATCATCACGTTCGAATCCGCCAGACTTTTGGAGTGATCGTGTGTGGCCAAGTCCGTTTGCTTGAAAGTCCGGGGGACATCCGCTGCAAAATAGTCCAATCGTGTGTATGCAGCATAAGAGGTCGTTGCAAACTGCCACATTGTATTTGTATTAAACTGTCCTTCTTGCCACATGAAAGTAAAATATCAAAGAAAAAAGGGAATATATGGGACTTTGAATGAGACGCAATGAGGAATATTGCGCCTCAATCCCTGGTTGCTTATGCAAAAAAGAGGAGGGGGGGGGGAGTGGGACTTTAGATGAGGTGCGTGTGGTAGAGCCAGACAAAACCATATACATATGTAAAAAATTGTATTCTTTATTAGACCAAAGATAGGGCATGGATCAACCCATATAAATGCATAATAGCACATAGGCATATAAAATACTAAGTATCAACATATTGATAGTCACCAACATGTCACAGAAAATAAATATTGTACATCACAGTCCCCCAAATGGAGTATAGTTTGATATATCCACAGACTGGGGGGGGGGGGGGTGGAGGGATTAGGGATGACGATGAACAGATAAACGGCCATAACTGAAAGTACTCACATACGAACTGAAACTGCGGGAGGTCAGCCGGATAAATATGTCCAGCATGAGAGCTGAGGAAAGGACCCAAGCATGACCCAGGAGCACACACACAGTCCCCCAAAAAGTGTGTATGGAATAATCTTGATGTAGCTGTGGATGGGGGTTTCTATATTGTATACAATAAAGTAAGTGGTTTGTTACCATATTGGTATAAATATGGTAACAAAGGAGAGAGCACGGCAGCAGCCAGACCTACTCACCACGTGTCAGTAGGTCCCTTTTTTCTTGATACTGATTAGGGATGGAGGTGTGTGTGGTTCAAGAGCCTTCACTTCCTTGTATCTGACCCCTAGTGGTCAAGTTACCACATACCACATGCCTCATTGAACACAGCTGATTTTGATGGACACACTGCTGCTGTATTTGTCTCTACTCCCTTGAGCTGAATTGCTTCAGTGTGTTCTACAGCCAACAGGTTGGCGGGTGTTTTGTTTTCATGGGAGCTGCGATGCATGCTGCATGCCTTCCCTCTCCCCTCCTTCTCACACATTATGGGGGTGGGGGATTGGGCGGGCAGCTTCACCGTGCATCAGCGCCACACCCCCCACGCCATGCGTGTGACGCCCAGTGGGCGTTCCTTCACAGAGGCGTGTGCTATTTCTGCTTGGCTGACACATGGTGAGTAGAGAGTGAGTATTGTCCCGATGTGCGGCTGCAGAGTTTGGGCAATGTCTCACTGCCTGTGATTAGCGCAGCGCTGCGCCGACTTCCTGGCGGGCTCTGCACGTGTTCCATGCGAACACGCCTGAGCTCATCCCTAATGGGGAGTAGGTCCAGCTGCTGCTGTGATGTCTCTCCTTTGTTGTCATGCCAGTGTAATGCTGGATGGGACCCTGGCCACTGGGCTCACCCTGCAGTTCCCCTTCAGTGACCATTTCTCAGCAACCCCACGCTGCACTCCATTTTTGGTTCATATCCCATCAGGACCTACATGGATAAATACATAGTAAACTCTTGATTTCTTTTTAATTCCTCTATAACAAGCATCATTACTATTTTTTTACTCTTGCTTTCATTATTTTCTCCTGATTTCAGGAATCTCATCTCCTATCCCCTATTTTCACTATATGAACACTTTATTTTTCACTCTGTTTACCTTGATAATATGCTCCACAATATACTTCAATACTGTGGTGATGGGTCTACTCTATATGGCATTTCTTTTTAATTTTATTTTTATTTATACCAATATGGTAACAAACCACTTACTTTATTGTATACAAGATAGAAACCCCATCCACAGCTACATCAAGATTATTCCATACACACTTTTTGGGGGACTGTGTGTGTGTGCGCCTAGTTCATGCTTGGGTCCTTTCCTCAGCTCCCGTGCTGGACATATTTAACTGGCTGACCTCCGGCAGGTGGTATCGCATGGTCTCATTATCAGTTCTTATGTGAGCACTTTCAATTATGGCCGTTTATCTATTCATCATTATCCTTACTCCCCCCATCCCCTCAGTCTGTGGATATATCAAACTATAATGGTGATTTTTTTCTTAGGCCGCGTACACACGGGCGGACTGTTCGCCCAACTTTGTCCGCTGAACAGTGTTTGGGCGGACAGTCCGCTCGTGTGTGGGCTTTCAGCGGACAGTTTCAGCGGACAGTTTGACGAACAAGGTTTTTCGGAATTTCCGAAAAACTGTCCGCTGAAACCTTGTTTCAGCGAACAGTCCGCTCGTGTGTAGGCTTGTTCGTCAAACTAAGTTCCGCGCATGCTCAGAAAGGATTTACACGCCGAAAGTTATAATGCAGTGTATAGGACGTCGTATTTTTCGTCCCGTCGTACGTGCCGTTCACGTCATCGCGCACGGTTTCAGCAAACTGTTCGTCCGTCGTGTGTGGCCATGTCCGTCCATGCTAATTTTGAGCGGACTGTTTGCCGAAACTGTTTGACGGACAAAGTTGGGCGAACAGTCCCCGCGTGTGTACGCGGCCTTAGTATATGAATGCACTCGCTCCTGATGAGTGAATAGAAGTCCATGAAGCGTTGTTGAGCTTATTTTGATGCATCCATTTCATATTTATGATTCTAGATGGTTTTATTGCTTTATCACCCTGATATATGTCTACTTCATGAAAGTGAAATAGATTACAAAGGAGTTTCAATTGTTGAACACTTGATTGTATATGTATTGGTATGAGGAAATCGATATGGTGTTGGAGGGGTTACAATGTTGAATTCTTTAATGAATCATGGCTGTGGGAGTTCTTCCAGCTCTGGTGTGAGTAGATATACAATGTTTTGTTAGTATTTTTGATTACTTTTGAACTTGAGGAAGGGCAGTGTTGCCCTAAACTGTTGTTCTCAGTTTCTGTGTAACAAATTTTGAATAAAAGGAAGCAGAAAGGCCAGTGCTCCATCCCCTTCATTCCTTGGATTATACAGAGATCAGTATGGGGAGTCTGCTGGATGTTGAAGCACAAATGCTAAAAAATTGCAAATACATGCAGCCCACCTTTGCTGAGATATATATATATATATATATATATATATATATATATAATGTAGCACTGACCCCCGAAGGAGCGGCTGAATTTGTTGGGCTTACCGTTACCTTCTTCACCTCGTATGCGTCTAGGGGTTTCCCGAGGTAGTTGGCCCAAGAACTGTGAAGATGGACGCCAGATCCACTTAAAGGGATTTTTATTTGCGAAAAGTAGTTAACAACACAGTCTTTCAGCATAGGGTTAGATGGTTTAGGTGGAAGGTCCAGGTACTCTTATTGTCAAACTCAGTATGAAACAAAATCTCTCACTTCAGTAAATCCAGAGAATAGCCATTCACAACTGGATCCTCACCCTAATTGGATAGTCCTTCTCTCACCAGGCCTAGCAGCCAACAGGGTGTTTGAGTCAGGAACAAATCTCTGCCATGACTTTGCTATAGAACACGTGAGGGGAAACTTGAAAGCTTGTAGGACACTTGTGTGGTACCAGTATCTTGCAGCCAGTCCAGCAATACTGCACGAGCTTGGATTCGCTTAGGTCCTTCAGCTTGTCCAGGCTCTTGTTGAGAAGCCAACCTATGCGTGGCCTTCTACCGAAGATTCCCCCCAAGATACCTTCACAGTTTATATATATATATATATATATATATATATATATATATATATATTTATATATATATATATACGCACACTCTGGCCACTTTATTGGGTGCACCTTGCTAGTACCCAGTTGGACCCCCTTTTGCCTTCAGAACTGCCTTAATTCTTCATGACATGGATTCAACAAGGTGTTCGAAACATTCCTCAGGAATTTTGATCCATATTGACATGATAGCATCACGCAGTTGCTGCAGATTTGTTGGCTGCTCATCCATGATGCAAATCTCCCATTCTACCACACCCCACAGGTGCTCTATTGGATTGAGATCTGGTGATTATGGAGGCCATTGGAGTACAGTGAGTACAGTACAGCAATTGTCATGTTCAAGAAACCAGTTTGAGATGATTTAAGCTTTGTGACATGGTGCATTATCCTGCTGGAAGTAGCCATCAGAAGATGGGTACACTGTAGTCATAAAGGGATGGACATGGTCAGCAACAATACTCAGGCTGGTCGTGGCATTTAAACAATGCTCAATTGGTACTAAGGGGCCCAAAGTGTGGCAGGAAAATATCCCCCACACCATTACACCACCACCAGTCTGAACCGTTGATATGAGGCAGGATGGATCCATGCTTTCATGTTGTTTTTCTCCAAATTGTGACTCTATCACCTGAATGTCACAGCTGAAATTAAGGCTTATCAGACCAATCTTTCCAATCTTCTACTATCCAATTTTGGTGAGCTGCTGTGAAGTCTCAGTTTCCTGTTCTTAGCTGACAGGAGTGGCACCAGGTGTGGTCTTCTGCTAATGTAGCCTATTCATTGGTATTCTGCATACCTTAAATTGTAATGAGTGGTTAATTGAGTTACTGTTGCTTTTCTATCATCTCAAACCAGTCTGCCCATCCTCCTCTGACCCTAGAGATGGATGTGCGTGAGAATCCCAGTAGATTAGCACAACAACCATCCCACGTTCAAAGTCACTTAAATCCCCTTTCTTCCCCATTCTGATGCTCAGTTTGAACTTCAAAAAGTCATCTTCACCACGTCTAGATGGCTAAATGCATTGAGTTATTGAGTTGCTGCCATGTGATAAGCAATTTGTGTTACCAAGCAATTAAACAGGTGTGCCTAATAAAGTGACCGGTGAATATATATATATATATATATATATATATATATATAATATACAGTACACTGGGGTATAGAGAATAAAGAGGTTCGGATTGGGTCAGTACAGACCAGACCTATCCCCATATGCAGCAGCAGATCACTTCTTTTCTTTCAGTTGAATTTTATATTTTAGAAATGACAAGAAAAAGTTAACTGTTTTATATCCAAAAATCTGTGCTAAAATATGAGCAAGTACAGAAGAAGTTCCTCTTCGCAAATTTATACCATTGATTCACCAATAACATAGGGGTGAAGGACCATTGGTCCCAAGCAATATCTTACTAGTATATAATCAATTCTTAAGGCCCTGTTTGGAAATGCGATGCGCTTTGTTTTGTAAAAAAGGGGAACTTTCAACTAGGGAGCCCTTAAGCTATAGAGAGCAGTGCAGTCGTCTATAGGACCAAAAAGATGTACCGCTCTTGCTCGAAGGCATACAAATAAAAAGAGAAAAGAGCAATGCTTTAGCGGAGAGAGTCCAGAAAGAGAGATAGGAAAGTCACAGAGAGAGAAGAAGAAGAGAAAAAAAAAGAGGGGGAGGGGAGGGGAGGGGAAGGCCATCTCTGTCCCAGACGCTCACTGTGTGTATGTTGGATTATAATTCTAGAAAGCAGGTGTTGATGTGTTATGGCGCGTACACACGAGCGGAATGTCCATCAGAAAAAGTCAGACAGAAGCTTTTCATTGTATATTCCGATCGTGTGTATGCCTCATCAGTTTTTTTTTTTATTCTGACGGACCTAGAAATAGAACATGTTCTAAATATTTCCAACTGAAACAATTCCTATCGGGAAAACCGCTTGTCTGTATGCTGTTCCAACGGATCAAAAACGAGGCATGCTCTGAAGCAAGTTCGTATTGGAGCTAGCACATTCCTCACGCTGCTAATTCTGTGATCTTTTAACGCAGCACATTCTTTTCTTCTTTATAATGCTAGAAGAAGGAAGTTGTTTTGCTGCTCATATTCACACAGAGTTCTCACAAACTGATTTCTTCATTATTTATCCTCATCTCATGAATAATATTCTACTTTTTAAAAGCCCTCTCCATGATAATGTTTACAATTATTTTTTTATACTCATCTTTTATCATTTTTTATTTCATCAAGATTTATTTTACGATTACTTAACAATTATTTTCTAGTGATCTCCATCATTTTTTTTTTTTTTTGAGTGTCAAGTTACCACAATAACATTATTATCCTGTATTTTTTATTAACCTCAAGGAGGTTGGTGTCCCTTGTTAATTTGACATTGTCTTTTTGAAATGTACCTGCCTACTCACAAACAAACTGTCCTTTTTGAATAAAAACACATAGGAAAGTATTTTGTGAAAATAAAATATCCATTTATTCTGGGTAAAAAAATAAAGAGTAAGTCAACGGTGGAGAAAATTTTGGCATTTGCAAAGCCTTTTGGCCCCCAGGGCACACATCAATCTGTGGAAAAGAAAATTAGAAGCTTGAGGAGTCCATATAATAGGGAGCACAATCTGGTCCAGGAATCCCAGAGATCAGGACCAGCAGCAGATGACATATCTGTCCCCAGGCTGTGGTACTACAACAGCTTGCGTCTTCTGTCAGAGCAGACTGAACCCAGGCCATCACTTTCTTGTCTTCCCTCCACACTTCCCTGCAGCCTTCCTTGGTGGCTGTGGCTCTGGTGGTGGACTTGTGGCAGGAGGAGGAGGATGGGCTTGCTCATATATGTGGCTGTTCTCAGTCAGCTGGCCCCTCAACCCCTTCCGAAGGGCATCATAAAAAATTCCCTCACAGAGGAGGCATTGACCCATCTCCATTTCCAGTAAATAGTGATGGCCGAACGGTTCGCCCGGCGGTCGTTTCGCGGCAAATTTCGGCTGTTCGCGGTCCGCCCAATTGGCGGACTATTGCCGCCGTTCGCCCGGTGGACTTCCGTGTTTACTGTGTAAAAGAACTTTGACCTATGATGACACATCCATCATGGGGTACAGGACAGCCAATTGAGACATTACAGCACATGGACACTTGGACATTCCCCCTAACTTATAAATAGACCCGATCCGGCGGCCATTTTACATTCTTTCTTCTGTCACTATAGGGAGAGGTTGCTGTGTGGAGCAGGGAGAGATTGCACTGACCCAAATCGCTAGCTATTTGGTACACAAAAGTTTTTTTCAGGACTGGTATAGGTGTTAGGTGTAGTTCAGGATATAGGTTTGCTGTGCTACTGATTGTTGCAGCAGCCTGAGTGTCTTTTGTCAGTTTAGAGAAAGGGACAGGACGGTGTGTGCTGCAGGGACAGTCAGTTTAGTCATTAGCTGTTACTATCAGGTCCACAAAAGTGCTATTCCAGTTATTGTTCCAGTAGCCTCTGTTTTGTCAGTTTATATAGGGACAGGCAGGAAGCTGTGTGTGAGGCAGTGAGGGTCAGTTTAATCAGTAGCTGTTACTATAGTAGGTCCACAAAGGTTCTTTTCAGGACTGGTATCAGTGGTATGGTAATAGGCTTGTACACGTATAATATTCTTTCTTCCAAATATATAAAGAATATTATACCTGACTGCTGCCCTTCTGCTGCAGTCTGCTAATCAGTCACACACAACCTACTTGTTCCACAAAGGTCCTTATAACTGGTAATAACCTGGTGTAGGGTGCTATAGTACATAGGGTTGAGTGAGGTACAGTCTGCTATTCTATAAGGACTGGTATAGGTCCACAATACATAGGGTTGAGGTGCACTACTGCTGACCGCTGCCCTTTACTGCAGCAGTCCTTCATTGGTATAGGGACTGACGTACAGTCTGCTAATCAGTCACACACAACCTACTTGTTCCACAAAGGTCCTTATAAAGACTGGTAACCTGGTGTAGGGTGCTATAGTACATAGGGTTGAGTGAGGTACAGTCTGCTATTCCATAAGGACTGGTATAGGTCCACAATACATAGGGTTGAGGTGCACTACTGCTGACCGCTGCCCTATACTGCAGCAGTCCTTCATCGGTATAGGGACTGAGAGTTTTGTCACAGGGTCATTTAAAAAATGACAGGCAGAGGAAGAGGCAAGCCCTTCCACAGGGGTGGTAGGGGTAGGGCAGAAGCAACAGGCTTGAGCCAAAGTGGGAAATTTAAAGGACGCACCAGACTTGGTTGAGTGGCTCACTCAGCCTTACTCTTCTGCACCCTCTTCATCCTCTCGATCTGCACCCTCTTCTTCACTCTCTGCTATGTGCACTCCCAAAGACACTACCACCAACAACACCACCACCACCACATACCTTCCGCTTGAGTCACAGGAATTATTTTTCGATCCATATCAAGACATTTCTGATGTGCAGCCACTCTTGGTATTGGATCAGGAAGAGGAGGTAGCAACAACCGCTACTCAGCAGTCTGACGACAGTACCCAGATCAGCCCAAGGAGGAGGTTGGTCCCCGGTGTTGCTGCCTACTCCGAGATCTCTACTTATAGCGGTGGGGAAGGTGACATCGATGATGACGTGTCTAGTGATGTCACGTGGGTGCCCACAGGAGAGGAAGAGGGGAGTTCAGAGGGAGATATGGACCAGCAGATAGGGAGGAGAAGCAGGAATAACTTACATTGCACAGGAGGGCCAAAGCAGACTGCAAATGTATCAGGAGCGAGTCATCGACCATGTACGGTCACATCTGGCGCTCCCAGGACACCGGCACATGGCTCCGCAGTGTGGGCTTTTTTTAACGTGTCCCCTGCTGACAATAGCATTGCCATCTGCAATCTTTGCAGTCAACGCATTAGTCGTGGTAAGCCCAACACTCACCTAGGGACGACTGCCTTAAGAAGGCACATGGGCAGCCATCACCGAGCCCAGTGGGAGCAACGGAACACACAAAGCCACACTCCAGGCTCTCACCGTCCAGCCTCGTCTTCTACTTCTCCTTCTCCTCTCTCCTCACAATTGTCCTCCACTCCACTCATAGCCCGCCAACTACTGCCATATAAACTGGTGGACTCGGAGGCCTTTCGCAAATTTGTGCCCATTGGAACACCACAATGGAAGGTCCCAGGAAGGAAGTATTTCTTACAGAAGGGCATCCCAGAGCTATATGGCCATGTTCAGCGGCAAGTGAATGTATCTCTGGCACACAGTGTCGGTGCCAAGATACATCTGACCACAGACACGTGGTCTAGCAAACACGGGCAGGGAAGGTATATCACTTTTACTGCCCACTGGGTGAACCTTCTGACGGCTGTCAAGCATGTAACCCGTGGCACCCGTGTAGATTTGGTTTTGCCACCACGGATTGCATGCAGGCCTGGCCCTTCTTCTCCTCCTCCTCCATCCTCCTCCCTCTCCTCCTCGGCTGACTCCTCCTTTTCCGCTGCTAGCGTCTCTTCCGCTGCGCCGCCCAAGCTCCCCAGAACCTATTCGACATGCCAGGTGAGACGTTGCCATGCCGTGCTGCGTCTGTTGTGCCTGGAAGCCAAGAGCCACACTGGCCCGGCACTCCTTTCAGCTTTGCGTTCACAGGCAGAGCAGTGGCTAACACCGCTCAATTTGACAGTTGGTAAAGTGGTGTGTGACAACGGTGCCAATCTGCTTAGCGCATTGAAACAGGGCAAGATCACGCACGTGCCATGCATGGCACACATCTTAAACTTGGTCGTGCAGCGATTCGTTGTCAAATACCCTGGGGTCCAGGACATCTTGCGGCAGGCAAGGAAAATCTCGGCCCATTTCAGAAGATATTATACGGCCATGGCTCGCCTTGCTGACATTCAGCGGCGACACAATCTGCCGGTCAGACGTCTTATTTGCGTTTTCCCGACATGATGGAACTCAACCTTCTATATGCTTGATAGGCTGCTCCAGCAGAAACGTGCAGTTAACGTCTACCTGTATGAACTCTGCGGCAGAACAGGTTCTGGGGAGCTGGGTTTTTTTTCACTGCGCCAGTGGCTGCTCATGCGCGACGCATGCAGACTTCTGCGGCCATTTGAGGAGATCACCAAACTGGTCAGTCGCAGCCATGGCGCCATCAGTGACATGGTACCTTATGCCTTCTTTATGGAGCGTGCATTGCGTTGTGTCATTGATCAAGCTGTGGAGGAGCAGGAGCGGGAAGATGAGGAAGTCACAATGCTGGATGAATTCCCAGGGGGGGCTACTCTATCTGAGACAAGTGAACAACAGGAGTCTGAAGAGGATTCAGAGGAGGATGGTGCCGGGGCGGATGAGGAGGAGCAAGAAGAGCATGCTTTAAACCTTTCTGGGATCCCTGTTGTTGTGCGTGGATGGGGAGAGGAGAATGAAGAGGGGGCCTTCATGCTCCAGGGGGCCTTCATGCAAATGGGGGCCTTCATGCTCCAGTGTTTTAATAGGGACCCTCGTATAAAAAGCATAAGGGTCAAGGACCAGTACTGGGTGGCAACGTACTTAGACCCCCGGTACAAACACAAAATGGTGGAAATGTTACCGCCGTCACAGAGGGCTGGCAGAATGGAGCACTTCCAGGCCTTGCTTCGAGAAATGCTGCATTCTGCTTTTGCGTGCGCTGGCAGAGGAGCAATTCCCACTCCCAGAGAAGGAGTTGCGGGTACCAATCCAACAGTGCCTGCAAGAAGAGGCCGGTTTGAAAATGTGTTGGTGACTTCGGATATAAGGTCATTCTTTCAGCCGACCCATCGACAAGTGTCATCCGGATCCAGCATCAGGGAACACCTAGACCGTCAGGTGTCCGACTACATCGGGTTAACGGCCGATGTGGACGCTCTGAGGAGTGATGAACCCCTGAACTACTGGGTGGGCAGGCTTGACCTCTGGCCAGAGCTTGCCCAATTTGCAATCGAACTGTTGGCTTGCCCCTCGTCCAGTGTCCTGTCCGAAAGGACGTTCAGTGCAGCAGGGGGGATCGTGACCGATAAGCGTACTCGCCTAGCTCACGACAGTGTTAACTACCTCACATTTCTAAAAATGAATGAGGCATGGATCTCGGAGGAATTCAACACATGTGACCAGTAGACCATGTATATGTCGATAAACAATTTTTTTAATCAGGCACACAGACCTTCTTTCTTCATTTGGCTCACTTCCTTGTCCAAAAAAAGCACACCGTACTATATGCCCGTATCCTCCTCTTTGAAGAGGTTGAGCGGTGTCATATTTCTACTGGGGCTGCTTATTATGAGGGGCTCCCACCATCCCTGTGCTGTGCTGACTTCCTCCTGGGCCTGCTTATTATGAGGGGCTCCCTTCATCCCTGTGCTGTGCTGACTTCCTCCTGGGGCTGTACCTCTGCTGTGCATATTATGAGGGGCTCCCACCATCCCTGTGCTATGCTTATTATGAGGGGCTCCCACCATCCCTCTGCTGACTTCCTCCTGGGGCTGCTTATTATGAGGGGCTCCCACCATCCCTGTGCTATGCTGACATCCTCCTGGGGCTGCTTATTATGAGGGGCTCCCACCATCCCTGTGCTATGCTCATTATGAGGGGCTCCCACCATCCCTGTGCTATGCTCATTATGAGGGGCTCCCACCATCCCTGTGCTATGCTCATTATGAGGGGCTCTCACCATCCCTGTGCTATGCTGACTTCCTACTGAGGCTGCTTACGGTGCAGGTGTCAGTGCTGTATATCACGGTGCTGATGTCAGTACTCTCTATCACGGTGCTGCTGTCAGTGCTGTATATCACGGTGCTGGTGTTAGTGCTTTATGTCACGCTGCTGATGTCAGTGCTCTCTATCATGGTGCTGGTGTCAGATGACTCTATCACGGTGCAGGTGTCATTGCTGTATGTCACGCTGCTGGTGATCATCTCCTGTACCCTCTTCTTTGCCTACCCTGACCTTCCCTCTCCTCCATTGCCTTCATGCACTTCACAGTCCTGAATTGTCAGAATAATTTCCCATATAAAAAAAGAATGCTTGTAGTTGTCAATCCCAGATTCACCTCATACATGTGTTATGTCATTGGCCATGTGGTGGGACTATGTTTGCACAGCTATTAATTATTTTGTGGCTTCAAATTTGACCTGTAGGTTTGCAAAGTTCGCCTCCCATTGAAGTCAATGGGGCCCGCCGAGGAACGTTCCGGTTCGCAAACTATCGGCCGCGTTCGTGGTCCACGTTCGCGAAACGTCCCGTCGGAAGTTCGTCCATCACTAATTACAAGGAGCATTCCAAATGAGTACAGTTTATGATCTGCTCCTGGGCTTAACATTGCTACTCACTGGTGGAGGTTTCAGCAATAAAAGCCACCAGGACCAGCAGAAACTGCTATTTTCAAATGGTACTGGGGTGAACAGCCTAGGGAGAAAAATGCATGCCTTTTCCATTCTAAGGTTTTACCATGGTCTGCCGTACTTAAAGGATAATTTACCATTTCATAACAACTTAAAAGGTGAATTAAAGCTTATTACCCTTCCCACTCTCCCGGTCCCTGCTGCACTAAGCTGCTGTAAATGCCATCTCCTGCTTAATATGTCAGCCAGTGCAACAGGACAGACACTTGAAAATGTCACTACACAACCCCAGGGGCTGTGTAGCATTAAAATGCTTACAATGGATGGTAGTTATTGGTCTCAATGGGCATTGGCCTGTTACAGCTGCTGACATGTGTGGTGGAACATGGCATTTAGCGCTAGCCCCACTAGTGGTCAAAAAAGGGTTAAAACCGCCCGCAAAGTGCCGTATAGCTGCGCTGCCCCATTGATTTCAATGGGCAGGAGCAGTGAAGGAGCAGTGTATACACTGCTCCTTCACTGCTACAAATATGCCCCTTGCAGGAGATTTTTTAACATCCTGAAGGTGCACCTCTCCAGTGTGAAAACCCTCAGGCTCTCACACTGGAGACACAGCAGAGGTTTCAGGGTGCTTTGCAGGCGCTATTTTTAGCACCTGCAAAGCGCTCTGAAACATGCTATACTCTCTGCTCTGTGCAGTGGTTTCGCAAAGAGCAGCCCAGATCCCCCTCTTCTCAGATTCCTTTGACGGTGCTCCTGACCCCTCCCTCCTGCCAAGCAGCTTGCTATGGGAGCACCTGAGCGGAGCCGCTGCTCTGTGCATTCATTCAGACACAGAGACGGGGCTCAGCCCCGCCCCCTCTCTCTCTTCTTCTCATTGGCGCACTGACTTTGATTGAGAGCAGCAAGAGCCAATGGCACCTTGCTGCTGGACAGCCAACACTCTCATGTAACAACGCTGGATTGAGATTGGGCTCAGGTAACTATTAGAGGGGCTGCTGCACACAGAGGGTTTTTTTTTTTTAAAGCATAGAATGCATTAGGAAAAAAAAACCTTCTGACTTTAGAACCATTTTAACTCTGGTCCTTCCCACAAAAAAAATGGCCACGGCTAGTTGGCACATGTGAAGTGGCGTTTATTCTGGCTCCACCCTGAAGCCACTGTGCATGTGCCAACTAGTTGCAGCCTTCCTGTTTGTGGGAAGGACCGGAGTTAATATCGATCTATATGTCTGTATAAATCATACATCATGTAAATGCAATCTCTTTCGATTTTGCTGGTTTTAATTGATTTATGTTATGGAGAGTGTTCTTTTTTTGTATAACATACAGTGCCTTGCGAAAGTATTCGGCCCCCTTGAACTTTTCAACCTTTTGCCACATTTCAGGCTTCAAACATAAAGATATAAAATTTTTTTTTTTTGTGAAGAATCACCAACAAGTGGGACACAATTGTGATTTGAAACAAAATCTATTGGATTTTTGAAACTTTTTTAACTAATAAAAAAATGAAAAGTGGGGCATGCAAAATTATTCGGCCCCCTTGCGTTAATACTTTGTAGAGCCACCTTTTGCTGCGATTACAGCTGCAAGTCGCTTGGCGTATGTCTCTATCAGTTTTGCACATCGAGAGACTGAAATTCTTGCCCATTCTTCCTTGCAAAACAGCTCAAGCTCAGTGAGGTTGGATGGAGAGCGTTTGTGAACAGCAGTTTTCAGCTCTTTCCACAGATTCTCGATTGGATTCAGGTCTGGACTTTGACTCGGCCATTCTAACACCTGGATACGTTTATTTGTGAACCATTCCTTTGTAGATTTTGCTGTATGTTTGGGATCATTGTCTTGTTGGAAGATAAATCTCCGTCCCAGTTTCAGGTCTTTTGCAGACTCCAACAGGTTTTCATCCAGAATGGTCCTGTATTTGGCTGCATCCATCTTCCCCTCAATTTTAACCATCTTCCCTGTCCCTGCTGAAGAAAAGCAGGCCCAACCATGATGCTGCCACCACCATGTTTGACAGTGGGGATGGTGTGTTGAGGGTGATGAGCTGTGTTGCTTTTACGCCAAACATATCGTTTTGCATTGTGGGCAAAAAGTTCGATTTTGATTTCATCTGACCAGAGCACCTTCTTCCACATGTTTGGTGTGTCTCCCAGGTGGCTTGTGGCAAACTTTAGATAAGACTTTTTATAGATATCTTTGAGAAATGGCTTTCTTCTTGCCACTCTTCCATAAAGGCCAGATTTGTGCAGTGTACGACTGATTGTTGTCCTATGGACAGACTCTCCCACCTCAGCTGTAGTTCTCTGCAGTTCATCCAGAGTGATCATGGGCCTCTTGGCTGCATCTCTGATCAGTCTTCTCCTTGTCTGAGCTGAAAGTTTAGAGGGACGGCCAGGTCTTGGTAGATTTGCAGTGGTCTGATACTCCTTCTATTTCAAAATGATCGCTTGCACAGTGCTCCTTGGAATTTTTAAAGCTTGGGAAATCTTTCTGTATCCAAATCCAGCTTTAATCTTCTCCACAACAGTATTACCGACCTGCCTGGTGTGTTCCTTGGTCATGATGCTCTCTGCGCTTTCAACAGAACCCTGAGACTATCACAGAGCAGGTGCATTTATACAAAGACTTGATTACACACAGGTGGATTCTATTTATCACCATCAGTCATTTAGGACAACATTGGATCATTCAGAGATCCTCGCTGAACTTCTGGAGTGAGTTTGCTGCACTGAAAGTAAAGGGGCTGAATAATTTTGCACGCATCAGTTTTTTATTTGCTAAAAAAGTTTAAATTATCCAATAGATTTCGTTCCACTTCACAATTGTGTCCCACTTGTTGGTGATTCTTCACAAAAAATAGAAATTTTATATCTTTATGTTTGAAGCCTGAAGTGTGGCAAAAGGTTGAAAAGTTCAAGGGGGGAGAATACTTTCGGAAGGCACTGTATATAGTACAGTCTAGATGTCTGGAAGTGGGTAGTTGTGCATGGGTTCGTTGGAAGCAGGTTTGTGTGAACCAGTTTACATGGGGCCACTGGAAGCAGTCTGGTGTGCACAGGGAAATAATCTGGCTGAGAGTGCACTGGGGAAAACTAAAGCAGGCTTCAGACCATAGGTGCTGGTAACAAATGGCTGGCTGGGACTCTCAAGGAATCATGCAGGTGATGGGATACATATAACTGACTTTTAATACACTTGGAATGACAGATGTGCAATAAGACTGAGTACTGGCTGGGATACAGGAGAAAGTCACAGGTACAATTAGGATGGAGTTCTCAGAGGATACCACAGGTAGGGAGTAACTTAGGTAGGATCCCTGGAGATCACAGAAGCAGGATGGGCACTGGAATGCATAGTGGCACAGAGGAACACACGGGATCTCTTTTAAGACTGTGCCTGACAGGGGATTGGCAGGGGATTGGCTGCGATGCTGGAGGCTAATGATTGGCTACAGACCACCAGTCCTGGGCAGCAGGAAAGAGCCAGGACTAGAAGATAGCACAGGCACTGGGGAGTGTGACACTAAGCATTTTTAGGATTTAACCTCTACTAAAAAGTGGATCGACATATTATACATTATAGTACTGAGAGTAAACAAGGCCCAACTCCATCCAAAATGTTTTAATCCATTTTGGACAGAGCGGAGGCAGGTAAACTGTTAGTTTTCAGTGGCATCTCTTTTCTATTGGAAAGAATTTCCTGTTAAGGAGCAAGGGGAAATAGATTCAGTTAGGACCCAGACAAGATTTGTTTTTTATAGAGTGAATGACAACCTTACCACCACTTCTTGCATGGGTGTTTTGGTTGAACTTTGTAAACTATGGGTTTTGGTTGAACTTTGTAAAATAATTATATATAGGTAATCAATCGTATAATTCAATCACAGTAAGAGCTGTGATGTTCATTAGCAGATACCTCTGTAAATCTCTGAAATAAAAAATGAACAGAGTTTATCTTTTTATAGTGAATACTTGCCTTGATCCAAGGCACCTACTGTGATTTCTGTCTGCTCTCTCCTCCCTCTGCTATTTGCAGTCACTTCTGCCAGGTTATGCTGATCCCGGATCCCGGGAGACATCCCTGCCCCCCCAGCATAAAGAAGTTGACAACCTCAGCTGTACATGTTTCCCTAGGAGACTGTGCAGATGAGAGCGTATCCATTCCCTTCACTCAGGTCTCAGATTACACTTGTCCCCCTGTTATATGCTGTGGAGTGTGTGACAAAATGTCACTGCCCCCTGCCTTCTAGAGCTGCTGTGTAATGTGTACTTTAAAATGTTTTAAATGTGTGAAATAGAAGGCTGTTGAGAAAAGAGGACAGCAGATAAACAGGTACAATGTATGTAGGAGGATTTGATTAATCTCTGTGTAGCACTTGAAATGAATCACTTCAGTGGGTATATGCAAGGGTTTACAACCACTTTAATCCCATTCTGTCAGCCATCAATAAAATGTAACGCTTCTTAAACTAAACCTGTGCTTTGCTCCATGTATACTTACTTTTTCTTTGTTCCTTTGCAATTCCATTTGCCTGATGCTGTAAAGAGAGATCCTTGGTTCTTGGTGTAAATTTACTGTTTATTTGTAAATTGCCAATTTAAATGTAGCCAAGAAAAAGTATACCATATTATTTAAATTGTTGATGGGCAAGAAAAATACTTTCATTTTGTGCATTATTATGTTTGTTTTCACCTGTGCTAATAAAGCTTTTTATTTATCAATGACTTGTATTATGAATGCAAATAGAATTATTTAAAAGCATATCATACCTAAAAGAAAAACAACACTACGTTATCTGGCTGTGCTAGCCAGGGAAAAAACGGTCTGTGATTCTGGTGAATTAAAGTTTTTTTTTTGTCAAAAATGTGCTTCTCAAAATTAAAGCTGAACAGGTATGGATTTTTTATGCATAGTTATACATTGGTCTAGCTTTTTTGCTATGGCTATTTTTTATAACATAGATATGTGAATGGTTACATTTTAGATCATATATTGCTTAGAAGCTAATATTCCTCTATTGATATGCTAACTAACCTGTTGGACTGGTTCGTGCAGCTCAGGAAAGGAAATGATGCTACATGTAGTGGTGGAGGAAAGAGGATTTGGACAACTATGTGCTCAAGACAAAGGAGCACTAGGAACAGTTGTTTGCAGGACTCTGAGAAGAGAAGAGCCATAAGAAGACTATCAAAAGAAGACCCAAGTTAAGCAGATGTTTAGTACAGTTATTGCATACATTGTGCATACTTATGTGTTAGGAGGGATGGATAGCTTGTGAGTGTTGTAGGCTTATTTTGTAATATCTGTCAGCCTGGTACAGAAATTACCATAAGTGTACTAGTTTGTTTGTGCAGCATTTGTTTAGAAAAAGCACATTAATACACTACAGAGGTTTCTATGCCTTCTTGCTTTACTTCAAAGTGACCTTAATAGATGCAAAGCAAAACAATTGGGGGCTAGTCCCGGATTTGCACTTCAACCAAAGCAGACTTGTTTTCTGTGGTGTTTTCTGTTGCTTGATAAGAAAAAAGCTGCATATGCTGTTTTGAAAAAGAAAGGCTACAGAGGTTTCTCATGTCCAGGAAGGTGTGCAACCTACCTACCTACCTAGGCCAGAGACAGTAAGTGGATGTCTGTTGTAAGGGAGCTTGCTAGGTATGCTTCTTCTTTGAACAGAGCTTGGAGTTTTGGAGTCTCGGATTTTTCCTCAGATTTTAGTATTTAAAGTTTTGGGTTCAGTAAAAGGGGAGATGTGGGCAGTGGCTGTGTTTAGTTTGCACTTCCTGCACGCTCTACATACAGAATCTGAAAAGAGGGAAAAGGCAGAGATAGAATGAGATTTGTTGAAAGAGCAGTTTGCAGTGGCTACCAAGTGTTTGCAAGGCACTGCAAGCAAGGCAAGAGATTAAGAAAGCAGGGCACAAGTTAAACATGAAGTGGCTTTGAAGTGTGTTGAAACCACTGCAGACAAACATGAAGATTTGAATGAATGATGTGCATTATCAAGCCTAATGAGGCCCTAGCAAAGGACAAAGGCCCAAAGCCTGTAAGCAGAAATAGGATATATGCCACTGTTACTTCTCATATTCGGGAAGCTGTGTATCTGATCATCTTAAATAGTGATGGCTGAGCTGAATCAGACATTAGGAAGACAAAGGCTATGATCTCATTCCTGCAACCACAGCCTGAGGTGCAAAACGTGTATGGCCGGCCTAAGGTGGGGGTCCCTAGAGAGGACATAAATGGGATTACTACACCAGCTTTGCTTAAGAGCTGGAAGCAAGTGGCTGGGAAATGGTAAATTTAGTCACACTTACTGCAAACATTGTACATGATTATTTGTTAGGAAGGATGGATAGATTGTGCATGTTGTAGTAATATCTGTTAGCCTAGTACTGTATTCCTATAATTTGTTTAGTAAATGCATTAATACATTACAGAGGTTTCTAAGCTTCCTTGCTCTGGAAAGTGACCCTAATAGATGTGAAGCAAATCACCAGCTTGTACATATGTTTAAATGTATTCGCCATACCTGTGACTGCTATTACAGTGGTCACCCCTGGCTTCTGGGTCCTTGCTGCACATTAAAAAAAGGCTGTTGCTAGCCTGGCATGGGCATCATTCACAGAACACCTTGCATTTTATCAATGAATGTAAGATGTTCTCTGATTGGATGTTGGTGTTGCTGGGCAAGAAATAACAGTACTGCTATTATAATACAATTTTGAAAAGAAGAAAATCCATGCATTTTTTCTTGGAAATTTATCAAGGAGGATGACCTAAGGACCTAATATACACAGAAAGGAAAAATCTGTTAAGTATTTAAAAATAGTTTTTCTTGTGAAAAAAAAAGTATGTAAAAAAAAAAGTATGTAAAAATTGTTAGTAAAATTTGAACTTCAGGAAAGTTGTCAAGTGTGAAAAAGCTGTAATAGTAGATATGCCCCTAAGTCTGTCAGGCTTGATGTGGCTAATGATGCCACCCTCTCCCTCCATAGTAGGTAATCTACAATAATGAGTACTCCTGTTCTTAGGGGTAACGAAAGGGCTGCAACTTTTCCCAATGATGACTCCCCAAACTAAAGTGGTAACATCATCTTAAGCCGCGTACACACGGGCGGACTGTATGGCCAACTTAGTCCGTCAGACAATCCGACGGACAGTCTGTCCTACTTTCGAATGAACGGACTTGACCACACACGATGAACAAACAGTCCGTTGAAAGCTTGCGCGATGACGTGTACAGCACGTACGACGGGACTAGAAATAGGACGTCCAATACACAGCAATGCAACCTTCCGCCGTGTAAATCCTTTCTGAGCATGCGCCATACTTAGTCCGTCCAACTAGCCTACTCACGAGCGGATTGTCCGCTGAAACCAAAGTCTGACGAACAATATTACGGAAATTCCGAAATACTTAGTCCGCCAGACTGCACGCTGAAAAAGTCCGCTGAAGCCCACACACGAGCGGACTGTCCGCTGAAATGTGTTTCGGCGGACTAAGTTGGACAGACAGTCCGCCCGTGTGTACGCGGCTTAAGGCTTATGATATCATCATTACTATTCTCAACATTCAGCGTTAAACACCTTTTATACTATCTAAAGTTTACAGATAAATACTACCATCAATGTAATATGTAAAGCAAGTTCATTCTACATCTACATTTTGTTGCAGAATTCTATGCAATTATTTGGAACAACAACAAAATTGTAATAAAATGAACAAACATTCAGAACAGTTTATTTCTGTATTAACTTGAACAGAACAGACAGAAGGCTGATAGTTCCAATCATTATGCTCAGAGGATCATATACAAACTATGGTGCATGGAATATGAGGGCAAATACCGTTCTCAACATAGCAACTGCATTCAGAACTGTTAAAATGATTTTAGCCTTTCTTACAATTGATGTTTTATGTGGACACTTAAAAAGATGAGTTTGAAATACGGGCGAGAAACACGATGAACTCTTCACTGAGCACTGCCAATATTGCATTTGAACTGAAAACACTGTCAGATATCTTTTATGATGTCCAATAAAAAAGGATAAGCGGCCATATTGCTGTTGCTGGTGTAGTTGCATTGCTACAGCAGAAGATACATAGACCTGCAATAGGGACAAACTACAAATGGAATACAAAGAACATGTCCACAGGCTACAAGCCACTCTAACGTCAAAGACATCACAATGCCGTTACTGCTGGGTTTATTGGCCTTAAACATCTAAAACACTCCAATACACTGAATGCTGGACAATTGTTCAAGATCTGTTCATAATGCTTCATAAAGGGAAACGTCAAGACCACACGTTCTTGTCAACATTTTTACCAGTACTCTCCCCATTAAGCACATCAATAGGATCCAAGGTGTACAATGACTTAAGGAGATCTTTTGGTGTGATCCTACAATATAAGCCTATATGCATGGTTTCAGGTATAATATCAGAGTGTACATTCAATGGACCAAATATCACGTAAAATACTGTATTTTATATCAATTTGACAGATGCCAGCACATTGTTTTTGAGGAAAGTACATAAAAGACAGAAACATGATAATTTAATCTTATAAAATATGATACATAGATGAAATACAGTGCACTTAAATATCTAAGTGTCAACATTTTGTTAAATACTGTAAATACTGCACTTTTTCCAAATGTTTCAACAAGTCCTTTGTGCTTAAAGATGGCTTCTTGTTAAACAGAATACATTGCAGAACTGAAATACTTTCAATGAAACTGGTTTTACAACAGATCACATACTTTCACAGACACATCAACATTATAACATTTACCGATGAGAAAAGTTATTTCTCATTAGTTCACAGTGTGAAAAATGGAGTATGGTAAGTCTTATAGAAGGCTCTTTGTTATTTAAGCCAATAGCAGTAAAGTCTTGAAACTGGACGCAGTGTTTTGATTGGAGACAATGAAAAGCAACACTTCACATGATGGCAGGAATTATACACATGTTACTTCTTCATGGGTACTGTCTCAGAGACCTCCGTCTCCTGTTGTAGAAATGCCTGAGACCATGTTGCCGTGAAAAATTCATCATGTAATTTTGTTTGCGAGTGCTGTGAAAAAGTAAGGTGAAATTATAATGGAGAACATGCATAGAAATATTCCATAAACATTTCTGTTCTAAATACATTTCTCTACCATAAAAAAATAATAATATGAATCAATGTGACTCAATGCAGTTCCAAGTCCAAAACCCCTCCACAGTAAGATAGGAAAATACAGAATAAATAATCCCAATAGTCATGGTGACTATATATTCAGAACATGAATAGATAGAAAAATAGTAGAAATCAAACAAACTCTATCTGTACACTTGCTTTGCATGTGAGAATAGGCTAAAAGTGGAACTATGGTTACTAAAAAAACAAAAGTCAAAAACATTGGTCCCCCCACCCCAAATATTGCTATTTTTTTAACTAAAGCACCCAACATACAATAATACTCATCTTACTCCATGAGCTTTAAGTACGAACAGACTTTAAAAATAATTGTCTGTATGTAGGAGTGAAGCAGCTCTGAGCGTAGGAAATACAGTAAGAAGAGAAGTTAGGCCTTTTGAAGTTGGCAATCTCAAAGGTGTATGATGAATGGACCAGAACGTAACATACTGTACATCAGGGTGGATTTGATTTAAATCAACTCAAATTAAATCACCAGTAAAAAGGATTGTTTAAAATCAACTCAATTTAAATTGTCATTTTTAACCTCTTGGCATCAGCGCTATAGCCGAATGATGGTCACAGTGCGGACCTGAATTTCCAGGAGGCCGTCATATAACGTCCTCCCCTTTGCACACGCCCTGCGCACCCCCTGCAGGGCGCAGGCCCCACGCGCTGTGATCATCGAGTCACTGAGACTTGGGTGATCACAGATCCGAGTAAGGGGCCGATCCTGGCCCCTTCCACATGATGAGCTGTTAGCCAATGACAGCTGATCACATGATGTAAACAAACGCTCGGTAATCGTTTTTTTTCCTCATGCTGACAGCGTGAGGAGAAAAAAAAGCCGATCACCGGCTTATGTGCAAGGGACATCAGTCCTGAAGAGGAAGAGGCAATTCTGCCTCATCTGTGCCACCAGTACCCCCTGCCAGTGCCACCTGCCATTGCCACCTGCCAGTGCCCACCAGTGCCACCTATCAATGCCCATGAGTGCCACCTATCAATGCCCACGAGTGGTGCCAATCAGTGTCACCTAGCAGTGCTGCCTATCAGTGTAACTAACCAGTGCCGATCAGTGCCCATTACTGCCACCCATCAGTGCCCATCACTGTCACCTATCGGTGCCCATCAGTGCCGCCTCATCAGCGTACATCAATGAAGGAGAAAAATTACCTTTTTGCAAAATTTTATAACAAAATATAAAACATATAATTTTTTTTTTAATTCGTATTTTTAAATTTTTTTTAACAAAAAATAAAAACCGTAGAGGTGATCAAATACCACCAAAAGAAAGCTCTATTTGTGGGGAAAAAAAGCTAAAAATTGTATTTGGGTATAGTGTTGTATGACTGCGTAATTGTCATTCAAATTGCATCAGCGCTGAAAATTGGTCTGTGCCCAGTAAGCAAGTGGTTAAAGAGCAACTATCATTTCTATCCGGCAGCGGCTCCCCCTCTGACCGCTGTTGACTCACCGACCATCCCATTCACTTTAATGGGATGGCTTGTGATGCGGCAGTGGCACAACGAGGCGAAGGACGTGGTGGCAGCAGGTGAGTGGATACCCGCTAGCAGGCGCTGCAATGCTGGATCTGAAATGACAAGTGCTCTTTATATGTAAGGACTTATTCTTTCTAGTAGTTAGAATCTTTAATATTTGTAAACAAAATTAAGATTTCCTATTTAGAATAATAAGCTGTCAGGTTAGGAAATATTCCCAAACTGGGTCTCTTTTATGGCCTGCTGCCATTTTGCTCCTCAAGGGAGGAATAAAGCACTTCAAGCTATGTGAATAATGATCACAAGGTTTATAAGCTGTTTAGGTTTTCACTTTCATTTTTACTGCTTGCCCTTCCTCCTCACACTTAGAGCCTGGCACAGGTGCATTTCTCTTAAAACAATCATGCAGTTTGTAATGTATTTATATTTGCAAAACAAGGTGATAAAGGAATATTCCTGAACTTTGTTTTATCTCATGGTTACTGTGAAATTGTGGGACTGCATGAATGCAATGTGTGTTATCTCAGTTTGCAGAGCTTGGATTCATTGAATGAGTTTACCAAAAATGTAAATATTGCAGAATATACAGCCTCATGCTACATAACTAAGTTCCATTTCGTGCTGAATAAACTAAATTATTGATGTATCTTCAATAGGAAAATATATTTAGATAGATTTTTACTCCAAAAGCATTTTATTAATATAAATTTGATAAAAAAAAAAAAAAAAAAAACCTGCTTTAAATAAACAAAATCTGATTTAAAATAAAATAATCAGATTTTTTTTTATTTTTATTATAGATTTTTACCTATCCTGCTGTACATAGGCAGTATCCACAGAAAGGAACATTTATGTTTCTCCTCCTTCTCCCTCAAAGCTCAGACACTAATGCCTTGTACACACGGTCGGACATTTCGACAACAAAATCCATCGGATTTTTTCTGAAGGATTTTGTGCCAAACTTGTCTTGCATACACATGGTCGGACAAAGTTGTCGGAAAATCTGATCATTCTTAATGAGGTGACGTACAACACGTACGTCAGGACTATAAATGGGCCAGTAGCCAATAGCTTTCGTCTCGTAATTTATTCTGAGCATGCGTGGCACTTTGTCCGTCGGAATTATCTACACACGATCGGAATTTAAACGATTGGATTTTATTGTTGGAAAATTTTAGATCCTGCTCTCAAACTTTGCGTGTCGGAAATTCCGACGGAAAAAGTCAGATGGAGCCCACATACCATCAGATTTTCCGACATGATCCGATCGCACATTTTCCATCGGAAATTCCAACCGTGTGTACAGGGCATAACAGAAATTGTAACTCTTCTCTACTCCAAGGCCGATCCTGGGCAGGTGTGCAGGGTGGGGGTGCCGAAGTGCCGGAGCGCTTCCCTTCCTCTTTCTCCTCTCATTGTGTGTGGGCAGGGGAGCTAGTGTGGACACACCCCACCCAGGGGTGGACTGACTGGTCGGGCACTTTGGTGTCTTCAAAGGACCCAGCGCTCGCACCCTGCTCAGAAAACCCTGCCCCATCCCCTACTCAAGCCTGCCCAATCAGCCATCCCAGCGTGTGTGTCTGGCTGTGGCTCTTCCCCTGTGGTTCCTTAGTAGCGGCATGCTGTAGATGGCGGAGTGGTGAGTGAAGGTGCCATGGCGCCCAAGAAGGGGGGAAAAAGAGAGTGGACAGGGAGGAGAAGGTGGTGAAGGAGAGGACCAGAGGGGATCCCATCATCGAGAACAAGAAGTTCTACAAACTCCAGATCTGGGACCTGGAGGGCTGCCTGGAGAGGTGATAGGGAGGGGAGGGGGCTACAGGTCTCAGCATGCCCTGACTGGAATCGGAGGAACAACAAGTCTCAGGTGTGGTAGCACTACAACTCCCAGTGTGCCATGGCAGAGTAAAATGAGTGGGGTCATGGTGATAGCCAGCATTTCCAGAGAGAGATGTCAGTGACATGGACATATTTTCCTGAGTGCTCATTTACATCACATTCTCTGTGTTCCCTGTGCATTCCCTTGCATGTTCAGTGAGTTTGCTGTGCATTTTATGGAACAATTAGATGTGTTTTCAGGCACGCTACCATTAAACTCTATTGGAAAAAATGTTTTCATGAAAGTGCATCAAACTCCTGCATACCACCTCTTTGATGTGCTTTCATAAAACATCTGATCTAATAACAGCGTGCCGAAAAACGTGCATAGAAAATGTGTCTGGAAGAGAACGCACTACACTCATGATTCCGGGCAAAGTCATGTTGTTTGCGGTGCAGAAAAATGCAGCACTCTGCATTTTATTGAAACTCCCATGAGAGTGCCGCAGTGATATAATCAAAGCTGATTGGGTTCCTTCTTTCCTTGCCTATGTGTTCATGTGCCCAGGGGCACTTCAGCAATGGCTGAGGGCCCGGCCGCTGAAGAGAGCCCACCAGTGCCACCTGCTGGAACTCTCAGGGCCAGTGCCGGGGTCCAGGGACAAAAAAAAACTGCAACTGCAGTGCCATGGTGGCCATCTTTTTCAGGTCCGGGCGGGCCCCAGAGCTGCATCAGAGGTAAAGTGGAGAGGGCAAGCGCCACCGGATCACACAGAGTGGGGATCCCCCGCGTGACACCTGATGGCCGCTGTCATGCAAAGTCCTGCCTTCCGGACCATCTCCTTTTGATAGACATCACACTGGTCCAATGCCGGGACGTGTGACGCCTATGAAAGGAGTTCGTCCAGGAGGCGGGTCTTTGCATGACAGTGGCTGCCAGGTAATTCATTCTAATCCATGCTGTATCACAGCGGGAGATCCCCACTCTGTGTGATCCAGCAGCTCTCCTCTATCTAATTCCCATACACTAATGAGGCTGTATTGATGGGCACTGGCGAGGCTGCATTGATGGGCAATGGTGAGACTGTATTGATGGGCACTGGTGAGGCTGTATTGCTGGGCACTGGTAAGGCTACATTGAGGGGCACTGGTGAGGCTGCAATTGGTGGGCGCTGGTGAGGCTGCATTTGGTAGGCACTGGTGAGGCTGCATTTGATGGGCACTAATGAGGCTGCATTTGGTGGGCACTGATGAGGCTACATTTGGTGGGCACTGGTAAGCTGCATTTGATGCATAGATCTCTTGTATTATGTCTACAGCCTCTGAACATCTCCTGTATTATGTCTGCAGTCTCTGACCATCTTTTGTATCATGTTTGAAGAATCTAGCTTTGAAGCATCTCCTGTAGTATGTCTGAGGGCTCTTTCTAACAGAAGCCCCCTCTGTGTCCATTAGAGAGACCCCCCTCCAGGTCCCACTAGAGTACTCTTTTCCTGTATTTTGTTTATTGCTCAGAGGATCCCAGGGTATTATTATATAGGATTTATATAGCGCCAACAGTTTGCGCAGCACTTTACAACATGAGGGCAGACAATACACTTACAATACAAATCAATACAGGAGGGATCAGAGGGCCCTGCTCGTTAGAGCTTACAATCTAAAAGGGAGGGTCAAGTGGAAACAAAAGGTAATAACTGTGGGGGATGAGCTGATGAAGAAAATTAAAATACAGTTGTTAGGTGTGGGTAGGGGTAAGCGTCTCTGAAGAGAAGGGTTTTCAGGGATCTTCTAAAAGCTAATAAAGTAGGAGATAATCAGACAGATTGGGGTAGGCATTCCATAGGATTGGAGAGGCTTTGGAAAAGTCCTGAAGGCGAGCATGGGAGGAGGTGATGAGGGAGCTAGAGAGCAGGAGGTCTTGAGAGGAACAAAGAGAACGAGTAGGTTGGTATTTAGAGACTAAGCTAGTGATGTAGCTGGGGCGAAATTGTGGATGGCTTTGTATGTAGTTGTTAGTATTTTGAATTAAATTGTTTGGCCGAGCGAAAGCCAGTGGAGGGATTGACAGAAAGGAGTGGCAGACACAGAGCGATTGGTAAGGTTGATGAGTCTGGCAGCAGCATTCATGATGGATTGGAGAGGTGATAGACTATGTAGAGGTAAGCCAATGAGAAGGGAGTTGCAGTAGTCGAGGCGAGAGATGACCAGCGAGTGAATTAAGAGCTTTGCTGTGTCATTGGTTAGAAAGGGGCGTATTTTGGAGATGTTGCGGAGGTTGAGGCGGCAGGATTTGGACAGTGATTGGATGTGTTGCTTGAAGGAGAGTTCAGAGTCCAGGCTACACCTAGAACCTTGGCATGTGGGGATGGGCTTATAGTTCTGCCATTGATTTTGACAGAGAGAACAGGGGAAGGGGCATATGGGGGAGGAAAAATGATAAGTTCGGTTTTGGATAGATTGAGTTTGAGGAAGTGGTGTGACCAGTGGCAGCCCATCCATATCTCCCCGCCACCCCCTCCTGTGTAGTCACAAAAAAAAACGTAAAAATATAAAAAATAAGTATTTCCCGCTGCTGTGCTCCCATGGAGAAAGGGGGGGGGGGGGGGGGTATCTCTGTAACATTTTTTAAACCTGCTGGATTTTTGTTAGTTTTCTTTCTCTCTGAGCGATTGAGCCCACCCCTGCCTGTGTTGCAAAACAACAGGAGAGAATATACATAGAAAGAGCTCTGCTGTTCTGATCTGCAGGTTTCCTGGTCAGCTGCAACTTTGCTCTCCCTCCCGCACTAACTTTGGGCATGACAGCAAGTAGAAGAGCTGTGCCAGTGAGTACACTTGATATCACAAGGCTCCAGCCTGTCCCTGACAAACCTGTAGCCCTGCAGCCACAAAACAGATGCCTCTGATCCTTCCCATGTGCTCCCCCCTCCTCTCTTTGTGCTTGATAACGGAGGTGAAGTCCTCTCCAGCCAGCTACTGTCTCTGATGTCATTCCAACTACTGCACGGTGCCTCTCTGATGTGTAACTTCCTGAGAGTTGTATGCGATGCAGGAACCCATACTGGATTTGCAGGGTTCCTGCATCGCTGCAGTGTGAACCGAGCCTAAGAGTACCTGTCTTGCTCAGCAGTAGCCTGGCCTGTCATCACAAATTCTGGCCCTGCTACCCGCACTACCTGCAATTCCTGCTGGGAAGCAAGCAGCGAGTACTTCTGGCTCCCTTGCTAGCCTGGCCAACCACAACTCACAAATGGCTGTCAGTAAAACACTTTGGGAAAAAAAAATGTCTGTAATTCTGAACTGTCATGCCCAGTCTGAAGCCAGCTGTTTAGAGAACTGCTGGGCTCAGCCTCAGATTGGGCAGTGGGAAGTGGTTTAAATTCACACACGCCACCACACAAGTAGAGACCGAGCCCAGCAGTTCACTAATTGGCTGGCTCCAGACTGCGCATAATGTTAAAATGAATTGAACATTAAATATAAAAAAATAAAATGAAATTGTAAAAAAAAAAAAAAATCTTAAAAAAAATCAGACTGGATGGATCCCTGGAGTCCTGGAGAGAGACACACAGTGAGAGCTAAATATTTGCAGTGATCCCATGGGGAGGGTTATCTGCTATTGTAACCCCTAATTTGGTTAGAGGCTAGTTCTGGCAGTGGTGGCTGCACAACAGTGAAGCTGGAGTTGATTCTTATTGCACTAGTTCATCTAATAAGTTATTAACTTTCTGGGACTCAGTTTATTTATATTTAATGGCACAGGAGCACTTTGTTGGAATCTGTTTATTAGTGTGGATTTCTCACAGTATCGGTTCAATTTATGTTTTATGAAGCCAGTTGGAATATTTTTATTTATTTGGAATACAGAAGAGTAGTTTATAGTAGTTTTTTGTTTAATAGCGTTTTAACGTGAAACAATTTGCACTGTAGCACTTTGATAATTTGATCATTTATATATGAATTTTGAAGTTATTGCACTAGAACACTTTTACTGAGTGCAGTATGCAGCTTTTTGGTGTATAATTGAGCCTTGTGTCCAGCAGCATTTGCTTGTAATAGAAGACATATTTGTAGCAACTTTCAAGCAATGAAATGTCTATTAATATCTCAAAGGTAAAGCTGCACTATTATAAAAATTTAGGTATTGAGGTTTGGATTACTACAGATGCCCTTTGGTGACAATGAAAGGTTTAATCAATAACCACTTGGTAAAATTGATGGTGTAATTGACAATGTAATAATAGAAATAATGCGCTTCAATCATCCTGAGACCACAACAACCATGGTGCCAGAAATGATTGAAGTGCTAACACCAGGTGTTTGGAATATCTTTATCTGCTGATTGTTAAACTTTCTAGAATACACATTTCTATTGTTGTGTAGGATCTGGGCCTGCTGTCCCTCCCTCTCCCCCTCCCTCTGAGAAGCTAACCATACCACCGTAGAGTCACATCCACTATTTTGCTGAAACCATGCCCATTTTCACCAAGTGGGAGGGGTCAAAAAGGAAGGACGGGGTCTGGCGTCCCCCCACCCACCACTGGGTGTGACATTCAGACTGATATATCTGATAGTAAATTAGTGATACGTGAAGAGACAGAGTGAGTGAGCTGAGGGGTAGAGAAATAGATTTGGGTGTCATCAGCGTAGAGGTGGTATTAGAAGCCATGGGAGACTATCAGTTGACCCAGGGAGGAGGTGTAGATTGAAAATAGGGTAACGAGGACTCCTTAGGGGAGCAACTCTGTGTTTGGGTCATTGCCAAGGAAACATTTGTAAAGGGGTGGAGTGGGTGGAGGGGTGGGCGCACCAGAAATATTTCTGCACCCAGGCTTCTAGGATCGGCCCTGCTCTACTCCATCCAAAATTTAAGAAAATGGTTTGAATTCTTTTTTATGCAAAAGTCTTCTAGAACCCTCTGATTCCTCTTATATCAAACTGAATTGCAACTGCAATGCCTGCAATGCCTGCAATGCCTGCCTTCATTCTGTAAAGCGCTGTGTAAACTGTTGGCGCTATATAAATCCTGTATAATAATAGTTGGTAACTATACAATATACCATTAAAATGAACATCCTTTACACTCAGTGCACCAACAACTAGCACAGTCTGATCATGCCCCCAAACTTCAGATCATTTTAGTCACTCATGAGGTTCTCTGCTTTCTACTCATTTTGTGCAGGTACAATAGTTTAGTTTTTTTTACCTAGGGGACAATGCAAACTGCAACAGTCAATTACAAACTGTAAAAAAAGTAACCAATCAGGAAAGATCTCTTAATTAATCTGAATACTATAATCTGGTTGCAAGGTGTTACTATGAGTTCATTAGAATTTGAGGTTTTAAATCTAGTGTGGTCTACACTACAGCAAGGTGGTTTAGACACAGGTGGCAGTTAATTGAAAATAAAACCGTAACCTCATAAAGCTGATATATTCTCAATGTGGTTATGTTCAATCTATAAATGTCTTTGTAACAGAATACAGTATGTTGATAAAGACCAATACTGGTTTTAATTCAGAGGTAAGTGAAGTTTATGCAATGACAACGCAATTGTGTCATCCTAGAAAGATATGTATCATGGTAGTAATATATCACTTGCTGTAAAATATAGGAATATTAATCATTTAGGTAATTAGCCACATGGCATTTGTTTAACCTTTAGGGCAGCAAGCCGTATTGAATGGAAGACTGTGTGCACTGGAAACATAGTGCTATTTATCGAAATTACACAATTGACATTTCATTCAGTTCTTTTGCTGGCAGCGTAATGGGAAGGTTTAGATTGCATTGCACAATTTTACTGCATACTTTTTTTTCAGCCTACCATGTTGTGGTGGCATTAAATGTCCTCATGGAGAACAAGGTTTGTTGCCTTGTTTTGCACTGGTTCTATGTTGGGAGTGCATATATTACTTTTCTGATGCATCATGGCAACACACACATTGGGTTGTGACTCAGCCTCCACAACCTGATAGGACTAGTTAGCTATAAGATTTGAAGAGGAGTCCACCATTGCATTCCCCTTATTTTTCCTCACCTGTGTGGACTATCGTTCGGTTGGGATTGGTTAGAAATATGGAACCCCTTACCGCTTCGCCCCAGCTAGATTCAGCCTCTCCTGGCTGGAAGCCCTGACTGTACAGTCTCTAAATGAGCTATATGCAGGGAACCCCACTCTGATGGTCTCAGGGGTAGGTAAAATTCATATATATTTTACAAACCTTAAAGAGGTTTAAGTGGTGTGCAGCGGTCGTCCTCCTCCCCCTCCATGTCTCACTTTCTTTCTCCTTGTCCCATAAACTTTATTAGACCTCCTTCCTTCTTTTCTTTGTACCGTATTTTCTTTTTTGTTTCTTTTTTTTTCTCTGGGGTACGCTGAGCGCTGTAGTTCCTTGACCAGACTGCGTCCTTCATCATGGCAGCCGCATCAGGACTCCCGTAGCACACAGAAGTGACACAGGCATTTTTTTCTCTATTTGCCAGCTTCCAAGATGGCGCCGGGCGTCGCGGAACGCTATGGTGCATGAGCGGCGGTGATGTCATCTCCGCCATGACAGAGGTCTATTTAAAATTGGCATTTTCCTTTACAGCCTGCTGACTGTGAAAAACACCACTCTCCATCCTGGTTCTTTCACACAGCCTGCTGCCTTGCTGCGCTCAGTCTGCCCTGATCACTGGTAAGCCTAATCCTTATCTATTGCTATACCAGAATCTGCTGCTCATCCTCTGCATTTGCCTCTAATGGGACCTCTTCTTATAGGTACACTCTATTCACTCCTATGGAGGCCGCTGCTTCAGCAGACCATCCATGAACTACAAAGTAAGGGGGCGTATGTGTTTGGTAAGTAGTGAAGAGGAGAAAAGAGAGCACTGCCACTAATACCATTTTATCCTGGTAGTTCTGGCAGGTCTTCGGGGTCATTGCATTCTAAACAAAAAGAGTGTTCCCCCTCAAGACACTCCCATTCCCAGAGAAGCCAGTCAAGATCCTCCCCTCACCGCAGAGATTCGTCTTTCTCTCACCAGCATCGAGATGAACATCATACCCGTCCTGTGGCTAATATCTGCTGGGTCTACGGGGCACAAGCTCTACCATGTTAACTTGTGTGCCAAATCTGCTTGGACGAGGCGTTCCGCAACAAAGAATCAGCTGCAAGGGAGGCGTCCAACATAATATAGGAATCAATCATGCAGGTGGCAGCATATGAACCGATTAGCTCATCTAATAAGGCCTCAACTTTGTGCGCTCCTCAAGACCGAGAGGATTCCCCAGAAGAGGACGAAGTTTTGACGCCTACTGCATTCGATTTTGCACTGATAGATCCCTTTGCGAAGTCAGTGAAAGAGGCGATCGGTTGGGAGGAGAAGAAGGATGCCCCACCTAAGCTAAGGAAATATTTTCCTAACTTCCCAAAACTTTTCCATTCATTGAGGAGCTCGAAGAACTAATAAAGGACAAGTGACAAAAACCGGACAAAAAATCTGGGCTAAACAAAAGGTAAACCAAGCTCTATCCACTAAAATAACCAACAGTGAACCCCCTTATCTTGGCTCCTGTGGTGGATTCCTCACTGATGCGACTGGCGTGGCATGTAACCCTGCCAATAGAAGATGCCGTGACCTTTAGAGATCTAATGGACCGCAAAATAGATCTCTATCTTAAGAAGGCCTACTCAGGTGGGGCCTGCAGGCCAGCAGTCACTATGGCAGCGGTCGGTAGAGCTATCCCCTGCTGGACTTCCAACATTGAAAAGTTGCTGCTGGAAGCAGCAGATCAAGAAAAAAATCATATCTGCTCTGCAGGAACTCAGCCTAGCGGGAGACTTTGTGGCAGAAGCTGCGGTGGATATAATAATATCCTCAGCAAGAGCAATGTTGGCCTCAGTAACTTCTAGTAGAGTGCTGTGGCTAAAGCCCTGGGTCGCTGATGCAACCTCTAAATCCAGTTGGTGTAGGATCCCCTACGACGTTACCAACCTATTTGGTCTCAAGTTAGATTCTGCCATATCAAAAGTCACGGGAGGAAAATCGGGTCTCATCCCATCGGACAGAAGACACAAACAACAAAATAATCCATCTTTCAGACGTCATATGCCCGAAAGGTATCGAGACACAAGATCTTATAGACCAGGGAAGGAGTTCAAATGGAATTGGCGAAACACACAACCGTCCTTCGTGAGAGTACAGAAGTCAAATGTGACCAATCCAGGAGATCAACAGAAATCTTTTTGATGCCATGCATGCCCAGCCCGCAATAGTAGGAGCGAGGCTGAGGCTATTTGCTCATGTATGGATAGACCATATAAAAAACCCCTGGACGATATCTACCATTCAAGAGGGTCACAGATGGAAGTTCAAACACAGACCCCCCCCCCCAAGGATCACTACAGATTTACCAGACTACCATCCTCGCGCCCGAAACGGAAACTTCTAGGCAAATATATCATGGAATTACTACAGAAGCAGGCAATTGTAGAGGTCCCACAGGAACAGAGAGGCATAGGTTTATACACCCCTCTTTTTCTAGTTACAAAGAAGATAGGATACCTGAGGCTGGTGCTAGATTTAAAAAATTTCAACCAAACAATTCTAGTCGAATCTTTCAAGATAGAGAGACTTCAATCCATATTACTAGCAGTAGGAGCAAAAGATTGGATGCTCTTGGTCGATTTGTCTGACGCTTATTTGCACATTCCCGTGCACCAAACCTTTCAGAAATACTTACGCTTCGCAATAGGTCACCTACATTTTCCGTTTCAAAGCCTCCCATTTGGGATTTCAATGGCACCTAGGAATTTTACAAAGGTCTTACTTCCGGTAATAGCGCATCTGAGGGAGAAAGGACTGAGAGTCCTATACTATCTTGACGATATTCTTCTCCTAGCCAACAGCCAAAAAATACTCCTCGAACAGTACTAGTGTCCACACTCCAAAGGTTTGGGTGGATAATAAATTGGAAAAAGAGCAGCCTGGTCCCAGCACAGAAAATTATTTTCTTAGGCGCCAAATTGGAAAGAGAATTTACAACCACTCGTCCACAAAATAAAGAAGCTCCTGGTGGCAGATCACCTGTCTGCCAGAACGTGCTTAAGCCTCCACCTTTCTAATGATCCAGTGGTCCCAAAGGAATTCGAGAGTCTTCCAGAATTAGTTTCTAAGACAATGGAACGGGTCATCAATGATTCAGCGAATACTGATCACCCAGTCAGTAAAAAAATCTACACGGCGGTGGACTCAAATCAGCAAGCTGCCGCCCCATTGTACCCCCACTGCCAGAAATAATAACAACGGATGCCAGTCTCCATGGGTGGGGAGCAAATTATCAACATCAGGGGGCACAGGGTGTAGTTTTAAACATCCTGGAGCTCAGGGCCACCTGGAAAGCCCTCCTAACCTTCAACCCACTCCTCACAGGGAAGAGCGTCCTCTTGCGCATGGACAATACGGTAGCTGTAAACTGTGATCACAAACAGGGAGGTACCCGGAGCAACACGCTCATGGAAGAAGTTAGGCCCATACTCAAATGGGTGCAGGTGCACCTGACGGACTTGAAGGCAATATACGTCCCAGCAACACACAACTAACTCGCGGATGACTTGAGCCGAGTATTTATATCAAACAACGAGTTGTTCCTCAGTCACCAGACCTTTGTCCTTCTCACGCGCAGGTGGGGAACACCAGACATAGACTTAGCGGCAACGCCAGAGAACAACAAATGTCCCCGCTTCCTAGCGAGAACTGCCTACCCAACATCGGCAGGAATCGTCTGTCTTCACCACGCTTTGAGATTTCACCTAGGGTATATATTTCCTCCGGTTCCCCTAATAGCCACATTTCCGGCCAGGTTGAGGAGCTCGACGTCCACAGTCATAGCAGTATTGCCGTTCTGGCCGAGGAGGCCATGGTTTGCGACCGTCTTGTAGCTAAACACAGAGGAGCCGCTTTTGCTGCCACTGTCTCTGGATTTGCTCTCGCAAGGACGGTTCCTACACCCATTACCAGAATGATTACATCTAACAGCTTGGAGATTGAAAGGGAGAGGTTGTTAGATCAGAGGCGTTCGCTCAGAGTAGTATCTACACTGCAGCAAGCCAGGAAAAAATCAACAAACAACACATATAACAGAATCTGGGAGAAATTCTCCGCTTTCACACAACAACAGTCCTGGGATCCTCTCTTCCCTTCATTCTCTCAAGTTCTAGTCTAGTTCTAAAAGTCCAAGTCTCTGCCCTGTCCACAATGACAGGAGTTAAATGGGCCCTTGAATCCTCTCATCATCCAATTCCAGAGCGCATGCCTGAAAATAAGGACTCCCAGGAAGCCAATTTTCCCGACCTGGGACCTATCAATTGTTTTGGAAGCTCTGTCAAAGGAACCCTTCCTCTAGAATCAGCATCCTTATGGGACTTTACGCTCAAGTTATCATTTTTGGTTGCAATAACGTTGGCCAAAAGAACTACAAGCCCTGTTAATTAAAGAACCGCATCTGTTTTTTTACCCGGATAGAGTCGTCCTCAGACCCTCGGATCAATTTATACCCAAGGTAGCGTTTACCTTCCACTTCAAATCAGAAATTAATCTTCCAGTTTTTCTCAATAGCGAGGTGAATCCTCATCCTTTGGACATTAAATCTGTCATCTCCACCTACTTTGAAGTTACCCGAAACGTTCAGAAAGACGGAAAACCTTCTCGTTATCCCACATGGTGCAAAAAGAGGCCAGGCCCTCCTCAAGAACAATGGCATCTTGGCTAATTAGAACCATCAAAAAGGCATACTTAATTCAGCTTCTCCCAATTAAGGGCCCACTCGATGAGGGAAATGGAGACCTCCTGGGCAGCGTACTGTAGAGTGTCCCCAGAAACCATTTGCAAGGCAGCAACCTGGGCCTCAAAACCACATTCATGTCACACTACAGAATAGACCTGGCTCAATTAACTACGGTTGAGCTTGGGAGATCAATCATCCAAACTAATTCATCCATACCTTGTACTTGAGTAAATAAAACCTTCTGAAAGCACCCACCCATTTAGCGAGTTATTTCCCAATGTGTGTGCTGCCATGATGTATCAGGAAAACTGAAAATAGTATACTCAATTTTCTGTAATTTTCCTTTCCTGATGCATCCCATGGCAGCACACAGGGACCCACCCCTCTAAGGTGATAGTTACTGAGAATGCAATGGTGGACTCCTCTTCAAATCTTATAGCTAACCAGTCCTATCAGGTTGTGGAGGCAGAGTCACAACCCAATGTGATTGCTGTCATGGAATGCGTCAGGAAAGGAAAACTACGTAAAGGTAAGTATATCATTTTCTGTTTTATTCAGCCCACACCACCCCAACGTTATGTGAGGTGAACTGGCCTCATAGGAAACATGGCATTTACCTTGTCTTTCTTTGGGACTGCGTTGGGCAAGGCTACCCAGAGCAATCACAAATCACCTGGTGTGAATGAGCTCTTAAAGCGGTTCTAAAGGCTTAAGGGTTTTTAGGAAAAAACCTTCTGTGCACTGGATCCCTCCCAGCCCCCCTTATACTTACCTAAGCCCAATCTCAAACCGGCACTGTGCCTGAGAGCAGTGTCTCTCCTTTCTCTCTCCCTCATCACAGGGCAGACTAATTGCATCAGGAGCCACTGGACCCACTGCTCTCAAGCAAATCCTATGACAAGGACATGTGATTGTGATGTGATGTGTCCTATGACAAGGTGGGTTTGAGCTGTGCTGTCTCTGTATATACATGCAGATAGCACTTCTTAGGATTGAGCCAGCATAAGTGCCTCCATAGGGAGCAGCTTCCTCTGGGGGCACTCACCGAAGAGGTGGAGCCAGGAGCACCATCAGGAGACACCAGAAGAGGAGGATCTGGGTTGCTTAGCAGTGCACAGAGCAGGTAAGCATGGCATTTTTACAATTGGTTTACAAGGTTTTCAATTACTTTAGCCACTTAAGGACCACCCGCCGGAGTTGCACTGCGTCAGGTTGGCTCTCTTGGGTGAATCGCTGTCATTGTATGTTGGCCCGCTTTAAGACCTCTAGGCCACAGCCAATGCTCGTGGCTGGAGGCCACGATGTCCACCGACCTCCTGCGATCGCTCATGAGAGTGACAGAACGGAGATCTGTCAATGTAAACAGACAGATCTCCGTTCTGTCTAGGAAAGGAGAGACAGATCTGCTGTTCCTAGTGACCAGGAACAGCAATCTGTTTCCTCCTCCAGTCACTACACTGCCCACACAGTTAGAAACACCTCCCTAGGGAACACTTAAACCCTTGATTGCCCCCTAGTGTTAACCCTTTCCCTGCCAGTGACATTTATACAGTAATCAGTGGCTATTTTTAGCTCTGATTGTTGTATAAATGTCACTGGTCCCAAAAAAGTGTCAAAAGTGTCCGATATCTCCACTGCAATGTCCTGCTAAAAATCACTGATCACCGCCATTACTAGTAAAAAAATAAAATAGTAAAAATGCCATAAATCTATCCCATATTTTGTAGACGCTATAACTTTTGCGCAAACCAATATATGCTTATTGCGATTTTTTTACCAAAAATATGTAGAATACATATCAGCCTAAACTGATGAAGAAATTCATTTTTTTGAGGGATATTTACTATAGCAAAATGTAAAAAAAAAAAAAAAAAAATATATATATATATATATATATATATATATATTTTTTTTTTTTTTTTTAATTGTTGGTCTTTATTTGTTTATAGCGAAAAAAAATAAAAAGGTGATCAAATACCACCAAAAGAAAGCTCTATTTGTGAGGAAAAAAAGGACATATATGGCTGTGCAATTGTCAGTTAAAGGAAAAAATGGCCTGGTCATTAAGGAGGAAAATCATTCCAGTCCTTAAATGGTTAAAGAAAATCATTAGTTTTTATAAGGTGTTCCTCATACAAGGTACATTGTAGATACAGTTTTTTGGGTAATGTCACCAAAATGGTGCCACTTTTCCCCAAACAATCGTAGCACTACTACTCACCTTGTTTTTTGTTTTGTCTCATTATATTATGTGATATCAGTGGGTTTTAAGGCAGAGAATAGCTTTGTCAGATTGAAATTCTGCCAATACATTTTATGATAATTGTGTAGTGGGCATTGCAGCAGGGAGCTTAGCAGATTTAAAAAATAAATAAAAAAAATGTATGGAAAGTAGATGAGCTTGGATTTTCTCAGACTATTTCCTTGTATTATGAATATAGCCCTGCAAATTCCTGAACCTCTATTCATCTTCTAAAGTGTTCAATCTAGAAAACTAAAGATAAACATATTAGGCTAACAAAGATATAATTCAGTGGTTGCTGGGAATAAATATATACTACATGCAAAAAACACCAATAAATAATCACCTTTATATATAATTGAACACCCTCTAACGCAAGCAATAGGCACCTTCTGCTACACTTTGTTCACGCGTTAGACTGTGATGACTGATGTATAGAGAGTGTGAATCACACCAAGGCAGAGCAACTCAGAAGCCCAATGTGACAATTGTATGCTATGTTCTGAATTAAAAGATACGTGAATCCAAACTGATCATTTCAGTTTTGAGGGGTGATGGCCATTGCAATCACTCTCCATATTCCTTGACATATTTCCCTCTTGAATTTTTATTTTACTTTTTAACTTTTTTACACAGTCGAATACTTCCTTCCTTGACTTTGTAGTAACTGCTGCCATGTTCAAAGCTATAAAACCCTCACTGGCAGACAACCAGTGGAAATCTATAGGTGATGCTTATCCAGCTACTACCAAATTCATAGCTCCCAACTGTCCCACGTTTAGAGGGACTGACCAAATCCCTCAGTTGTCTCTCGTTTTCTATCTGATATGTACACCTCTATACAAATTGCATTATATTACTACTAAAAGTGTTATTCTGCACTAACTTTTTATCCATCTTCTATATTACTGCATTTGTTATTTTGAAAAAAATCTATGGAAAGGAAACATATAGGTAAAAAAAAAAGCACTTGTATGGTCTGGCCAATAATTTTCTGCATATTAGATCATTGTGGTCTGTGGACCAGGGGTCATGGCATGGACAAGTCCTTTGCCCGAATACTGTATGCTAAAATGTGCCCCTCTTAATCATTTCAGAGTGGTGGTTGGTCATTTTTTTATTTGGTATATTTATTATCCAGGAAATACACTTGGATATCCATCATGAAATTTGTTACCACTATACACACACACACACACACACACACAGAAAATCAGAACACTTACCTTACTCTATTGAAGAACCAATGCAAGCAAATAATGAAATATAACACAAGTTAGAAAATGCCTTTCTATGCATGCAGCACTGTGATTACTCATAAAAGACGGATGGCGTTTAGAGGCAAAAAACGATTTTTCATCTCTTATGAAAAGAGAAATTGGAAACATTACGATTGTAAGAACGGCAGTCATAATATTTGCGACTCAATGCCATGCAGTATTTGCTCACAATACAGAGATGTACTAAACATTCATGAAGTAATGGCAGATGTCTGTAGGTGACAGTGAGATCCTGTTTAACGTTTGGTTTAATTTTGTGTACAGTTAACGATTTACACAATAGTACTATAAACACGCATTGCAAACGGCCATATATAAACAGAAGTATCTAAAACAGATTGAAGCTGTAAATTATTAGAACTGTCTGAATTTTAGCAGAATCACATCATACAGAAACCAATTTTCCACCAGGAACAAGACCTTGCGCTATTGTTAGTGTGCAAGTGTCACGTTTATAAACCATTTACATTGTCTATTAAGTAGGCTTTGACATATTGCAATGGTTTCCGGATGCACATGCAAATATTGTGTGATTTGTTTCATTGGTGCAGTGGACAAACGAGGTGTTTAGGGAACAATTAAGAGAAAGATGATGTGCAAATGATGCATACAGGCAGTTCCAGCAATTTACAAGTGCATATACATATATAGTGGTGGTTTTTAGAAGGACCTGGAGTGTTCATCACATCAAGCGTCAGCTCTTTGCTCAGAGGATTGTGCGTACATATGTAAAAGGAGGAGCAAACTAGTGTTAGCTGTTCCATATAACAATGGTCTGCAGATGACGAAAAAGGGGAAGTCTCCAAATTGTACACACTGTTAAGCACTACATTTACTAATGGTTTTAACATGTTCCTAAACCAGATCTAAACAAATCTTGTCACTTTTTGTATCATATAAATCTATGGCACATAATATAAATCACCCCCACTGTCATCAAATACATATATCCCTTATATAGTATATTATATGAAGACATGTAGGTGTTTTGGTACCTTAATCATAAGTACATAAGTGTTCTGACTTTTTGAATCTCATGAAGACCGGTATGCAGATTAAGCCACTGGATTGTGACCTATCAGCAATCTATATTTACCATTGGTGGGCACACCGAACTGTTATTAAAGCCAGGTTTTAAAATCTTTATTTGATAAATCAAATTATTTGTTCCCTTGGTCTGTTAAATATAGTAATTAAACCATCAAAAACATGTAATTTCATTCAATAAGTGAAAAAAATAAAAAAGATATTCATCTAGCCAGATATCTTGATAATTTCCTGTGCTCTGTGCCTCTGGACTGTTATCTGTGCCTCTGGACTGCTGGATCACTTAGCATTGTTCCCTGCTATCTCTGTGGACTACAAAACATATCCCCCTGTTATGGAGAAGGGAGGAGGGTGTTATATAGCCCTAACCCAGTGTTATATAGTCTGAACACACTGTTTTTTCTTTACATTTTTTTCCTTTTTTTAACAATTTTTTTGTAACACATTGTGACCAGATCAATACGGTGTTACCATATTAAGTGAAAATGTTTTTTTTTTTTGTTTTTTTTTTTAACATTATGATTTTTATTAGTATAAGCAACCATTTTTACTGCATGATTGTTGTGATTGGCCAAAGCTAATCACATGATACAGATGGGCTGTAAGTTGCCCTGTCTGCACCATATGATCACTGTTACCAATCATAGCTAGCAACACAATTTTATACAATGGATGGCATGAAAGGAAGCCATTCATTGGTTACAATTGTCATGTGATCTGCTGTGATTGTTCACAGCGATCACACGACACTGTCAGTGGGCCAATATAGTGATCAGCCATCGCATGTGTCAGATGGGCACAGCCGGTGACAGATTGCGTAGCATGTGTTGCCTATTGAGTGGCACCTTTTGAGAAGATGTCATATGATGTCCTCTCAGGAGGATGAAAGGCCCTCCCGGCCATCAATCTGCGATAGGCCAGGAGGGAAAGTGTTAAAATACAGGAAGTCTGAAAAAACAAGAGCCATAACATCTAAGGACTGGTAAGCTGCAATACTATTACATTTAGTTTTTTGGTTTTAGATAAGCTTTAGGTAACCTAACATTTGCAATGTAGAGTTTTTTATGTTGTCAATGCAAAATGTCAGCCAAGGCTCTATTGAGCTTAAAGCAGAGTTCCACTCAAAAGTGGAACTTCTGCTTATCTGTCTTTTCTCCCCCTCCGGTACCACATTTGGCACCTTTTGGAGGGGGGTACCTGTTTTCGACAGGCACAGTTCCCCACTTCCAGGAGACAGGGGTGCAGACTGGTTGCTCGGAAGTTCAGCCCCCTCCTTCTTTCTCTGCCGCCAATTAGAACCCGCAGTGCAGCCGAAAGGTTCCCTTACCAGGAATGGCGGCGGCTGCATCGGACAGCCGATCTGAAGATTGGCTGGGGTGCCGACATTGTGGGAACCCTGCAGAGGTAAGTGTCATAATATTAAATGTCAGCAGCTACAGTATTTGTAGCTGCTGACTTTTTTGTAGCTGCTGACTTTTTTACAGTATTTTTAGCTGCTGACTTTTAATTTTCATACCGTCACCTTTGGCAACATTTTCCTTCACTTCTTGTTCTATCGCCTATAGCTATATGTTTGTGTTGGTCTTTGTTTCATATGTTGCAGGTGTTATATGTAGATGTTGTTGGCTTTATTTAATTCACTGTATAACAGATATCTTTCTAAAATGTAACCCTTAGGGTCTAATATTTAGTGACCCTGTAATCTATTTTCAATGTAATGGTTTCCTACTGTATTTTTCCTCCTCTTTATAACATTCCTTTGGGGCTCCTGAACGTCTCCTTTTTCCCTTTACTTCCACTTGTTTGGAACAAGCAGTGCATGTTAGTTGGGGTCATGTGCACTGCACACTACAAATTCCATAGCCCCTAGTCCATGTTGGGAGCAAACAAAAGAGAGTGTATGTTTTTTTACATACAGTGAGACAATAGAGAAGGAAGGTAGCTACCTATAGAAGTCAGATCACAGCAGCAAAAAGGTTTTGAAGGAGGCTGGCAGCAATATAAGGTGTTCTCTGAATTAACCTCCCTAGGGGTTTTCCCAAGTGTGGCTTGGGGTTAAATTTCAGTACTATTAGCGGTAACCCTGAGCCACATTCTGGATTGTATTGCAGGATCCTCGTGCAGTGTACTTACGTTGTCCCCAGGATCCTGCAATGTTCCCCCGCAGTGTCTGCGGGCTCTGTCCTCCGCCCGATGCTTCTGTGTGCCAGGCTCCGTTCCCTGTGAGCGTTGCAATGCACGGGGCGGAGCCCGGTGGCAAATTCAAAAAATTGAAAATACATAACACATACAGTACACTGTAATCTTACAGATTACATTACTGTATGAAATCATTTCACATCTCTTGTGTGCCTAGTGCTTTGTCCAATACCCTGCATGCAGTTTTATATTATATGTACTGTTCTTTCTGCCTAGAAACTGGAGTCCATAGCAACCAAAAAGTGTCGCTTTACATCAAAAGTTGTTTGAGACCAGCTAGAAAACAGCAATAGTAAATTAGAACATTTGCAGAGTTGAGTGATAGTGAATCATGGGGATTTTTTTTTATTATTAATAATTATTTTTTATAATTATTCATAGTTATTTATTATATTATAATTTATGATTTTGTGTTTCAAAATGTATCATACCCAGGATGTCTAGGGCAGCACAGTGGTGTAGTGGTTAGCACTTTCACCTAGCAGCAATAGGGTCGCTGGTTCAAATCCTAACCACAACACCATCTGCCTGGAGTTTGCATGTTCTCCCTGTGCCTGCGTGGGTTTCCTCCGGGTACTCCGGTTTCCTCCCACACTCCAAAGACATGCCGGTAGGTTAATTAGACCTTGTCTAAAAAAAAAAAAATTGGCCTTAATATGTGTATGTGTATGTCAATGCCCTCAGGCGATTCAGTTCGCATAGGTAGTGCTATACAAGTCACTCACTCACTCTACTAGACTTTGGACAGATTTAAGTGTGTTATTGCTAAGAATTACAGGCCTACAATATAAAACACCAAATTTCTATGCAAAACAATTGTACGATTTGAGACGTAAAAATTGGACATAATCATACCGCCAGGGAGGTTAAGAATACATACTTGAATAGATTTCTTTCTAGCCAGAGTTTAGTGTCACTTTAACTTGTAGTGCATTACAGGCATCCCCTAGGACACCTTTACTGCACCCAAGCCGAACTTTGAAAACAACAAATATTTTTGATCTGCAGCTGTCACTGTGCAGATGTGAAGACACACTCAAAAATGTGCATACTCCAAAAGCAAGCAAACAAAACAAAAAAAAAACCTTCATCTTGTGTGTTTCAGTTTTATGTAGTGTGATGTGAGAATGGGTATTCTGGAAAGCAGCTATAAAATATTACAAATAAAAATTATCTACACATAAACTGGCTAAATATAGAGCATAGAAACATGTACCCAATTTCACTACAATGTCCACATATCACCAACTCAGCTAGGGATTTTGCAGCTGTGGTGGCAACTCTTAGGCCGCGTACACACGGGCGGACTGTCTGACGGACTTGGTCCGCTGAAGCGTGTTTCAGCGGACAGTCCGCTCGTGTGTGGGCTTCAGCGGACTTTTTCAGCGGACAGTCTGGCGGACTAAGTCTTTCGGAATTTCCGTAATATTGTCCGTCCAACTTTGGTTTCAGCGGACAGTCCGCTCGTGAGTAGGCTAGTTGGACGGACTAAGTATTGCGCATGCTCAGAAAGGATTTACACGGCCGAAGGTTGCATTGCAGTGTATTGGACGTCGTATTTCTAGTCCCGTCGTACGTGCTGTACACGTCATTGCGCAAGCTTTCAGCGGACTGTCTGTTCATCGTGTGTGGTCAAGTCCGTTCATTCAAAAGTAGGACGGACTGTCTGTCGGATTGTCTGACGGACTTAGTTGGCCAGACAGTCCGCCTGTGTGTACGCGGCCTTAGTTTTCAGTGAATTTCTATACTGAGCATTTCCTCCTGGTCACATCCAAGCAGTGTATATTACTATAGAGCAGGGATATGCAATTAGCAGACCTCCAGCTGTTGCAAAACTACAAGTCCCATCATGCCTCTGCCTCTGGGTGTCATGCTTGTGGCTATCAAAGTCTTGCTATGCTTAATGGGACTTGTAGTTCTGCAACAGCTGGAGGTCCGCTAATTGCATATCCCTGCTATAGAGCCACACATGTGGGGGTTTACACAGTGGTAAATTACAGCCCACTCCCTCCCTTCTCTCTCATGCCCACTAACCAGCTAAACACAATTGGGGTGGGATATTACATGTAGATTAATGAAGGCTTCACCACCCTCTTCTAAGACACAGGCTGGAGGGGCATGACATGGTCTATGACTGGCATAAATCTGCCCACACCATGTCATTGCCAAAAAATAATAAAGCAAAAACAAAAGGAAGGGGGTAAGGGAACACACAATAGCTCATCCAATTTAGTCCAGATTGAAAGGGATTGTTTAATGGCATAAACACGCCTTCCCTATATAAGAATCTGTTAATACCGTCAGCCGAAGGTATCCAACACTGTCGGTTAGATCTGTCCGGGGTGGTAATCCTCTGAGTACACAGGCATATAAGAAGAAAAAACGGGAAAGATTCTCAAAGGTACTCTTCAATAAGGAAAAAAAAATGGGTTAGACTAAATATCTTTAATGATTAACCACATTTATAAAGTTAGAAAACAATAATTATATACACCCAACTCCAACACACTTAGCTAAAATGAAGACAAAATGTCTTAATGGGACACAGGTGGCCACCACACCCAATCGTACACAACTCTCATACACCATAGACTTGAGCTTTCCCTCAGAACGATATTAACAATCTTAATACTCAGAAAGTCCAATTCAAAAATTGTTATATGAAATAAGAATTATTCATGAAGAATTTAAAAAAATACTTGAAATTAGGCTATATTGAAAGATTGTTTCATTGCTCTGATTGATTAAAGTGCATGTGCATTTATATAGTATTGTCAGTCTTAACTTAAAAAAGACAAGAGCTGTAATTTACTGCATGAACATTCTGTATAGATATTCATGGAGACTCATCAAGAAATAGATCTATGAATCATGGACTGGTACATGTGGAGATGACAGATTTCAAGGAAACAAACGGCTTATTAACCCCCCTGACGGTATTCCCGAGTCTGACTCGGGGTGGATTTTTCATACCAAAAGCGGTATCCCCGAGTCAGACTCGGGACAGCGTCGCTGGATCCAGGAGGAGGTTTACTCACCTTCTCCTTCGGATCCAGCGTTGTCTCCCCGCTGTACGAGCGAGCCGTGTCTCGCTCGATGCATTACATCGCCGATCTCCGTGCCCTGCGAGCGTTGCGACGCACGGGCACGGAGATCGGCGCCAAATTCAAAAAGTGAAACAAACAGTATACATACAGTATAATGTAATCTTACAGATTACATTGCTGTATGTAAATATTTCACATCCCCGTTGTCCCTAGTGGTCTGCCCAGTGTCCTGCATGCAGTTTTATATAATAAAAACTGTTCTTTATGCCTGGAAACTGGAGATTGCCCATAGCAACCAAAACTGTCACTGTACATCAAAAATGATTTTAGACCAGCTAGAAAACAGCGATAATAAATTAGAATCACTCGCAGAATTGAGCGATAGCGATTTGTGGGGAGATCCGTCATCAAATACTGAAAAGTAATGACAGTGACAATTCTGCAACTGAGCAAATTTCAGTGTTTTTGATTTGATTACATTATTGAATAATTTTTATTATTGTTATATTATTATTTGGTACAATTATTTATAATTATTTATTATATTATAATTTATGATTTCATTTTTCAAACTTTATCATACCCGGGATGTCTGCTAGACTCTGGTTTGGACAGATTTAAGTGAGTTATTCCTAAGAATTGCAGGACTACAATATAAAACGCCAAATTTTCATGCAAAATAATGGTACCGCTTTTAGCACCTAAAATCCGAAATAATCGTACCGCCAGGGAGGTTAACAGCCTGAATAAACATCTCCTTCCAATATATGAGGGTAGATACAGCTCACCATATTGACGTCTTGTCTCATGTCATTACTTCTTTAGTTTCATGTCCATATATATAAGATCCACTTGGCTCAAAGATGAAACAAGGTCAAAGGTCCCTAATACGATAAAGACAGTATTCTGTCTTTAGCGTCCATTTTGTCTTAATTTTAGCTAAGTGTGCTGGAGTTGGGTGTATATAATAAGTATAAAGATATTTAGTCTAACCCATTTTTTTTTCCTTATTGAAGAGTACCTTTGAGAATCTTTCCCGTTTTTTCTTCTTATATGCCTGTGTACTCAGAGGATTACCACCCCGGATGGATCTAACCGACAGTATTGGATACCTTCGGCTGATGGGATTAACAGATTGTTATATAGGGAAGGCGTCTGTTTATGCCATTAAACAATGGCAATAAAAAAAATTTGATTTCAAATATATAGAATATTTATATGACAATTTAAAACAGTTTATTGATATTATTTATTTATTTTTACTCTGTATTCCAAAGGCTGTTTGTTTTTTGTTTTTTTATTATTATTACGATTTGGAAAAAATACTTAGGTTTTTTTTAAAATAAATATAGTGCCATCATCCATACAGAAATAGAGGGGACAATGTAAATTAAACAATATGGGGTTTATTTGCTAAAGCTAGAGAGGGCAAAATTATCCACATTTCTGCATAGAAACCAATCATATTCTAACCTCAGCTTGTTCAATTAAGCTTTGGCAATAAAACCTGGAAGCTGATTGGTTTCTATTTAGAATTATGACTAATTTTGCCCACTCTAGCTTTAGTAAATAAACCCCTATGTGTCTAGTATCACTTTAAATGACAAACTGCATAGAATACTGGAAAATATAATTTATGGAAGGATTTGACAGAAGATCTGGCTGCCTGCCTGCCTGTGCCCAGTTTTACATTACTACGGCAGCTGCTAAAGTAGGTGAAAGTACAGTGTGTCATGAAAAGCTGATATCTGTATGCCAACAGTTGTGTGCTCTAGGTTATACAGTAGGGGAGTGATCTTTTTTGACCCTTTCAGTTTGGGAAGAAACCTAGCCCTTTGAATGCAATTCTGAGGGACCGAACTTTAATGTCCAACAGAATATCATTTCAATTTTGTGATCTATATTCTGAAGAAATCCCTAGATAATTTTTATGGAAGTCAGAGCACTAAACCACAATGTAAGCAGTTTTGTGCATATTCAGTGTTGCCCTTTATGCTGCATTAGAACCTCTCCCTGCTGAATGGTATTCTATGTTTAATTTGTTTGCATTGGTATATGTCTCTCATGGCAGTGCCCATATACCCATGCTTTTTTTTTTTTTTTTTTTTTTTTTTAAAGAAGCTCACTAATTAATCTAGAAAAAGGCCAGGATAAAATAGCAATATGCTTCAGGGCTAGGTTTGGTGTTAAAGGACTTCCCATTGGGTTTGCATGGTATATTTATAAAGAGAGAACCTTCTGAAATGGTGTGGATTCAGGCTCATATTTCTAAATAAGCAACATGACCCATGCCTAAAGTGTCAGGACTGCAAGAATTGGTGCTCAAATGCTTGCTAAAAAAATAAACCAAGATCCCACTCTTATATAAAACTAAATTTTAATACTGCTGCACATTCGCTGCCTTGTGTCAGAACTAGTATATTTAGAAAACATAAGTTACACAACTTTTCTCCCAAGAGTCACACATTTGTCTAATTGGATTTTCCATGAAAAATGTGTGAATCTTGGGTGAACAGATCCCTAAAACTATAAAGGGTTATTCGCCTATATCTATCATGTAAATCAGATGTTTAACGTAATTGAAAAGAAACGAACTGTAGAATTTTTATGATGATAGTAGTAGTCTAATGTATTCTTAAATTCGCTTTTTTTACTGGGCCTTGAATAGCAAAGCTTCAGTTTAATTGAATTTGAGAGCATTTGTACTCTATTCCTGTGCTTTAGGGGTCCTCAAATGACCACTGGTAGCCTCTTCAGGCTCACAAAGTGTGGAAGCCCCCACACAGATTATTTCACTGTAGTTTCAAAACTATAACTCAAACACTAGAATGAAATGACCCTCAAGATACTACCTTGTACAAAATTGCAAATGCAAAACTTCCATGTAAGCTTATATCAAAATAAACAAATAGGGAAGGGGATGGGATTGGAGCTATCAGTAAGGAACTCATGATACTCTAACTCAAATTAAAAACCTGATTTTGCTCAACCATCCCAATGTCAAAAAAATGTTAATACAACTCACTGTATCCATTAGAAAAATATATGTTTATTAATACCAAAACAAAGAAAGAAAAAAACAACATTAAAATCGGTACCATTCATACAGTACCATTCCTACTGATAAAATGCCATGTCCACCTCATATATGCATATCGTTATGACCACAAGTGACAAATAGATATGTTGGCCCCGCCTCCTGGCTCGTGTTGCCACTGTGGGGGGATACATGTATGCAGGGTCCAATATGTTGGACTGGTACTCCTGCAGAAGGATGTTCACTTACAGTCCTTTTCACTGAGTGGCTTCAAACTGGAACCTGCACTTTTTGGATGTAATCAAAAGAGAGTTCATATTGAAAACAATACGGATGGATGATGATAGGGTAGCTGAGTATAGTTGAAGTTATCGCAGTGGTCCAGGGGGGTTTGATTTTCAAGGTTCTAGATGTGGGGTGTTATATAAATATAGCCACAAAGGTAAGACACTCCATACCCTGAATTACCTCTGTCACAATTATCAGGACCTGATAAGTATATCTATACTTTTCTGGATGTGGGACTTTTCCACAATTATGTGTACAATCACCTTAGATTACAATTGGTCTGCATAGGACTGGTAGCTTGAGTTTGTCATGTGACTCTATCCAACTGATCAAGCACACAGTGTGAGGGAGGTAATTCAGGAGTACGGAGTGTCTTCCCTTTGAATTTGTGGCTATATTAATATAAAACCACACATCTAGAACCCTGAATATGGAACCTCCTCTGGACCACTGCAGTAACTTCAACTATACTCAGCTACCCTATCATTATCAATCCATATAGATTTCAATATGAACTATGTGAACCTCTCTTGATTAAATCCAGAAAGTGCTGGTTTGGAACTACCCAGTGAAAAGGACTATACTTGAACATCCTTCTGCAGGACTACCAGTCCAACATATTGGACCCTGCATACATATATCCCCCCCTCACAGTGGCAACACGAGCCAGGGGGAGAGGCCAACATATCTATTTGTCACATTTGGTCATAACTATATGCATTTATGAGGTAAACATGCTTTTTTATCAGTATAAATGCTACTGTATGAATGGTACCGATTTTAATGTTGTTTTTTTCTTTCTTTGTTTTGCTATTAATCAACATTTTTTCTACCAGATACAGTGAGTTGTATTAACAGTTTTTTTACATTGGGATGGTTAAGCAAAATCATTTTTTTTATTTGTTAGAGTATCATTAGTTTCAAAACTGTACTTGTCATATTTTCTGATACTACCCTAAGGATAGAGAAGAGTGCCTTACTGTATATACATCTGAAAGCTTTTGCTAACATTTTTACATCAATGTGTTACTTTATGTTAAACAAGCCTATAAGTTTTTCTACAAGACAATAATAAGAAAATCGTGAAAGGTGGATACTTACATATCCACACAGAGACAGATGAATGGATTTTTAACTCTAGCGATGGAGTTGGAATGTTTCTATTTAATGGATATGAATATAGAAGATACTCACAGTACAACTTCTACGTGGTCCAGAGCCCACTGATCATGACCTGTTCCATTATGGCGGGGCTGCCACCATCGCAGTAGGACTCCTTTCATACGTGCTTCCCTATAACAATGCAGCAAAACAAACTTTTCAGTCAATATGTTCTATAAACCACAACTAAACATGATTTCTTTAGTTATCTTGCTGCTCTTGGTATGTTTTTTGCACAAAGAAACAGAAATATAGGGCACATTGTACATCTCCTCTTGATACATTTCATAAAACCTCTATATCAGCACATGACAATGACACTTATATACAATACTTACAGTGGAATATTGTAGGACACTCTTTGTGCTTGTATGAAATCTTTCGGCTGGTGCTGGGCAATGACTTGCCATGTTATGCCATTATTGACGCTGTACTGTAACAGTACCGCCTTGTCTACAGTGTTGGGATCACTTAGGTTGGTATTGCAGCTCTCAGTCTGGGCAATACTTCCTATCTGAAGTACGAACATGATTTTGCTATAAGAAAAAATAGAAAGTAACTTTTAGACAGTGAGTGCAGCAACCTTGAAAATGCATATCTTCCCAAGAGCTGGGTAGATTACAAATTTGGTAAAATAATGTTAATCCACAGTAACCCAGCATCGGTCAATAGGTTTGGTCAGCAATATCTTACTGTATATTAATTTTCAATATTCAGCAATGTACACCACTAGACTGACAGTTTTTGGATATTTGTCCTCCCCTCCTAGTTGTCTCTTGTTCTGTCTGTTACCTTTTCTCTGCTAATTGTTAAAAAATATTTCACTTCTTTGGCAAGAAATCTAAGGCCGCGTACACACGGGCGGATTGTCTGTCCAACTTAGTCCGCTGAACCGTGTTTCAGCGGACAATCCGCTCGTGTGTGGGCTTCAGCGGACTTTTTCAGCGGACTGTCTGACGAACAAAGTCTTACGGAATTTCCGAAATTTTGTCCGTTCAAACTTGGTTTTGTCCGTCCAAACTTGGTTTCAGCGGACAGTCCGCTCGTGTGTAGGCAAGTTGGACGGACTAAGTATGGCGCATGCTCAGAAAGGATTTACACAGCCGAAGGTTGCATTGCAGTGTATAGGACGTCGTTTTTCTAGTCCCGTCATACGTGCTGTACACGTCATCGCGCACGCTTTCAGCGGACTGTCTGCTCATCGTGTGTGGTCAAGTCCGTTCATGCAAATTTTGAACGGACTGTCTGTCGGATTGTCTGACGAACTTAGTTGACCAGACAATCCGCCCGTGTGTACGCGGCCTAACTCTCCATGCCTTCTGGTGCCCTAGAAACCATTATGATTGGATGAAGGCAGTGACTAAAGCTTGCCATAGATGGTTCTTGTTTTTTAGTTCAGCCAGTGAGATGAATAAAAAAAGAACAGATTAGTCCATCCACACAAATGACATAGATGGAGAATTCACCCTGCTGGGATATTGTATTCTGACAGTGTGACTCTCTGCTGTCAGAATGCACAGATCAGCAGCTGCAGCCACTGAGCAATAAAAGTTTCCCAACAATCAACACACTGATCAAAATATGTCCAGTTCAGCTGAAATTTCTATTTGTTTATGGCTAGCTTTAGTTGGTAGCATATCCTGTCCCATGTAGCATATATTGCCATACTAAACAGTTAGTATTTACCTTGCTCTTGTGAGATCAAGTGGTTTTGTAATGGCTTGTCTTATCTGACAACCATTGAAGTATAGAGAGTCTCCATGAGCATATGGGGAAAGCTGTCCACATCCATTTCCAATTAAACCTCCTTGAATATTCTCCCAGTTTATTTCTGTCACCTTTTCAGATTCAAAATTATCTTTAATGTAACTTGGAAGGTCATGGTTAAATATAGAGCAGTCATCACCTGTAAGTAAATATAGTAAGATGCACCAGCCTTAGTAACAAAGCTAATATGAGATTTATCTGTAAGTCAGCACTGAACAGTAATTCCAAATACATTTGCTAAGCTATTTCAGGATTAATTATTTACGTTTTCATTAATTACTGAGTCACAATCTCCTGAAGACTAGGTCTTAACCACTTAAAGACCGAGCCTCTTTTTGAGATTTGTTGTTTACAAGATAAAAACGTATTTTTGCTAAAAAATTAACAAATTGAATAACATTTTTTTCTAACACCCTAGAGAATAAAATAGCGGCCGTTGCAATACTTTCTGTCACACCGTATTTGCGTAGCAGACTTACAAGCACACTTTTTTGGAAAAAATACACTTCTTTGATTTAAAAAATAAGACAGCAGTTTAATGGTAGCTCAATTTTTTTTATATTGTGAAAGCTAATGTTACGTCAAGTAAATTGATACCCGGCATGTCACGCTTCAAAATTGCGCCTGCTCGTGGAATGGTGACCAACTTTTACCCTTAAAAATCTCCATAGGTGAAGTTTAAAAAATTCTACAGGTTGCATGTTTTGAGTTACAGAGGACGTCTAGGGCTAGAATTATTGTTCTCGCTCTACCAATCACGGTGATATATCACATGTGTGGTTTGGACACTGTTTTCATATGCGGGTACTGCTCACGTATGCGTACGCTTCTGCATGCAAGCTTATTTAACCTTTTTATTTTTTATTTTTACACTGTACTCTTTAAAAAAAAAATCGTGTCACTTTTATTCCTATTACAAGGAATGTAAACATCCCTTGTAATAGAAAAAAATCATGACAGGACTTCCTAAATATGAGATCTGGGGTCAAAAAGACCTCAGATCTCATATTTATACTAAAATGCAATAATAAAAAAAAATGAACAAATGGTGTATACATTGCGTCCTAAATCACTTGCATGCGATTGTTGCTTGAGCAATTTGTTAGACCTGCTTTGGTAAGGAGGTGGAAGGAAGCCCTGCAATCTCATACTGTACATGATCTCTTATAACTTGGAGATCTGGTTCACATCTATGGACTGTGCGTCAATGAGGACATCATTTTCACCAAAGCAGGTCTAACAAATTGCTCAAGCAACAATCACATGCAAGTGATTGACCTGGATGCAGGCAGTTTATTCGCTCTCACATAGTATGAATGCACCCCAATTAACCCTGTCTGGAGGCAGAATGATGTTCAACTTTACCCAGCCTTGAGAGCAAGTGGCCAAAGTGTCAGCCAAAGATATTACGGATACCCATCCCATCCTGAGCTGACACCTGGTGGTGAGAATCGAGAATAGCAGGGAAAAAGGTGGATAAAGAAAAGAGCCATATACACAAAGGCCTGTATTTGATCTTTATCTGGTGAGTGTATCCCCATTAGGGGATCTCTGGTGATTCACGTGGTGGATTCTAGTGGAAGACGCAGTTAAAGGGGAAGCAAGGACTCTCTCTTTTTTACACCCAAGACACTGGTTTACTGGTTTCTCTCCTTTCCTTTTTAGAACTTTGCAAGTCTATTTTTGAATATTTTTTAATATATTTTTTTATATTTTTAATATATATTCTTTACATTCTATATCATTTTTATCTGGGGGTCTATTTAAATGGATGGACTCAATTAAGCGCTGCTGCAAAAAAAAAAAGTGGTTTAAAAAAACAAAAAAAACAAACTAGCCCTTTAAGAGCTATGGGCGAAAGTGACGTTTTGACATTGCTTCCACCCTGCAACAGTATAGAGACAGGTGGAGTCAATCTTCCCCTCACTCTTCTCCATACCCAGCAAGCAAGAGCATCCAATTGCCTCCACCGCTGCCGAAGGCTCCGGTAAGCGGTAAGCGGCAGAGCGCACCAGAGTGTGCCGGGAGGGGGGCCCACTCCCGCTGCCGATAAAAGTGATCTCGCGGCAAATCTCCCAGAGACCTCTATTATCGGAAACCAGACCACTGGCTGAAGAAGAGGATACCAGAGTTATGATAGCTAGCTGCTGCCATAACAAAGATATCCCTCTTCAAAGTTAGGACGCATATTGGTATGCTGCAGTTCGGGAGTGGTTAAGCAGCACATGGACATGCATTTTCATCTAGCTCAAGTGAACAGGTAATGCTAATCAGTCTCAGAACAGGCAAGATGTGTGGATTACTTTGTCTTTTTATTATTTTACAAAAGATACCTTGGAATCCCTCGTCACATATGCAGATCGCTCCAGTAGTGCAGTATCCATGTCCACTGCAGAGTTTAGGACAGGCTTCTCCGATATAGACGTGGTCCACAGCCCAGCTCTGTTTTTCTGTCTCATCACCCTTCTGAATCCAACGGAACTGGGTAGCACTGAGAATATACAGCATTGTTTTTTAAACAAAGGGGTGTTAGGAAAGAATTCTCATTTAACAGGGATAGAAAACATTGTCCCACCCTTGCCAACCTCACTCCCACCCAGCCCACTGCTCTCAGTCTACCACTCTATACCAGTCAACAAACAATTAAGACCCCAGTCTTAGGTGACAGGTCCCAGAGGGAGAGGGAGAGGGAGAGGGAGAGGGAGAGGGAGAGAGAGAGAGAGAGAGAAGAGGAAGGTAAAAAGAAAAAAAATATCCCTGGGAGTGGAAGAGGGAAATTGGGTATCTTAAATGGATGGAAGGACCCTATTCACAATTTCTTTTTATGATAGAGGGCAATTGATCCATCCCCCTTGCAGGCTAAGCCCACGTACACACGGTCGGAGATTTTGCCAACCAAATCCGTCGGATTTTGCCCGTAGGATTTAGTCCGACGGATTATGTCCGAAACTGTTGCATACACACGGTCGGGCCAAGTTGGCGAAAAATCAGATCTTTCAGAACGTGATGACGTAATTTCGTTACGATGGGACTACATTCAGGCTAGTAGCCAATAGCTTTGATGTAGGAATTTGATCTGAGCATGCGTGGCACTTGGTCCGATGAAAATGCTCTACACATGATCGGATTAGGTCCGTCCGGCCCAGTTGATCGGGAAATCTTTCCAACATGTTGGAAAATTGGGTCGGACGGAGATTCGGACGGAATCAGTCCGATGCATACCACACACAGTCGGATTATCTGACGACACGGTCCGATAAGACTCATTCCGACAGATTCTCCGACCGTGTGTACAAGGGCTAACAGTGAGTTTATCATTTAAATTCTGCTTCACTTTATTAAAATTAAAGTATAACTAAAGTCATTTAGGTTTTTGGTTCAGTTTTTATTGCTGTCTCTGCCCCCATTAGGGGGATCAACCACTCTATTTGTTCTGCTTACTATTATCATTGAAAGTGAAAGTAAAAGGAAATCCCATATTTTGGGTTGTCCGCGGGAGAGTAATAGAGGGGCAATCTTCCAATGGGGACATGAGTTCTGGTGCCCTGGGGGTCCCCAAGAAATTTGCTTAATTTGCAGGGATTTCCTCTCACTACCTGTTTGGCTGTGGGACAGGAAGTTATAGGGAATCTCTGCAATGGGACACATTGCAGGGATTTACCAAAAAAATCACACAAGGGTTATAATCCTCCCTTGCTCTATCCAAAATGAAAAGAAAAGTTTTGCCTATAGTTCTACCTTAAGGGTCATTGTTGACAGTGGCGTCGCTAGGGTGTGGCTTTTGGGGCTATAGACCCGAATCTGGGGCCCATAGCCCGAGTGTCTGGAGGGGTCCCCAAGGGGAGGGGAGGCTCTCTGGGGACCCTGATGCAAGTGGGGGGCTCTCTGGGGACCCTGATTTTAAGGGGGCGGCTCTCTGGGGACCCTAATTTCAGGGAGGGGCTCTCTGGGGACCCTGATGTAAGTGGAGGGCTTTCTGGGGACCCTGATTTTAAGGGGGAGGCTCTCTGGGGGCCCTGAAGTAAGGGGGCTCTCTGGGGACCCTGATGCAAGAGGGGGGCTCTCTTGCGATATATACATACACACTTACGTATAATACTGTATATACATGTGTATGCCCACCCAAGCGTATGGATTTCTATACTACTCTGCTATGGGCTCTAGCCCCAGATCTTTTGTAGACCTAGCAACACCCCTGATTGCTGGCATTAAAAATGTGATGATTGGACTTTAAACCTCGTTTGTACAGGTCCCGCATCTGTTGTACTCGCCCTTTCTTGGGGCCCTCATCCCCATTTTCCTCCTTGTCTCCCTTTTCTTTTCTTTCTCTGTTTCCTCCCTCTCTGCTTCATTCCTGATATGAAGGCTATTAATGAAGACTGTTTTCCTCTAGGAGACAGCGTAGTATAGCCTGTGATATTTACCTAACCTTTACCTGATCCTCCATGGTCCTGGTAACAGTCCACTGTTATATTACTTATTATGCTTACACATGCTGTTTCTTTACAAGCCTGTTTGATGATTCCCCTGCGTGGGCAAACCATGGCTAATTATGATTTCTTGAAATTTTAATAAAAATATTGAAACAATATATATATATATATATATATATATATATATATATATATATATATATATATATATATATATATATATATATATATATATATATATATATATATATACTAACATATGTGAACACTGTACAATGCAGGACTGGATCCATCTATTTTTGTGATTATATAACATCATGGGAAGGCATGTATTATGTGGTCTGCATACCTGGAAGAGACATGATCTGGCAGTTGCAATGTTACTCTTTTCCACACTGAGCTGTTAACAGAGTTGTAGATTGTGGCTTCATGGAATTGAAATGGGGAACATCCAATGCTGTTTGAGGAGGAAGGTAAGCATTGTGTCTGGACCAGCTGCCATAAATCTGTCCTGTTATAAATAGCAAGGTGAGTGGTCATTTAATGAAATAATTGCAGTATGTATTTTACAGGAAGCTTAGATATGACATGTTTGGAACATGTATGCTACATGTAGTTTTCCTACTTTGTTTTCTATTAAAATAAATCTGTTTTAATGGAAGTTGTTGTCTTGGTCATAATAATTATACCATATCGCACAAGCTATATTTTCCACATTACATTGCTATTTGAAACTAAACTGCTGTTAGCTGTGTCTTACCTTGCATCCTTTGTGTACTCTAGCAGTACAGAGTGACGATCAATGCACGTATTCACTTCACAACCAACCACAATCTGAAATGGAAGGTTTTAAGTTTAATGAATACTGAGACAATAAACATTGTTCAAAATGAATGAAACAGACACTATGGAGACATGGGAAACAGAACCTTTCTATTGCAATATACAGCATAAGAATTATGAAGTATCATAGCATAATCTTTGAGTATTGCAGGTTAATAGTGGACACTTTTTATCATAGATGGAGCTAAAGTGCTCCTTGGCCATTCAGATAAATGTACGAGTCAGGCTGGGAAGGAGTTCTTAGGCCAACTAATATAGAGGTAAGTGACACCATAGGAGGTAGTTGTACACAAATTCCTATGACAGGATAAATTATGCTGTTGGACTGGTTATGAGCAGTGGGTTACAGACTCTTTTGTCCTCTATATGTGGGTACTTCTTACTTCTGAGAGCAGAGACTGCATGGATTAAAGCAAACATAATGCTGTAGCTGAAGCAAGCGGATTAAAAGAGTTGTGCCAGTATGCCAAGCCAACCTGTCTCTTTATGGGGGCATCACCCTGAGCAATAAAGATATCACTGATCTAAATTAACTGTGAAATGACATTGTCAGCAATGGATCGTGGTGTCACTGGTGCCACCAGTGGTAGAGTTTGGCTCTCGTCAAGATGCAGACTTAAATGTATACAGTCTTCACCAGCTCTCCCAGCAAAAAGGGTTAAAACTTCTTAGTTTTCATGTTGCAGCATGTGGTATTGCTCTACTGTTGTCAGTTGACAGCAGGTAAGCAGGTGAATTTCAAAATGATATGTCAAATATGCAATCTGGGCAGCAGCTGACAGGCAACTGATGATATTATTAAAGGACAAGCAAGGGCCCAGAATAATAAATGGGAAGATAACAATTTCCTGTTAAAATGGTGTGATAGTCATATATAAATGGCCACTTGATTTTTTTTTTTATCCCAATACAAATAAACCTCAGCAGACCCTAAAATAATGTTCCACAAATCACACATTGACCTTACTGAAAAAACAAGCTATAGACAAGGAATTGCTATTATGTGTACTTAGTTCTTGCATAATTGAATTTGTGAATCCACATAACTAACTTGACTTATTTCCTTTTTGGGTTTTATGTAAACATAAGTTAAGGTAATGCACTGTTCATAAAACATATTTATCTTATTGCAAAAACTATTTTTTGGGGGGACGGGTAGGAAAGGGTTAAAAACCCTGCTAGTTTTTGCTGCCAGAGTAACACTGCGGAAATTTAATAAAATTTTCTGCCCCAGGGATGCAATCGGAAGTTAGAGAATAATTCCTAAAGTGAGGGAAATTTTCCTCTTAGGCCGCGTACACACGCGGGGACTGTTCGCTCAACTTTGTCCGTCAAACAGTTTCAGCGGACAGTCCGCTCAAAATTAGCATGGACGGACTTGCCCACACACGACGAACGAACAGTCCGCTGAAACCGTGCGCGATGACGTGAACGGCACGTACGACGGGACTAGAAAACGACGTCCTATACACTGCAATGCAAACTTCGGCGTGTAAATCCTTTCTGAGCATGCGCGGAACTTAGTTTGACGAACAAGCCTACACACGAGGGGACTGTTCGCTGAAACAAAGTTTCAGTGGACAGTTTTTCGGAATTTCTGAAAAACTTTGTTCAGCAGACTGTCCGCTGAAACTGTCCGCTGAAAGCCCACACACGAGCGGACTGTCCGCCGAAACACTGTTCAGCGGACAAAGTTGAGCGAACAGTCCCCGCGTGTGTACGCGGCCTTAGACAGTTGACTCCATTGGAAGATTTCCCCCAGCCTCTTGTTCTGGGGACAACTGTAAAAATTAGCATTGTCCCTCTTTCTTGATATAGTATCTAACCCTAGCCCACTCTATCTGAAAATAAATAAATAAAAATGTTTTGCCTAGAGATATACTTTAATATGTTGGTCATATCAGCCAGGAACATGTATTGATAACATTTCTACTACCTACTAAAACAGACTAAGCTTTAGCAATGGTTGAAAAATAATCAAAATTACAGTGCCTTGAAAAAGTATTCATATCCCTTACATTTTTTTCCACATTTTGTTATGTTACAACCAAAAACGTAAATGTATTTTATTGGGATTTTATGTGATAGATCAACACAGAGTGGCACATAATTGTGGAGTGGAAGGAAATGATAAATGTTTTTCCAATTATTTTACAAATATGTGAAAAGTGTGGGGTGCATTTGTATTCGGCCCCCTTTACTCTGATACCCCATAACTAAAATCTTGTGGAAGCAATTGCCTTCAGAAGTCACCTAATTAGTAAATCGAGTCCACCTGTGTGTAATTTAATCTCAGTATAAATACAGCTGTTCTTTGGAGCCCTCAGAGGTTTGTTAAATCAAAACATCTTCATGTGTTAGAATGGCCCAGTCAAAGTCCAGATCTAAATCCAATCGAGAATCTGTGGCAAGACTTGAAAATTGCTGTTCAGCTGTTTTGCAAAGAAGAATGGGCAAACATTTCACTCTCTGGATGTGCAATGCTGGTAGAGACATACCCAAAAAGACTTGCAGCTGTAATTGCAGTGAAAGGTGGTTACAAAGTATTGACTAAGTGGGGCTGAATACAAATTCACGTCACACTTTTCAGATATTTATTTGTAAATAATTTTGATAATTCTTTTTGACACAAAAAATAATGGCCTGAATTTAGATATAGGGTTCCTTACCCATTATACTAAAGCTTTATGACCCCCTCTGTGACTAGCATCACCCCCACCCTCCATTCTATAGCTCTCTCTCCGTCTTATCTCACTAACTCTGCTGCTATCTTTATTACCATTGATTTGTATGTGTTTGTTTTTCTCTCTTTTTTTTCTCTCTCTCTCCTTTCCCTCAGAGATGTGTTTTATTTTTTTTAACATTCTGCTTAAAAATTTGTAAATCAGTACTGCTTGGACCTTGAAGAAGGGGACATACCCCAAAAGCTTGTTGTGAAAAATTGTATGTTAGTGCAAATAAAAAAAGTATCACAGACAGCACTCAATTTTCTCTAATAAATTTTGAAAACCATTTATCATTTTCCTTCCACTTCACAATTATGTGCCACTTTGTGTTGGTCTATTACATACAATCTCCATAAAATACATTTAAGTTTTCGGATGTAACATGACAAAATGTGGATATGATAAATTTATAATTAACAAAGGAATCATCCATTGTTCGTTCGATATAAGGTGCACTAAACTATAGTACCAAATGAAATATGAACATTCAACAGTCAGAACAAAAAACACTGATGCTTGATATGCATTACTGTTCATTTGGTATTTGTATTTGCCTTTTGAGAAAATGGAAATTGGATGCATTCTGGTAACCTTGCTTTCAGTATATTCTTTGCTGGCTGGCAGGAAAGAATACTGGGAAATGTTTGTACATGTCAATTGTTTTAAAAAGCATATGACACAACAGACAGCCCGGCCTGCTCATTCCTTGGCTTTTATGTCCAGTAACAAAAACATCTATATCTTATTGAAGAATATTGTATAAACTAATTGTAAATAAAAAGCTTACCTTAAATTGTATCATATAGCCAGGCTGTATAATGAGCTCCCTTGAGGAAAGTATATTGTGAGTTCTGTCTTTCTTCTTGTTAGGCCAGTACAAGTGAAAAGATGGGTTTCCACAGAAGCCAGCAGTTCTCACAGCATTGGGGTAAAAACTCCAATGTTCATCATGGGATGTACCTTCTAGAGAGAAAACACATCAGTCGCTTTTTGATACAAAAATTACCCAAAGCAACATAATACAATCACCCACAAACTCAATAATTGAAAATGTAACTAAAGCATGAAAATATGAGCAACGATGAGAGGTGGTAAAATGTTTATAGCAACTGTTATTTTGTCAAGTACAAGCTAGAAATTGGAAACAAAACTTCTGATTGGTTACTGCATTGCAACATGATTTCTTTGCTTTCATCTTGAAGGTCAGAGGGAAAATTTGTAGTTATGGACAAAATGTAGTTTGGTGGGGGTTTTTTCATTCAATTTTGTTTTATATGAGGAATTTGAAGTAAGACTCATTACATTTTCCAAAGCAAATTCTCCCAGATACACAATAAGCAGCAGCTTTGTTAAAAAAAAACATAAGCTCAGATTAGCCTCTAACATGGATCAAAGAGTTCATAAACATTTAGACAAAAGGAAGCACAATAAAACAAAAGATCAAATTTGGGCTGCATTGCATAATTTATAATTAGAGATTAGTGACAAACATACCATCATCGAATGTGTCTACAAGCTGGCTGGGGTTGATCTCAGCTCCTCCAATTAATATGTTATCAAGAGCCCACTGTGCACGATCAGGGCTGGGTACCACAAAACTGTTACTAATGGTAAAGGGCTGCCACCAGCGCAGACGGGTTGTGTTCGTTTGGGCTTTCTCTGGTAGAAGGATGTAATCGTATCTGACGTCCATGTACTTTTGATAGTCCATCTCATGCAGCAATGTCCAAGAGATACCTAATGAAATAGAAGCAGTGGCTAAAATATTATTCAATTCTTTTCTGCATATATTGTGCTTCAAAAGTGGAACAAAGCTATGAACATATGTTTGCATACCACAGAATGCAATAAAGATTTGCTCTAAATATAGGATTTTTTTCTACAGCTTACCTGTAAAATCCTTTTCTTAGAGTACATCACGGGACACAGAGCAGCCATAATAACTAACTGGATTATACACCACCTACTGGGAAATGGACACTGGTAAATCAACCAAACAAGAAGTCCTCCCCTATATAACTCCTCCTACACAGGATGTACCTCAGTTTTGTAGCATGCAATAAACTTCCCCCAGGGCCGGATTAAGAGCCTCATGTGCTTGGTGCTGAGGATTTTGGTGGGCCTTTTACTGGCCACCCTTCTGCTTTCAAAGAGCCTGTGCTGGCATGCGCCCAAACTCAAAAGTGGGCAGCCGCACAGGCATAACACTAGGGAAGCCTGGCATTTGATTTGCCATGTTTCTGTAAGGGCCGCGCATTGACGTGCACTCAGCTGAAAGAGTGCAGCTGCACAGGCCTAACACTATGGAAGCCCCAGACTTCTGTAAGAGCCCTGCATTGGCGTGCCCCAGGCTTCTGTTAGGACTGCTCATGCAGTGCCCATTATCAATCCCACCACCCTGCCCAGGCGGTGCATGTGGAATGCAGGGCCCGTCAGGGGAGATCTCTTCCCGTTGACCCATTGCTTTCCATGTCCTTTTTGGGTGGCTGGGCCTATATAAAGGTAGGGGCCTGGAGCTGCAGCTCCAATAGCCCCTATGTTAATCCAGCCCTGACTTCCCCGACAAGAGGGGAGGGATCCCTGTGCCCTGTGATGTACTCCAAGAAAAGGATTTTACAGATAAGCTGTAGAAAAAATCCTAATTTCTTTATCGTACATCATGGGACACAGAGCAGCCATAATAACTAACTGGGACGTTCCCAAACAATGCTTTTGAGGGGAGAGAACCCATTATGACCAAAGAAACACCATCAGAGCAACAGGATCTATATTGCTGCCTGCAGTACACTGCGTCCAAATGCAACATCCTCCTGAGTCCTAACATTCACTTGATAAAACCTAGTGAATGTATGCACTTGTAAGGCAGTCTCCTCCATTTTCTTGATGTCCACCTGGTAAAAACCCAGTGGATGTATAAACTAAAGACCAAATAGCGGTCTTGCACACCTGGACCACTGACACCTGATGGCGGATGGCCCAAGATACTCCCACACACACGGTAGTGAATCTCTTCCTAGAAGAAAATTGGATTTTGCCCTTTAAAACCATAGGCATCCTTGGTAAACTGGCAGATCCGCTGCAAACATTCAACCTGGATGCCTCCTGCCCTTCCTGGGCATTTCTGGCTGCACAAATCAGGATTCCTGACCTGTGCCGACAACTCAAGTAGACCCTGAGCGTCTGAACTACCTCTAGAGTAGGTAGCGATCTTTCTCCTGCCGACTGTGAATTAGGAGAAAAATAAAAAGGCAAGACACTGTCCTGATCCAAGTGAACACTAGAAACCTCTCTAAGCATAGATGGATTAAGACACAACATCACCTTATGATGTGAGACCAAAAATGGCTCCTTGCATGAAAGCCGCAAGCTCTGACACTCCACTTAGTGAAGTGAAAGCAACCAAAGATGCCATCTTCCGAGATAAGGGACTAACAGTCTCCCAATTGGTTCAATCAATAGCCTCTACAAAGACAGTCAAGAGCGAATCCCAGTCCCAAGGACACAAGAGTGGCATGACATGTGGGACTACCTACGCTGTATGAAGTATGAATCACGGAGTGAGAAACAGTGGCCTCTGGAAAAAATGGATAGGGATGGATAGGGATGAACTAGAACCATTAATGTTACTTTAGGCCAATCTCCTTTCCCCTACTGATTGGAGAAAGAGAAGAAAATTTCCCACTCATATTCCTGTGGGTGCCATTTCCTGGCTTCCCCCAGGAAAAAAATATTTCCAAGTCCTGTAATCAAGGTTCCCTGAAACCAGCTTCCAGCGGCTCAACAGTGTTGAGATACAGGACTCAAGACCATTAGGTCCCACTGGACTAGGAGTGTTCAAGGAGTGACCTATGCAAGCCTTGCTAAGTCACTGTACCAAGCCCTCTTGAGCTGATGCGGCTAACCCTATTATCAGTGTTACCACCTCCCGGATTCTTCGCAAAAGATGTGGGAGAATTTGAAACAGAGGGAAGGCATCAAATAAGGGAGAACTGGACCCTAAGGTGTTACCAGTGCATCTACCCCTATAGTCGATGGGACTTTCGTCCCAGAGACAACCTGTACCTTGACCTAGATACAGCTTCCTCCTGCAGAAATGTATCAAAGGAAAATATGGAACAGAGTGCTTCCTGAACAAACATTAATGAGGTATATTGACATTGGCACATTTGCATTTTCAGAAAGTCCAGTACTGGGCTGTGAGCTTTGTGAACCCTCTGGGCTGTGGCCAGCCCAAAGAGCAGAGTCACAAAAATAAAAAAAGACGACTTTGCATTGTCATTTGCAAAAAAAAACCCTGACGAGCCTGGAAAAAAACGGCACATGAAGATATGCGTCATTGATGACTATGGACTCTGAAATCTACCTCTCGCAGAGGTTAACACTAAATGGATAGAGCCTATCTTAAACAGAAGGATGTCCAGCAGCTTAAGCTTTAAGCTAGGCCTTATGTCCCCATTTGGTTTTGGGAACGGTTGAGGGTTTTTCTTTAATAATGAGCCCATACATTCTGATCCAAGAGTCAAATGCAAGGCAAAAAACTGATGACTCTGTGGCAGACCTCGAAGGCCAAAAGAAACGTACCTACCTACCAAGCTTTTGCTGGCTAAAGATGGAGCAAAAAAACACTACAGAAACTGCCCTAAGATCTTCTGGCCTAAGATACTCTCAAAAACACAGCAACCAGATGCCTCCCTCACACAGGTGGGGAAAAGCTTACAGCATCTGGTTTTCCCGGGCAGTCTCACCTACATAATCAGGCTCGATCCTGCTTAGGCTTTGATCAACAGAGTTTAGGCATGATCAAGGTGATGCGGCCATAGTCCATCTGATGAAAAATGAATGCATTGGGAAAATACTGCAATGCCAAACCCTACAGTGATTTAGATGCATCTGACACCACTGTCCATCGGGGGACATGGACACCGCCAGATCATTGAACCTGAGAGCGGTGCACCTGCTTCCCCCCCGCTGCCTCTCTTTTCTGGAACCATTTAACTGGTATAACAGGTAAATTACATAGCAACTATATTAGCCAACCTAATATACAGTCTTCCAAGGATGCATGCCTAAAAACAATGTTAGTTTACTGCTACGCAACCCCTCACGCATGTAAGTATGCAGGTACCTAGACAGGCCGTTATGTAGATACCTAAGTATGTAAATGCAGGTATACAAGTATTCTTGTCATTCATGCATTTATGTATGCAGTTTAAGGCAAATAAGTACATATGTATGTACTCCCAGGCAAACAAGCACATATGCATGTAATCCCAGGAAAACAAGCACATATGCACGTAGTCCCAAGCAACCAAGTACACATGCCTGTAATCCTAGGCAAACAAGCAAATATGCATGTAGTCCAAGGCAACCAAGCACATATGCATATAATCCCAGGCAAACAAGCCGATATGCATGTAGTCCCAGCCAACCAAGCACATATGCATGTAATCCCAGGCAAACAAGCATATATGCAACGCTTATGGTGTGCCTTTGATATTCCACATGTGAGTGAAATGCAGTGAAATTTTATGAGATTAAAGTGTGTGAAGGTTTTACACTATAGGGAGCTGTGCATTTGCCTCTGACTGACACCTGATGATCTATCACTCTTCATCCCTGTGAAAAGAGGGTTTAAACCACTTCAACCAACGTTTTGCCTTTTTAGGCAGAGTGTGTCATTCTCCTTAGGGGATAGTTTTATAGTTATTTCTTATTAAGGTAAAGCTGGAGGTGCAGTTTGCACTTTGTGATTCCCCGCTTCCATCTGAGGTTTGTCTTGCCCCGCTTTATTAATCATTAAGGATGTAGGGAGTGGTGTTTTATTTTAGCTTATTCTGCTTCTCCGGCTGATTTACTAATTATCCTCTCTCTTCTCTCCTGTACCTGGTCATATGTGTACTTCTCACTTCCGGGGTCACGTTTGTAATGTTTACCTCGAGATTTGACCTGCGCACGGGAGTAGTTTTTATTGGCTATTGATCAGCGTTACTAGTATAAAAGCGGCCGTTTGACGTCACGCCGTCACCGCTGATGAAGTCCCGCCTACCCTTTGGGGACGCAACGCGTACGGACCATGTGACATTAGCCGTGACGTCACCCGCTTGTTTACAACGCTGATCCGTGTATGGATGTCTATCGATTGTGTTAAAGTCCTGTCTGTAACTTGGCACTGGAGAGCAGTGCCATATCATGTGAGTTTATTATTTTATTGTGTCTTTTCTAATAAATTTTGAAATGGAGAGCACTAGATGTTGTCCTTTTATGTTTTCACATACATATTACAGAATTATGCTGGTATATGGGATATGAGAAGGATTAACTTCCGTAGCACCTGTATTTGAATGCTGATGTCTGTGCTTAATCCCTGGTGCGGAAATGCCTTTTTGACCTGTCTGACTTGTCAGGGGTCCATTGCTTAAGGTGAGAGTCCATCTTATCCATTGGTAGAAGGGATCACATCATCACTTTTTTCTTTGCTGAAAGAAGACTCCCTGCACTTGCGGACTCTTGAAGCTTACCTTATCTATCCTGCATTTCGTTTATTTATTTATTAACATTATAATTTTGTGGATTGTGTTTTATTATCTGCGCTGTACTGTTGTATTTAAATTTCTATTGTGGGATTTGGTATTTTGACCTATAGTATTCTAGCCGCAGTATCTTAGTACGAGTTTTATGTATATTTCTATTTTATTTTATATGTTTAGCGCTGGTTGATTTGTCTTTGAGATGTATCGCTTTCCCTGATACTACAAATATAATGCTTTATTATTCCTTTTTTAAGGTATGAGTTCTGGGAGCACAACAGTGGCACAAGAAGGAAAGCACAAAATAGAACTTTAGTGGGAGAACACTACATTAGTTATGTCATCGCTGGAAGAATGAACTATCATTTAATTTTATATATATATATATATATATATATATATATATATATATATATATATATATATATATATACATATACACAGTACAGACCAAAAGTTTGGACACACCTTCTCATTCAAAGAGTTTTCTTTATTTTCATGACTATGAAAATTGTATATTCACACTGAAGGCTTCAAAACTATGAATTAACACACGTCCAATTATATACTGAACAAAAAAGTGTGAAACAACTGAAAATATGTCTTATATTCTAGGTTCTTCAAAGTAGTCACCTTTTGCTTTGATTACTGCTCCGCACACTCTTGGCATTCTGTTGAATGCCAAGAGTGTGCTGAGCAGTAATCAAAGCAAAGGGTGGCTACTTTGAAGAACTTAGAATATAAGACAAATTTTCAGTTGTTTCACACTTTTTTGTTCAGTATATAATTGGACATGTGTTAATTCATAGTTTTGATGCCTTCAGTGTGAATCTATAATTTTCATAGTCATGAAATAGTCGTGGAATTCTATATATATATATATATAATATATTTATATATATATATATATATGTTTTGACATTTATATATTTTGATTGATATACCACATAGGACACATTATGTGACATATTATTTCCAACAGTTAGTCTGCCAACACCAATCAACACCATATTTATATTGCTTTATTTGTGGGAACACATCCGGTGATGCAACAGCTAGTTATTTATTGTTTGTACACTATTAGTTTATTTTTTGGTTTGATTCCCATTTGGGTAGTGCAGAGGTATACTGACACTTTTTAATTTGACCCTATGGGGTTGATTTACTAAAACTGGAGAGTGCAAAATCTGGTGCAGCTCTGCATAGAAACCAATTGGCTTTCAGTTTTTTTTTTTGTCAAAGCTTAATTGAACAAGCTGAAGTTAGAATTTGAATCCGATATTGCACTCTCCAGTTTTAGTAATTTAACTCTTGTATATCTTGCTTAAGATTTGTTCAACGTTTTATCCTAAATTATTTTTGTTTGGTATCAGTTGTAACCATTGGGGCTAATTTACTGAAACTGGAGAGTGCAAAATCTGATGCAGTTCTGCATGGTAGCCAATCAGCTTCTAACTTCAGCTTGTTCAATTAAGCTTTGACAAAAAAAACAACAACTGGAAGCTGGTTGGTTTCTATGCAGAGCTGCAACAGATTTTGCATTCCCTAGTTTAAGTAAATAAACCCCATTGCACCTCTAAAAAGATGTTCTTAAATTTCTGTAACACCTTCCTCAAAAGACACCATTTTGCTCTCTCAGAGTACCACTTCAAACCACCCCCTAGAAAACCTTCTCCGGCATTCTCAACAATGTAATGTAGTTCACCAACATTTACTCTGCAAATGTTTGGCCAACAACCCTCCCCAGTTCCCAAGCCAAATGGACATAAAAACACTGGATGGTTACGGTTAAGGAGAGATAACCTAAACTTGGTTTACTGATACCATAAGTGCTAGTTACATTCAAATGTATACACAGTATTTACTACACCTCTGCCCAGCACAAACATATTGAAAACTGAGACCAAGCACAATGTCCACGCTGTCATAATGTCATGTAAAAGATATTCTGATCATGTGTATTGTGTATAGACTTTTGCACAAAGCTACACACAATCCTGCAACAGAAACTGGACTTCACAGCTCTAAGACTTCAAAGGTACTTTTTTTAGGTGCTCTTTAATCTTTTATCCCAAGTTCTCGATGAAGAGCCATGTTCAGATTATGTTTCTTTGCAGGTAAATCTATATTCTTCCACTGTAAAAATCTGTCCATCACTAGACTGGTTGATGAATCTTTTTAAACTCATCTTTAAGGCAATAGCATTCCTAGTCAAATTTACCAAAATCTGGAAGCTTTGGCTAAAACTGGTCAATAGTGAGGCTTTCTTAGTATTAAAATCAGCTGAACTGCAACTTTCAGTTTTTTTTTTTGTCAAAGCATAATTGAACAAGCTAAAGTTAGAAAATGACTGGCTACCATGCACAGCTGCACCAGATTTTGCACCCCCTGTATGTTTTCTCTTCTAACTTACCACCAACTGGGTGTTGTTGTTTTTACCTTGTATTGACATGGAAAACCAAACATTTTTTTAAAATATGTTTGTGCTGACTATTGGTTTATTATGTGCATTTGGAAATTGCAGAACTTAATCCACCAATTAAACTGATTACCAAAAAAAAAAAAAAAAAAAAGAGCTCAAGTTAAAAACGTTGAAAAAAATGTCAGTCAAACATACTAATGTTAACTTAAAGTGGATGTAAATAAACCTCATGCATAGAATTTGATCTGGGCACATCTCTTTCCAAGTCCCTAAGTCCCATGTCTTTCTGCTGCTCCATTCCTCTTATCAGCATGATAACTTGACAAGTTGTCATGAGATAGCCACAGCAGGAAGTCTGTGTCGGGGTGGGTACATAGAGATAGATTAAGAGAGAGCTGGTCTATTCACAGCACAGCTCTGCATGTTTCTTCCTCCCTCTTCCTATGTGGAGGGGGAGACTTGTTTCATCTGAGGCTGTTCACTTCACTGGGTATATGTAAGGGTTTACATTCACTTTAACCTCCTTGACGGTATTCCGGAGTGTGGCTTGGGGTGGATTTTCAGCTGCAAAAGCAGTAACCCCGAGCCACACTCGGGATCGCATTGCAGGATCCATGTACAGCTTACTTACCTTGTCCCCTGGATCCTGCGATGTCCTCCCCACTCTGTGAGCAAGCTGTTCTCTGCCAGATCTATCACAGAGCCGAGTTCAGTTCCCAGCGAGCATTGCTTAGGAAGTACGGTGCCAAATTCAAAAAGTAAAAAACACAATACATATACAGTACACTGTAATATTACAGATTACATTACTGTATCAATTTATTTCACATCCCTTTTGTCCCTAGTGGTTTGTCCAGTGCCCTGCATGCAGTTTTATATTATAAATACTGTTCTTTCTGCCTGGAAACTGGATATTGTCCATAGCAACCAAAACCCTCCCTTTACATCAAAAGTGGTTTTAGACCAGCTAGACAACAGCGATAATAAATTAGAATCACTTGCAGAATTGAGTGATAGTGGTTTGTGGGGAAATCCGCCATTAAACACTGAAAGTAATCACAGCGACAATTCTGCAACGGAGAAAATTTCAGTGTTTTCGACTTGATTACATTATTGAATATTTTTTTTTATTATTATATTATTATTTGTTATAATTATTTATAGTTATTTAATATATTATAATTTATGATTTTGTGTTTCAAACTTTATCATACCCGGGATGTCTACTAGACTCTTGTTTGGTCAGATTTAAGTGTAAGTGTTAAGTGTAATTCCTAAGAATTACAGGCCTACAATATTAGGGTGTTTCATTTTCTAATAGAAAAAAATAAACTGTAAAATTTTTGCAGACTTTGCTTATGCATCGAGTCTGAGTGATGTAAAAGATACATATGCTAAATTTCAAGAAGACTGGATAATATTTAGAGGTTGCACACTTTGATCTGTTTTGTAGAAGTTAGCAAAAAATAAGATTTTTCAATGTTAATTACTTTTATTGGGAAAACTAGAAATCACAAACTTAAAATACTATTAAAACTATACACTAAGATTAATAGGTAATATGATAGACAAAACATATGTTATATTAACCACTTAAGGACTAGCCTCTTTTTGGAATTTAGGTGTTTACATGTTTAAAACACCTATGTTTAAAACCGTTTTTTTTGCTAGAAAATTACTTAGAACCCACAAACTTTATATATTGTTTCTTTTTCTAACACCCTAGAGAATAAAATGGCGGTCATTGCAATACTTTTTTTCACACCATATTTGCGCAGCGGTCTTACAAGCGCACTTTTTTTGAAAAAAAAAACACTTTTTTTAATAAAAAATAAGACAACTGTAAAGTTAGTCCAATTTTTTTATATTGTGTAAGATAATGTTACGCCAAGTAAATTGATACCCAACATGTGACGCTTCAAAATTGCGACCGCTCGTGGAGTGGCGTCAAACTTTTACCCTCAAAAATCTCCATAGGCGACGTTTAAAAAATTCTACAGGTTGCATGTTTTGCGTTACAGAGGAGGTAATTGCGGCGATAACCCACATGTGTGGTTTGACCACCGTTTTCAATAGGGGGCGCTGCTCAAATATGCATTTGCTTCTGCACGCGAGCTCGTCGGGACAGGGCGCTTTAAAAAAAATATTTTTCCTTATTTATTTTACTTGATTTTATTTATTTTTTACTGTTTAAAAAAAAAATTGGGTCACTTTTATTCCTATTACAAGGAATGTAAATATGACAGGTCCTCTTAAATATGATATCTGGGGTCAAAAAGTCCTTAGATATTATATTTAGACTAAAATTTAATAAAAAAATAAAAAGATTGTCATTTGAAAAAATTACATTGAAAAAATGTGCCTTTAAGAGCTATGGACAGGCGTGACATTGCTTCTGCCCTGCTATGGTATGGAGACGGGGTGGGGGCCATCTTAGCCTTACAAAGGACGTGAAAGAACCCGATCGCCACCGGCGCTACTGACAGCTCCAGTAAGCGGCAGAGGGCGCGGGAGAGCGGCGGGAGGGGGGTGGCACCTCTCCCATCGCTGATAACAGTGATCTCGTGGCGAATCTGCCACAGAGATCACCATTATCGTAAAGAGGACCGGCTCCTGAAAAGATGGATATCTGGGTTGTGGCAGCAGATGCTGCCATTACCGAGATATCCATATTCAAACTGCCAATGTATATGTACAGGAGCCGGTCGGCAAGTGGTTAATCAACTTTGAATAATGCAATCCGTTGTATTTTGTCACGTCGTGGATCCCAAACAATTCAAAGAACGTCTTTGTTTTATTAGTAATGAAATGGCTCATGTCTTTTCCTTCAAAAACCATGTTTTTACCCTCTAATCGTTTCACTTCCTTTTTCTTTGCAGGTTTGGTTTCTAAAGGTGTCTCTTAGCAACTGTGAGAGCACATTTTTTGATGTAAGTGCTCAAAAGCTGTAGCATATTCAAATCATTCTTTGGAGCCCATCGACTTACAATTGCCTAATGCCAAAAGCAAACATATATGAGGCTGACAAAATGTGCAACCCGTTTCATGCCTTCCAATTGTCGTTGAGGAATATTCAACTGTTTAGTGAAGAGGACAATTTTAAGTGCATATATTGCCTTTTCCATCCACCTTGATTGATGCAGTGCTCCTTGGATCCAGAAAAGTATAGGAGTGAGGCCGCGTACACACGGGCGGACTGTTCGCCCAACTTTGTCCGCTGAACAGTGTTTCAGCAGACAGTCCGCTCGTGTGTGGGCTTCAGCGGACAGTTTCAGCGGACAGTCTGACGAACAAAGTTTTTCGGAATTTCCGTAAGACAGTCCGCTGAAACTTGGTTTCAGCGGACAGTCCGCTCGTGTGTAGGCTTGTTCGTCAAACTAAGTTTCGCGCATGCTCAGAAAGGATTTACACGGCGAAGGTTGCATTGCAGTGTATTGGACGTCGTATTTTTCGTCCCGTCGTACGTGCCGTTCACGTCATCGCGCACGCTTTCAGCGGACTGTTCGTTCATCGTGTGTGGTCAAGTCCGTTCATGCAAGTTTTAAGCGGACTGTTTGTCGGATTGTTTGACGAACAAAGTTGGGCGAACAGTCCGCCCGTGTGTACGCGGCCTGAGAGTTGTAAAAACTCTTTGTAGTCTTATCTTGGATGGCTTCTGTCTTTTAGGACATTTTTGATGTAGTTAACCATTTTCACTTGTTTTTCTAGAAAGCCTTGAACGGGACTTTCTTCATCCAGCATTGTTGTACATGACTTCTTATCAAGTGAAGCCCCCAGGCTTTGCTTTGATAAAAGTAATCAATGTGCGCAACCCCTAAATATTATCCAATCTTCTTGAAATTTGGCATATATATATTTTAAACACTGAAACTCGAGGCATAAGCAAAGTCATATGAAAATCACATCTTTGGAAAAATGAAACACCCTATACAATATAAAACGCTAAATTTCCATGCAAAATAATTGTACCGCTTTCAGCATCAAAAATTATACCGCCAGGGAGGTTAAGCAAGTGTTTACATTTTCATTGTGCCTACTAATTCATGTGTATTGTATGTTATGATCAAGACATGCCTCTGGATAACTGTCATAATTACCAGTGTGCATACATCAGCATGCTTTTCAAGGCTTTCAATCCTAACTAATCCAGTATGTGGCCAATGTCATTGTAGTGCTATGTAGGATTTATGCTTTTTATGCTGTTTATGCAGACTCTTCAATCAACAACTATCCTTCCCTCCCTTTATAGATGCTAGGTGTATTCCTGGATTCTGACCTCTCTCTTCTGCACCTTCACCCCAACATTTTAAAAATGTGTCCCTTCTTAATTGGAACCACCAAGCTACTAAATCACTCACGTCTTTACTACATCTACTACCTGCTTATTGGCTTACCTCTACAAAGTCTATCACCTCTTCCATTCTATCACGAATGCTTCTGGCAGGCTCATCCACCTTACCACCTGCTCAGTGTCTGCCACTCCTCTCTATCAATCAATCCACTGGCTTCTGATCACCAGTCTAATAGAATTTAAAATAAACAACTTACAAAAACTTTGCCCCCAGATACAGTATCTCACAAAAGTGAGTACACCCCTCACATTTTTATAAATATTTTATTATATCTTTTCATGAGACAACACTGAAGAAATTACACTTTGCTACAATGTAAAGTAGTGAGTGTAAAGCTTGTATAACAGTGCAAATCTGCTGTCCCCTCAAAATAACTCAACACACAGCCATTAATGTCTACAAAAGTGAGTACACCCCTAAGTGAAAATGTTCAAATTGGGCCCAAAGTGTCAATACTTTGTGTGGCTACCATTATTTTCCAGCACTGCCTTAACCCTCATGGGCATGGAGGTCAACAGAGCTTCACAGGTTGCCACTGGAGTCCTCTTCCACTCTTCCACTTAATAGGGTTTAGGTCTGGAGACATGCTTGGCCAGTCCATCACCTTTACCCTCAGCTTCGTTAGCAAGCAGTGGTCATTTTGGAGGTGTGTTTGGGGTCGTTATGTTGAAGTACTGCCCTGCGGCCCAGTCCCTGAAGGAAGGGGGTCATGCTCTGCTTCAGTATGCCACACTACATGTTGTCATTCATGGTTCCCTCAATGAAATGTAGATCCCCAGTACTGGCAGCATTTATGCAGCCCCAGACCACCACCACGCTTGACTGTAGGCAAGACTCCACGCCCAAGAGGGTTAAGGCAGTACTGGAAAATAATGGTAGCCACACAAAATATTGACACTTTGGGCCCAATTTGAACATTTTCACTTAGGGGTGTACTCACTTTTGTAGACATTAACAGCAGTGTGTTGAGTTATTTTGAGGGGGCAGCAAATTGACACTGTTATACAAGCTGTACACTCACTACTTTACATTGTAGCAAAGTGTCATTTCTTCAGTGTTGTCACATGAAAACATATAATAAAATATTTACAAAAATGTGAGGGGTGTACAAACTTTTGTGAGATACTGTATATCAACAACCTTATCTCAAAACATCAATCAACATGTTATTTTCACTCCTTGTAAGACCTCCTGCTGTCTGGTGTTACATGAAGGACTTCATCCAGAGTCTCGCCAATCCATTGGAGCTACCTTTCCCAACCTGTACAGCTATCTCCTACTCTTTACGCTTGATCCTTAAAAACTCATCTATTCAAGTAAGCCTTTTCTTCCCCTAGCTAACAACTGATTTTTTCTTTGTTGAACAACTGATACCCACAAAGTTACTACCTTTTGCTGCACTTAGCTTTCTCTTTTAGGTTGTAGGCGCTCCTGAGCAGGGCCCTCCCAATCCTCTTGTCTTAAATTGCATTGCCACTGTACTGTCTTCCTTTATTTTGTAGAACCCTTACAAATCCTGTATAATAATACTAATGTTTATTTGTTATATCATTTTTTAAATATGTAATTATATAAAATGATTATAAAGTTATTATAAAAATTGTTATACACTTCCACCAACATACCTCCATCAATAGAATAATCTAGAAGAACGCCTTCTTTCCTGCATGTGGGCCTATGACAAGATGTAATGTTTTCACTTCCAATTCTTGCCCAGTATTGCACAAACCTAACAAAAATTAAGTGTACAGTTAAAATACTATTTTTTTCAATAACGTTTTTAATAAGGCTATTTAATAAAAATAAAAAACAAACAAACAAAAAAACAATGCACACATTGAACAGACCATAGACATATTTGTGATTTTCTGTAATGCTGCCATGTACAGAATCACAAGGTAGTGAGATAATGCAGTATAACCTACTTTGCTCCTCTCAGATCTAGGTCCTGGGTGATTGTTTGACGTACTGCGCCTGAGCCAAAGTAAAGGGCAGTATCCTCAGCTAGGATGCCACAGTCTATACATGTCTTCCCTCCTTCCATGGACAACCACGTATCAGGTTTTAGTTCATCATTATCAAAACGCTCTTTCAGGAAGGTCTACAAAACAGTGTATTCATTTTATTTGTTTATTACAGTAATTCTGTATTCACTCACATGTCACATGTTCATTAAAAGGTACAATAATATGCACAGGAATATATTAATTTCTATTTTTTATGTTCTCTATATACAATATTCAGTACAGGAATGCTATACAGGTCCAGACCTTGGGCAACAGGCAATACACAGTGACCAGATTCTTACCAGAGCTCATTTTACATGTTAAATTAGCATTCAAACCTCAGTGTTTTCTAAACTAATATATATTCCCATCTGCCAAACAAAAAATCCCTAGTCCATGTTCCTATATGTGCTTACATGTTGGACCACATTTACACAGCCGCTGGAAATCTTTCACAAGCACAAAGGAGTGTATTTTTGTACCCAGAAGTCACAGGAATAAGCTCCTTCTTGACAGTGTATGGCCCTCTATGGCACTGAGAACAAGGCCTTAGAAACTTCACAATCACGGGTCCTGATCCCTAAGTGCAGCTTACCCAAACTTCATGTTTCACATTGGCTTTGAGGAGGTGGGACAGGGGAGTTATTTGCAACTTCAGGCTTCAGGACTAATGCTGCGTACACACGACTGGACTTTTCGATGGACTAAGTCCGACGGACTATGTCCGATGGTCTTCCGGATGGACTTTTGGCGGAGGTTAAATGGACTTTCGAACGAGTGCACTTGCGCACACATGAATTCCCGCAGGCTAGGTCTAACGGACTTCCCGAAAGACTTTCAAAATGAACGGACTTGCCCACACACGGACTAAAGTCCGTTCATTTTGAACGTGACTCCAGGTACGACAGGACTAGAGAAGGAAGTCAATCTTGCAGCTTTCTTCGGCGAGATTGTGTACCTTGCGAGCCCCGTCGCCTGGTATGGATTTTAAGGGGAACCCCCTACGCTGAAAAAATGGCGTGGGGGTCCCCCCAGAGTCCACACCAGACCTTTATCCGAACACCCAGCCTTGCCAGTCAGGAAAGGGGGAGGGGACGAGTGAGCGCCCCCCTCCTGAACCATACCAGGCCACATGCCCTCAACATGGGGGGTGGGTGCTTTGGGGAAGGGGCACCAAAGCACCTTGTCCCCATGTTGATGAGGACAAAGGCCTCTTCCCAACAACCCTGGCAGTTGGTTGTCGGAGTCTGTGGGCGACGGGCTTATCAGAATCCGGGAGCGGGGCCCCCAGATCTCGACCCACCACCCTATGTAAATAAGTATGGGGTACATCGTACCCCTACCCATTCGCCTGGGGGGAAAAGTGTCAATTAAAAAACACACTACACAGGTTTTTAAAGTAGCTTATTAGGCAGTCTTCTTCCGACTTCAGGGGTCCCTTCTGACTTCTCCACGCTTTCCGCCTCTTCTCCCACTCTCTGGTTCTTCTGCCGGGCTCCTCTGCTATCTTCTTTTCTTTTGCCGCTCTTTTGCTAGTGGTGGCCCTGCTTTCTCCTTCGTCATCATCACCGCCATCAACGTCTTCTTCTTCTTCCTTCTTCTGTTCTTCCGATGTTGACATGATGCTCTATCCCGCTGTAATGCCGTGGACACGATGTGCGACGACTTATATAGGCATAAGGGGTGATGTCATCCGGTGACCCCGCCCCTTGTGACCTCACAGTCCCAGCATGCCACGGGACTGTAATGTCATAATGGGCGGGGTCACCCGGTGACATGATCCGGTGAACCCGTCCCCCATGTTGAGGGCATGCGGCCTGGTACGGTTCAGGAGGGGGCGCTCGCTTGTCCCCACCCCCTTTCCTGACCGGCCGGGCTGCGTGCTCAGATAAGGGTCTGGTATGGACTTGGGGGGACCCCCACACTGTCTTATCAGCATTGGGGTTCCCCTTAAAATCCATACCAGACCCAAGGGACATTGCCACTTATCTCTCTCGCTCGCTCTAATACGAAAATGTGTTTTTCCTATTGCAGCGAGCACGAGATGTACAGTATCCTGCAGCCGAGAACCAGAACGATAGGATCGCGCTGGAAACATTCTCGCGGGTAGGTGCTGTAGCTGCCCTTGCGCCATATTTGGTCCCTCGGACCAGCATACAAATGGGCTTCCCAATAGGAACTTGGTTCGGCGGACCAAGATTTCAAACATGTTCTATTTCTAGGTCTGTCAGCCTTTTGGGAAGAAAAAGTCAGACGGAGCCCACACACAATCGAATTGTCCGGCGGACCAGAGTCCGATCGTGTGTATGCGGCATTAGTGTTTGTGTTGATGTACATAGCTTCTGACCAGGAGCACACACACATGGGTGGCTCTATATATATATATATATATATATATATATATATATATATATATATATATATATTTTTTTTTTTTTTATGTACATTAGGCAATTTAGGATACCAGTGGCTGGATTGACAAAGTATTATTAATGTGCTGCATTAATATTATTAGTACTAAATAATACGATTTCACCATAATCAAGGATGTCAGAAAAATTAGGCACAGTGTGATGAGCACACACCTGCTTTTCAGGCTCCATTACTTTGGTCTAATAAGAGGGCCACTAATTCTTATTTGACAAATGTCTCTTTACTCCTTGGAGTGAGGTATCTTGAGAAAAGGGCCATTTTTGTAGTAAGACTGCATTTATCACTTAACAGGGACCTTCAGCTTGTGGACATAAATATACGAAAATGATGAGGGCCTATTCACCCTTAAGCACTGCTTTGCAGTGTGTTAATAAATATAAATTGATGTAGCTTCAAAATACCAAACAAATCGTCCTCTCTGTTCCTCCCAAAACATGCTACTCACTAGCTCCCTCGTCACCTCCTCCCATACTCACCTCCAGGACCTCTCACAAGCCTCTCCCATCCTTTGGCATTCCCTACCCCAATCTGTCTGACTATCTTCAACTCTATCTACTTTTAGGCAATCCCTGAAAACTTTTCTCTTCAGAGAAGCCTTTTCTGCCCTCACCTAACAACTGTTTTTTTATTTTTTTCATCAGCTCATCCCCCACAGTTATTACCTTTTGTATCACTTGCCCCTCCCTCCTAGACTGTAAGCTCTAACGAGCAGGGTCCTCTGATTCCTACTGTATTGAATTGTATTGCAACTGTACTGTCTGCCCCAACATTGTAAAGCACTGTGCACACTGTTGGCACTATATTAAGCCTGTATAATAATAAAAAAAAAAATTATGTAGCTTGTTAACATGCTTTCCATTAGGACAGCCCATCCATTTTCAATGGCCTACCAATGCACAATACATAAGCCAAAAGCAGGCATGCACCATTTTTCTAAGGCAGCCCAATATAATACATTGTTGTGATATGCTGCAATGTGGGTGCTTTGCCTGTTTATGTTTTTGTTTTCAAATTAACATGACAGGCATCCTACCATGGTACACGCGCTGTGGCAATACACATTTTATTGTGCATTACTGCAACACATACAGTACATGTGAATAGATCCTCTATGCTACAGAGGCGTGCATTAATATTAGGTTAATACTGCATGCCAAAGCATAGTAAGGCAAAAAAACATAAGGTAGTGTGTGTTAGTACAAACCTTTAATTGATGTGACAGGTAACAGTTTGGTCCAGTGTATCCGGGATCACATATACACTGCTCTTTCAGGCAATCGCCATGGCCATTACAGTTGTTCAGGCAGCCAGGTCCAATGTAGAAATTGTCAATTCCCCATTGAATATCTGAAAATTTTTGGTAAAATCGAAACCTGACAGGGCTATAGAAAACAAATAGTTACACCTCGCAAATCACAAATCTCTGAAAATAAAATACTTATGGCTGGAAATGATGAAGCTTTGAATCAAGGCTATAAACCTGGTTGTTAATGTAAAATCAATGGGTACTAGGAATCAAACAACATTTTCATATCTTTGCTTTGGAGAATTGTGTAACACCATTATTATTTCCAACTAAAAATGAGTTACTTGTCAATTATTTACTATGTTCTTTGTCAAAAAATATATTTTTCTATCCAGAAGCAGTACTGATGCATACTGAACTGAACAAGCAGTTATTTCACTTTGAATATTTTTTTATTAGAAGGCTTTTACAGTTTACAAATTACAGAGAGTCACATATTGATGTTTTCTACCATTGGTAAGTTTACAATTAGATAAGAATATTTGTAGAATACTCTGCACATCTTTATCTGTAGTCATTTTCAGGAACAAGATAACTGGTTTAGGGAGGGTGCATGATCTGCAATACAATCACTGTAACTAAAGTAAAAGTAGAGAATGAAATAGAAGAAGAGGGAAGGAAAGGGGAAAGGAAAGGCAAGCGAGGAAGAATTGACTATCCAAGGACAAGCAAAAATGGGGAAAAAACAGCTCTGGAATTTCTGATATGTTTCTCCCAATTCCCATGTTTACACCCTGTTCCAAATTGTTATGCAAATTACATTTCAGTGTCACAAAGATTAAATATTTTGTTTTTCAGTTTAACTCATGGATGGCAATGTGTCTCGGGGGGCTTTTGATTACTGAAAACAATCCTGGACACCTGTGATAATTAGATTGCCAAATAGAGCCCAATTAAAGGAAAAGCTACTTAAGGAGGGTGTTCCACATTATTAAGCAGAGCACTATTTTCAAGCAACATGGGGAAGAAAAAAGATCTGTCTGCTGCCAAAAAGAGTGAAATAGTTCAATGCCTTGGACAAGGTATGAAAACATTAGATATTTCCTGAAAATGTAAGCGTGATCATTGCACTATTAAGAGATTTGTGGCTGATTCAGAGCACAGACAGGTTTTGTGCAGATAAAGGCAGATCCATGCATCGGATCAAGAGAACAGCTGCTAAAACACCATTACATAGCAGCAAACAGATATTTAAAGCTGTTGGTGCCTCTGGAGTCCCACGGACATCAAGGTGCAGAGTCATCCTGAGTCTTTCAACTGTGTAAAAACCTTCCATTCGGCCACCACTAACCAATGCTCACAACCAGAAACGGCTGCGTTGGGTAGAAAAATACACAAACACTAATTTTCAAACAGTCCTGTTCACTGATGAGTGCCGTGCAACCCTGGATGGTTCAGATGGATGGAGTAGTGGATGGTTGGTGGATGGCCACCCTGTTCCAACAAGGCTGCAACATCAGCAAGGTGGTGGTGGAGGCATGTTTTGGGCCAGAATCATGGGAAGAGAGCTGGTCGGACCCTTTAGGGTTCCAGAAGGTGTAAAGATGACCTCTGCAAAGTATGTGGAGTTCCTGACTAACCACTTCCTTCCCTGATACAGAAGGAAGAACTATGCTTTCCGTAATAAAATCATCTTCATGCATGACAATGCGCCATCTCATGCTGCAAAGAATACCTCTGCATCAATGGCTGCTATGGGGATAAAAGGAGAGAAAGTCATGGTGTGACCTCCATCCTCCTCTGACCTCAATCCTATTGAGAAACTTTGAAGCATCCTCAAGCAAAAGATCTATGAAGGTGGGAGGCAGTTTACATCCAAACAGCAGTTCTGGGAGGCTATTCTGACATCTCGCAAACAAATTCATGCAGAAATTGTCCAAAAACTCAATGGATGCAAGATTTGTGAAGCTGCTATCAAATAAGGGGTCCTATGTTAAAATGTAACGTGACTTGTTAAAATGTTTAAAAAGTTAAAATGTTGTTCAAAGTTTGATTGAAATAGCTTTTGATTTCAGTAAATATGCTGCAAACACAACAAATGACAATTTTCAGTTCTTTACAACCTATAAAGTGTTTTGAAACTTACTGTGCATAAAAACTTGGAACAGTGCATTGTAAGTTTTTTTTATTTTGAAAAAAAAAAACTGTTATCATTAGGAAGTTTGTTCAGTAAAATTTTAATTGTATTCTTAATAGTTGATAACATGAGAATTATGCTGAATTTTGTTTACATCAATTATTTAGGTAAATGAAAAAAATATCATTGGCATAATAATTTGGAACAGGGTGTATAAAGAAGTATAGCTGTCAGTTGATCATAAAGTATGGGCCTACTGGTTCCATGGAGACCACACTCTGAGAAATTTCTTGTGGGTTTCAAGGCATATATAGTGCATATAAAAAGTCTACACACCTCTGTTAAAATGTCAGGTTTCAGTGATGTAAAAAAATGAGGGGCTCATACACTGAGATTTCAATTTTGATGGGAGCCAGTGCTGGGAGTTTCACATGTAAAAATATGGTTCTGGGTTACCCACAAATGGGGTTCTTAGGCTAACATAAATAGTCATTTGAGTTAACTTGAATTATTTAAGGAAATTGGGAACACCTAGTCCTCTCTGGTGTTTATGTATGTGCATTGTGTGTTTAGTGATGCTGGGTTTCTTATAGGACCATATAAATGTCATATGGTATGGATGGTATGGTATGATTTGAGTTTAAGGTTAGGATGAGAATAGGATAGAGGAGTTTTGGAAGAATAGTCATTTTGATAGCATTACTTTTCCTTATCAAGGACAGTGTATATTTTGACCAAACAGATATTAGGTTTTGAAGGTTTCATAAAAAAAGCTTTTTTTAGATATTAGGTTTTGAAGGTTTCAGAAAAAAAGCAAGGACGGTGTATATTTTGACCAAACAGATATTAGGTTTTGAAGGTTTCAGAAAGTTGGAATGTAATTTGCTGAGTATACAGTTTGAACACTGGGTCAGATTTATCCCCAGGCATTCGATACTGAAGGTTGGCCATTTAAAGTTAAAGTTCTGTTTTGAGCATAGTGACTACCCTATCAGGTATATATATTGAGAACAGACAATTTGTTTTTTATATTAACAGTCAGTTATTTTAGAAAATTTGCTAACAGAGAATAGGTTTGGAAGGGTAACCACTGGTTAAGTTATAGTCAAAAGTAAATCATTAGTGAAGAAGGCGAGGCTGATGGATGGCAGGGTCAGCTCTGATGAGAAGGGCCAATAGTTCCAAGGCCAAACTAAATAGGATGGGGGATAGAGGACAGTATTCTGGGTTCCCCTTGCAATGGAAAAATGGTTGGAATAATGGTTAAGATATCTTATTTTTGCAGTGGCTTGATTATACAATGCTTTTATCCAGCAGTGTGACTGAAACAAGCAGTCTTTTCAAGAAATATATATTTTAAGATTGAGCAATCACTTTAGCAGTTCAGGGACCCTCTGCTATTTTTAAATATGCAAAACAATTGATCTATGTAAACAAAGTGGTACATGGATGCCGATTTAAGATCGGATCTCAGTAATTCTAATGCGTCAAACACAATCTGTCTGTTACCTTCTAGTACTTCAATCATAATTGTTTCAGTATAGATTAAAAAATTAAAGAAGTTTTACTGATTGTTGTGTAAAGCATACTGTTCATATTTCACTGTGATACACGAGATGCAATGTATTTATACATACTTACTTTCCAATCAGATTGTCAGGAAGAGGGTAGATTACTCGCTTCCATCCTTTAGTGGCAAAGAATACAGATGGCTGTGAAACACCCCCAGAACATTTAGGATCAGCAGGTAGACACTGTGGAACCACATAACTCCAGCTCACACCAAAGTCAGTGGAGTACTGCACATGCACGTTGTTTTGCACATTCTTCTCAGAGTTCTTACACCCAACTGCTATCTATAACATGAAAGTCAAAAAGAAACAATAAATAAATACATACAAGACAAATTGCAGGAACTCAAAGCTACCGATCAGAATTTATTTTTTAGTAGCCCAAACAGCCAAAGATAAATTACATTTTGCTCCCTGCATGGTTTGCTTGAATAGGCTCTTTAAATTATACCAATATGACAAATGGGAATTAAACTTAATAAATAAGATATGTTAGTTAAAATGGGAAGATGGATGGGATTCTGTTAAACTATATCTCTGGGTAAAAATATATATTCAGTAGATCTCTGCAATAAATGCACATCTTCCCATATTTTGTCACTATAAAAATTCTTCAAGTACAAAAACATACTGTTGATCCTGCCAGAAATCCAAGAGCTCCTAGTTTCTGTAGTGAGCTGACAGTTCTGCCTCTACTGGACAGAAATCCAAAACAGTGCTGTCAGACCTGCATGAGTTCTCCTCTGCTGAACTACAAATGCCTTCATCTTATGTTATAGAAATTATGGTAGGAGGACGAGTATAATACATATGTAATAAATAGGTCTGCATATTTACCTTAAACTGCATAATCCAGTTTTCTGCTGGAGTCAAATCATGGGTCACTGTATATACTTCTCTTCCATCATGGCTTCCACAGATCATAACACCATCAGGTGATTCACAGAACCTCTCAATGCTGCAGTCATCATGGAAAAGCCAATGCTCATTCACTTCAAAACAGATACCATCATGTGAAAATGTAGGCAAGATTTATTAGTGAAGTATATATATTGTCAATGTAAATGTTCATACATCAGTAAATTAACCTGAACCCAGGCCAAAAAGTGTCCATGGAAACAATAGTACTGAAGTGCAGTTTGCGAGTACCGATGGGGGTAAAGAAGTGGAGTTTAGTGGAGCTTAATCTTGACCTGGAGGGAAGTTGAGATCCTGTATATAGCCTGTTTTTAACATAGAAGTGTGTCCAAAGGGACACAATTGTTAACCTCCCTGGCGGTAATCCCGAGTCTGGCTCGGGTTGGGAATTTACTGATAGGAGCGGTAACCCCGAGCCAGACTCGGGATCGCTTCGCTTGATGCAGGGCAGGACACAGGGAGACTTACTTACCTTGTCCCCTGGATCCAGCGATGTCCTCTGCACTGTGTGATCGAGCTGTCCTCCGCTCGATTCACAGTGCCGAATGCCGCCGAGCTCCGTTCCCTGCGGCGTTACGGCGCACGGGAGCGGAGAACAGCGGCAAATTCAAAAAAGACACAAAACACACACAGCACTGTTATCTTACAGATTACAGTGCTGTATTAAAAAATACACACCCCCTTTGTCCCTAGTGGTCTGTGCAGTGCCCTGCATGCACTTTTATATTATAAATACTGTTTTTGCTGCCTGGAATTTGGAGATTGTCCATAGCAACCAAAACATGTCCCTTTTTCAGTGTTTTAGGATTTGATTACATTATTGAATAATTTTTATTATTCTTTATTATATTATAAAATTTATCATACCCGGGATGTCTGCTAGACTCTGGTTTGAAGAGATTTAAGAGCGTTATTCCTAAGAATTACAGGACTACAAAATAAAACGCCAGATTTCCATGCAAAATAATTGTACTGCTTTCAGCACCTAATTCCAGACTGAATCATACCGCAAGGGAGGTTAAGCAAACTACCTGCACTTTAGCTCTGCAGTTACGTTAGGCACATTTTAGGCCAGGTCAGGTTTACTTTAAAGTGATGTTACCCCCAAAATTAAGATTCCATATATGTGTTTTCATACAGTTCTAGCCTGTCTTTTTTTTCTAGTGCTGTCAATAGCTATTAATTCTGCCAGTTCCCCTTGGTTCCTGTTTTAATCCAACCCTGTCAAGCATTGAAGCAGATTCACACTGGCGTGGTTAGTTTGTGTACATAGGATTTCTGCTAGAAGTTACAGGATGTTGTGTCTCTGATGGTTAGTTTTCCAGCCTTTACCCATGCTCAGTCCTGCTGTGGTGATTGACAATGGCTCCAAGCAGAAATACTAGTATGGACACAGATATAGATAGCATTTTCCACTGAGTTTGCATACACTTTAAATACATTTTAGCACTCATTATAGGGAAATTTTTCTCTTTTTTCTTATTCTATTTATTTTATTGTGGTGTATAACCACTGCTGAACAAGAAAAAGTGGGGAATAGGTGTCAATGAGTTAGGAAAACAAAGGAGTACTTAAAACATGACAGAGGTTCTTACAAATAGTACTTTGGCAGCAATTGAGTTTGAAGTACTACAACCAAGAAATAATTGTACTAGGTATATATTAATGATTAGAGATCACAGTAAATGCCATCCACTATGATTTGGAAAACACAGGAGGTTATTATGGAAAACAGAATTAATGCAGCCTATCACACTGTTAAGCCAGAGTGATATTTATTTCAGATATGTTACCTGCAGTTTTGTCTTCAGAGAAGAAATCAAATTCTATTCTTCCACTAGGGCCTGCATCAGCTGGAGTGCGTTCATGGTGTGGCAGTGGAGCGCTGCTGAATGTATCTAGCATCACTGTACTTTGATCCACAGAACCTGCTATCAACACGTTATCAATGGCCCAGTCATTCTGATCCAATCCATCATGCTTGGGCTGCCACCAGCGGAAACGGGTGCCAACAGTTTTAGCACTGAGTGGCAAGAGGATGTTTACAAAGCTGAAAGTAAAAAGCAAACACATTTAGTATTGCCACTGGAGATTATTTTGCTATGGATAAGTCAGTTTACTAAAGGGACAGAAAGTTTGGGGGAATTTACAAACATGGAATTTGCCTTGTACATAACTGGATGATTAAAGTAAACAGAGCTTCAGAGGGGTAAGCGTATTCTCTACTCCTTTAATACTATACCATATTATCATACAAGCAACAGACATAGATACATATTTAAACCTATATGGTTTATACACATGAGCTTCTGAATGGTCATCAGTTTCTGAATTAGCAATGTAGCAGTACAGCAGTCACAAATTCTCTTAGGGCTGAGGTCCTAGGGTCTGTTCATACTTGGTACACTACATGGGTTCCTCCTGGTGTTCCTGTTTCCTCCAATAGTATAGAAACATTCTACTGGGGAAACTGGTGACTTCCCAGCAGATTGCGTGTGAATGTATGTTTGCCATGCACACCTGTGGTGGGGACATAAGAATGATTTCACCTGCAAACAATGGCTGGTCTAAATGGCTAATATACTCTAAAGATATCTTTGGATTATTTTATCTGTGTAATTAAATAAAACAAATGCATTTTCTTATAGGCACATTTGACAAAATAATATAATATCACAAATGTAAAACAATTCTGGCTGTTCCAAAAGGCACTGCAAAATATTATGTTTGGTCACCCACGTCCAGCCATGTACAATAGTGCATGTATACCATGTATTTTTCTTTACTTTTCATTTCTGTGACCAGTGTGTGGAATATAAAACAGTTGAATCTATGCAGACAAAACAATATTTCATCAACAGGGTCAACAGTAACATACTACATTCATAAACAGAAGTGACTATTGCTTGATAAATGAACTTGTGCCTGAAATTACATTCCATGAGTAGGTTGATGCCAGGGGCATTACTGTGAGCCTGACAAATCGCTACATTTGCTATCTCATTTCTCATTTATAATAATGTACTGATGTGGCAGATAGAGGCTGATCACATTATAGTTAATGGAAAATCACTTGTACCTTAGGGGTTAGTTACACATGTTTTTTAATCAATGCTTCAGTGTTTTTATTGTAAGTAAATGCCTGCAAGTTTCTCTGCAGCTGCCCAATGCAGGCCACAGCTGATGGACATCTACACATTCACACCAGCCTGGACATTAAAGTGTATTAGGGACTAACAAATTTAAAGCTGCAGTTTATTAAACTGCATGATCCAGTTTACCGTGGAGAGCATGAGGCTATCACCACTGCAATTATTTTAGGCTGTCTCTGGTTTTGATACATTGCAAATAACCAGCCTTTTCAAAAACAGTTTAACAATGGCAGCCTACATAGTTCTCTCAGTACAAGTCTCAATTAGAGCAGATGTAAACCATTTGTATGAATAAATCATAAAAGACAAAGACTGAATAACTAAGGAGGGGTGATGGTCATGTATGTAATTGTTGTTGTTGAATGATGCTAAAGTTACAAACTTATATGGAAGTCTGTAGTCTAGAAAAAAAAGTAAAAAAAATAGCTACATCATGTTTATGGTGCATGTTAGTAAAAGTGATTTTACTGAATTTCATAGGAACAGACCCTTTGTCTTAAAGGCAGTATAACAATTTATTTTCATTATATGTAACAGGCATTTTCCTTCAAGGCCCAGAGTCATATCTTTAACTGATATCTAGCGATAATAAGTAAAACACAATTGGACTTGCTACTTATTGCTGAATTTGTTTCAATGTACATCCAAGGGTTTTCTTCAGTTTATCGGATAGACACAAATTCCCTGGCATTTAAACCCAGTCAAATCACTAAAATATAATTACTAAATGTCATGCATAAAGCATGTGACTGTTATTAAACATTCACCCTACTTACAGTATCTTAGTCACAATTGTAAAGACCTATGTTACACTTATGAACATTTTATTTTCTATGGAGATACTCACCCTGGTTTACTGTACTGGTCATAGAAGATTTCCATGAGCAGGTTCCAAGTGATGCCTCCATTCACTGAGTACTCTAGCAGCACACCTTGATTACGACTATGAGGTGTTATCAGACACCCATACATGAAATAAAACTGAATAAATTCAGCACTGGTCAGATTCAAATCCACAGAGACCAAAAGGCGACTACAGCCCTGTTGACATAAAAGAAAAACGTAATCCATTCAGGCAGTAAAAAAAGTCACAAAGCATGCAGAAACATGGGAGGCAGCCATAGCCTATTCTTAAAAAAAAACTATTTGACTAGTTGTCATGCTGACCCTATGAATTCAGTACATTTTTTGACCTAGAACAAAATGCAGATGAGGACTTCTTAGCCAGTGGATCTTTAAAACAACACCAACTGTGTTGATGGGGGACTCATGTGGTTTTCTGAAAGTCAAATCATCTATCTAACACACAAACAAACAGCACTCAATATCCAGATAAGTATACAATAAAGATAAAAAGATTTATACTGACCCCGCTAAAGTGGAGAGCCATTCCTGATGCCACAGCACCACAGACACTGCTCAGCTTCCCACCATTTACAGTCAACCAGTTCTGGCTTGCTGGAGCCCGGTTAAAAGTGTCCTTCAGTTGCGTTGGGAGAGATACCTCTGGCTCATCACAATAAATTCCTCCCCAGTAGTCATCACATCTAAAAACATGCCATACATTTAGAGAATACATGTATTAGTAACAGCAGTTAGTCATTTATTCAACAGGAAAAATTGAATTCATATACACAAACTGTAAATAAAACAATGCTTTGCACATAAATTTGAAAGGGGCCTGCTTTGATTGGGTAGTGTACATACTGAGTTTATACAAACTGAGTTTGACTTTCACCTCCCACTGTCACATCCAATTATCAACTTCAACTCTCATCTTCGCCTCTCAGTCTGACACTTATTGGATGTGACGTCATCCCATACAGCAGTGTCTGCTCACAGCCTGATCGTGCACAGCTTGAGTCGGCACGGCTTGAAGATATAAGCATTTTATTGTGCAATAATCTTACCAAGCAGTGAAGAATGAGCGGTGCCAAATACTCAGTGAATTTGCTAATAATACACAATCTCAACTCAAATGTATCCAATAAAGTATAGCGTCGGCTCCTGAAGAGCACGCGCTATGTGTTTTTCAAATTTAAGGTTACACCTGAACTACAGTTTGGTTTGGGTACAATTGTCTAAATTTGGACCTCAGCATCAGTCTGACTGGACTATGAGATGTTGAGCCTGACCACAGGGGGCACTGTCTCTTCTGGCAGGCATGGAACTATGGTCTGGTTGGGAGCTTAAGTTACGCTCTCTCGGAGCCCGCCCAGTGGAAGTGGCACTCTTGCTGTGCTTTCTGGGAGAGGGTATATAAGATGCGGATGTCACATGGTTCGGGGTTCCGGTCCAGAAGGATGTACTGACTTCATGGTCCTGGTCCTCCTGACCAGCCTCCAGGAAGGCTATGGCTTGGGGTGCGGATCCACCCGATCTTGTTGTCTCGGGGCTGGCTAGCCCTAGGCAAGGAAACTAAAGGAGGATTCTGAGGTGTTTGGGTGCCGTCTCTGGTTTGGGAGAGACCCAGTGACTTCATGCTATCCAGGGGAGGACTGTTCAGAAGAAAGCCACGTACGGGTTGGTTTCTTAGCAAGAACCTGAAGGAGCTGAAGTACCCAAGAGAATCCGGTCTCGTGGATATCGCCAAGCTGGCTGAAAGATCCAGGTATCACACGAGTGTTCTACAAGTTTAGTTTTCCTACGTGTTCTACAACAATGTCTGTGGCAGAGACTTATCCTTGTATGTTCTACAACAATGTCTGTGGCAGAGACTTGTTCCTGAGTAAGCACCTTGTTGGTTGCTAGGCCTTGTGAGAGAGGGACTGTCCAACTTGAGTGAACATCCAGTTGCGAATGGCTATTCTCTGGATGCAGTCAAAGTAAGCAAGTTCTTCAACATTGACTTTGACACTAAGAGTACCTGAACTTCCTTTCCAACCCTCTGATCCCATTTTATGAGACTGTTCATTGTATATGTTTTTTGCAAATAAAATTCATTTAAGTGGATCTGTTGTCAGTCTCTCAAGTTACTGGGCCATCTACCACGGGACACCCCTAGACATGAAGTGAGGAAAAAGAAGGTAACGGGAAGCCCAATCTAACCAGCAGCTCCTTGGGGGGTTAGTGCTACAAAAGTATACACATAACATAAATAACATTGATTGTTACCACTTTAAACTATAAAAGCAACACCCTGTGAAGTGAATAGTTGCAATAAATTCTATGAATAAATAAATAAATAAAGTGTCCAGTTTTAAAACACAAAGAGTCCAACATTCATTACATAGTGACCAGTGAATCAATTATAATTATAATTCATAAAGACTTCCAGAAACACTCCTCCACCACACCGCCGTGAATGTGACTTCAATCCCCTTATGTGCACACACTCACCTGCTGATTATGCCTCACACTGCCGTGTTTGGCTATAGATGCTTAAACCCTCTTTTCACAGTGATGATGAAGAGTGACAGATCTTCAGGTGTCAGTCAGAGGCAAATAAACAGCTCCTGATTAAACCTCTTCACACACACAGCTGTTTATGCCTCACACTGCCGTGTTTGGCTATAGACGCTTAAACCCTCTTTTCACAGGGATGAAGAGTGACAGATCTTCGGGTGTCAGTCAGAGGCAAATGCACAGCTCCCAATTAATCCTCTTTACACACTCCACATGTAAATGAAAAAAACACAGCCTCCGATAGTGTAAAACCTTCACACACGTTGATGGTGCCTTTGATATTCCACATGTGAGTGCAATGCAGTGAAATTTTATGAGATTAAAGTGTGTGAAGGTTTTACACTATCGGAGGCTGTGTTTTTTTCATTTATTTGTGGAGTGTGTAAAGAGGATTAATTGGGAGCTGTGCATTTGCCTCTGACTGACAGCTGAAGATCTGTCACTCTTCATCCCTGTGAAAAGAGGGTTTAAGCGTCTATAGCCAAACACGGCAGTGTGAGGTATAAACAGCCAGTGAGTGTGTGCACATATGGGGATTGAAGTCACAGTCATGGCGGTGTGGTGGAGACGTGTTTCTGGAAGTCTTTATGAATTATAATTGATTCACTGGTCACTATCTAATGAACGTTGGACTCTTTGTGTTTTAAAACTGGACACTTTATTTATTTATTTACTTATTCATAGAATTTATTTCAACTATTCACTTCACAGGGTGTTGCTATTATAGTTTAAAGTGGTAACAATCAATGTTATTTATGTTATGTGTATGCTTTATTGGATACATTTGAGTTGAGAGTGTGTATTATTAGCATATTCACTGAGTATTTAGAGCCGCTCATTCTACACTGCTTGGTAGGATTTTTGCACATTACTATTTATTTAGAGTGCCAGCACGTGTTTTTGTTGGTTTGTTTGATATTATTATTATTTTTGTTTGTTTTGTTTTTTAGTGTAAGTGCAGTGGTGATACACAGGTGTGAGGGCGGAAGTGTGTATTATTGTTTTTGATAAGCATTTTATTACCTAGTGTCGGGAGAGGCACTTGGTCAATATAAGTGCAATGTAATGCTTTTAACATTCTTATAAATAAATGGTTTTATGCTATGGAGCCCTTCATTGCTTTCTACCAGACTCCTTTTGAGCTTTAAAGGGAACTAAGAATATCATAAGAGATCTTTTGTTTTGGAAGAGAGTTAGACCTGTGTAGAATTGTATTTTGAGTGAAATCCGATATCGTCATTGCCTCTGATAAGTTATTAGAGTGGAAGGTGGAGAATTCACAGGGGTGTGTGCACTTTGAAGCAAGCTGAATTTCTGCAAGTGAATATTTTTCACTTTATTGAAGCACTGTACACAGTTTAATGCACTGAACACTTTAATACATTTAATTTATGATCTGTAAAGTTGGATTCGTTTTTATTACATATTATTGTTATATAAATTTGGAGTGTTATATTTATGTTTTGACACTTATTTATGTCAAATATGAATTTGGTGCACAATTATATATATTTTTTATGATAAAGTAATAATAGCGCTGTCATGTATTTATATTAGTACTGGTGCCTTTGGGTCCCTTAAAATGTGGTACAATGAAAAAATAAATGATTCCTTTGTGGAAGCAAATTTATGTATATGGTTGGATGCCAGTCAGTCACTTATATTGCAAACTGTGGTTGGACTGGGTCCAGCTGTTTATTGTTAAAGAATATTGTTGGAGGTCAGGGCACCTCTGTGTTATTAGAGATAGAAATCTTGCAAGCAAATCGATTATCTATAAATTTCTTTGAAAATCCAATAGTCTGTTATGCATGTTATGTTAGGATTCTAAAGGGACCTGCCAGGATAGCTATTATCAGTTATAGCTATGCCTACCAATAAGCACTAGAGAATGCTATTGCACCTGTCCCAAAACGAATGATTGACTGGAGCAATGGCTAACTCTATCATGGATGACAGATTAAATACAATTGGGTTGATTTTGTAAGACTGGAGATTGTAAACATGATGCAGCTATGCATTGTAGCCAATCAGCTTCTAACTTCAGCTTATGAATTAAGCTTTGACAAAAACAAAACTGGAAGCTGATTGGTTTCTGTGTAGAGCTGCACCAGATTTTGCACTCTCTAGTTTTAGAAAAGCTCAGCTGTGTGATTGGATTAAATGGATTCAGATATAATTCTACTATGTCCAGAGCCACAGGAAAACAGTCTAAAGTTGAGTAGGATGCAATAACAAAAACATGACATCATACTTACACACAATTTCCTTGTACACATCGACCATGGCCACTGCACATGTCAACACACCCATCTCCTATATAGACGTTATCAATAGCCCAGGTTTGCTGCTTGTCAAAAGGCGATGGCTGGTTCCACCGGAATCGTGTCCCTTGAGATCTTTCAAAATGAAAATCAAACATCAAATGCTCGTATTAATGTAACATAATATTGTACTTAGATGCACATTTACCCTTAATAACCTCCTACTCTCTTGGTTACGGGCCTGCTATACTGTGTTGGGATACATGATTTTAGTCACAACAACGTAAATTGATTAGGAATGAATTACTAAACAGAACTGGGTCTTTACTTAAACTTACATTTTGTATCCTTTTTTGGTATTCAGTGTGATCTATGCAGTATATCTGTAGAAAAAAACTTTTCAAATACGGGACTTAATATATGTATGAATGTGAGTTAGGGACCTTAGATTGTAAGCTCCTTAAGGACAGGGACTGATGTGAATGTACAATATATATATAAATTGTCAGCACAATATAAGTACCTGTAATAAACAGATAAAATATTAACAATCCTCACTAGTTATTCACAAAATGTAACATTAAATTCAAGATATAGACACAAGGTGGCGACATCTGCACTGAATACATGAACTGAGTACAAAATCAGAAAATATATTCCTAAGTGTATTTGCATAATGAAAGTATTTTTGCCTACTGTTCATTCAAAGTGGCAATGAGCGCTACAAAAAATGAAAGGCAGGAAGCAAATAGTTAAAGAAAAAAACACACAAAAACAGAAAATTTAGTTAGTTTTTGTTACAGGTTGACATACAACCCAAACTGTATTTGTGGACCATGCAGCGTGCTCTTCCATAGCAATCCATATTTAAGTTACAAAAAGCACCTTTTAGGAGATTCACACATAAATGCAGGTCTGCTGTTTTTCCACCCTGTCACATTCTGTTGAACTTAACAAGCCTGTGATGATCACCTCTGAGATTTGGCACAGTGTGTTCCTTCATCCACAGGCTTGATTCTACCTGTCATCAGCAACCTTGGGATTGTTTATGCTCTTCCAATAGCTTCACTGCTTTTTCACACTGCAGATATCCAGCTATTAATGAAGCCTTTGGTGATATTACTGCAAACTGTATGGGAAAGAGTGTTCAGCTATCTTTGGAGTTTTGGAAGGTGGTCCACAGATACTTCCATCTGTAAAAGTTTCTCTTAAAATAGAACTGTAATTTAAAGGAAAAACGTTTGTGAACAAGCAGTTTTGCTATGTCACTTCTGCATTAAAGTGTTTCTAAAATCAGAATGTTTTATTTTTACCTAATGCAGTCAATGCATTAAGGTTAAAAACTTTCTGCGTGTAGCTCCTGCCAGCACCCAGCCCCCCCCCCCCCCCTATACTTGGGAAAGAAACCAAGAAAGCGATCCTGCGCTTAGGTGTTATGCTCGTGGAAAGAAAGTGTAGCTCTGAGGAAGAGGGTTTGCACTTAAAACACATCAGCCAAGCCATCATAGACACCATCTGGTCTCCTTGCATCATTGAAGCATTCCAGCAGTCCTGGAAGCAACATGTTTACATTATGCTTTGACATGCGTGTATACATCATGCGTTTGTGAGTATTATGTGTGTCACTTTTTATCTTTTAATAAATGTTTATAATGGAATTGTACTAGGTCGGTGAGTCCTTCTCTTGTTTTCTCTTCCTCCTCAATGGCTGAGACCCAGCAGTGGGAGCTATTGGCTTTCGCCACTATCAATCACTGCCAGTGAGAACGGAGCAGTGGGTGGGGCCGAGCCCCATTCTATATGCCTTACAGGAGTACAGACAGAAATAAAAATCTGCCAAGAGCTCAAATTCCTCTCCACTCTATCCAGAAAATGTTTAGACTATAGTGGCACCTTAAAATTGACAAGGTTTTCTTAACCTCCCTGGTGGTATGATTATGTCAGATTTCTGATGCTCAAAGCGGTACAATGTTTCACATGGAAATTTGGCGTTTTATATTGTGGGCCTGTAATTCTTAGGAATAACGCACTTAAATCTGTCCAAACAAGAGTCTAGTAGACATCCCAGGGGTTGATAAAGTTTGAAACACGAAATCATAAATTATAATATAATAAATAACTAAAAAATAATTATAAAATATATTAATATAATAATAATAATAAAATGTATTCAATAATGTAATCAAATCAAAAATACTGAAATTTGCTCAGTTGCAGAATTTTTGCTGTCATTACTTTCAGTGTTTGATGACGAATTTCCCCACAAATCACTATTGCTCAATTCTGCAAATGATTCTAATTTATTATTACTGTATGCAGGGCACTGGACAAAGCATTAGGGACAACAGGGATGTGAAATAATTTGATACAGTAATATAATCTGTAAGATTACAGTATACTGTATGTGTTCTGTGTTTTTCACTTTTAGAATTTGGCGCCGGGCTCTGTCCCCGTGTGACGTGACGCTCGGAGGGAACGGAGCCAGCACTGTGAAGCGGAGGACACGGCTCGCACACACAGTGGGGATATCAAAAATACAACCTCTTTTGTATATCAAAAATACAACCTCTTCAAAACAAGACACATTATAGCAGGAAAAATTATTAATGTTCTTGTTCCAATTGACCATTCTTGCACAAAATACAAATTTCCACAGTCCACTTTTGCAGTATGTGCAAAAACAATATGACTCTGGAGATATAAAAAACCCCTGGTGTTTCTCTGATTGTTCATACATAGCCTTATATTCCTCAAAAGTGCGCAGGTAAAAATGAAAAAAAAAAAACTGCATTTTTGTTTGTAGGTGGTTGGATGATGGAAGTCAGCAGTGCTTTACTTTATACAATAAGCTCTGGGCAAAATTCCTATGCAAAGTGTAACTTGCAAAGCAGAGAGCCTATTTTAAATCAACTTCACTGTGTACTAGTTATAGCCTGAGTATAAATGGAAAATCAGTCAAGTTGAAAGAGTGCAACATTTTTAACATTACTGTAAGGCCGCGTACACACGCGGGGACTGTTCGCCCAACTTTGTCCGCTGAACAGTGTTTCGGCGGACAGTCCGCTCGTGTGTGGGCTTTCAGCGGACAGTTTCAGCGAACAGTCCGCTGAACAAGGTTTTTCGGAAATTCCGAAAAACTGTCCGCTGAAACTTTGTTTCAGCGAACAGTCCCCTCGTGTGTAGGCTTGTTCGTCAAACTAAGTTCCGCGCATGCTCAGAAAGGATTTACACGCCGAAAGTTATAATGCAGTGTATAGGACGTCGTATTTTTCGTCCCGTCGTACGTGCCGTTCACGTCATCGCGCACGGTTTCAGCAAACTGTTCGTTCGTCGTGTGTGGCCATGTCCGTCCATGCTAATTTTGAGCGGACTGTTTGCTGAAACTGTTTGACGGACAAAGTTGGGCGAGCAGTCCCCGCGTGTGTACGCGGCCTAACATCTATGCAGTTGTTCCGTTTCACTACATCATTGTGGTACCTACTGTACAATATAATGTTGATATTCCAATTTTCCCCTGAGCTTTTTGAATGAGGTGAAATTAAATTTTGCAAAGAAAACCAAGGAAAAAAAAAGCATTTTTGCTTGCACATGATTGGATGATGGAAGTCAGAGCTTCACCTCACTCACTAAACTCTGAGGAAAATTCCACAAAGTGCAATCTGCCTTGCAAAGTGAGCAATCTATTTGCCTTTAACAATATGAGGGCATGAAATTTCACTTAGCATTGGTAGCTATCATTCTCTGCGACAGGTGTCAGAACAGTAAGTATTGTCATATCTTCTACTTTAAAGTCTTGAATATGTTGTGTCTTTCCTGTCGGGGATGTTCTATCAGTCTGTCACACAACTCCATCTGTACTTTTAATGGTTCTAATGAAGACTAGATGCTACCGGTTCCTGTACCCCAGTGAGAGCCATTAGTACCAGCTGGCAGTAGACTCCTGTCTGTCTTACCTAATCCTGTATCTGCTCTACTGTATGTATGCACTGTGCTCATATTTCTTTCTGCATTGCCTAGAATTTCCACTATAATCCAGTCATCAGGTTCCTCATCCCCAATAGCTTCTAAAACCCCTAGATACAGCCAGCAGATCCCTGCTACCCATGACATCACCATTTTCTGAAACTAAAACAAATAAATAATTCAATGGCATACATTAAAGTACTGAACAGTTAGGAATCTTTATTGCAGAATCAGAACTTTTGTCTGACATTGGAGATCTTACTATATAAGCATTAAAGAAGCCAGGAGTTTCTCGTGCCTTTATTTACATGTTCTAATGCCATTATAAAGAACAGCTTTGCATTTTTACCTGGTGTATGGAGGCAGAGGCAAAGTAAATCTAGTCCATTTGTTAAATGTGTCAGATACCAGCACTCTCTGAAGTTGGTACTTATTACATTCCACATTGGTTGGCAAACAATCTTTTAATACAGAATTCCACGTGAGCCCCAGATCCACAGAGTATTCCAGTTCAATGGCTAAAGGTAAAGTAGAAACATATTAGTGGAGTATAAAATATGAATCTCACACAGTTCAAATTTTCCCCATAAATATAGACACTGTATAAGTGCAAATATTTTAAATTATTACTTGTTAGACCAAATTCTCAACAAACATCAGCAGACTTTCCAAGAAATAAATCTTAAACCTACTCTGCTGGGGATTTGCCAATCCAACCCCAACTTCTACTTTGTGGAAAAAAATGATGCTGCAATTACTGAACAATACCAAAATTGGGCATTATATGTTTATTTTGTCACGAAAGTAATCAGAAAAATGCCCCCTGGTGCATTCAGCAGACTCACAGCATCTTTAAGGGTGGCAACTGACTTATGAAGCCAGCATGGTATCTAAGAAATAAAGCAAAATACTGTCAAATAAGGTAAGGTAAGATACATTTTTTTAAAATATATTTTTTAAAACAGGCAGTGGGATTTACGATTTATTAACCCTGGAGAGTGCAAAATCTGGTGCAGCTCTGCATAGAAACCAATCAGCTTCTAACATCAGCTTATTCAATTAAGCTTTGAGAAAAAACCTGGAAGCTACCCCAGATTTTGCACTCTCCAGTTTTAGTAAATCAACCCCACTGTGTCACAGAATAGAAGTGATTTGTAGAGATGTATAGAGTTTTTTTTAAAGTAGAAAAATAGAGATGTATACTTAAGAAAATTTGGTAGCATAGCATGAGATTTTCAGTTCCAGTAAAACTTTAATTTAGGGCCTCCATACACGCTGTCCACATAGATTTTTTTTTTTTTTTTTTTTGTGAAAAGAGTGTGGAAGGGATAGGAACTTTATCTAGATATTTAGATTTTTATTGCTGCCTCTGTCCCCATGTGGAAGCTTTCTCCTCACTTCCTATATATCTGGATGAGTGTCAGACAGAACACGAAATAAGCTGCATGAGCGTTGAAATGCAGATCTGGCCCAAACAACTATTGCTTGACTACAAGGCAAAACTCTGTCAGTATAACTCTCCACTCTACAAAGTCCAACCCCTCTTTATATAGCCACTGTGCTACATTTGACTCACTAATTGCCTCAGATGAGACATTCCAATACCCAAAGCCCCCACTACATAAACCACTTCATCCACTTTCCTAGTTTTGGCCATTTACGTAGTTCCCTCCTGTCACCTGTAACCCTTGTTACTAAAAAAGTAATCAGTTTACATCCCTTCTGGCCATTCTGCCTCCCATACCTACTATAGATCTACTTACATTTTGTATGCTCACACCTCTTAAACTGTAAGCTTTTTTGAACTGGCCTTTTTTATTTCATGTGTCTATCTTCTATCTTCTTGATATTTTTTTACTGGGATTTGTAATTTGCTACCCTATATTATTTACACGATCGAGCCTCTGACTGAAATATTGAAACTTGCAGCACAGTAAACACTGAAAGAATATCAATTTTGTTGCTGCAGCCTGAAATATATATATATATATGTGGAATAGAACATTTTACTTACGTGGGAAAAGCACAACTCAAAACATTTTATTTTGCAGCCAGGAAACCAGAGAATTAATAAATCCATTTTAATGCTAGGGTTGATGAACCACTCTGAGGACAAGCAGGGAGCTATCACTGAAGTGCCTAAACTCTGCCTGTCACTCCCAGGCAAAGTTCTCTAATTCTGACCTTTGGTCACTAACATTATTAAACCCTTCCTGACCTACTCCCGCTCCCTGTGTGTCCTGATCATGCCAATAACCACTAACTGCTGATAAAAATTTGTGTCTGCTTGGAATGAACAATGCCACCTAAGGCTGAACTCCAGTCAAACAGCCAAATATCTGTAAAATTATTTCTAATTGGCACCTCTGCCAGACAGCACAACTAGGTTCTGCCACCCCTGTTAACTCTACACTGCAGTTAAACAATGCATCCTGGTACCCAATTTAGCCTCTAATTACGAAACGAAGCAGCAGCAGCATACTCTGCTCACCTCTCTCCTACAAGAATGTCAACAATACGGCCATCAAAGCCAACTAAGGCCTGCACAGTTTGTGCACTTTTGTTGGGGCAGTATAAATCTGTATACTTGCATTTCACATATGACTAAACTGTTAGTAGGATAGGGTGACAGTTAACCACACTCTTCTACTCATTTGTTTCTTGTTGCACCAATACAAACTGTCCATTCTAGCCTCCCTGCCCCCAACAGCCCCAGCATGTCCTATGATATCTCACCTTATTGGTAAGATATTAAGACAGCAGTCAGCTGTGCCCAAGCTTTGACATCTGTTCCTAGCTGCAGGTATTTGCTCTGTGTATGGCTACGTTTGAACAGCCACAGCCATCAGCCAGCTATTCATTTAAACAGGCTGAGTGCCCATTGTTATTCCCATGTCCCAGTCATTTCAGCCACAATAATCTGCTGATTCTTGCCACTGGAAATCAGGGGCTGAAAATAAACAGCTGTGTGAAAGAGGCCTTAGTGACAAACTGCTGTATTGAACATGTACTGGCCTCTATATCAGGGTGATAATGGAAGGTTTTGGGCAGCACCAAGAGGAACTTGCACACTCCAATATATTCAGAAAGTAAGAAATATGATTCTGCAGTGCATTTTTAATGGGTATTGTATCTGAGGATTAAATGTTTAAGATAAAGGGGGATACCACAGAAAGTGATAATAAGGCTAGTAAAGCAGCATGATGGTGACTAACAAATATCAACATGTTAAAGTAGCAAAGAACATTTACTGCTAATTTTGCTAGTTTTCCTTGTATCCAACCCGAGCAAATGCATGTAATCTAATCTGACAAACGGATTTACTCATCTCTAATTAAAACATAGCATAGGTTAATCTATACATACCTGAGACAGTGCCACAAAAGTGTTGCATAAAATACACTTAGGGTGTTGTTTTAATGATAATAATTATGATAAATACAAATTACAAAACATCTAATTTGCTAGCAATTATCTTACAACGAAGGAAGCTATTTTTCCTCTAAATGTCAGCGACAATGTTAGATTTAGCAAGAGGAAGCCAATGGTGAGAGGCAGCTTTTCTGCTGTGGGATTTATTTATTATTAATAATACAAAACAAAGTAAAATTATAGAGAAATTAGAAATTAGCCTTGATCAGTCTGGTTATACTAAACTGTTAAGAACTTACTTGTGATGGGCTGCTATACACTACTGTAAATATGCATGATATTATTGAAAGTCAGAATGTTTCAGGTAAGTGGTTATGTCAGTAAAGAGACATGACATCTAAAAGAATTAATGAGATTTGAATGAAAAAGAAGTGGCGCCAAACAATAAATATAGTGAATAGTGAGTAGAGCTGCCCCTTTCACAAGTGAATGAATCACCAACAAATCGCTTGAAAATATAAAAAGTTGGCGCCAACTCACATATTATTATGACTTAGTGCATAAACAATAACCACACAAATACAAATTTAAATAAGAAAAAGTCCTCAGATAGGAGACCAAATACCAAAGAAAAAAGTCTGTGTACTAACAGGTACTCTTAATTAGCCGTGCTTCACCTTCACTCGTGCGGATGGCTAAATCATGGGAGACTTCATATGCTTAGATCATTTTAAGGTGCTAATGTGCTAGCACCAACATGTACAGCAACAGCACGTCTCAGTGTGCATTCAACTGCAGCAAAAACTGGAATCAACCATACCGGAAATCATGTCAGCATAAGCGAGCGTGCAGCCTCAATGTATTTTGTGATCAACAAACTCATCAAGAAGCTATGAAGGTTTTGCTGATGATCCAACAGTATCCCTGTACTCTGCCCAAATATCCCATACCTTGGAGAATTTTTTTTAATTTATATAGTGGAACCATTTTGTTGACAATATTCTTCCAATAATCTAAAGTAGGGGCCTGGGTAGATTTCCATTTAAAAAGTATAGACTTATGTGTGTAAAACAATAAGAGGCCTATCAAAGTTCTCATAGACCTAAAGGTATCCAGTAAATGAATGAGACCTAAAATACAACCGTCAATAGATAATGGTACAGCAATAGTGGTGACTATGCAGATACATTGGGAAACCGCTGACCAGAATAATGTTATGCCTGGACACTCCCAAAATACATGCAGGAACATGGCAGGGTCAGCCCTTCAGTGCCAACATTGTGAGGAGCGTGAGGGATAAGTCTTATGTAACCTTTGAGGTAGTCATATTTATATATGAGTTAGCGCCAACTTTTTAGATTTTCTAATGATCTAAAAGAATTAGAATACAAAAAAAAACGAATGCAGGTAATAGGCCATTGATAACCCAAGGAGTGTGATTTATCTATGTAAGGAAGAAACACAACAATTTTATGCTCTGAGACATGAGCAGCATATGTGCTTGCATTGTCATTGTAATATGCTGTTTGTAAAAAATGACTGCTATGTCAAATATGCTTTAATGGCTATTCTTTCACTGTGGTTGCATATTGCTAGCAAAATGTAATGAGGAAATTAGGCCAAGTGCAACTTCTTGTGCTCACAATGTATAATGAAAGAGGCAATGCTATGTAAAAGCACCAATTAAATTTAGCAGCATATAGGATGTGTTTAGATCATTGACTCTGACAAGGTAGGTTTGACTTCAATGGATTTAATGAAAAAAAATGCCAAAGATAGACTGTCTAAGGGTACTTTCACTCAGATTTTCTTTATCTACATTTTAATGGTTTTCAGTAAAACAGAATAGACTCTGAATCACTATACAGGTCTATGTTTTTGTTTTCTATCCTATATAAATGTTGGCATTCTGCTTTTATTACTTTGTGTCTTTCTTCTTTAAAACTGCAGTGTGCTACCTTTTAATACATCTGAGTTTATTTTTGTAAATTGGAACTGTTGAAATACCTAAAATGTGTGCCAAATTTAAACTCATTTTAAATGATTTTTGTAAGGTTACCATGATGGAAATAAGAAAAACATGCAAAAGAACAGAAACAGAATGAAAGTAGAAAAAAGGTTGTGTTATTTAGAAAATAACAGTGGTAACAAATGGCATAAAAATAGAAATAAATGGACATTTCACTGCATTTTTCAACAATCTTCCCATGAAAAAAAAACATATTGTTGTAGAAGTAGCCTACCACACACAGTGCTTCACAGGCATTAATGTGGAGATCACCTAAAATGTTCTGAAGAGTGAATGCGAATATTAAGTGGAGAAAAGGTCATCTAAACCATCATATTTCCTAAAAAATAATTACATTCTACCATTTTTACCAACATTTTCCACATTTACAGTATAATAGGGACAACCTGAAATATTTTGAAACCCCTGTCTGCGCTCCAAACTGGTGTATTCTACTATTTTAATTGTTTTTTTCAAGGAAACAAAAAACTAAAATGACAAAACTAACTAGCACACCCATGCTGATACACATGCATATGGACAACAGTATTAAAGGTAAAACCAATAACTCATTATAATAAAATGTATAGTAATAATATGGTATCAAAGGGTCACATACGGTCACATATTTAAATGTATCTCTTAAGAAATGGACAGAAAATATGTTTGTGTTATGCTTGAGGCAAATACTCCAAATGCTGGTTTAGAGAGCTGTAGAACTCAAGATGTCTGAGCCTTGGTGATTTATAAAATTGTAAATGTAAATGCTTACATTTATTTTCTTACCATAACAGGAGTCTGTAACAGAACAGGAAGCTGCAAAATCAATCTGCAAAAAAGAATCTTCATTGACTACAATGTCTGTGGTGACCACATAACGAGTGCTGGCCTTCTCAATAAACACAAGGGCATCTCCAGCAGAACCACATACTGACATCTTAGTGCCACCGGGATGGAGAAGCCATTTTCTGTTGTCTAAACTTGTGAAGTCATCCTCTAGCACCGTGTTTCCAGATATGTTCCCACCAATAAGAATCTACAAAATACACAAGTAACGTCAAATTTTGAAAATACTTTTATGAATGATTATCAGGTACTTTTCATAAGCACATCACCAGTAACCCACTGGTTTCCAACCCAGTGTCATTATAATGGCTACTGTTCACTCTCCTTACAAAGTAATATACTTAATAGCATTAGCATGATTCAGTTAATTTGACAAGAACATGACTAACGAAGTCACTGATTCAACCTCCCCAACATCCCCCACTGTGATCCCTTTGTGAGTTTGGGACCATGTCTCTGGACATCAGGAAAAACAGCAGTAGAAAATTGATGAAATTGTGTCCCCTGCCTGAAACCAGAACATGCAGCATAGAATATTTCTCCTGGCTGGATGAGATGAGAGGCGGAAGGGGCATCAGGGGTTTATTTAGACTCCGAATAACTTCATAAAGAGCACCTTTCATTATTTCTGTATTGTTACATAAAGGGTACGTCAGTTGCCTAGGGTGGAAATAAAGTTCACTATAATAAAAATTTTAATAGTATGTAAACCACAACAATGGATTTCTCACTCCTACTCCCCACATTTGCTCTGCTAAATATCTAATGAAAAGTGTTTTTTAAAATATGTTTGTGACAATACAATAAGTATTGTCATCCTATTGAATGTCTTGTCTTCAAGTTGTAGATGTTCTTCGTCTGGGCTGTGTGATACTGTGTGTTGCCTAAGGTGCCTGTAAGTGGCCTGGCTGTCAAAAGCAAGTACCCGACATTACAAGGGCTTTTTCATCACTGCATCATTGCTGTTAGTGAACATTACCAGCAGTGGTCTGCATGGTGGTAGCCTGCTTAGTAATGGCTGCTTTTTGTGGTGGTACCCAAGAAGATGTTGGCTTCTGAAAGGTCACATGAGCATATCCCTATAAAGTATTTTTTTTAAAGCTAATGGATGTCTAAGGTGTCAAAATCTAAATAAAAAAAGAGATTTGATTTTTGCACAATGGGTGTGAAGGGGAGGAGTTTAGTGCCAGCATAGCAGTATCATCTACCCTGGATGTCAGCTTTAAAGGCAAAGTTCACTTTTTTTTTCTAAATTACAGCTCCCCTATGTACCAATATAGCATTATTGTACTTATTTTGCAAAATTAAAACAGCTTTCCATTATTTCTTCAACTGCTTACCTAACTCTCTTCATAGCCATTTAAACACACTACTCATTTAGTTCTGCCTTACTCCCTGGTCAGGTCAAGACATAGGAAGGAGTTGACCAGCTGACCTCATTAGCACATACCCTGCATCATTTGCCCTCAGCTGGTCAACTCCTTCCTGTGTCATGACCTAAAGTCTGACACAAATGTACATTAATGCCATATTAGTACATAGGGGAGCTGGAATTTAGAAGAATAAAAAAGGTGAACTTAGCCTTTAAAATTTATAATTACCTAATGGCTACAAGATGCCATAATTACACAATTTGACTCAAATAAACACTCTCTTACTTGATCTATAACCCATGGGCTGTAAAAATGCCCATTGTCAGATGGTTGCCACAAACGTAGGCGGGTGGAGGTAGAGCGAGCCTTCAGTGGGATCTCTAGTGCAATATATCGTCCTACGTTGCTGGAATTGCTGAAGAGAAATTCTTGTAGAAGAGTCCATGATAAGCCACCATCCCGTGAATACTGCAGTAGCACTGGCTGACTCCGAGGGTCTGGCACTGCTTTTCCACAGCCTAACCGCATAAAAAACTGAACAAACCTAAAAAGAGAATGATTATTTACATCATATCAATAATAATCCTGACTACATAAAAAAATTCAGAACTTGTTTTGTAACACCTGTAGTCATTACTTTATATAAAGTATTGAATACATTTTATACATTTCAAATGGTTATAAAATCTCCTATCCACAGTACTACAGTACTGTACAGTACACCGCCTGATTACCTATAAAAGGAAAACGATTAACCGTTCCTTATGGGGATGCAAGTTCCTTGGCTATAATACTGATGCAATTGGGCTTATCTACTATGGTTATCGCAAATGATGCAGCAACTTGCTAATTCTCAAACATTAAAATAGACTTTGCTCTGTATTTATGAAGCTGTGAAAGACTGTTGCGAAACCACTATAGCAGGTCAGTGTTGTAACACCAGATATACCACCATGTTTTGGTCTGAACCTGAGGCTTAGGAATATCCACCAGCTCTATGAAATCGATTTAGCATGTGAATCTGTGAATTTTCAAGCCCATGTTCAATAGCATACTCTGAGCTATGCAAGATTGAGTCCAATTAGCATCAGACCATTTATTGCCAGGCAATTCCATGGCAAATGCTAAACAGCACACCCACAGCCCTGGTAATGTATATAAAGCACTGCATTCATTTATGTTTCCTCTGGACAAACTGTGACAGTTTGTTCTCTGACTGATTTGCAGATATGTTGTCAGGAACATGATGCTAACCATCAGGCTAGGACATGCTGTCTGGCTAATGCACCTAGCAAGCTGAACTACATGTATGTCTTTTTTATTTATTTCAGGTTTCAGACATTGAATGTACATCTTAAGTTACATTTTTTAATAATAAAATGCTTATACAATGCATTGTGCATTTATATTAATAAACCAGGACTGCTACAATTGTGTGAAGGTAAAAAGGGCATTTTTTTATTGTCTCAAAAAGAGCATGCAACTGCTTTCCATGTCCTATAAAAGAACTGGATACATGCCTGTCAACATTGGTGGGATCTTGTAAGAAGCTAAGCACTCCCATAAGCACATCTTACTATGCATTTGAAGGTGTTCAATGTAAAGAAACAGAATCTATATTTTTAAAGATTCTGTTTCTTTACATTGAACTCTTACATTGAAAAAACAAAAAACAAAACAAAAACATATTGCCGCCATTAAAATGCAGGATCCATGATGTCCAGTGATGTAAGCTACATTATTCATGACTTTCTGCTGCACACCAATCTGTACACAGCATATCACTTCTGGTAAATGGTGCATTCATGCCACTGCAGAAATATAAACACAACGTGGGCTATCCGGAGTGATGAAATGCCACTGAGCATTATATGGCCTTAGACTTCAATGGGGATACTGTAAGGCCAATTGAATTCAGTGGCAGCTAATTTGAACACTGGTGCACCATTCAGAGTTGCCAAACACTTGGAAGACCAGTCACATGATCTGTGAAAGTCCTTTGACAAACTACACCATTCAGAAAGTATGTTTTATTCTACCAATGATAGAAAAGTTGTTAAAGCTATGTCAAAAGCAGAACACAAGACACGCAAGAGATCTACTTCAATCAGCCAACATTCCTTGAAACAAATAGACAGACAGTTAACGCATACAAGAAATTGACAAACATTTGGTGCGTAACATCACACTACAAGAGAAACTACACATATAATTCAAACACTTTCACATTTATCATTTGCTTGTCTGCTGCCATTGCGCTACTGCACGCACATGCACTTTTCACCAATACCTAATTCATTTTTCTGCCAATCTGATAGTAAATCAGCCCCAGTGTCTTCAAGATTTTCTAGATCATTGACTGGGAACAAATATGTTCTGACTTTGTTTGCTTTATGCTATGTTCTGGGTTAATAAATAAGTACCACAGTCAAGTAACCAGCATTTTTAGAATGAGGTTAGCAATAGCAGCCCCTTAATTTTTTAATGGGAATGTACAGTGATTTTGTACATATTTTTTTTTTCTTGTTTTAGTATGCCAGAACTAAAAATAGAACATTTAAAAAAATAGTTTTCTTTTTATAGTCAGGTAAATATTGTATATTTCATAATATTGTGTAGAATAGTTGCTTTGTAGATATGCTAAAAGAAGCTCATTCTTCACAGAACTCCAATGAGTCATCACATCAGTGACTCCATTGTCAGATGTGGTTTTGCCTGCTGTCTATATAATCCACAGTGTTCTGGGTACCCTTTGCCATGAATGAAAAAACATGTTGTTTTTTTTCCACAAAGGAGGCATTTCAATCGCCTGGGATGGAAATACATTTCTATATAAAAAAGATAAAGTGTATATAAATTGTAACTATAAACAATTTTTTCAACTTTAGACTTTTAAAGTGGTTGTAAAGGCAGAAGGTTTTTTTTTTTACATTCAAGTAATCTGTGCAGCTTACCCCAATTATACTCACCTGAGCCTGGTCTCGATCTAGTGATGTGCAATAACCAAGGCTCTTTCACTTCTCATTGGCTTAGAGAAAGCAATGGGAGCCATTAAGCATTAAGGAGGAAGCGGGGGGGGGGGGGGCTAAGCCATAATTGAGCTTGCACAAGTGCTGAAAGCTTCCTATGTGCCGACTTATCATTATCAGTTAGCACCACTCCCAGCTCTCTCTGTGGACTATGCCATGGAGAAGAGAAAAGGAGGAGGTGCTATGCAGTCCTAACAAACTACTTGTCCTGGGGTGACAATACTACAGTATGATCATTGAGTGTTGTCACAGAGAGCAAAAAGTGTGTCACTGGAAGGATCACCATGTGAAAATAAAGTTAAAAAAAATAAAGAAAAAAAATGAATGCAGCCACCAAATCTAAGGACTGGAAAGCATCAATATAATATTTTTTCTTTTTGAGTTTAGATACAATAGGTTTTAAAATCCGTTGAAGACAACACTGTTTTAGTGTGAAAATGTTTTAGAATATTTGTAAATGTACATGTTGGCATCTTTTCCCCTGTTTCTGAATATGACTTAAACTGGCTTTAACCTGTTCAGATCCGCGCTATAGCCAAATGACGGCTACAGCCCGGATCTGCTTTGCCGGGAGGCCATCTATTGAAGTCCTCCCCTTTCAAAGCTGGCCACACCCCCTAATGGGAATGCATGGCGCACGCTGTGCTCACCCGAGTCAATGAGACTTGGGTAATCACAGATCCAAGTCCCGGCCCCTTACCACGTGATCAGCTTGCAGGGACATCGGTTCCGAAGTGGAAGAGCCACCATGCCCACCAGTACCACCTGCCAATGCCAGCAATCAGTGCCACGAGTCAGTGCCCACAGTGCCCACCAATCAGTGCCCACAGTACATCAGTGCCACCTATCAATGTCCACCAGTGGTGCCAATCAGTTCCTCATCAGTGCCATCTCGCAGAGCTGCCCAGTGTCACCTACCAGTGCTGATCAGTACCCATCACTACTGCCACCCATCAGTGCCAATCACTGCCACCAATCAGTGCCAGCTCTCAGTGCCACCTATCAGTGCCAGCTATTAGTGCCCTTCAGTGCCACCATTCAATGCCCTTCGGTGCCGCCCATCAGTGCCACTCATCAGTGCCCACCAATGCCACCTATCAGTGCCCACCAGTGCCGCCTATGAGTGCCGCCTTATCAGTGCCCATCAGTGCAGCCTTATCAGTGTGCATCAGGGCAGCCTATCGGTGCCCATCAGTGTAGCCTCATCAGCGTACGAAAAATGACCTGTTTGCAAAATTTATTAACAAGATATAAAACGGTTTTGTATTTTTTTTTTAATCGGTCTTTTTAAATCTTTTTAAGAAAAAATTAAATACCCAGAGGTGATCAAATACCACCAAAAGAAAGCTCTATTTGTGGGGAAAAAATTATAAAAATTTCATTTGGGTATAGTGTTGTATGACCACGCAATTATCATTCAAAGAGTGACAGTGCTAAAAGCTAAAAATTGGTGTGGGCAGTAGGGGGGTTTAGGTGCTCAGTAAGCAAGTGGTTAAAGGAAATATGTCATGCTGTGTATTGAGTAAAATAAACAAATCATAAGCGTTTGTATGGGTATGAGAGTGCGCACCTGTAGTCTGGAAATTATTATGAGGAACTTTACGATAAACAGATTTTTCTTTTATAGGTGGGATGGAATAGGGTTTACTCCTCCACTATTGATTTATAGCCTTCAGGGATCCTGGCAGCAAGATGTACCACCCTTGAACTTTGTTGTGACAAACCATACTCTGCCCTAGCAGAATCAGGATTACCTGTTGAAATGCATCCTCCACTTATTATTATGGGGAGGTCACATATACTGCATCATACTCCCTCTTATCTCCAAGAATAAATGTAGAATGTACTTCAAAGCCTGGTACTATACTTAAAAAGCAAAGATTAGTCTGCTAAATCAGTTTCAGATTTCTGGTACATATTCTGTTGAGAGAGCTCTATAGACACAGCAGTGGACTACACTTTATCCAATTTTCTGTAAAACAGAAAAATCTCCTTTGGGTACAATTCTTAAAGTGTTCATTACATACAATCACACATGTGGTGTAAATTGCTGTTGCCCAATGTCAGTTTCAAAAACTCATTGGCAGCATACAGTATATTTTAAAATCAAACTGGTACAATCAGTTTAGTAACTCATATTCCTGCCATTATAACAGCTGGTTTTATCACTTATCTTTGGATGTACAGGATTTATTGTGATCAATGAATGTATGGAGCTAGAAAACATTGCCATAACACAAAAGAATGGTTTAATGCTTCCTTCTGTCATTCATGAGGCTAGATGAAATGTGCTGTGTAAATATAGATGAACATGTTCCACTTACCGAGCTAAAGATAAATCTAGATCTCTCGTCATGAGCATCCTAAGGCCTTCATCACTGAAGAAGAGATTGTTTCCGCTGGATAGAATTCCACATTTCCTGGAAGGTTTTCCACCACTTACTAGAAGGAATCTATCTGATTCTAATTGACCTGAGGAAAGAGAGAAAACTTGATGAAGTGCAGGGTTTTCAAAATACTTACACTGATTAATGACTCCCTGTGGCTATCTAACATACCCGCTCAATATGACCATTAACCTAAAGTGCAATCTGAGACCACTTCTCTTACAATTTCCTCTAATTGGATACCTTAAATGATGCACGGGGCATTGTTAAAGACCATATAATTAAAAGTGTTCTGACTAGTAAAATAAAAACAATAGGAGACACTTTACCACATCATTAACTTTCTCTAAATACCAGCAGGAGAAACAGGAAATGGCTGAAATGCACTCACTCCACAGCTGCACTGTTATCATGCTGCATTATGCCTAAGCCCACAAGTGCCTTATGACTATCATGGCCCGATATCTACTGTACATTTTCATCCATTTGGTGTTTCTGTAATACCTGAAATCCCGGTATATTTCTGAGCCCTGGTTCACACTAAATGCGACTTTTCAAATCACACGATTTCAAATCTGCAGGTCAGTGCGACTTCAGGTGTGACTTAGCTGACATCTGTGCGACTTCATGCACAGACGTCTATGCAAGTCACACCTGAAATTGCAAAAAATAGTACAGTATTTTTTTCAAATCTTTGCGGCACCGCAAAGTCGGTGTAGCACTGTTTTGAACAGTTCCATTAGCAAACAATAGGGTGCGACTTGCCAAGTGATTTGGACCTGTCAAAATGCATGATAAATTGCACCGGTGTGAACGGGAGCTTAGTGTTTTATCTAATTATGCTTTAAGGATGTCACAGTTGGCAAATGGAAAAAACACTGTTAAATATGCCCAGCAATGTTAGGGCCCTTGCCATACTAAAATATATGTAAGGGGCCATTGACCTTCAACATAAGGAGCACTGATCACCAATATAAAGGAGGACCTTCTTCACTCATCAGTAATGTAAAAGACATTATTATAAAACTGATCATTGTTTTAAATTTAATATTTTTTTAGCACAGGTTCCCTGAGACCTGAAAGTTCTCAGGGACCCTCTGAAAGAGAAAAAGGCCAATCTAGAGTATATCAATTACAGCCAAAAATGAGAAATACTTTATAGCGCTTTGAAATATATAATGGGGTTAATTTTACAAAACTGGAGTGTGCAAAATCTGGTGCAGCTCTGCATAGAAACCAATCAGCTTCCAGATTGTTATTTGTCAAAGCTTAACTGAACAAGCTGAAGTTAGAACCTGAATGGCTACCATGCAATGCTGCACCAGATTTTGCACTGTCCAGTTTTAGTAAAACAAACCCAATATATGCATAAATATTTTTGTACCTGCACAGCTGTGGATAACAGCCATAGGTTATGCTGCAGCTCCTCCCACTGAAGAATGTGCTTTCATATTTCATGTCTGAGGTTTACAACCACTTTAACCACTTCAGCCCCGGACCAATAAACAGCTTAAGGACCAGAGGTCTTTTTACAATTTCGCACTGCACTGCTTTAACTGGTAATTGCGCGTTCATGCAATGTTGTACCCAAACGAAATTTGCGTCCTTTTCTTACCACAAATAGAGCTTTCTTTTGATGGTATTTGATTGCCTCTGCAATTTTTATTTTTTGCGATATAAATGGAAAAAGACCGAAAATTTTGAGAAAAAATGATATTTTCTACTTTTTGTTATAAGAAAAATCGAATAAACTCAATTTTAGTCAAACATTTAGGGCAAAATTTATTCAGCCACATGTCTTTAGTAAAAAAAATGTCAATAAGCGTATATTTATTGGTTTGCGCAAAAGTTATAGCGTCTACAAACTAGAGTACATTTTCTGGAATTTACACAGCCACATGTCTTTAGTAAAAAAAATGTCAATAAGCGTATATTTATTGGTTTGCGCAAAAGTTATAGCGTCTACAAACTAGAGTACATTTTCTGGAATTTACACAGCTTTTAATTTACGACTGCCTATCTCATTTCTTGAGGTGCTAAAATGGCAGGGCAGTACAAACCCCCCCCCCCCCCAAATGACTGCTTCTCCTGAGTATGGGGATACCACATATGTGGGACTTTTTGGGAGTCTAGCCGCGTACGGTACCCCAAAAACCAATCACTGCCTTCAGGATTTCTAAGGGTGCAAATTTTTGATTTCACTCCTCACTACCTATCACAGTTTCGAAGGCCATAAAATGACAAAATAACACAAAACCCCCCCAAATGACCCCATTTTGGAAAGTAGACACCCCAAGGAAGTTGTGGAGAGGCATGTTGAGCCCATTGAATATTTTTTTCTTGTCCCAATTGATTGAATAATGACACAAAAAAAAAAAAAGTTTACAAAAAGTTGTCACTAAATGATATATTGCTCACACATGCCATAGTTATATGTGGAATTGTACCCCAAAATATATTCTGCTGCTTCTCCTGAGTACGAGGATACCACATATGTGGGACTTTTTGGGAGTCTAGCTGTGTACGGCACCCCGAAAACCAATCACTGCCTTCAGGATTTCTAAGGGTGCAAATTTTTGATTTCACTCCTCACTACCTATCACAGTTTCGAAGGCCATAAAATGCCAAAATAACACAAAACCCCCCCAAATGACCCTATTTTGGAAAGTAGACACCCCAAGCTATTTACTGAGAGGCATGTCGAGTCCATGAAATATTTTATATTTTGCCACAAGTTGCAGGAATTTTACAATTTATTTATTTTTTTTGCACAAAGTTGTCACTAAATGATATATTGCTCACACATGCTATGGGCATAAGTCAAATTACACCCCAAAATAAATTCTGCTGCTTCTCCCGAGTACGGGGATACCACATGTGGGGGACTTTTTGGGAGCCTAGCCACGTACGGGATCCCGAAAACCAAGCACTGCCTTCCGGATTTAAATATAAAATGCTACCAAAAAAACTGTTAGCGATCGCAGGGATCAGGCCTGACTCTGCGATCGCTGCAGTTATGTGTTTAGTGTTTTGTAAGTGACAGTGATCGATCGATACTGCACTTGGGTGGGCTGGGCAGAGGGGCAAAACGCAGGTGCTAGCAGGTATCTGGGCTGATCCCGCTAACAATGCGTTTTTTTGGAACCCTAAACTGCTGGGGACGCTAGTATAGATCTGATCAGATCAGATATTGATCTGTTCAGATTCTATACCACTACGGGAGGTTTATGCTTTGCGTGTGGGTGTCGCAGACCCTGACCCTAAAACCTAATTGATATCACCCGCCGGGTGATCAGGGGGTTAAACCTTTATTGGGTAATAAATGGTGGGTGCCCTGATGCTATAAAAAGCAAACTAACCAGAGTCACCCGTAACACTTATACGGTGATCAGTGGTGAAAGGGTTAACTAGGGGCAATCAGGGGGTTCAAATTTTTATTAGGTAGTATATGGGGGTCCCTGTCGCTATATAAAAACCTGACGGGGAATCTAAATAACTAACTGGCTATCCAGCGTCACCAGTGACACTTATACGGTGATCGCTGGTGAAAGGGTTAACTAGGGGCAATTAGGGGGTTAAAACCATTATTGGGTAGTATATGGGGGTACCTAACGCTATAAAAACCTGGCGGTGAACCTAAAAAAATAACTAGCTACCTAACGACACTAGTGACACTAATGCAGCGATCAGAAAAACGATCGCTTAGTGACACTGGCAAAAGGGGGTGAAAGGGTTAACTAGGGGCAATCAGGGGGTTAAAACCATTATTGGGTAGTATATTGGGGTACCTGGCGCTATAAAAACCTGGCGGTGAACCTAAAAAAAAAACTAGCTACCTAGCGACACTAATGCAGTGATCAGAAAAATGATCTCTTAGTGACACTGGCAAAAGGGGGTGAAAGGGTTAACTAGGGGCAATCAGGGGGTTAAAACCATTACTGGGTAGTATATCGGGGTACCTAGTGCTATAAAAACCTGGCAGTGAACCTAAAAAAATAACTAGCTACCTAGCGACACTAGTGACACTAATGCAGCGATCAGAAAAACGATCGCGTAGTGACACTGGCAAAAGGGGGTGAAAGGGTTAACTAGGGGCAATTAGGGGGTTAAAACCATTATTGGGTAGTATATTGAGGTACCTAGCGCTATAAAAGCCTGGCGGTGAACCTAAAAAAAAAAACTAGCTACCTAGCGACACTAATGCAGCGATCAGAAAAATGATCGCTTAGTGACACTGGCAAAAGGGGGTGAAAGGGTTAACTAGGGGCAATCAGGGGATTAAAACCATTATTGGGTAGTATATCGGGGTACCTAGCGCTATAAAAAACCAGGCGGTGAACCTAAAAAAATAACTAGCTACCTAGCGGCACTAGTGACACTAATGCAGCGATCAGAAAAATGATCGCTTAGTGACACTGGCAAAAGGGGGTGAAAGGGTTAACTAGGGGCAATCAGGGGGTTAAAACCATTATTGGGTAGTATATCGGGGTACCTAGCGATATAAAAACCTGGCGGTGAACCTAAAAAAATAACTAGCTACCTAGCGACACTAGCGACACTAATGCAGCGATCAGAAAAATGATCGCTTAGTGACACTGGCAAAAGGGGGTGAAAGGGTTAACTCTAGGGGCAATCAGGGGGGTTAAACCTTTATTGGGGGGGTAGGGGGCTACCCTGGACCTAACACTAACTGCCCTGACAGTTTTTACTGTTACAACTGACACTGAATGCAGTGATCAGTAAATAAATGATCAATGCAATCAGTGAGACTGTGACTGGGGGGGGGGATCGGGGGGCGGGTTTGTGTACCTATGTGTACCTATGTGTTAGAGTAGTGTTTTGGTGCACTTACTTTTAGTCTTCTCCTCGTAGTCCGGTCAAAAAGACCGCCCGAGGAGAATGACATCACTTCCTCCTTCCTGTGTATACAATACACAGTGGGAGGAAGCTTCTCATTGGCCAGAAGCGATCCAGAGGGGGTGGCCAGAAACCAACGGCCATCCCCTCATCACGGGTCGCTCCTGAAGCGAACTGGACTGCCGTATCCAGCGGGAGGGGGTCCGATCGGACCCCCGATCCGCTGGAAGGCAGGCACGTTCATGTACGTGCTTGTGCCTGCCTGTGCCATTGCGATGACGTACAATGGCAATACGGCGGTCCTTAAGTGGTTAAGGGAGATCCCACAAGCCATTTTATTTTTTTAACTTTCAAACATTTTTATTAGATATATAAAGTTACAGAGTAGGTTACAAAGGAAACAGATTATGCTCTCTTTATCAACTTTAATATTGAAGTACATACAATTGGTGGCTTTGAGTTGTTATAACAACAAATAATCAATAGAAGCCAGTGAGTACTACCCTATTTACCCCAATGGGGTATAACTGTAAATAGGGCATTTAGGTGTGGAGAACATATAAAATATCTTTAATATGTAGGAAGTGAGTAACTTGTGTATATGAAGCAGTTTGATTATTGTAACATTTTTAGAAAAGAACAGTGATCTTACTATTAATTAAGGGTGTTGGTAAATTTCTTTCAACCCACAAGCAATTTTTTTTTACATAAAGAGGGGTTTCCTGATTGTGTACTGACCACTCGTAGAAACTAGCAAAGTTTTAAAGTAGGTGTCAGTAGAAAAAAAAATCTAAGGGAAGAATAATGAAATGGGAGACATAACCTCCTCACCTGAGCTGGCTAAATCCCAGTCCCTAGCCAGCAGCTGAGTTAGTTCAATGGACTGTGGTCTAGAACAGCGGCAAGGGTTGTTGACATGGCATGTTTAATTGGACACAAATGGTGTCTACAACCCCCAGGATGACACCCCCTCATTTACAGAGCATACAACCAATGCAGATCTTCAAGTAAATGTATTATAAATATGTGGGAGCCAAGAACTAGAAGGTCTCTGATGTGAAAAATGTGTCAGTGTCCCCATGGCTACTGCTGTATTCAACTATTATCCATGATGAATGTAGTAGTAGAACATCAATGGATTTGTAGTTTATCAATATCTGGATCTATGCTGTCTCTGGCATTGTCCAGTAATATGGCATTGATTATGTCTTTCCAAAATGTATTGGCTTGCAGCAGCTGTGACATATTTAATATTCAAAAAGAAAGGTTATTCTGAGCAATAGCATCATCCTACTTATCACCTTTACCCGTACAATGTTCTCTCTTGGCACAGATGAATTGTGGGTCCATTTCTAGAGTCCCACTGTGAACCTCCCCTAAGGAGCAGCACTGCAGGGCAGAAGAAGGAAACTGCAGGGGAAGTGGGTTGAGAGCTTTGTACTAATTACATTCTGTGTTTGCGGAAAAATTTGTCTTCATCAATCACTCTCCATGTTCATGCAAGTAGGAAGATGTGAGCAGACAGATTTCTAAGCTGCCAATGCTAATTTTCCAACTAAATGTATTATTGCATAGTACAACCATGCTGTGTTAAACACTTTAACCACTTTAAGACCGGACCATTTTGCTGGTAAATGACCAGAGGTCTTTTTACAATTTGGCACTGCGCTGCTTTAACTGGTAATTGCGCGGTCATGCAATGTTGTACCCAAACAAAATTTGCGTCCTTTTCTTCCCACAAATAGAGCTTTCTTTTGATGGTATTTGATTGCCTCTGCGATTTTTATTTTTTGCGATATAAACGTAAAAAGACCGCAAATTTTGAAAAAAAATGATATTTTCAACTTTTTGTTATTAGAAAAATCCAATAAACTCAATTTTAGTCATACATTTAGGCCAAAATGTATTCAGCCACATGTCTTTGGTATAAAAAAAGTCAATAATTGTATATTTATTGGTTTGCGCAAAAGTTGTCACATCTACAAACTAAGGTACGTTTTCTGGAATTTACGCAGCTTTTAGTTTACGACTGCCTATCTCATTTCTTGAGGTGCTAAAATGGCAGGGCAGTACAAAACCCCCCCAAATGACCCCATTTTGGAAAGTAGACCCCCTAAGGAAATTGATAAGTGGCATGTTGAGCCCATTGAATATTTTATTTTTTTGCCTCAAGCGATTGAATAATGACAAAAAAAAATTTTTTTTTTTTTTTTTACACAAAGTTGTCACTAAATGATATATTGCTCACACATGCTATGGGCATATGTGAAATGACACCCCAAAATAAATTCTGCTGCTTCTCCTGAGTACGGGGATACCACATATGTGGGACTTTTTGGGAGCCTAGCCGCGTACGGGGCCCCGAAAACCAAGAACCGCCTTCAGGTTTTCTAAGGGCGTAAATATTTGACTTCACTCCTCACTACCTATTACAGTTTTGAAGGCCATAAAATGCCAAGATGGCACAAAACCCCCACAAATGACCCCATTTTAGAAAGTAGACACCCCAAGCTATTTGCTGAGAGGCATGTTGAGTCCATGGAATATTTTATATTTTGCCACAAGTTGCGGGAAAATTACAAACTTTATTATTTTTTTTTTTTCTCACAAAGTTGTCACTAAATGATATATTGCTCACGAATGCCATGGGCATATGTGAAATGACACCCCAAAATAAATTCTGCTGCTTCTCCTGAGTACGGGGATACCACACATGTGGGACTTTTTGGGAGCCTAGCCGTGTACGGGGCCCCGAAAACCAAGCACCGCCTTCAGGCTTTCTAAGGGCGTTACAGTTTTGAAGGCCATAAAATGCCAAGATGGCACAAACCCCCCCCCAAATGACCCCATTTTGGAAAGTAGACACCCCTAAATTTAGGGGTACACTAGTGAGACTAGGTAATAAATGGCGGGTGCCCTGAAACTATAAAAAAATAACTAACCAACCAGCGTCACCTGTAACAGTTATATGGTGATCACTGGTGAAAGGGTTAACTAGGGGGCAATCAGGGGGCTTTATGCGGTAGTATATGGGGGTCCCTGGCGCTATAAAAAGCTGCGGCGAACCTAAATACCTACTTGCCTAACTAGCGTCACCTGTGACACTAATACAGCGATCAGAAAAACGATCGCTTATTAGGCTGGGTTCACACTGGAGCGATGCGGGAACGCCACGAATCCGCGGCGGGTTCCCGCATCACATGCCTCCCGGCGGCAGTTCACACTGCCCTATGCGAACTTCTGGGAGTGTCAGTGAAATGTTAATGACACCCCCAGATCAGTTCGCATATCGCAGTGCGATCTGCAAACTCGGATCGCATGGTGTGAACACCCATGCGATCCGATTCTGCTGCGGACCAAAAAAAGGGTCCCGTGCGAGTTTGTGGCGGGTGCGACACGAATTCAGCCATACTATCTGTATGGCTGAACTCGAATCGCACAGAGATCGGATGTGATTTGCACTGCAGTGCGGTGCGAATCACATCCGTTCTCATAAACCGCTGCAATGTGAACCCAGCCTTAGTGACACTGGCGACGGGGGGTGATCACGGGGTTAAACCTTTATTGGGGGGGTTAGGGGGGTACCTTAGAACTAAAGGGGGCTAACCCTAACTGCCCTAACAGTTATTACAGTCACAAATGACACCCGCCGGGTGATCAGGGGGTTAAACCTTTATTAGGTAATAAATGGCGGGTGCCCTGAAACTATAAAAAAATAACTAACCAACCAGCGTCACCTGTAACAGTTATATGGTGATCACTGGTGAAAGGGTTAACTAGGGGGCAATCAGGGGGCTTTATGCGGTAGTATATGGGGGTCCCTGGCGCTATAAAAAGCTGCGGCGAACCTAAATACCTACCTGCCTAACTAGCGTCACCTGTGACACTAATACAGCGATCAGAAAAAACGATCGCTTATTAGGCTGGGTTCACACTGGAGCGATGCGGGAACGCCACGAATCCGCGGCGGGTTCCCGCATCGCATGCCTCCCGGCGGCAATTCACACTGCCCTATGCGAACTGCTGGGAGTGTCAGTGAAATGTTAATGACACCCCCAGATCAGTTCGCATATCGCAGTGCGATCTGCAAACTCGGATCGCATGGTGTGAACACCCATGCGATCCGATTCTGCTGCGGGCCAAAAAAAGGGTCCCGTGCGAATTTGCGGCGGGTGCGATGCGAATTCAGCCATACTATCTGTATGGCTGAACTCGAATCGCACAGAGATCGGATGTGATTTGCACTGCAGTGCGGTGCGAATCACATTCGTTCTCATAAACCGCTGCAATGTGAACCCAGCCTTAGTGACACTGGCAACGGGGGGTGATCACGGGGTTAAACCTTTATTGGGGGGGTTAGGGGGGTACATTAGAACTAAAGGGGGCTAACCCTAACTGCCCTAACAGTTATTACAGTCACAAATGACACCAATGCAAAAAAAAAAAAAAAAAAAATGACATTGGTGTCACTGTGACTGGGGGGCAGGGGTAATTGGGGGGGGGGTGACCTGGGGGGTGTGAGTGTGCCTGGCATGTTCTACTGTGTAGTGTCGTGTTGGTGCAACTCACCGATCCTCTCTCCTCGGTGTCGGAACGAAAAATACCGACACGGAGGAGAGATTACATCACTTCCTCTCCTGTGTTTACATTACAGGAGAGGAAGTGATGTGACGAAGGATTTCTATTTGTCGGGAGCGATCGCGAGGGGGTAGCCATGAATGAATGGCCGTCCCCTCATCCGGGATCGCTCCCGAACGAATACCGACTGCCGCAGGCACCGGGCGGGGGCCCGATCGGGCCCCCGACCGGCGGGAAGGCAAGGACGTACATGTAAGCCCTTATGCCTGCCCGTGCCATTCTGTCGACGTACATCGTCGTGCGGCGGTCGGGAAGTGGTTAAAACATTATTTTGCAGTACAAAATACATTATTAACCACATATAGCAAAATGGAAGCAGTTTAACATGTCTGTTAATAACGTAATAATGAATTAGCAGTATGTGTGTGTTTGTGTGTCTACAAAATAAAGGCCTGAGTGGTTGGCCTTTACCTTATTAGTACATTTCATAAAACACTTATTAGTCAAGCCTGAGATGATACCTATCTCTTAACCACTTTCTAACCGCTGCATGCTGATTTACGTCGGCAGAATGGCACGAGCAGGCAAAAGGGTGTACCTGTACGTTCCTTTGAATTTCCCGCCAAGTGGGAGCGTGCCCACGGGACCCGCAAACTCTATGTTCGCTGGCAGCCCACGGTTGCGGCGAGGAGAAGCAGAACGGGGAGATGCCCATGTAAACAAGGCATTTCCCTGTTCTGCCTAGCAACATAACAGGAATCTACTGCTCCCTGTCATCGGGAGCAGTAATCTCTGTCATGTTGTAGTGAGTCCATCCCCCCTACAGTTAGAACACATCCAGGGAACACACTTAACCCATTGATAGCCCGCTAGTTTTTAACCCCTTCCCTGCCAGCGTCATTTATACAGTAAGCATTGGCTATTTGTAACTCTGATCGCTGTATAAATGTTAATGGTCCCAAAATAGTGTCAAAAGTGTCTGACCTGTCCGCCATAATGTTGCAGTCCCGATAAAAATCACAGATTGTCGCCATTACTAGTAAAAAAAAAATTATAATAAAATGCAATAAATCTATCCCTTATTTTGTAGACCCTATAACTTTGCGCAAACCAATCAATGTATACTTATTGCAATTTGTTTTACCAAAAATATGTAGAAGACTACATATCGGCCTAAACTGTGGAATAAAATTGTTTTTGCATATATTTTTGGGGGATATTTATTATAGCAAAAAGTAAAATATATTGCTTTTTTTTTTCAAAATTGTCAGTCTTTTTTTGTTTATAGTGCAAAAAATAAAAACCGTAGAGGTGATCAAATACCACCAAAAGAAAGCTCTATTTATGAGAAAAAAAGGACGTCAATTTTGTTTCAGTACAACGTTGCATGACTGTGCAATTGTCAGCTAAAGCGACGCAGTGACAAAACGCAAAAAATGCTCTGGTCAGGAAGGGGGTAAATCCTTCTAGGGCTGAACTGGTTAAAATTGCCTTAGAATGGTAATTATATTTCTCTATCTTTGTTTCTGGTGTGTCATAGTTGGCATATAAATATATCTCACACAGTGAATACTCTGTTGTGATATACAGAAACATAGAAACAACAGAAAGAGTGCTGGCAGAAAGTGTCCAAGTGGTCCATCTGGTTTGAGAATCTTTTTTGCTTAGACATTTGAGTGCACCCCAAGCATGTTTAAATTCACTCATTGTTGACTGGCTACCTGCTGGATGTCTACTTCAAGCATCAATTGCTCTTTTGGTTAAAAATCTAAGGTTAGTTTTCCACTTTCCACCTCCTAGCTTGAGGTCATGTCCCCATGTTCTTGATCCTAGTTTCATATGAAAAATATTGCCCTCCTAAACCTTATTTGCAAGCTTAATTTATTTAAAGGTTTCAATCATGGTTCCTCTTTATTTTCTTTCCTTAAGAATGTACATAGTTCCTTAATAGTGCTTGCTGGGCACATATTGGTCCCAGAATACCATAAAAATAAATTAAACTATCATGATTCGTATCTGTTCCTGTGTCTGTAGGGAGAGCAAAACAACATAAAGCATTACAGAAGTAATAAAGAGATTATTGAAAGCGTGGCTCACTTTTTAAATCCTGTTACAGTCTCCAAGAATTCCCACCCCCCCCCTTAATAAATCTGCCCTTTCCCCCCATGTTTTATTTATCCTGATGTGTATTTGCGATTGCACGAGTCCCTAACCCTTTAACTGCCAAAGATGTTTAAGCATTTTTTTATACATATTTAAAAAAAAAAAATAAATGTAGGCCTGAAGATTACATAAAACTCCCATAACAATACAGACATTCTAGAGAATATTTTTTTTATGTCGCACGATATTAGCGCAACAGTGTAATTCACTCAAAATTTCAGTTAAAAATAAGCTAAAGTTAATTTCAGGGCACTCAAATACAATAAATGACCCAATTTTTTGGAAAAATATAAAGCTGTTGCATTAAGTAAACAGATACTCAACATGTCAAGCCTTAAAATTGCATGTACCCATTAATCAGGGACAAACTTATGTACCCTATATTATCCATAGGGGATGCTTTGAAAGCCTCTAGAGAATATTAGTTTAAAGTTAATCCTTAAATAATGGGTTTAGAAATATTGCTCTCACTCTGGCATGCATGGCAATGTGTAACATGTGGAGTAATTGATATTTTCATGCACTGGCACCCCCAATGTGTTTTTTTATAGACTATATATATTTACATTTATAAGTGCGTGTATATATGGGTGAGGGGGGCTCAAACATTTTTGGGGGGAAGAATTTTAAATGCTCAGGTGGAATTGTAATTTTTTACACTTTATTTATTTTACCAGACCAAAGTCCTCTATCTGATGTATTTTTTGGTGGCAGGTTTTCTTTAATGAGAGATCAGGGTGCTGAAAGTCCCCTGATGTCCCACCTGTTCTCCAATGAAGCTGACGGAATGCAGATCATGTTCCATTAGCTCTTCCCCGGCCATACAAGGGGGACTGTGAATGGGGGTGGTGACAAATGAGTGACCCAAGAAGATGGCTGCTATCCTGTAGTAGCAGAAAAAGACAACTTCTCCTGCGCTCTGGTGTCTAGGTCTTCAAAGTGTGATACCGACAGTTTTAAAAGGTAGTGTCAAAAAGGTCTTGCAGCCCTCTTTAGAATATTGGGTATTCAAATACTGGAGAAAACAAAACAAAAAAGGAAGCCGCACTGACCTAGTGCATTACCATAAATAGAGCTTTATTAAAAACAGAACATATAGCAAAATGGCTACTCGCAAACGAGTATTGATAAAAGGCATAATTATTACAATTGGGTCCATCACACCGAACATCCACACGTCCAGATCTGATGTCAGATGAATCGACTAATACCCCAACACAAACGGCTGTGTTGGCTCTGAGGAAAGGGGTTCTCCCCTGAAACGCGTCAGCCGTTTGTGTTGGGGTATTAGTTGTATTGATTATGCCTTTTATCAATACTCGTTTGTGAGTAGCCATTTTGCTATATGTTCTGTTTTTAATAAAGCTCTATTTATGGTAATGCACCAGGTCAGTGTGCCTTCCTTTTTTGTTTTGTTTTATCCTGTAGTAGCACCAGCTACTACAGTGATTTGCAGCCTCCACAACGATCATGCAGGTATGAGAAACACATACATTGTGCCAAGCACAGTTGTGTTGTACTAGCAATCATACCTATAGTTCAGCTTTGAAGATGGAGCATTGGTTGTATAGTCTAATGCTGTCAGCAGCTGATTTTGATCAGGTTTTGAACTGGATGTTTTTGGGTTTGTTGACATAATATTAAAAAAAATATTCAATGCACAATTTACCCAGGCATCTGATTCAAATTCATTCATAAGAACTGAAAAAGGGCACTTTCTGACTTTTTATGTTATGTATGTATTCTGACTGGACCATTAATTAAACTGAAGTCTATTTTAATGTGTGGCTAAAGTCTGGAGTACATATTTTTTTTCTGAAAACATCTGTTTTAATTGTGGAGATAAAATATATTTACTAATTAACCCTTTATAAACATATATATATATATATATATATATATATATATATATATATATATATATATATACAGTATATTGCTATGATGAGCATGCAAAATAAAAATTGATGACTATTTGACTAATGATTGTAATATACCCAAATGTGTGGTTCAGTATGCATTACCAATACAAACAGCTGTAGGCCAGATAAATTGCAATACTGCTGCGACTTGTCAATGACAGTGATAATAAATGAAGTATGTTGCATTGACAAAACCAAATATGTTCCCTCTGGCTGAAGCCTAAAGCCCCCAGAGACCCCTTACAGACTCACATAGACATCTGCCCTACGCAAGTTCCCAAACTCATTAATCCATTTCCTATTTCCTACTAGTAATTCATGAAAATGAATTCAGTTTGCATAGCCCTTTCATTTAATAACTTGTTTTGTGTAAAATAAGGTATAGCCACTGCTGATCATTTCGGAAACTCACAAGTGTGTATATGGTGTCTACCTGGTAAAATAATGAATATATGATGGACCAGTGACAGTGGAAAAAGGGGAGGATCAAAGAACACAGGATCAGATCAAACAGCCTTTTTACACAATGCGGATAATTAACCCCTTAGGTTCCACAGTGAGTATAACAAGCATGCTTTACTGCATATACAAACAGTTTTTACTGTTGTGGGTTTAGTAACACTTTTAAGTAATGTTTTCCATCTCCTTTCTGTAATAAAGAAAATTGAGCAAATACTCCTATTAGTATCTTTTCAATCATCTAATGGTCTACTATCCAATGACCTGTAAAGGATTTCTGGGGTGAAGAGGTTTTCCAATTGTTCAGCAATAATGGAAAACAATGTAAGGTTAGCTACATTAAATCAGCCACATTAAATCCAGCATTTTTTCTTCGCCGTTATAGCCTTTGTGGTGTGCACTACAACTAATGTGTCATAGTCATATGCAAACTACATTTAATGCTAGCTTAACCCTTTTTTTGTGGCTATCACAAAACAAAGGCTTTATTCATTTTCTTACACTTAAAGTAAACAAATAACACATGATGACATTATAGAACTACAATAGAAACAGGTATTTTATTAGAACTACAAGATCACCTTCAAAATCATCCTTGAGGAAGTCTGGATTCTTAGTGCTGACTTTACAAGTGGGGCCAGAGTATCCAGGGTCACAGATACATTTGGTGCCATTGATGCAACTTCCATGACCATTGCACATCTCCTCACACTGAGGACCAATATAAATGTTATCAATGGCCCATGTCACAGGCTTCATTGCAGTTGGATAAAATCCTTGATACCACCGGAACCGAATAGTACTTCAAAAGAACAGAAAAAATGTGAGTTGACTATTTCTGTTGCATATTGTTCAAATATTACTGGTAAAATGCACCTAAAACTTTTACTAACTTTTTTTACTAACAAAATAATAAAAATGCCAACTATGTTCCACAACAATATCTGGCTAGACGATTCAACAAAACCCATAGATAAGAAATGTCATCTAATGTGAGAGGAATTGCTAGACTCTTGTACCAAGGGCACATGGCTGAGGTCTTTTACTTGCTGCTGCAGGTGACCTTTGCAATAATTTTTCTATCATTCTAGGTATGACAAAGGTACTTCAATCTTTTCTGAACTTTAATAAAATATTTGCATCTAGTAATCCATTCTTACACCATCAGAGCTTCTGGTTGTTTTAGAGAACTAGAAACTGGGATGCCTGGAAACATTTTAGCCTCCTGTTACTGTACTTTTAATCCTTTTCCTACTGTAAAGACAAAACAATTCTATTGGATTGGAATTTGTTAGAATGGCCTTGCCTTTGTTCAACTTTTTTTTTTTACATTTTGCTTACTATTTAAATACACACAAATGCAAAGTAAACATATATCCTAAGCTTGCTAGCTATGGAACTTACCCACAAAGATGGAGTTTACCGAAGTTGATGATCTCTCTTCTCCAGCCTTGCATTGTTCCAGCATAATAGGTGCTACTGGGGTGATGCTCTGTGGTGCACAGTGAATTGAGGTGGCTGCTACTGCTGTAACACAGCGGGAGAAGCAAGTGCCATGTGGCACCAAAATCCCGAGAGAACTCCAGTCTTACTGGATCATCAGAATTACTGTCTGTTGTGCAGCCCACATTAATCTGGATCAAATAAGAGCAATGATATTAAAGAAAGTAAAAAAGGTTTGACCGTAAAAACATGTTGTAAAAAATAACAGTTAAACCAGGTATATTCAATGAATGTATACAAAAAATATTGTATACATTCTATGGCAAGGTGACATAACTTAGTAAATAAAGCAACAAATGAAATATAAATGCTATTTGTTCAAAAACAAAAAAGGTGCACACGGAAATAAAATATTTATATTCGATTTGTTCATATTGTTCATTTTGAGATGTACATACAGGTAAATAGAGGGAATGAGTGGTAATCCCCCTAAAGATATTCCATGTTATTAATACTATATTCTGATCTCACTTGTGATATCCCTCCAAGGATTAAGCTGGAACATCTGTAATGCCCAAAGGATGGGGAGGTGTTGCTCTTCCAAACCCCTGGCTATATTACCTAGCAGCTCAATTGCGACATGTGGATCAAAGGCATGGTACCATCCTTGACTGCACCTAACCAGCTTTTGGACCCCACTCTTGTGGTCATTATGCATTTCACAAAATCCCCAACCCTGACAGCATGTCAGGAGTCCCAGCTACTTTGTAGCCCTAACAAAATGCTTCCCACAAATAAGTCCATGCATACAATATGGGATAAGGCCAAGCAGTTGCAGAAAGTAACTGTTTTTACTTTATGCCATACCATATAGTTAAATAAGAACACATCTCAGAGACCTTCCCAATGATATATACTATTACGAATACATGACATCCCATCCAAAGTCTATACCATGGGTCTACTGCAAGATCCTACTTGCAGTGGATGCCACAGGGACCATGGTGACTTAATGCATATGCACTGGCTTTGCCCAAAGCTGCACAAATATTGGATATGGTCACTATCACTCTTAATGGTGCATTTAATACTGATTTCAAACAGTGTATATTAGGTATACTGGATGATGTGGTTTCACAGGAATGTACCATATAGGCAATCTTCAAAACATTATTTCAAGCCCATAAACTCATCATACTACACTGGAAATTGGAACATCCTCCGGCTCTGGAGGAGTGGATACATATAATGGGAACTACCTTGAAATATGAACCCAAATTTATCAACATTGAGGCTGCTTCAATAATAATAATAAAATAATAAAAAAACTTTTATTGCGTACTTCAGCAAGTCAGGAAATCTTACAAAGAGGAAATAATGATATGAAGCTGAGAGGTAAGGCATTAATACCAGGCAAGTACAGAGTGATAAATGAAGACAAACCTTTTCTGGCATGTAATAAAAGGGTGGCAGTTAGACCAAAGATATCTACTTATCAGGGGAGACTGCTCCAAAAAATTTGAAAGGGTATGGGATGGTTGGCTGAATAACCCCGGTCTTGCCCGGTTCCATTTAGTGTCACACAGACTACTGTAGCTACTTACATGATCAACCCATCTATGTTGTTAAACTAAGTGATGTTTATTCTCACCTCTATGGTATGGCAATATCTTATTTGCTTGAGCATGATATTTGAGCTTGTAATTTGACTATGTAGTCTATGTCTATTCCTGTGCATTGTACAATGTCATGCTGTTTTTCATGGATACCATTACACTCTGGAATTTTATAAACTGTACTTTTCATTAAACTTTTTCTAAATTAAAAAAATAGAGGGAATTAGTTTACCTCAAACTGAATGATAGTGCTTTCATCCACATCTAAATCTCTTGTAGTAATGGAATGCTCTCCTACTTCGTTCGAAACAAAAACCATAGCAGAATCTTCCTCCCTAGCATCAAACAAACATCTTCATTACTGGAGTTCCTTTATTTCGAACTAAAGTTAAACACTAGAGATACAATTCATTATCACATAATAGATGCATGTTAATTATTACAAATACATAGAAGACTTATGCTCCGTACACACTCTTGGTTTTTCCGTCCACAAATGTTGCATGTGAGCTTGTTCGCGAAAAGCACCAACTTTCTTTTCTTTTATTTAATTTATAACAATTAATTTTTATTTTAAATGTTTTTATTACATTTTCATAGCACAGCACAAAATCAGAAAAAAATACAGCAGAGTCTTGCAATGGGAGGTAAAGACAAATAAAATGTTAACATTTTGTTGGCTTAAATCAAAATAGTGCTGCAGAACACAATGCACATTAAGGCTTACACACACAGTATATTTGGAGATGTATGCCACTGAGATCTCTGCTTTTACACATTTATACAGTAAATAAGAAACACATTTAGTAAGCCTTTATTGACTAACAGAATAGAGAACTGATACATTTTGCTCTTTGTTTATCTGCCATTTGTGTGGATATCTTGATCTTAGCCTGGTCCTGCTGCCCAGATACCACAAGAGCAAGGAAAGCTTGGCACTGAGCTAAATAGTTACCGTGATAGGGACACAGAAGTGATGCATTATATTGCAAAAGCATTCAAATTGGAGACGGTGGACTCACGTGATAAGCTTGAGGTCAAATCTTTGGTTAAGGATTTACAACTATCTAGCATCTGGAATATCACATGATTCCTTGTCCTTTATTTTTTCAGCTGCAAACTTCCTTAAAAAACCTCTGATTGACATTAAAATATGAGAAATTACATCTGACATATAAAAAGTGATAAATAATAACTGTGTTAACTTACGGTGCTCCTTTGGAGGAGTATGGACAGTAGAGACCAATATTTCCACCAGGGTAGAAAAACCAGTTATCTTCCTTGGGGCCATAATCAAATGTATCCATTAAGATGGTAGGATTGTGTACATTATTCCCATCAATGACAAAGTCTTCTATGATCCATATTTCATCTCTCTTTCCTGTGACAGTACAGAACAATAACAAATGTAATGGCCAGCTCATCTCATAATTCTCACATGCTGCACAATCTACAAATATATTCCTTAGAATACAATAACATTTGTAATAAGATTTCAAAAGGGGGTGGTCTCAAATGTATGATTACATTTGTTCATATGCCTGCATAAATAATGATATATGTAGACAGAAAAAAATATGTAAAGTACTGAGCAAGTATTTGTCCCTTGTTGTCATAATTTAAGCTAGCCATATATTTCCATGGTCATTTAGGTTCCACTATGGCTATTATCTGCATTGACTTTGTTTGTGTCCACCATGTTTGTGTGGCTTCAGATTCTTCTATTCAAGCAAATACCTAATTCCTCCTAATGAATGTGTTTGTTCATGTTAACTGTGGTGAAAACATTAGATGGCAAGCTCTTTCATCTGCATGTATTGCTATGAATGAGCAATGTCCTCTGTAAAAGCACTGCAAAAAGTGTTCAACATTATAGAGAGTAAAATAAATGAATGCATAAACATGCACAATGCATAGAAATTATAATTAGGTCGAAAAGGTCCAATGGATAAGGGTGCTGGAAGTGCTGTCTATCTATAACAACCAATACCTGGAATCCTAGGCATAGAATCTATCTGAACATGCCAGCCCCTAGGCTTCAGTCTATTCTACAGGGCACCTTGCAAAATGTTTGCTATGAACACCCTTTAAGCTTTTTGTAAGAGAACATTCTTATCAATGACCACCCATGTGAGGTGCATTCTTCCCAATGACCACCAATAATAAGGTGTTCTTATTCTCAATGCCCAACAATGTAAGAGGGCATTCTTCCCACTGACTCCTAGTGTACAGGGTTTCTTTATACCACTAAGTACCAATCTATGGGGATATCTCTCCCACTGAACATCAAAGTAGGGCCATGTAAGGGGGCTTTTTTCAACTGACCACCAACTGTAGGGGGTCCTTCTTTGCTGACCACCAGAGTAATGGGACTCCTTGTTTTAGTATTGAAGCATACATATTGAAAACATAAAAAAATGAATATCAACACTTAATGGCATATATAGCTGATAGCAATAAGTGCAGATATACAAACACTTCTGTAAAAAGTGAAAAGAAAAAAATTACAGAGCAAAATAACAATATCAAAAGAAACTTTATTTGGAGATGTATGCCACCATGGATGCTGTCTGTGTTGGTTGTTGTCACTGTGCATGCACCCACAGCTCACAGGGTGATGTCCTTGGATGGCCTGCGGTTTCCAGCACTATACCTTCAGCACATATAAGGTTTTGTAAGTAGTTCATAGTATGGGGGTCCCTTATTTTTATCCTGTTCCATTCTTTGACCTTGTCAGATCACACACACATATATATATTTTTTTATTTTTTTATAGATAAATAATATGGGCTTTCTCTTGAGTGACCCAAAGTCACGAAACGCATTGAGCTACCAGCTGCCATATTCTACACCAATCCTTTGTTGACAATAGATTTTTATGTCATTTGTTTACACAATACATGTTCATATGATTATATATGTAATTTTTGCCATCATGTTCAATATATATCTTTTTATCAACAGTGACAGAGAGTAGCAAGGTTATAGATTATATAGATATTTTGTAATATATGTATGTATATAGATGACATTTTATGGGATAGTGAAATATTGTTATGTGATATCTTTGAAATTGTTATAAGAATACTGCTATTATGGAAAACTGTCTTAAAATTTGATATTGACATTATATATATATATGAACTAATAAATATTTTTTCTATATCCATTTATTGTCTATCACCACGTGCTTCATATAAAGCCCCAATATCTCACCTTTCCCCTATAAATAGTCTTCATTTGAGGAATGTTTTCAGTTTTTTTTGACAGACAGAAGATTAACTTTTGTCTGAACTCCAAGATTATCAAATTGTCTGTACATGAGAGGCATGTATATTCCTATTAAATCCTAAAGCAATTGGTGTATTTCATTCAGATCTGTACAGCATGTACAGGATGCCAGGGATGGATCTTGGATGGTATTATATGGTATGGTATTTCCACACTATTTGGGTTGTGGTCCCTTAAGGGGGACAATGAGAGACATTGTGTGTATTTAGGGGTCTTACTCATGCAGGATGAGGGGTTCTGGGGTAGTCTGGTTGGAGAAGATTAACAGAAATTCTCTCAGAAATGTTAAATCCTTATTTGGGACCTGCCATTCAGAGGCACGGAGATTTTGGGTGAGCCACCAAACACTGATTATGGGACTTTGGTCCCAAAAGGGTTAACCCGCCTGCAAGGGGAGGCTTGAAAGGGAGCAGGAAGGACTCAGCACCTGTCTTTGAGGTGGAGTGGAGTAATTCAAAGCTAGAATAAAGTGTGAACTGTCTGTCAACTGAGATATTGTTTTGCTGAGCTCCCGAGGCCTTTGTGGTACCCCAAACACCTTTGTGTGGCACTAGTATATAGGCGGTGAGAAATTCTGTTTTTGTTACAACAGAAGAATATACTGTTTGCAGCTCCATTGCTGAAGCTATTTTTGTTTGCTTGTTTTTGAAAGACCATTGACTTTTACAAGGGCCTGGCTGGTGATCTCTGGTTCTCCATATTACAAGTAATACAGAATCAAACTTTGCTTTGTTCAGGATGACTGGACCTGTATTCACTGCCCTGTAGTTTTCTGTAGGCTTTCTGAATAAGAGGGCCTGTTGGGACCCACCTACATCTGTTCTCTCTGAACAATGATAATGTCACAGCTACTATTACAAGGTAATAACTGTCTTTACAAAGGCATTTGCTACATACATACAAAGTGGATTTATATCCTTTGTGGCTATCGAGGACTATATGTAAATTAACGTTTTTGTGTCTGGAGTTCAGCTTTAAAGTGGACCTTCATCAAGAAATATGACTCACTCTCCTCTGGCTTCTCCCCTTCTGTCTTACACAATTGGGAACAGTTTTTTTTAACAATAAATAAATAAATAAATATCCTCACCAAGGCGAGCATAAAGTATGCAGCGCAATCTCACACATGTGCAGATGACCTGCTGGATCTATGGGATCTGACAGAGTCCTCCAGCAAGCCTGCACATACATATAATGGCATGAAACCCCTGTGCACACAAAGAAAGCAGCAGGTCAATGGGATCTGGCAGAGGTGAGCAGCATGTCTGCACATGCTTGGGGGAACTTCATGAAATTCCATGCATGCACAGACACTTGCGGAGACCTGAGGTATATCTGTGTATATATGTGTGAGATGTCAAGCTAAGATGGTGGTATGGGAGCACAGAGATACAGAGGAACACTGGGTTGAAAGGAGGACAGCGGTGGACTGGATGGACTACGAAGTACATATTTTATATTTACATATATGAAAAATGATGAAGGAGTGAAAAAATATCAAGGCAGGAGTAAAGTTCCTCTTCAAAGAATACTTTTGATACAGTGAAAAAAATACTATACCATTGTGGTAAGGCTGCCAAAGCCTAAACCTAGTGGCATTGGTTTGAGCTGCTGCTGGCAGAGGAGCATTGACAAACAAGATATCAGTAGTTTGAGTAAAATAAAATTCATCCAGGAGATGCCAGGTGATGCCTCCTGTGACTGAAAACTGAAGAAGAACAGAGTGTGACCTCTCTGGAACTCCTAAAATAAAAATTACAAATAGAATAGATCATAAAAAGAATTATAAAAAAGACAAATGGGTGGATATATTTGCTTATTATCACAAAGTATTTTTTTTAAAATGCTTAATATGGAAAAACAGTCAAAACTTTTCTATTTGGTTTTGGGTAGCATGGGAAAGGGTAAGAACCTCTGCAAAGCTATACTGCTCTCTCCAAATGAAGCACAGACTGCCACAGTGGAGTAGGAAAGAGTAGAAAGTGTGACCCTGTGGGGAGATTTCCCATCACTTCCTGTGTGGTAACCAGGACTGGAAGAGATGGTAAATTTCAACCAAAGACAGCATAAAAACCTGTGGGGGGTTTTAACCTTTCACCGCTCTAATCAAAAAAATGTTTGCCTAGAGATTGACTATACAGAGGACAACATCATAAGTACTCACAAAATTTGTAGATGCAAAGTTCAACATCTATTTGGCTTATCAATGGAAAAGTAGGTCAATTCAATCATCATGGGATTGATTTACTAAAACTGTACAGTGCAAAATCTGGTGCAGTTCTGCATAGAAACCAATCAGATTGCAGGTTTTTTTTTGTCAAAGCTTAATTGGTTGACTGATTGGCTACCATCCACTGCTGCACCAAATTGTGAACTCTCCAGTTTTAGTAAATCAACCCCTATGCATTTGTGTAGATTATTAAATATCTTTTTCTTTAAATACATCAAGAAAAAATACCGGCACCTACTTTCAGAACACATTAGGCTGGAATGAATTTTCTGTGGACAGCAAACATATGGAATAAAGTCTCCAAAGACACATTGCCAAATTTAGTCACAATCAGAAAGTTCACTGGATACAGGTCCTTAGTTCAGGATATATCACATACATTGTGATTGTGACCAAAACTGACATCTGGGTCTTCAGGGAGCAAACGCTGTATATACTTGAAGATCCCTGGGCATGCTCCAGGCTGAACTATGCTCCAGTCTGGCCGCTCACAAATGGCTCCCTTTGATGCTTAACATTTTTATGTAAAATTTAAAATACAGAATAATGCAAATTAATAAATGTGACTTATTTTACTATAAACTGCCTCTGTATTCTAGCAAGACAGATTGCCTATGCTTGGAAATACTTAAATGACTCTCAAAAACGAATAGATTTACTTTAAATAGGGATACACTACCCTGCCATTGATAGCCATCCCTTTCAACAAATTAACTGCTCCCTCTATGATCCATGGTATCCTGGAGAGCCTGGGGTTTACTTATTAGCATACACATGTCAAAATGAATGAAATGGTTGCCATCTGTCCGTAACATCTGTGAGACTTCAGTGAGAAGTACAGATGTTTTCCTTTGCTCAGGTTTTACAAATCAGCCATACTGCAGTTTTATAAAAAAAAAAAAAAAAGATATCCAATTATATTTCATTACCACTCACTGTTTATTCTATAAAACCTACCTTTGGTAATGAATTTATACGAAAACTGGATGTATAATGTGTGCATACAGTCAAGATCTCTTGAAACAATCATTCTGGATCCTTCCTGAAAATAAATAACATTAATTTACAAAATAATAGGTTCACATTGGACAACTAACATGACTATGTAAGATGAGGCGTTGGCTTGAAATAGTATTAAATAGTATTGAGAAAGCAGAACATTTTAGGATGAATGTATTGTTTTTTGAAGCTTCTGTAAAGAGTTGCCACTGTCCCAAACAGGAGTTACCTTAACTTTTTAAGAACTTTTAAACAAATATGACCTACATTCATTGAACATAAAAACTTGTTTAGTTTGTCTTGCCTTGACTATAAAATAATGTATACAGTATAGCAATATAATAAAACAAATGCCCAGCCAACCAATGGCATTTAAAGTAGGTCTTACCCCTTTAAAGATAAGTGCCGTTCCAGATTTAATTGTTTCTCCGTTTAAGTTTCCCCGCTCTATCCCATACACCTCAGGCCACAAGTCAGGATGCAGGTTATTATTAAAGTCATCTTTCAGAATTGAAGGTAAAGGTGCAATTGGGACGCAGTATGCACCACCAAAACCTCTGTCACACCTGGAATAAAGCAAACACTAATATTATTGACCACACTACTAAAAGCAAACAACAGGCTTTTATTTTTAATGAGAACAGTCTGAATTCCAAGTTAAATATAGTGCATCAAAACTATGTGGTATGTGGATTTTCTAGAAAGTCTCCCAGGTGCTTTGCAGGTACAGTTGGACCTGGAATTGGACCTGGAATTCTTTATGACCTGTTGACTTCAGCTGTGATGGTAGAACATCCCAGATGTCGTAGGCTCACAATGCTTCCCTCATAACATGGTATTATGCTACTATATTTGCATAACAGACATCACTGCTCAGCACAGTGTGGCTCTGTCCAGTCCCACTCTGTGTTCTCTTTAATTTGTTGACAGCTAAATTTTGTAAAAATAGTAACAGGTGTCTACTAAAAGAGCAGGAGAGGAGGGGGACTAGGGTGGGTATAGAGCAGCCCTATAACATGCCCAGTTCCTACAGAGAACATGCTGTGTGGAAATGATTACATCACTTCCTCTAGATGGTAGCACCCCTTCATTACCTCTCACTTATGCAGGTGTGCAGATTAGGGAAGATGGCATATGGATCCTAAAAACCCTGAACGCACATGAAGTATGTATGCACGTGCAAAATGTAACTTGCAATTTCAGAGTGTTTGCATAAAAAGGTACTTTAGTTCTGTGTAAAACACATACAGAACTAGAGGTGGCTGTGAATAAAGATATTAACAGAGAAAAGGAAAATGGATGGCAGCACTCCAATATAACACCTTTATTGATATGAATTGATCCATACACCACCAGAGGCACAAGTACAGATGATAGCTGACGTGCTTCACACCGTTAGTGCTGCTTAATCATAGCTGTAGGACCACCGACCCCAATCTGTTTTATATACGTATAATCCATTGGCCACCTGACCAAACGCATTCTTTCCAGACTGCAATCAGGTGCAGTCCTCTAAAGCTTTCACACACATGAAAGAGGGAATGGGTGTGGAGGCGATCAGTGCAAATAGCATGTTGAAATTAACCAATGGAAAGGAGAATGAAAATTGTTCATATATAAATGAGCTGCAAATGATCACTTACCCACCAACTACAAGTTGCGCATATGTATATGTTTCTCATCATTCTGCCATTTGGGAAGAATTCCCCTTCAGACACCATTTGGCAGACTTTTACCACATATACATGTGTGTGTATAGGTTTTTTAGATTCAAACATTTTTAAATAACGCATTTATATTTATGTGCACATGTTTTTATTAAGTGTTTATTAGATACATGGGCATGGTGTGTCATTCTTTGGTACACAAGTGCATCGAATGAAAAACTTGGATTTGGTGGGTAAGCGATCATTTGTAGCTCATTTAGATAGAGCTGTATGTATTAACAATTTTAATTCTCCTTTTCATAGGTTAATTTCAACATTCGCCTCCACACCCATTCCTCTTTCATGTGTGTGAAAGCTTTGGAGGACTGCACCTGATCGCAATCTGGAAAGGATATGTTTATTCAGGTGACCAATAGATTATACATATATAAAACAGATTGGGGTCGGTGGTCCTACAGCTATAATTAAGCACCACTAACAGTGCGAAACATGTCACATATCATTTGTACCTGTGCCTCTATTGGTGTATGGATCAATTCATATCAATAAAGGTGTTATATTAGAGTGCGGCCGTCTATTTTCCTTTTCTCCATTAATTGCTATTGCTGAGCCGGCACCCTTCATCTCAAGAGTGCAAGGATGGTGTGAATGCGGAATCATCGCCTGGAGTGTAATCTCTTTGAATTTTGTGAATAAAGATAGATTAGTGCTTAAAGTAGAACTATACACAAAACTTTCTTTCAATTTAGATAAAGGAGGGTGATAGCTATTGTCGTTTTTTTTTGCCATCTGTGCCCCATTGGGGAGATTTCCCCTCACTACCTGTCCCATAGCCACAGGAAATGAGGGGAAATCCCTGAAAACGAAGGGAATTCTTTGGGCCCCCAGGTCACCAGAACTGGTGTCCCCAATTGTAAGATTTCCGGGACAACTCAAAATTTGTGATTTTCTTTAACCTCCCTGGCGGTACGATTATTTCGGATTTTAGGTGCTAAAAGCGGTACCATTATTTTGCATGAAAATTTGGCGTTTTATATTGTAGTCCTGTAATTCTTAGGAATAACTCTCTTAAATCTGTCCAAACCAGAGTCTAGCAGACATCCCGGGTATGATAAAGTTTGAAAAATGAAATCATAAATTATAATATAATAAATAATTATAAATAATTGTACCAAATAATAATATAACAATAATAAAAATTATTCAATAATGTAATCAAATCAAAAACACTGAAATTTGCTCAGTTGCAGAATTGTCACTGTCATTACTTTTCAGTATTTGATGACGGATCTCCCCACAAATCGCTATCACTCAATTCTGCGAGTGATTATAATTTATTATCACTGTTTTCTAGCAGGTCTAAAATCATTTTTGATGTAAAGGGACAGTTTTGGTTGCTATGGACAATCTCCAGTTTCCAGGCATAAAGAACAGTTTTTATTATATAAAACTGCATGCAGGACACTGGACAGACCACTAGGGACAAAGGGGATCTGAAATATTTACATACAACAATGTAATCTGTAACATTACATTATACTGTATGTATACTGTGTGTTTCACTTTTTGAATTTGGCGCCGATCTGCGTCCCCGAGCGTCGCAGCGCTCACAGGGAACGGAGATCGGCGATGTGTTAGATCGAGCGAGACACGGCTCGCTCGTACAGCGGGGAGACAACGCTGGATCCGAGGGAGAAGGTGAATAAACATCCTCCTGGATCCAGCGATGCAGTCCCGAGTCTGGCTCGGGGTTACCGCTTTTGGTATAAAAATTCCACCCCGAGCCAGACTCGGGAATACCGTCAGGGGGGTTAAGTTTCACTTTCAATGATAACAGTAAACAGGACAAATAGAGAGGGTGAATCTCCCTAATGGCGAAACAGGCAGCAATAAAAAGAGGTGTTCTAATCTATCTCCACTCCAAGTTTTGCCATTAGTTATACTTTAAATATTATTTTTCAAACTAGAGTTCCAGTGGAAATGTATTTTGGAAACTCTTTGCCTTCTCAATTATCATTGATTAACTATCTATACCAGAAACAGTCAGAAAAATTGAGAAGCTTAAGCTTTCCAAGTCCCTGTGAACATTGTAAATGAGTCTATAAGGAGATTTTAGCAGAAAAGAACAGAGCTGGCATTGCACAAGTGAATAATACAATATATAATTATAAAAAAAAAAAACTACTTTATTACAACAACAGCAATATTATCACTGTAAGTTATACAGCTTCAAACAAACTACTTTTTCACATCTCAAAATGTTGCAGTGCAAGAATTCCTAGCTGATATGAATAACAATATAATGTAGCGCTATATTCAATAATAAATGCTAGTGCGAGTGTAAGTACTTCGAAAAACATTAGTATCAGCCTCCAGTAATCACCAATGCAGCAGCACTGAGACTGGAAAGGGTAGCAGTGGGAGCCACCTCACGCATACTGTATGCAAATATTTTGACAATTAACAAGTTGGTTGGAGAGGAGTATATTGAACAGAGAAATAACCTCATCAGTCTTCTGCCACTCCCTCACTAACAACAGGCTGAGATTAGAGAACTAAAACCACTACATTCATAAATTTAACAGAAAAAGTGGCGTCATCCTTCCAGATGTGCACATGGCAGGTAAACAGCGCCCATATATGTATTTCCTCTATGTATCTTTGCCCGGAGTGTAGCTTTAAGCAATATTTAGAGACTTCTGTCTGAGGCTGGTGTGTTTTGGTGATCTGAATAATTTTATAAAATGTGCTGCACCATTTGTAGCAGTCCTTATACTCATAATATAAATACATTTACCAAATGTATCCTATCTTAAATATAATTTTTTATGTACATTGATTGTATAAACGTTTTAATACTTACACACAGTGCCCTGAATCACACACACCATGTCCTGAACACATCCAAGGGCATCCAGAAGAAAGAATAATGTTATCAATGGCCCATGCATCAGTACCAGGCCCGTAGCTACTCTGTATCCATCTGAAGCGAGTCCTTGGAGAGCTATGATAAAATCCAAGCACATCCATTTTACAGTGCACAATTATAATGCAGTTTATAATCAATACTGCATGAGTTAATGGTCAATAATTTATTTGCGTTTGGTACATATTTAATACATAGACATTAAGCTAAGGTTTGTCCAGTAGAAACAAAGTATGTTCAATTTGTATAAAGCCAAATGAATTTAACCCCACAGCATTCTTGATCTTGTATGTACAGTATTATTGTTAAATACTGTTACATTGTTAAAGACTGCTTTCAGTCTGAAAAGGCACAGTGAGCTTAACAGTGTTTATGTACAAGTGTGTTTTTCAATCATCTGTATTATCACTTTCAATATTGACTGGAAGATGTAAAGCATTTGAAAAAAAAACAGGAACATTTTATAATAATAGTAGTTATTCTGAGACATTATTACTGTATATTGATACATCTACAGCCCAACAAAAAAAGTGTTATGTGTATAGAATTGTGGCTAATTTACTAAAATAATCATGTACATTAAAATAATTGAAAATGGGTCTTCACAAGTGCATTAAAGTACTGATGTGTCCATACAAGGCAAGAAAATAATTTTGTATGACTTTCACATTATGCTTTCTAAAGCCTCATACACACGATAGGACTTTGTACAAACTTTCCCTTGGATTTTTGTACAAAGGGCGTCGGCCCTGAACTTGTATTGCATACACACAGCAGGACTTTTTCAGCCAACTTTCACCAAATCATGTGGTTTTTCTGCTCTTTACCACCTTTGGCCAACTTCTGTATTGTTGTCTGATCTTTTGCATTGGTTCTGAGCATGCCTGTTTGTACTTTGTACAAAAGTCCTATGGTTTTCTGTACACACGATCAGACTTTGCTCCATCGGACTTTTGTTGCCAGAAAGTTTGTCCGTTCACACAGCCAACAAAAGGCCAATGAAAACCAAAAAAATGTGTCCAATGGAGCGTACACACGGTTGGATGTTGCTCCAAAACAGCTAATTTGCATGTTTGTTGTCAAAAAGTCTGATCGTGTGTATGGGCCTTTACACTTAAATTTTTTGGTTGCTTTAAAAATAGATATTTTTGTTGAAAAATATTTGGCAACCCGTAGACATGCATCATGGGAAGGTGCAATGAAGCACAATTATCATGTAGTGCTAGAACGCAGAAAGCAGAACTTGCACATGTAATGTGCAAATATGACCGCCCCCATATATTGTATTTTATAAAAATATAAATAATACACAGACATTCTGTTTTAGCAATGTACCAGTCTGCTCAATGAGTTATAAAGCATCCGTACACTTACATGGTTGATGGTGGAAGATATACGGTAATCCGTTTCCAACTTTGGAACCTCTCAGATAAGTATACAGAGCTCTCTGTATAATGTAAGCAGCCAATGCTGGGTGGCACACACTCCTCAGTAACCTGGTGCCAATCTCTTCCATTATTTAGTGAATATTGTAACTGAACTGTGTGAGAATCACTAAATGGCTTACTACAGCCCATGCTTAATTCAAACTGTAGAGAACTGGATGGCATCACATGGAAATCCCATGTCTCTACATATCGAGGCTTTCCTGTAGTACAAATGAAATAATGCATCTTGTCATTTTCATTGTTCCTGTAGCTGAGTCATATTTCAATGTGATCTTTAAAAAATAGCATTTAATCTAATCTGCTCTAAACTAAGTACAAACAAAAAAAACATTTACATTAAAATTCAAAAAGTAAAAAGTTAACAAAAATATTTTCCATGATCTACAGTGGTACACAGGGCCAGATTTTTTCATTGTGCCCCTACAGCAGTTGACTGGCTAGCCTTAATTTCACTATAACAAACCACACGGTGCTATGATGGATTGGCTGAAAGAGATATTTGCCAGCTTTACAACAGCATGACCAGAAAAGTAGGGAAAAACATTGCACTGTTCTGGTAGCAAATTGGTTCTAGGTTTGTGGACCTAAAATGGATTAACTGTAAGTCATTTTTCCACCAACAAAAAAAACAAACTGTGCAGGTAAAGCTGCAGTCTGGAGCCTTTTACTATACACAGTGTTAGCAACAGGATGTGTATGTGGCTTCATGGCATAGGTATATATAGAACTGATGCAGTTTTAAAGGATATAAATACTGATATACAACAAACAACAATCCTGTATTCAAATGATTTACTCTGTATGTAATGAATTATAAAAAATGCTAAAGTATATGTAAAGTATTCATAAAAACACTACTGGGTAAAGTATGTGAATTATTTCACCTGCCAAAATTTTAAAGTATTGTTCAGATAGTCTTGTGATTCACACATCTCAAATGTCCTCACTTCTCTCTATTACTATACAAAAGATATGCAATCTTTAATGAACAGATAACCCAATTAGGGGTGTTTTTAATTTTTTTTTAGCTGTTGAGCTGCGTACACACGCGGGGACTGTTCGCTCAACTTTGTCCGTCAAACAGTTTCAGCGGACAGTCCGCTCAAAATTAGCATGGACGGACTTGCCCACACACGACGAACGAACAGTCCGCTGAAACCGTGCGCGATGACGTGAACGGCACGTACGACGGGACTAGAAAACGACGTCCTATACACTGCAATGCAAACTTCGGCGTGTAAATCCTTTCTGAGCATGCGCGGAACTTAGTTTGACGAACAAGCCTACACACGAGGGGACTGTTCGCTGAAACTTTGTTTCAGCGGACAGTTTTTCGGAAATTCCGAAAAACTTTGTTCAGCAGACTGTTCGCTGAAACTGTCCGCTGAAAGCCCACACACGAGCGGACTGTCCGCCGAAACACTGTTCAGCGGACAAAGTTGAGCGAACAGTCCCCGCGTGTGTACGCGGCCTTAGAAAGGATCCAAAAAAATGGATTCTAAATTTTTCTCTAAGGCCGCGTACACACGGGCGGACTGTCTGACGGACTTGGTCCGCTGAAACGTGTTTCAGCGGACAATCCGCTCGTGTGTGGGCTTCAGCGGACTTTTTCAGCGGACAGTCTGGCGGACTAAGTCTTTTGGAATTTCCGTAATATTGTCCGTCCAAACTTGGTTTCAGCGGACAGTCCGCTCGTGAGTAGGCTAGTTCGACGGACTAAGTATGGCGCATGCTCAGAAAGGATTTACACGGCCGAAGGTTGCATTGCAGTGTATTGGACGTCGTATTTCTAGTCCCGTCGTACGTGCCGTACACGTCATCGCGCAAGCTTTCGGCGGACTGTCTGTTCGTCGTGTGTGGTCAAGTCCGTTCATTCAAAAGTAGGACGGACTGTCTGTCGGATTGTCTGACGGACTTAGTTGGACGGACAGTCCGCCCGTGTGTACGCGGCCTTACAAGTATTTGCAACAGCATTTTGGGGTGATGTATAGGCATACATTAAAGTAATTCATAATGCATAAAGCTGTTGATGAAGAGAGTTTACATTTACTTATACAATCCACAATTTAAGACATGTACCTGTGTTTTCAGAAAAAACAAGGGCAGTGTCCATAGACAAACAGTCAATGTCTACTTGGCCTCCTTGAATTCGGTACCAGTTTGCTTGCAAATCTACAGAGCCATCAAACCTGTCCTGGAACCCAGTCCGGGAACTGTCATTCATTCCAATGAGGACATCATCTAGTGCCCACTGGCCTGATTGTCTCCCTGAAATAATTATTATAGTTAATACAGGAACATAGTCACAATACAAAACAAATATATAATGCAGTGTTCAGTGTTGTAGTTGGAAGTTTCTAAATGACAAAAACATGATCAGTCTAAAATGTTATTGGTAGGGCTATTTTAATAGTGAGAGACAGAATAACAAAAAAATCCAGAAACACACATTTCAAAAAAGTTCTAAATAGATTTGCATTTTAATGAGTGAAATAAATATTTGACCCCTTCGCAAAACATGACTTAGTACTTGGTGGCAAAACCCTTGTTGACAATCACAGAGGTCAGATGTTTCTTGTAGTTGGCCACTAGGTTTGCACGCATCTCAGGAGGAATTTTTCCTACTCCTATTTGCAGATCCTTTCCAGGTAATTAAGGTTTCGAAGCTGACGCTTGATAACTCGAACCTTCAGCTCCCTTCACATATATTCTATGGGATTAATGTCTGAAGACTGGCTAGGCCACTCCAGGACTTTAATATGTTACTTCTTTAACCACTCTGTTGTTGCCTTGGCCATGTGTTTTTAGTCATTGCCATGCAGGAATACCCATCCACGACACATTTTCAATGTCCTGGCTGAGGGAAGGAGGTTCTCACCCAAGACTTGACGGTACATGGCTCCGTCCATCATCCCTTTGATGAGGTGAAGTTGTCCTGTCCTCTTAGCAAAAAAACACCCCCAAAGCATGATGTTTCCACCCCCATGTTTGACAGTGGGGATAGGGTTCTTGGGGTATAGGCAGCATTCCTCCTCCTCCAAACACGGTGAGTTGAGTTGATGCCAAGGAGCTTGATTTTGGTCTCATCTGACCGCAACACTTTCACTCAATTCTCCTCTGAATCATTCAGATCTTCATTAGCAAACTTCAGACAGACCTGTACATGTGCTTTCTTGAGCAGGGGGACCTTGCGGGCACTGCAGGATTTCAGTCATTCATGATGTAGTGTGTTACCAATTTATTTATTGGTGACTATGGTCCCATCTGCTTTAAAATTTAACAAGATTCTCCCATGTAGTTTTGGCTGATTCCTCATTGTTCTCATGATCACTGAAACTCCATGAAGTGAGATCTTGCATGGAGCCCCAGTCCGAGGGAGATTGACAGTTATTTTGTGTTTCTTACATTTGCAAATAATTGGAACAACTGTTGTCACCCTCTCATCAAGCTGCTTGGCGATGGTCTTGTAGCCCATTCCAGCCTTAGACAGCTCTTTGGTCTTGGCCATGGTGGAGAGATTGGAATGTGATTGATTGTTCCTGTGGACAGGTGTCTTTTATACAGGTAACAAGCTGAGATTAGGAGCACTCCCTTTAAGAGAGTGCTCCTAATCTCAGCTTTTTACCTGTATAGAAGACACCTGGAAGCAAGGAATCTTGCTGACTGATAGGGGATCAAATACTTATTTTACTCATTAAAATGCAAATCAATTTATAATTGTTGAAATGCATTTTTCTGGATATTTGTGTCATTATTCTGTCTCTCACTGTTAAAAATAAACCTACCAATAAAATTATAGACTGATAATGTTTTTGTCAGTGGGCAAACCTAAAAAATCAGCAGGAGATCAAATACTTTTTTTCCTTACTGTATAGCTAAATAAAAAATCACACAATGCACTATTTTGTAATTTGCATACTCTACATTGGAATAGTTGATGTTTTGACAGAGATAAATGAGTGGAGTTTGCCTAAAAAAAGGTGGCATAAGAGAACGCTTCCAAAATAAAACCTCTTACAGGACCCACCATGCTGCGGCTGCCACCATCGGAATGCAGTTGTAGAAGTCTTTGCATCACGTGGTAATTCTATGGAGATTATTTGTGGCTCCAGATAAGATAGGAAATCCAGCTCACGCAATAAATTCCAGCTAATGCCATTGTCATTTGTATATTGAACAACAATACCTTAAAAACAGCAAAATATATTATTGTTTACACATATGAGTACTTTCATATATAGATTGTTCTTCATACTGGTTTAAAGAAATAAATGATGTATAGGACCAAATCTCATATCAACTTGTTACAAACATCATATAAACATCACACTGTATATTTTGGCTTTGAAAACATTGAAAACGTGTGAAAGTTTGCAATTGATATACGTTGTACCCACCACAGCTATCATTGAGTATTGTTTTCTTCTTATTCAGTAAAAGCATTCAATGTAATTTACAACCAATCAAGATGATCGTTTTACACATTTATGATGATTATATCACATATACAGATTTGTAGGCTCTTTCTTTAGTGGCTATCTGTATACCAGGGTAACACAGATCGGTTTACTCCATAAAGAGCAAAATACTAGCATAATACCAGCATTCAACTTTGCTGTTCTGACTTAATAAAAATGAATGCTGATTGGTTACACATTGGTTACTTTAGGCCATAAGGAAAAGTCACAGAAACAGCAGCTTGCCCGTGCTCTAAAGACAAAGCAGTTAATTCGCAAAATTTTTACCACATTCACTAAACTTTGTCGAAAATGATCTTTTAAAGTGAACAACCTATTTACTTTTAGTAAATCAACCCCAATGAGAAGATGCCTTTGCACCCAATGTTGTTCGGGAGACATCTACCCCAAAGCCTTTATTACATGACTACATTCTGCTAAAAAAAGAAATCTGATAACATTGATGCATATAGTTAAACAAAATCCCTTAGGCGGCTCAGCTACTAAGTTTGGCCACATGCGGAATTAATTTATATTTAACACTATTCATGATAAAATCCTGGAGGGGAAAAGAAAATAGTACTTCTAATACATATTTTCTCATCACACATGTAGGCATTTGCTTTTCTCCTGCGATCATTTAGGCCAGTGGTCTCCAAACTGGGGCCTGCGGGCACTATTGCTTCCACTGGACATCAATGATGGGGTACTATTTCTCCTACTAACACCAACGATGATGGGGCATTATTTCTCATACTGACATACGTCCTGATGAATGTTGGGGGTGGAATGAAACATGTAGACAATAAGAGGGCAGGCCCCTCATTCACACCGCACGCTATCATCTATCATTGGATCCTATACCAGAATCCCTTGGAGGCACTGAGAACCGTTGTAGCCATCGTACAGCCATGGAATACTATCTATCATGAGCGCATTATATGCCACTCACCCACGGGGCTACTGCGTTCACCTGCAGCTTGCAAGTGGTTTACCGTCACCACTTCCACACCACTTGTCAGCATATCAAGAGCCTGGATCCTCGTAGACTGAGATACACAGTGGAACTTTGAGACAACTACAGCGGGACTGTGAATAACCCCAACCGCTAGTACTGGTAGACTGGTTCTATCAGAAGTGCAGTAGGGTACCCACAGCCGCTGGGACTTATAGTATAGCACTGTCCACACCAGCTACAGCATATGGGAGTCACGATCTGCCTCTTGCATTAAGGTGTATTCACGTTTGTCATGCTGTTTGGTTCCATCACACTGTCCATAGCATATTGTGGATTATTGTGTTTGGTAGTGAACTATGTAATCCTGTGACTGGCTTGGTCCAATATTGTACCTATAGACTGAAGGAACCTACAGAGATGACAATCGCTACTTGCATCTCATTATTTACACCTGATGACTTTACATGGACTGCATTTACTCTCATTTAGAGATTCCATATACTATCTAGTTGTAGCATTTTCCTTAGGTATATCTGTATGTTGGTTATGCACTGCATTTGCCCACTGTGGCTTCAGGGACAGTGCTACTACATACAGGTTCACTGGTTATGATTGGATCCCATGATTACATTGTATATAGGCTCATTTAGCATACAGGTGCATACACCAGGGGTTCCATCAGTTTAAGGGGGGATTCAGCTTATATTGTCGCCTCTGTCCCAGCTACCAGAGGGAGGGCCATAGGGTTTGCTGTATTAGGAGGAGGTTTAAAGGGTGTTGGGTTTGGGAGGGTATAGGCTTTTTGGGAGATGGTGGTGACAGTTCTAAGCCCTTGTACACACGGTCGGACATTCTGACAACCAAATCCGTCGGATTTTGTCCGAAACTGTTGCATACACACGGTCGGACAAAGTTGTCGGAAAATCCGATTGTACATAATGTGATGACGTTATTTCATTATGACGGGACTACGTTCAGGCTAGTAGCCAATAGCTTTGGTTTAGGAATTTGATCTAAGCATGCGTGGCACTTTGTCCGTCGGAGTAGACTACACATGATCGGAGTATGTCCGATTGGAGCATTTTGTCAGAAAATTTTACCGGCAAGTTGGAAAAGTTGGTCCGTCGGATATTCCGACGGAAACAGTCCGATGGAGACCACACACAGTCGGAATATCCGACAAAGCGGTCTGATAGGACACATTCTGTCGCAATCTCCGACCGTGTGTACAAGGGCTTAGGGGGGAGGGAGGATTGATAGCATTGTAGGATTTATTCTGTTTTTCTTGATGCTGTGTTATTTTACAATAAATTATGAGGAAGTAGCCCCTGGGTGGTCTATCGCTTTTCTTTTTTTGTTTTTCTTTTTGGTATTGGAAAAAAAAAAGGATTTCTTGTACATATTTTCTCATCACACATCCAAACGGCTCTTTGCTTGCCTTTATCTGGCTCTCAGGGCACTATTGCTCCCACAGGACACCAGTGATGGGATACTATTTCTCCTACTGACACCAATGATGGAGTGCTATTTCTCTTACTGATACAAATGATGGGGCACTGTTCCTCTCTCTGACACCAACTATGGGGCATTATTCCTCCCATGGACACCAACTATGAGGGACTATTCCTCCCACTTACACCAATGACGAGGGGCAACTCCTCCTGATACTAACAGGCATTATTCTTCGCACTGACACCATTTTCCACTCCCACTGGTCACAGTCTAGGCTATAAACCAGGGATAGTGGAGGATCTTACTGTTAACGCTCACACCAAAAAACTAATCAGGATTCTGTTCTTCTATGCCAAAAATTTTTTTTTATTTCACCTACTTAATCACAGAGGTGCAAGCTAATTAATTATTTTCCCCCACTACTACAAGCTCACCTACACTACCAGAGGATCCCCAAAGAGCGTCAACAAGACCGGGGGCCTTTGCTCCCACTCCCATATCACAGAATAAACTCCAACAGGGTTCTTGGGAGACCACAATTTTCTATTTTCTCTCTCCATACACATCTTTTATGTGAATGTATCTAACCAAATGTACTGTCACCACTGTAGTTGTGCTATATACGGCACTGATGACCGCCTTTACCAGTAAAGTACATAGTTCACTTGTAGTAGTTTAATAAATAACACCATAAGAAAGCTCTATTTGTGTGAGTAAAAAAGATATAAATGTAATTTGTGTACAGTGTTGCATGACCGCACAATTGCCAGTTAAAGTAGAGCAATGCTGAATAGAAAAAATGCTCCAATTATCAAAAGTGGTAAAACCTGGGGCGTGGCCACGTCATGAACGCGTGAGGACGTGTATAGGAAGAGCTCTGTGACCCACAGCAATTACCGCACCCGCAGCAGCTTTCCCGGGGGGTTATAACCCCAAACTATGCCATCCAGACGGTGTGCATCTCCGCAGCGCCAGCGGACCCCTCGAAACCCATCCGGATCCCTGGATTTATACTTTACAGAGCCGTGACGTATCGCACCAGGGACATCCAAGATGACGCTGACCGGTAAATACAAGGCAGCACATGCAGCCTCCTCTATCCCTTCTCCACAGCTACCGTCTCCCTCACTCCCTCCCCCCACTTCTCCTGCCAGCTCAGTCAGCTCTGCACCCCCTGCAGCGATGGGAGATGTAACGGAGGACATGGATTTAAGGGCCCATATCCTTGCCCTTCCCACAAAAGCTGACCAGGATCTGTTTGTCAACAGGGTGGAGAAGGCCTTTAGGCAAGACATTGAGGCACGACAAGCTGACACAGCACATATTGGGTGTAGAGTGGAGGACCTGGAGGCACAATGGGAAGTGATTACACCTGCCTTGCAAGCTCTCCATGAACACTGTAAAACGCAGGACCACTGTATTAACTCTTTGATTGATCAGATGTATGACTTTGAAAACAGAAGCCATAGAGTTAACATCCGCATCAGAGACATGCCTAAAGCCACTGGCCCCAGGGACATAAGATCTTTTTAAAAAGGTCCTCGGTCATGACGCACCTGATCACATAGAGATAGACCGTGCTCACAGGGCCCTCCGCCCACCATCGGATGATCTGGACAAGCCAAGGGACATTATTTGCAAACTACACAAGTATTCCTAGAAGGAAAGCATAATGTCCCACATCAGAGGTGTCCGCCACGTGGACTTTGATGGAGCAAAGCTGTCCTTTTTACCAGACCTCTCCAGACGCACCTGGATGCAACGCCGGGCCCTTAAACCACTACTTGAGGCCCTACAGGATGCAAAACTGACTTACAGGTGGGGCTTCCCGTTTCACCTGTCGGTGACCAAAGATGGCCAACAAGTTATTTTGCGCACCAAAGATGAACTGACACAGTTCCTGAAACATCTGGGCTTACCCGCCATCGACATCCCGGACTGGAGGTCCACTCCGGAGATACCGCTTCCTACTCACCCACAGCCCTGGTGAAATTCCCATCGCAGAGGCCGGAACAGTCACAGATCTGGAGAACCTCATCATCACGCCACTTCCCATTCTCCCCAACATTCCCCCTCCCAAAGGAGATCCTGAAGGGCTCATGTGAACTGAATGGTTACTCTTTGCTTCTGGTTACAGGGCCCCCTTCCACCCTCCACGGGGGGGGGGGGTATAACATTTTATACTGCTGCTGCGGTAACAACACACTGAGCTGGCACTTTTCTAATGTGATTATGCTCCTCCTGTTACACGGGAATGTTTTTTTCTGGCGGGCTTGCACCTAGTGTTGTACCACTTCCCCCACATAGGTCAATTCTTAGGAGTTATGTCCCACATTTGGGACCCCATGCTGCTCGCTGACCTCCCCCCTCCTGCTGGCCAGCGGGTGGGACGGAGGTACCCGACTAGCAAGGGTTGGTTATCTCGGAAGGCCTTTAAGGCGACTTCCCTGTTGCTCGTGTTATATGTTTTGATGTTTTACTGTTTCTCAGGTTCTTATGTTTGTTTCTTATTTTCCCAGCACTCACTGACACATGGATCAACTTTCTACAGGACTATTCTCCCCCCTGTCCATGGATGGGAACTTCTCAAAGACCTCATCACCTTATGGCTTCTCTGAAAGTGGCATCGTATAACGTAAGTTGTGGCTTGAAACCAAATGCATGGGGGCACAGATTCTGTTATTGCAGGAGACATATTTTCGTAGTGAATTGGTCCCCTGCCTTCTCACCCACCTGTACTCCCAATGGTATCTCATTAACTCCTCTCGAGCTAAATCGAGCGGAGTGGCCATAGCCATACATAAACAATGCCCATTTGTCCTGGCAGACCAGTTGACTGACTCCAATGGAAGGTATGTGTTTATCAAGGGCACCATCCTAGGCCGTAAATTTACCTTTGCAACTGTATACGCTCCAAACACTCACCAACTGACCTTTCTTGATTCCCTTTTGGACTCCCTCTCCCATTTCAGAGATGACCAATTGATCTTGAGGGGAGATTTCAACGTCAGCCCAGATCCTAAGATGGACACATCTGCAGGACGCTCCACCCACTCCTTTGCCTTCCACAAACATTTTAGAAAATCCCTACAGGCCTATCATCTTGTCGACTGCTGGAGATTACTTCACTTAACTGATAAAGATTTCAGCTACTATTCGGCAACTCATGCCGTTTACACCCACATTGATACGTTGCTGATGGACCAATTCTCCCTAGAGACTCCATCTAGTGCGCCGATAGGCTCTATTATTCTATCAGACCAAGCCCCAGTATTCTTGTCTATACATCCACTATCCTCTGACGCCAGGTCATGGACCTGTCGCCTGAACGAGAATATTCTGGATGACGCTATAGCATCTAAAAGTGTGCCGGATTCTATCTCCCGATATTTCACCGAAAATTCTATGGCTGATGTGGGGATGGCATCCATCTGGGAGGGTCACAAGGCACTGATCAGGGGGAGCTTATATCCCAGGGCGCGAGACTGAAGAAAGCACGGGAGGGAGATCTTCAATCCTTTTTGAAGAAAATTCATTTAGCAGAACTTAAACATAAACAGAAACTAACTCCAGAGTTGGCGGCTGAGCTCCAAAGCCCTGTGGAGCTTGCCACAATGCTGGATACCCGGATCCGGGCCTGCATAAATTTTACGAATACGGGAACAAATGTGGGTGACTGCTAGCCAGAGCCCTAAAGAAACAGCAGTCCTCTAGCCATATACATAAACTTCAATCCAGGAAGGGTTCCCCTGTAGTCCATTCATCGAAGATAGCGGCAGCCTTTAGAGAATACTATGCCCAGCTATACCAACTTCCTGCCACACTACCCATTCTGACGGAGGACCAGAGGCAGGACCATATCATGGAATAACTGACGGAGGCCCAGGCCCCACAACTTACTGCCCAAATCAGCAAAAGTCTAGAGACTCCCATTGCTCAGACAGAACTAGAAAAGGTGGTCAAAGAACTTCTGAAAAGCCCAGGTCCTGATGGATACACAAATGCATATTATAGTACTTTCCTTCCACTCCTGTCTGGCAATATGTGTACTTATTTTAATGCACTAGCTTCGGGCACTGACATGCCCAAAGAAGGCCTACTGGCCCAAATTACGGTACTACCCAAAGACGGGAAAAATCCCACGGTCCCTAGCAACTACAGACCAATTTCGCTCCTGAATACAGACATCAAAATCTTGGCGAAGATCTTAGCAAACCGCCTGCAACCTTTAATGCCAACTATCATACACCCAGACCAAATGGTGTTTATTACTGGCAGGGAAGCGAGAGACAACTCCAACCGGGCCATTCAGTTGATCCACTGGGCACAGACACAGACCAACCACCCACCCTGTCTCCTGCTCTCCACTGATGCGGAGAAAGCATTTGACAGGGTGGATTGGACATACCTTCAAACTGTACTGACTAAGCTGGGGCTGCACCCTAAAATGCTAGCCTGGGTATAATTGCTTTATGGCCACCCTGAGGCCCGAGTCAAGGTGAACGGTGTCCTTTCTGACACCTTTCCTATTAGGAATGGGACCAGACAGGGGTGTCCATTGTCCCCTCTCATCTTTGCCCTCTCCATGGAATCACTGCTCAACAAGATTTGCGAAACCCTAACATTAGGGGTTTTGGGTTGGGACCACAGGAACATACGTGGACGACATCCTGTTTTATGTAGCTGACCCGTTGATCTCTCTCCCCATTATCATGGAGGAATTACAGACCTTCAGTTCTATTGCTAACGTTAAAATTAATTACACTAAGTCAGAGATTTTGTCCCTAAACATCTCCCTGAGCTTGCATACACGGTTGCAATCCTCTTTCTCCTTCACCTGGTGCAGCAATCACCTGAAATACCTGGAGATCTATCTCACCCCTCTCTGTTCTCAGTTATATAATAGTAACTACGCTCAGCTATTAACTACAGTAAAATCTGATCTACATAGATGGGATAGAGAGACCTTTTCATAGATGGGCCGAGTCAGTGTGTTAAAGATGAACGTGTTACCCCATATTCTGTTCTACCTGCAGATGGGGCCTATTCCGTTATCCAGGTCTTTCTTTTCGAGCCTCAACAGTGCGTTTCTAAAATATATCTGGCAGGGATGAAGCCCTCAGTTGGCACTTTGTACTTTACAGAGACCTAAGCGGATAGGGGGCCTGGGCGTCCCAGATCTACGTAAATATTATGAGGCGATTGCGCTGCAGCGGATATTAGACTGGCACCATGGAACATCCACTAAGGCTTGGGTATCGTTAGAAAAATTACTAGCAGGCCACAACTTATCACATGCCCCCTGGCTACCCCAGGTATATAGAGGCTTGTCTGCGTATGTCTCGACACTGACAGCCCATGCCTTAAAGCTATGGGACACCTTCAACAACTCAGGGCAGTTGGCCCCTCAATTCTCCCCACTGGCACCTCTAGGAGGCTTCCCCTGGTTTGCCCCAGGGGAACATTTATCTTTCCTCCACACCTGGACGGCAGATGGAGAGGTAAGATGCGGCTGGTTCTTCCATGACCAGGGATTGATCCCATTGGAGGAACTCAGATTCCCACTAGATGGATGGAGACATGGACAGCTTCAGCACTTTGTGCAGAGTCTACATCAAACCATACGCTCCCCCACCTCCTCCGCCCCTTTTTTTTAGAAGCTGTGTATGTCTGCCAATCCAATCCCGCACTCCATATCTGTCCTCTATAAGCTGTTATTGAGACAAGTACCCCTGGGGAAACCCATATATATCCAAGAGTGGGAAAAAGACTTAAATCACAAATTTGTTGACATTTAGTTGGATCAGCCTTACTCACTCCAGCTCTGTAGACACGAAAATACAAGAGAACGGGTTTAAGGTGCTAACCAGGTGGTATAGGGTACCCACCAAGCCTGCCAAAATATACCCGACCTCCTCAGACACTTGCTGGCAGGAGGGTGGGCAAAGGGGTTCCTTTTTACACATATGGTGGGACTGCCCCAAGCTGAGACCTTACTGGCAAGACATCAGAAACCAAATAAACCACATATTAGATATGCATCTCCCTGACTCTCCACTGGGCTTTCTCCTGCACATCCCCACCATCCCTCTCAGCCTTTACCGAAAGTCGTGCTACTTCATCTTTTAAGTGCGGATAGAAGACTGATTCCTATTCACTGGAAAAGTAGCCAAATCCCAAGTGGATCAGATTGGATCCGTTTGGTGAATGAGATTAAAGTGGCAGAGGAATGGTTGACGAATTGCAAGGACAGATATGAAAAATGGTATGGGATATGGGCCACTTGGACTAACTATGTGGATGGGGTTGGATCTGAAAAACCACCAAGAGATCCCACCCAGATGGGAGGAGAACAATTATCAGTACAATTATCAGTTTAACTACTGATCAGAATTGATCATTTGAGACATTTGCTGTAGGAACATCATCACAAATGAGTGCATTTTCTTTCTTTCTCTATTCTAAAACTTTGATCCTAAAGAGCCGCACCTTCTGAATATGTATGCCAGCAGGCTGCAATCACCTATCCGACTCGGTAGAGACTGTGCACAGTTATCACTTATGCCCACTAGTAGGGCTAGGGACAAATTAATAGTGAAATGACTCATATGTTCCTATGTTTATAAAGCTGACATATTTGTCCCTCACTCCCTCTATGTTGAACCTTCTGGAGCTCAAGTGGTTAAAAAAAAAGATTATCTAAATAAAAAATGTCTAGACAACTCTGTCTAACTTTCACTAGGAAACATTTTATTTTTATGAAAAAGATAACAAAACTAAAAAAGATAAAATAATACAAAAAAAAAAACAGAATATAACATTTTATGAAAAGAATAAATACATTAATTTTGTATATGTACACTATATTACCCAAAGTATTGGGACACTTGCCTTTACACATATATTAACTTTAATAGCAAAGCAAGGTACATAAAGACATGGGTGATCGTGTTTGGGGTGGAGGAACTTGATTGGCCCGGCACAGAGTACTGACCTCAACCCGTCATAACACCTTTGGGAGACTGCAGTGGAGACTGCGAGCCAGGCGTTTCTGTAAGAATGGTCAAACATTCCCACAGACACACTCCTAAACCATGTGGACAGTCTTCCCAGAAGAGTTGAAGCTGTTATAGCTGGAATGGGTTGGCCAACTCAATATTGAACCCTACAGACCAAGACTGGGATGCCATTAAAGTTCATGTGCGTATAAAGGCAGGCATCTTAATACTTTTGGTAATTTAGTGTATATACTTTACAGCATATCTGCATAGTTAAATTTGGTGATAAAACATTTTACATTCTTTACAATTTTATGTTTACATTTACCTTCATTTCTTGCCTTTGGCTTGCTACAGGTCGAGCCACTGCTCTTACTTCCTATCTGTATGTAAAACTGAACTAATCTGAGGAGAGGAAGAAGATTCAGTTAACAGAGATACTAGTAACAACACAGCAAAGCAAAGGGATGCCTTAAAATAAACTTATACATAATACTAAAAATGTAAAAGTAGTATTAAACGCTCTGCATTTTTTAGCCTATCACTTAGGCTACTTTCACACTGGGGCGCTTAGTGCGCTGGCGGTAAAGCGGCGCTATATTTAGCGGCGCTTTACCGTCGTTTTAGTGGCGCTGCAGCGGTGCTTTGCAGGTGGTTTAAAACCCGTCATTTTAGCGGCGCTGCAGCGGCGCTTTGCAGGCGGGTTAAAACTGCTCACAAAGCGCCGCTGCAGCTGCGCTTTGCAGGCGAGTGTGGAGCGCTGCCCCATTGTTTTCAAAGGGAAGGGGCGCTTTAGGAGCAGTAAATTCACCGCTCCTACATCGCTCCAAAGATGCGGCTTGCAGGACTTTTTTGACCGTCCTGCAAGCGCACCGTTCCAGATGTTTTTTGGTAAATGTGAGATAAGCCTTTGTCTCTTTCTTATTGTTGAATCATGAACACTGAGCTTACCTGAGGCATGTGAGGCCTTCAGTTCTTTAGCTGTTGTTATGGGTTATTTTATGATCTCCTGGATAAGTCGCTGTTATGCTCTTGGAGTAATTTTTGTAGGCAGGCCACTCCTGGGAAGGTTCACCACTGTTCCAAGTTTGTGGATAATGGTCCTTCCCCGTGGTTCACTGGAGTCCAAAGCTTTAGAAATGGCTTTGAAACCCTTCCTACATGTAGATTACTTTGTTTCTAATCTGTTCTTGAATTTGTTTGATGATCTGAATCATTTAAGTGTGAGAAATATGCAACAAAAATAAAAAATCGGGAAGGGGCAAATACTGTATACAGTTGTGTGAAAAAGTATCTGACAAAAGTGAGTACACCCCTCACATTTTTGTAAATATTTTATTATTTCTTTTCATGTGACAACACTGAAGAAATGACATTTTGCTACAATGTAAAGTAGTGAGTGCACAGCTTGTATAACAGTGTAAATTTGCTGTCCCCTCAAAATAACTCAACACATTAATGTCTAAACTGCTAGCAACAAAAGTGAGTACACCCCTAAGTGAAAATGTCCAAATTGGGCCCAAAGTGTCTATATTTTGTGTGGCCACCATTATTTTCCAGCACTGCATTAACCCTCTTTGGCATGGAGTTCACCACAGCTTCACAGGTTGCCACTGGAGTCCTCTTCCACTCCTCCATGAAAACATCACAGAGCTGGTGGATGTTAGAGACCTTGCACTCCTCCACCTTCCATTTGAGGATGCCCCAGAGGTGCTCAATAGAGTTTAGGTCTAGAGATATGCTTGGCCAGTCCATCACCTTTAGTCTTAGCTTCTTTAGAAAGGCAGTGGTCATCTTGGAGGTGTGTTTGGGGTTGTTATCATGTTGGAATACTGCCCTGCGGTCCAGTCTCTGAAAGAAGAGGATAATGCTCTGCTTCAATATGTCACAATACATGTTGGCATTCACAGTTCCCTCAATGAACTGTAGCTCTCCTGTGCCGGCAGCATTCATGCAACCCCAGACCATGACACTCCCACCACCATGCTTGGTCGTAGGCAAGACACACTTGTCTTTGTACTCCTCACCTGGGTCCCGCCACACATGCTTGACACCATCTGAACCAAATATATTTATCTTGGTCTCATCAGACCACAGGACATGGTTCCAGTAATCCATGTTCTTTATCTGCTTGTCTTCAGCAAACTTTGCAGGCTTTCTTGTGCACCATATTTAGAAGAGGCTTCCTTCTGGGACAACAGCCATGCAGACCAATTTGATGCAGTGTGAGGTACATGGTCTGAGCACTGACAGTCTGACCCACCCACCCCTTCAACCTCTGCAGCAATGCTGGCAGCACCCATACCTATATTTCACAAAGACAACCTCTGGATATGACGGTGAGCACATGCACTCAATTTCTTTGGTCGACCATGGCAAGGCCTGTTCTGAGTGGATGTAAAAAAAATGATGCTCTAAACAAAAATCTCATATTGAGTTATTAAATCCAACTGTAGAAAACACAAATCCATGATAAGTAGTAGAATGCATAAAAAAACTCCACCTCGTGCGTGCACCATCACCACAGGCAACATGAGGCTCTTAACAGAGAGCCTGGCCCCCTTATTATGAAGGGTCAAACAGGCTTGATGTAACAATCTTTGCAGGGGTCATTAGCTGGAGATGTGTCCTCAGAACAAACAGGTCATAAGCAGGATATTCAAACCAAGCTCCATCCACCCCACAATCAAACTGATCATAAAATAAAAGAGACACCAGAAAGGTTTGTTTAATATAAAGTATTGCATACACATTAGTACAGGTAAAACCAGCATTGTGTGCAAAAAAGGACTTGTTCTGGGTGGAACCTGTCCTGTTAAGCCACTCTATGGTCTTGGCCACAGTACTGCAGCTCCATTTCAGGGTCTCCTAGGCCATCTTAATGTAGAACAACAGTTCTTTTTTTTCAGATTCTCAGAGAGTTCTTTGCCATGAGGTGCCATATTGAACTTCCAGTGACCAGTTGTCAGGGCTGGGCTCAGCCCTTCCTTCTCTGAAGTGCCCGCTCATCTGTCGGCTAATTGCCAGCTCCTTTCTCTCCACTGTGACTCAGCTGTTGATGATCTGCTCATCAGTCTTGCCTACTTAAAGCTGTCCAGCTCACTTAATCTCTGCCTTAGCCTTTGGTCACATTGCTGAGACTTTCTCCTGCGTTTCTGTTGAAGACTTGCTCGGCTGACGTCCCTTCTGGCAAATGATCCTGCTTGCTGTACTACTATGTTGATCTGTGGCTCTCTGACATTGGCATTGACTGCCTACCCGATCTGGTTACTGAACTCTGGCTATGTATTGACTACGCTTACTCTGTTTACCTTTTTATTATTATTAAACAAGTGTGATTAACTTGGTCTGATTCATAGTTCCTGACACCAGTATGAGAGAGTGAAAGCAATAACACCAAATTAAGCACACCTGCTCCCCATTCACACCTGAGACCTTGCAACGCTAACAAGTCACATGACACAAGGGAGGGAAAATGGCCAATTGGGCCCAATTTGGACATTTTCACTTAAGGGTGTACTCACTTTTGTTGCCAGCAGTTTAGACATTAATGGCTTTTTTTTTATTTTTTTTTTATAATTCCTTTATTACCAAAGAAAATTACAGTCAACAGTCATGTAAGTATGTAATATATGTAATGACAACAAATATCACAGTAAAAAAACACAAGAAGGGTTACATAGACAGAGAACATCATTCTCATTGCTCCACATTCCAGGTGGTCATAAAGAAACTATTACGGTTGTGCGGATAGTGGTCAGTGCATCACACTGGGGAGCCCAACAAAAAATTATATGGCAGACCAAATACATATGTATTTGAATGCTTCAGATAAAGTGGAGTAACTTGGATTAGAATCTTTTTTAACATAACGGGAGATAATGCTTCCCTAAGGCCTGTCTTGCCCAGTGATGGGATATCGTAAAAGGCGAAATGTAGGCAGTTATTTCACCATGGGCACAATGTTGATATCAGCAAACCGCTCAGCCACACAACGCCATACACGTTGTCTGGCATCTGCCCTGTACAGTGAAAACTGGGATTCATCCGTGAAGAGATCACCTCTCCAAGGTGTCAGACGCCATCGAATGTGAGCATTTGGCCACTCAAGTCGGTTAAGATGAAGAATTGCAGTCAGGTCGAGCCCCCGAAGAGGACAACGAGCATGCAGATGAGCTTCCTTGAGATGGTTTCTGACAGTTTGTGCAGAAATTCTTTGGTTATGCAAACCGATTGCTGCAGCAGCTGTCTGGGTGGCTGGTCTCAGATGATCTTGGAGGTGAAAAATGTTGGATTTGGAGGTCCTGGGCTGGTGTGGTTACACGTGGTCTGTGGTTGTGAGGCCAGTTGGATGGACTTCAAAATTCTCTGAAATGCCTTTGGAGACGGCTTATGTTAGAGAAATGAACATTTAATTCAAGGGCAACAGCTCTGGTGGACATTCCTGCAGTCAGCATGCCAATTGCACGCTCCCTCAAAACTTGCAACATCTGTGGCATTGTGCTGTGTGATAAAACTACACATTTTAGAGTGGTCTTTTATTGTGGCCAGCCTAAGGCACAGCTGTGCAATAATCATGCTGTCTAATCAGAATCTTGATATGACACATCTGTGAGGTGGGTGGATTATCTTGGCAAAGGAGAAGTGCTCACTAACACAGATTTAGACAGATTTGTCAACAATATTTGAGAGAAACAGGCCTTTTGTGTACATAGAAAAAGTCATAGATCTTTGCATTCAGCTCATTATAAATAGGGGCAAACACAAAAGTGTTGCATTTATAATTTTGCTCAGTGTATATAAACTGTGATTCTGTACTTTCCAAATATGCTGCGGAAATCTCCCTCCACTGAGTCTGACTGTAACAATTTTAACTGTGGAGAGCTGAAGCTGCTACCTGTTCACTTCCTGGATTTACACAGATACACAAAGGCACACCTTCAGCTCTGCAGCTCTCATTGGCCCTCTTATGACTAACCCCCCTCCCTTCCTGGCAAACTCTCACAAGAGTGAGAGAGAGAGAGCTGTGCATGATGTCATATGCCTAGACTTATACCAGACAAGAAACAGAAAGTGGGCTGTATAAGATATTTACTGGCAGAAAAAAAAATGTTTTACTATCCAAAGTTAAAACACCAAGGGCAGAAGATTTAATAGATGGAAAGTTGAAAAAATGACTGAAGGTACACCTTAATGTGCTACTGCTCCTTCAGTGCCCAATTAGAGGCTGGGGTAGGTCCTGGTTCAAGTTGTTTTGCTAAACTGTAATGTATACCTTTGCTTTGCTATTTGACAGGGCTACCAGTATCACAAGACTGGCTTAGCAAAATTAAAACTCCTTTGGAAAATAAAACAGTTCACACGTATGCATTTCAGCTGTTTATTTCGATGCCTCATGGTAAACAGCTTTAATATAATTTTTAGTGAGAAACAATGATGAAACCATCCATCCTGTGAAATTCCTGTATGTGCTGGTAAAGTATTCCGTGGCCTTTCGTGACCATTTCCCGCTCATCGTATATAAATCTTTCCTTATTTTGACAATACTTTGGTCATTTTTAACTGAGGAAATCATCTTTCCTCACCTCATTATATTAGCTTCCAGGAAAACAATGATCTTAGATGTTTACTCATTGACCTGCACTGGTGAATTATATTTTTTAGAAGAGGGATATGATTTACAAGAGATAGGCGCCGATACTCATGCTAACTTTCACTATTTATATCATTGGGTTTACAATAATGTAAACAGTTTATTATCATTTTTTACTTTCAGATGGATGTGAAATATGTAGCTTATAAACATATACTAAAAATCATTATATATAAAAGCTTAAACAGAATTGCTTCACTGGAAACACAGTTAAATATTTTATGGCTCCCCTTTAAATGAATAAACTGTTCATTTGAGAAGTCTTTGTTTTTCATAAGCTGGTTTATAATAAACACATAGGGTAATTAAAATGGCCACCAGCCTACATAATAAACTCCTATAGTATTTTACTTTTACAAGAAAACTGTCTGGTTTATAGCAGCACACATTCAAACCGAAGCAATATATGGGCTGTTTATTCACCTGGTGTTAGTCGTATCCAAGGCAGCAGTTCTTGCTTCTCTCTTTCCAGGCCCATTAAAGTACAATGATTTGCCATCACTTAGTGTCCCACAGCCTGTGCCCACCTGCCCGCCAGTGATTTTGTACCAAAGCTGGCTCAGTTTGCCTTCAAATCTGTCAAACATTTCAGTTGGATTGGGCCTGTTTGAGACACATGTGCCATGTTCAGCTAAAATTAAAAGTAAATTTGTAGTTGTTACAAAAGGAAAAGTAGAGGATTATTATAGAAGCTTAGAAAATAAGTTTTATTGATACTGTAACAGCTGCCCTAAAACAGTCTGAAAAACAAGCTCATGTATACTATATATGTGACTATCAACATATTTTAAATTAAAAACAACCTCATGTACAAGGGAAACTTTAGTACTCTACGAATGCAAAACAAAAAGAGTAACTCCAAACAAACCTTTAAATTAATACTAAAGCCTCAATTTCTTTCTTAAAATTAGCTACTGTATATATAGGACAGGTGAGAAGAAAACAATAAGGCTACTTCCACACTGGGACGTTGGGGACATCGTCAGTAAAGTAAAAATAGCGGCACTTTATCGTAATTTCTTCTGCCCGTTTTTTGGTTAAAAGCTCCCCGCTATCGGCCAAAAAAGGTTTAAAAGCACCCGGCGCCTCAAAGATGCTGCTTGCAGGACTTTTTTTTTTTGTCCTGCTAGCACGCCTAGTGAGAGGAGAGGCTCTTTGTAGGTGCTATTTTTAGCGTTATAACACCTGTAAAGCGCCTCAGTGTGAAAGCAGCCTAAATGTTTTATGCAAGATTAGTACATCCATACTGATAAATCATTCAGTTTCTAAGCACAGCCTTCAGGTTGCTTTGAACATTTGGTGAAACTATAAGTTGGGGAGAAAGTTCCCTCAGTGACCCCCCCCCCCCTCACTTGAGACTAAAAAATGCTCTATTTTCTATCTACTCCTCTCTGGCTGTCTGTGCATGGCGGAGCAGGCATCCTGCTAATGAAAGCTTGTGGTCTGCCAATGAAAGCTTGAGAGCTGGCCAGCTGCAAGCGTTTTGCTCTGCCATATGCCTTATGTTAGTGGCAGCAAAAGCATTAGGCCCCTTTCACACTGGGGCACCTTGCAGGCGCTACAGCGCTAGAAAATAGTGCCTGCAAAGTACCCTGAAACAGCCGTTGCTGTCTCTCCAGTGTGAAAGACCAAGGGCTTTCACACCGAAGTGGTCAAAAAAGTCCTGCAAGCCGCATCTTTGGAGCACTGTAGGAGCGGTGTATTTACCACTCCTAAAGCCACCCTTCCCATAGAAAACAATGGGGCAGTGCTGCAAACCTACCTGCAAAGCGTCGCTTTTTCAACCGCTAGCGAGGGTTAAAACTGCCCCGTTAGTGGCCGTATAGCGCCGCTAAAACGATGGTAAAGCATCGCTATATATAGCGGTGCTTTACCGCCAGCGCCCGCAATGCCCCAGTGTGAAAGTAGCCTTAAAGGCCTATGTTAATTGGCTCTGGACCCCTAATACTGGTGATGAATATTAGGCTTTCCTTCTGTACATCATTTGTAAGGTTAACACTGAAAATAATGTCATTCAATTTGAATACTGCCTTGAATTTGCCTTGACTTATGTATAGGTAGTAAAGCAGCTCTGAGGCAAGCAAAAGTCCATCAACACAGACGCCTAATACTGGTGATGAATATTAGGCTTTCCTTCTGTGCATCATTTGTAAGGTTAACACTGAAAATAATGTCATTCAGTTTGAATACTCAACCACATAGATGGCAATTAAAAAAATGGACCTCTGCACCTGCACACTTCTAACTTTTTAAATTTAGTTAAGTAAACATTCCTTACTCCTTTAGTAAATTATAGTTTTCCCTAGTTATACCTTTCATTACATTGGCTATACCATTTTGAATAAAAAGTTTACCTGTGAATCCTTTGTCACAGAAACAAACTCCAGAAACACAGTCCCCATGGCCATTACAGTAGGTGGGACAAGGTTCAGATATGTAGACTCCATCCAGGCCAAAAGCAGGAAGATTCTTCTTTGAGCTGCTCTCCTGTATCCAGCGAAATCTAGTCTTACTAAAACAACACATCAAATATTGTGTGTAAGTATTTCTAGGCATATATAAATCACAAATACAACATACAAACTTGGGAAGTTTAAAAAGAAAACAACATTCAGCCTTTTCTAAGCATTGCATATGTAGGACCTAAGAGGCTTTCAGAAATTGTCTTGAGAATCTTCCCTATATAAAACAACTGTCTGATCAGTACGGAACTAACATATTTACTGTAAGATCAAGCTCACAAGCTTCTTTTATGGAGGAAAATTACCTTTACAGTAGGAGATTATTTTTTACAAAGGCAACCTGTCTAATGCCACGTACACACGATCGGAATTCCGGCCAGAAAAAGACAGATGAGAGCTTTTCATCGGAAAATGCGACCGTGTGTATGCTCCATCGGAATTTAGCTGTCCGAATTTCCACCAGCCAAAAATTGATAGCATGTTCTCAATTTTCCTGACGGAAAAAACTTTCTATCGGTAATTCCAATCGTGTGTATGCAATTTCCGACATGCCAAAAATCACGCATTCTCAGATTCAACTACGAGACAGAAGCTATTGGCTACTGGCTATTGAACTTGCTTTTTATAGTCACGTCATACGCATTGTACGTCACCACGTTATAAATGATTGGAATTTGATGTGACTGTGTGTAGGCAAGACAGTTTGAGCAGAATTCGGTCGGAATTCCATCGGGAAAACCATCAGAGCTTTTTCCGACGAGAATTCCGATCGTGTATACGCGGCATAAGAGGTTGTCTATTGCAATGAAATATGTTCTCCAACACAATGGGGTTGATTTACTAAGGCAAATCCACTGTGTACTGCAAGCGCACTTGGAAGTGCAGTCACTGTAGATATGAGAGAAAGATCTGAAATAAGGGGAAGCTCTGTTGATTTCTATCATCCAATCATGTGCAAGCAAAAATGCTGTTTTTTATTTTCTTTGCATGTTCCCCCCCCCCCCCCCCCAGATTTACAGTGACTGCACCTCCAAGTGCACTTGCAGTGCACAGTGGATTTGCTTTTAGTGAATAACCCCTAATGACAGCTATCTGATATGTTTAACAAGAGCGATTCTTCCCCCTGATACCCCTATAGAAGATGCCCATGGGAAGTTTTGGTTTATAAACATCTGTAAAATGTGTCAGCATATGTTGAGATGTGTGTGCCAGCAGACTGTTTCTTGGAGACCTTTATTAGAGGCTTGTGTTATTCATAAAACATAATTATGCTCTGTGGTTCACAAATAGATTTACATCAAGGCTAAAAAAAGCTGATCTTACACACATACTATTTTTTTAATTTAAAGGAAACTTGAACTAGCATTTTCTGACCACCACCAATGGCACCTGATATTTCTCTCAGTACAGGCATTCTTTAAACCTTTCACTGCCAGGTCCGTACGGACCTAAAAAGTGTCTGCAGGTGGCCAAGTCCATACAGACCTCATATCTCCCTCTTCTATAAGCGTATGGTCACTTCAAAGACCATAAGCTTATATCAGAATTGTTCAGCAGACTCTGCTGAACAATACTATAACTCTGATCAGCGGATTACAACCCGCTGATCAGAGTTATTAACCCTGAATGTGACCACCCCCCCACCCATCCACCGCCTCCCTGTCCCCTGCCTCTCCACATCCCGCCGCTAACTTCCAGTTAGAACTATTCCCCCCCACTCTCCTCTCAAATCCCCTTCATCTCCCTTCTCCCCGCAGCACTTATTACCCCCCTCCACCTGATCCGAACCCCCCCTATTAAACCCGACCCCTGCAGCCACCATCCCTTCTCTGCCACTCCCACCGGCTTCAGGTGCTGCATAGGGCTTGGAGGGGTCCAAGCATCTCTCCTTCCCTTCCTCCACCTGAAGCTTCTCCCTGCACTGATCTGACAGCTTGGAGAGCACGCAATGGGGGGGGGGGGCGGTGTGGGTGGGGGTGAAGTTAGGGCTTAGTATACATGTGTGTACCAACCCCCCCCCCCGTACAATGGATATAGGCAGTGTTTGCTGCTATATCCACTGACAGCGGATCAATGTTACAATGTATTACAATGTATCAGACTGTCATTTCATGAATGAATGGAATCTCTATACAGATTCCATCCATGTAAAATGCTATAGAGAAAGGGACTATCTTCAGTCCCTTTCTATGTCTCAAAAAAAGAGATATGAGGGTCTGTTTAGACCTCTAATATCTCACCATGGGCATACACTTTAGCATGAAACATGTGAACGATGCTTTAGTAGCAAGAATTTTGTTATGTTGTGTTTATGTACCCTATTAATGATTTTAGTGTATTTTTAGTGAAAATATTGATTTGATAAACATTTGGCAAATATCGCACTGCCTTAAAAAATCAGTAGCACCTTCTTTTTATTCTATTGGCCATGTGCTATCAGAAAATGTATGGTTTGGGGGGTCTTTTACAAATTCTGAAAGCTGTAAGTTAAAAATGAAAACCTCCATATTTTTTGAGACATTTTTGGGGACGTTCGATTTCCACCATTTTGCAAAAAGGCGCAGTGTAAAAATTAAAGTTTTTTGTTATGTATTAACTCCATGCAGGTTAAGCTTTTAGTAGGGATTTAGCGGGAATTTTGTAAAATTAGCTGTGTTTTTATCTGCTAATAATTGTTTTAGTGTATTTTTTGGGAATATATTAGTTTGATAAACATTTGCGCAAATACCGCAGGGTATAAAAAATTTGTAGCACCTTCTTTTTATTCTAGAGGTCATATGCTTTCAGAAAATGGTTTTGTGGGTCTTTCACAAATTCTGAAAGCTGTAAGGGAAAAATTAAAACCTTCAGATTTTTAGAGAAATTTGGATATTTACATTTTTGCGTACGTTTGATTTTGTAAAAATACGCAATGTAAAAATTACAAATATTTGTTATTTATTAAAGCAATACAGGTTAAGCTTTTATATTTAGTAGGGGTTTTGTAAAATGTGCTGTGCATTTATCTCCTAATCATGATTTTAGTGGATTTTTAGTAAAAATATTTTTTTGATAAACATTTGGGCAAATATTCTGGGACCTTAGAAATCAGTAGCACCTTCTTTTTATTCTACTGGTCAAGTGCTTTCAGAAAATATATGGTTTGGGGGGGTCTTTTACAAACTATAAGTGAAAAATAAAAGCAAAGGATTTGCAAAAATGGTCTAATGGTGTGGCCACCTGAGGGTAAAAAAGAAGCACAGGCCTGGCAGCGAAAGGGTTAAAGTGGTTCTAAAGGCAAACGTTTTTTTTTTACCTTATTGCATTCTATACATTTACTGCAAGCAGACCCCCCCCCCCTCCCCCCCAGCACCCCCTAAATATTTTCCTGAGCTGGATCTTGTTCGGGCGATGTGCACAAGAGCAGAGGCTCTCTCGACTCCCTCTCTCCTCATTGGCTTTGGCACAGCAATGAGAGCCATTGTTACTGTCAATCACAGCCAGTAAGAAGGGATTGGGGCAGCAGGGCTGAGCTACGATCTGAGTGTCTTATGGACACACAAAGCAGACTCTGGCGCGACCACACACGTGTCCCCCCATAGTAAGCAGCTTGCTATGGAGGCACCCGGCAGGGAGGAGGGGCCAGGAGCACTGGTAGGGGAACCGAGAAGAGGAGGATCAGGGCTGCTCTGTGCAAAACCCCTGCACAAAACAGGTTAGTATAACATATTTATTGTTTTTTTATTTAAATACGTTTGCCTTTAGAATCACTTCAAAACGTATTAACCTCAAACTGCAAGTCCTAATACCGTGAAGTGTCTACCATCAAACCCACAGTGCTAAGGTAATCTAATGGCGCGTAGACACGATCTGACTTTCTGGCCGACTATCCGTCGGACAATTCGATCGTGTGTGGGCTCCAGCGCATTTTTTTCCTCCAAAAGTCCGACGGACCTAGAAATAAAACATGTTTCAAATCTTTTCGATGGACTCAAGCCCGACGGACTAAAAATCGAGAAAACCGCTCGTCTGTGTGCTAGTCTGATGGACCAAATACGACACAGGGGCAGCTATTGGCTACTGGCTATTGAACTTCCTTGTTTAGTCCAGTTTACGTCATCACGTTCAAAATGAATGGACTTTCAAACAAACTTAGTCCGGTCGTGTGTGGCCAAGTCAGTTTCATTCAGAAAGTCTGTTGGACCTCCGCCGAAAGTGTCGGGAAGACCGCCTGGCCTAGTCCATCGAAAAAGTCCGGTCGTGTGTACGTGGCATAAGAGGCTCATATTGTAACATTTATAGTTGCATATACTTATAGAAACTGTGATTATTTCTAATAAACACTTGCATATGTGCTAGCATTGTCCATTAAGTTAAATCAGAGACACAACTGTGCATGTTTGTAGAGTATAAACACTGCCTAACACCCTTCTGAAATGGATATCCATTTGTACTATGTAATCTTTGTGTACAGGCATCCACATATCCTCCTAGTTTATCATAGTTTCCTTTGATGATTTTATTATTTCACTGGTGCTCCTTTATGAAATATACAGCACAGCATAAAGATGTTTTAGGTACATACATTCATAAATAATAACCCTGGCTAGCTGATCACATTCAGAAAACTCCAGTAGGCAATTTAGCCAGGTAGAGATGATGGCTGTGCATGTACATAGTATTATTCATACCCCTGTCAGGTGCTGGGCATTTTATTAATCTTCTGTGTGCTCAGCTTTCTATGCCTAATCCTCCTTTCAACAGTAAAATATGTTAATAAAAGGAATGTGCGTGGAGCTTGGTGGCATAATTTATTTTCATTTCATCTTGTTTCTTTAGTGCCATCAACATGAACTGTCATTCTACCGCATTTACTACTTCTTAATGGCTGCTGTGACTTTCAGCATATGACTCTGCAAACAAGCTGCCGAGGAGAGGTGGACGTGATGGCAAGCTGAGATGAATTGTACAAGCCAGTCAATCACTTGCTCTCTTTTCCAGGGGAAAGAGAGGGGATTTGAACAGTATGTCCTTGCTGTGCAGAGCTTTCTTGCCATCTGGAAACATGTCGGTCCAAGTACACAGTATCTGGGAAAGGACAACTAGCTCGAAGTCCCAGAAGTGATTATTACCGTGCTAAAAAATATGTTATTTCTGAACCATGGCCAAGAAAGCTTACACTGTATTTATAACCTTATTGCACCTTGACCCTAATCACCAGGGACTGCCACTGACATACTTTTTCATATTCAGGAGTCAGTTTGTGATTTGCACAGTAATAATTAGTAACCATCAGGACATACTGGAGTCATATACCAGCAGATGGTAACGTGTTAAAGATCCTTAAAGGTGTTTATTTGTTGTTTTGAAATCACATGATTTTACCCCAGATGTCCGCTTGTTTGCAGGGTATGGTATGTTTTTTTTTTATTTAGCATGCACCACGTTCTAGGTGCAAATCTTTGGTGCAATGCTAAAAGTGGATAAACAGGATACTCCTTTATACAAGTGAAATTTAGATGAGGGCAAAGAAATAAAAATCAAAGGGACATTGTATTATACAGTATTTATGGGTTTATGTCCACCTGGGTACAGGCATGTTGAGGTGCTTTAGGACCAATGCCTAACGCACATTGCCACATTACCTGTGGCTCTGCAGTACCACCTCCGGCAACCCGGTCAGACCTTAGATACAGAGGTTCCACAGAGCCTAGGAAAACTCTTCTAAGCTCCTTCTAGGCTCTGATGGAAGCTTAGAAGGACCATCCGCACTCTGCTGGGTACTACCGTATCTGAGGTCTGATAAATATTTCCATGGAAAAAGAGGTTGTTAGAGAAGATTTTTTTTCTGTTGGGGGCTTTTCTGAGGGAGGTAGGCTTTGCTGGGGAGGTGGGGTTTTGTTAGGAGAGAAAGAAGTTTATCCTGGGAGGAAGATTTTTGCTGGAGTACATATTGTCCCAATTGTCTGTTTTTTGACACTCTATCATTATTATTGCCTGTTTGCTGCCCATTTGTTACTTGCATATTGTCTCAAGTGGTTGTTCTGCCCAGTGGACTGATAATTTGTTTTCTGCTTGCAAATGTACAATATTGGCTGATTGTCGCCAGTGTACACTAAACATATTGCAAAGTCTGTTTAGAATATCTTATTACTAGATTTAGCCCCCTGCAGGCCTCTCACTATCAAAGCAGCTGGTATTATCCTTATGTTTTACCACTGAACACTTCATGCACCACTATTAAATCCTCTAACTCTATTTTATTTGGCATACACATCATTTACCCTCTATATGCTACAGCGCACAAAACAATCTGTGACTTATTGATAACAAATATTAAATAAACAAACATAGTCCATTAATGGGGAATGTGCATATACAGATGTCAGATCAGTATTGAATATTACAATAAAGAGATGAAATTACAGGACACTCAACATTCAAGAACATTATTATAGATTATTAGGCAAATGAAAAGGAGACAAATAATAAATATAAAAATACTGAGTTGGTAGAAAAACCACATGAGGGCAGGTAGCAGTTTAAGGGTAAATAGAATAGAAAGACATTAGGTGAGACCCTTGGAATTCTTAAAAATGGAAGTAGTGGTCTTGGCATGCAGTTTGCAATGAAAGTAATGAAGTAAGTAAAGTAAGTAACTAAATGCTTATGCATGATTTCAAGCACAACAGAAGCAATATACACAACCTTTTAAAGCTAGAGGGAGGGGCATTCTACAAATAGGCAGCCTACCTTGAAGCTAGTGATCTTGGTATTACAATTGTTATTCGGATCCATTCCTCATAATCTCCAGGATAGTAAGCAGTTGGTTCACCCAGCTCTCTAGCACTTCCTTCACAGTCTTTGATTCCAGGAGATGCAGGATAACATCCTTCTCTCACCAATGACCAAGACAAACCGGCATCATGGGAGTACTGGAGAAGGACTGGTGCCTCACCACTGAATTCCTTAGTGCAGCCTACGTTTAGCTATTTCATGAACAAAAACGTGTTACTATTTTGTTTCATTACCTTTTTACCACAATGTTACAGCTATTTTTTCTCAGAATATGACAACAAATTGATATATATAATATTACCCCAAATTTAAACGATTCCTGATGCAAATGCTAACATTTTGATTTTAAGTTAATTAGATGTCACATTGTATGCATCATTAAACATAATATAATAATTATAATGATGATGATAATAATAATACTGTATCTACTAAAGTGGAAAAAGGGGGCACTGCTTTATTACGTACACAAAGGAATATGAATTCATAGCTTGTACATAACAAGCTGTGTTATGTGATGGTCCCAGAAGAGGTTACATCATCTGAGCACCATGTACTTATACCCTAACTGGTAAAAAAAAAATGAAACGATCAGTATACAAATTTTAATAGCATTCAGATCAAAGCATCGGCCAAATATTTCACAGACTCTCCCAACTGGGACTGTGAATACTTGCTCTGTGAGTGCCTGTTATAGAACCTTTACCATGTGCTGCTAAAGGTTTTCCAATAAACTATTCACCCGTGACTAATAAAACATACCAATAGACAATACCAATACCTAACACCTCAGCAGACATCATCAACAAACCTATAAAGGTAAACTCTTCGGATGAACCAGTGAACTGGCCATTTGTTCATACGGTGGCTCTGTCGGCACCACTCTGCCCCACGTGATTCCATTGGAATATCACAGGAGGCGGATGGAAAATTGTTGACCAAACAGTGCCTGCATTCATTCAGATGCAGGGACTCTTGGGGTGGTTTGACTGTTAGTGGTGCTGGCTGTCAGAATATGATAGCTAACAGAGAAGATTCATTAGCATGGAGAGAGGAATTTGTTACATCTTTAATTCAGCCCACACAATGTGCACATTGTACCACAGTTACATGGTTCTCTTTGTTTGCTAGATTTTAGCCATCAATTCAATTTGATCTTACTTTCAATGGAAATCAAAAGAAATAAAAGAAGAGCTGCCCAGGATAATCCTGAAAAATATTAAAGTATATCTTTATGCAAAGCATTTTTTTAGAACCATTGTCACTGGGATAGAAAGTAATGGCAAATCCTAAATTTTATGACTGAAGGTGAGGAGAAACCTTCCAGATGCGATACCTGTTCTTGCTCCCATCTGCACCCTCACTTTGGGCAAAGTTCCTCTCACAGATAGGGGTTTTACCCTTTCCTTTTTTTATAAAAAAACCTTTTGCCTATAATTACACTTTAACTGTTACTTTTTTGAATAAGGATGAAAACAATAATTAACTCCTTCACAAACAAATAGGAATATATTCCTATGCAACACTGTTACATTTCTTTTCAATCTATTGTTCAAAAGCCACAAAAATTACATTTCAAATCACTCTCATGCATACAAGTACAGTGAATGTATTCAAAGGTATTGTTCCATCATTTAAAAACAATAGTTCTGCTGGAATGAACACAGGAATAACAAAAGCATAGCAGGTTCAATGTTTTGTCTGTCGAAGATTCCAAATAACAGGAAATATCGGTTTTGGACCTTGTAGCTGTTTTTATGATTTAATCTGCACACTTTGCAACAAGGTATTTTGTATGCTGTACTTATTGTGGCTGTTGTAGCTGGCACATATTATAAGAGGTCTTGAACGTAACTCTCAACAAGGTGTCAACTTCAAGGTTGAGTCTGGAACATACTGAATGTTTAATAAATAAATAAAAATGACAAATGTCTTCTTTATTTAGGCTGTGTTGTGAAGCCTTGTGAGTGATAACACCTGCCCAGCTGCTATCACAAGCTGCACAGAGAATGTGTTAATATCATAGGTGTTGATGATCTTCACAGAGGGGTTTAACGCCTGTGGTACAAGCCCCTGCTAACGTTTCATGGGTTAATTTTAAGTTCTTTATGTAATTCTAGCTAACATATCAAAATCCATGTATTTTACAGTCTTTTTTGCAGTAATATAATTCCAAAGTAAAACATGAAGCAAAATCAACAAATTCCATATAATAAGGCCATAATGTTGTATTTTTAAAAAACAAAGCAGGAAGCATTACAGTATGTTGCCGAGGAACTTACAGCATAACTTGCGGGAGATTTTACATGGAAATTGTTTTTTTTTTATTTTTTTTTATGATTTAAAGATGTGTCACAGGTACAATAAAAAGACAACTTCACAGAACAAACAATCGATGTCAAGCTTGTGAAATACAACCAATACTTCGTACTGTATTATGAAAGGTCGAAACAAGTCTTGAAGGCAATAAGAAATACAAAACATTCTTATCTACATGTATGAAACCTCTGAAGCAGACTGTACCAAAGGCGAGCCTGTCTGAGGGAGGATATCCCTAAATTGCCAGGGAAATAGAGGAAAGTCTAAAATGGTGTAGAGAACGCTATCCTGTACACACCATATTTTCATCTATTTATTTGAAAAGAATTAGAAAAGAAGCAGAAGAAGAAAGAGTGAGGGGGAGAGGTAAGAAGGGAGGGGGGGAAAAGGGGGGGGTTGGGTGGTGGGGCCACTTCCCAGGAGAAGGCATCAACAGCGTCAGTCAGGCAGTGGGAACCTCCGATGAAGAATCTGAATTAGGTATATTGGAGGAATTCATCAGAGAAGCGGAAGAGGTCCCAGTGAAGCCATCTGGACTTGTGCAACGTTGTGGTCAGATCTTCCATCTGCTCTATGTCCTTCACTCTTGCGAACCACTGGGCCACTGTTGGGGAAGACTGTTGCTTCCACAGAGGCAGAATGCAAGCACTTGCAGCATTAAGGAGGTGCTTGAGAAGGGATTTGTGGTAGCGTTTCCTTGACAATGGGGTGAGGTTAAGCACGACCGCAGCTGGGTTGCCAGAAAGTGGGAAGCGTAGGACTCACGCAAAAAATATGTAGAAGAGTACCCGAATGGAGGCCACAACACCAGCAACGATCCCTCTGAAGAGGTAATATCTTTGCCAGAACTGATGGGGTTCTATACCAACGCGGCATAATTTTGTATGTGGTTTCCTGGTACCTACTGCATAGGGAGGATTTCTGCGCAAAAAAAAAGTATTCTCTCCTTTTGGGGTTCAGTAAAGGTAACTTGCAAGTCTATCTCCCATTTTGCTAAGAACAGTGGCATGGAGATCCAACAAAGATTTATAAGAGGTTGGTAAGGAACTCTGGAGCATGCCCTCTCCCAGACAAAGCTCCTGAAAAGAGTGGAGCTTACGAGTAAAGAGAGCCGGGCTAGGCAACAATCTTAGGAAGTGCGATAATTGAAAAGTCCTCCATTGATCCAGTTTAAGAGGGGCCAATCCAGAGAGCAAAGTCTCTGAAGATATCCAACCGGACGATCGCAAGACCTGCGAAGAGCTCAGAAGTCCCCGCGAGATTTGCGATAGAAAAGCCAGATCGGTGAGACTGGGTACAAACCCAGGATGCACTACAATCTGAGTCATTGGGGAAGGGAAACTGCTTAGTGAAGATAGTTGGAAAAACCTTTCCAATTCTGTTAAAGTGGGGCCAATTAATGGGTGAGTAGTTAAGTGTGTACCGTGGGGTTTTCCCTGCCCAGGGCAGGCCAAGAAGTGATTCCTGTGCTGCCTTTTGTTCCAGCGATACCCAGAGTTTTAGGGCACTGTGTTGGCACCAATCCCTAACCCTGGTCATATGTATTGCAGTATAATATAGGGCTGGGTCCGGGAAACCCACTCCACCCTTCAGCTTAGGTCGTAACAGTAACGCTCTACCAAGGCATTGACATTTACCTCGCCAAATGAATTTGATAAATATCAACTGCACCGCATGAAAAAAGGTCTGAGATATCTTAACCGGCAGTGCGTGCAATAAGTACAGGAGTCTGGATATTGCGTTAATTTTAAGTACGTTGCAACGGCCAAACCAAGAAAGAGCCAGCGAGTCCCACTTTTTAAGGTCAGCGGTTAGCATTGACAGGAAAGATTGTTCGTTGAGGGGGAGAATGTAATTTAGGTTTGCAGGAATTTTCGTTCCAAGATATTGAATCAAGAGGGCAGCCCATTTGAACAGAAAATAAAGGCATAAGCTCGCTCTGGTAACATCTGTTAAAGAGATATTTAAGGCTTCTAATTTTTGTAAGTTGACCTTGAACTTAGACAAGCTACTATAGTGTTTCAACTCCTGTAACAAGGAGAATAAGAGGCTCAGTGATATAAAATAAGAGGTTGTCGGCGTACGCCGCCACCTTGTGTTGGTAGCTGCTGGCTTTAATGCATCAGATAGTTACCCCTAATATGTTTTAAAAAAGGTTCCAGAGAGAGAACGAATAGTAGTGGGGACAGGGGACAATCCTGTCTGGTGCCTTTGGATATGAAAAATGGGCTGGAATCGTAGCCATTTACCTGTACCATGGAGGTGGGGATTCTTATAAAGGGCTGAAATCCATGGCAGGATGGGGTCTGGTATTCCCACAAATTTGAGTATCTCTTGGAGAAAGGCCCAGTCCACCCTGTGAAAGGCCTTCTCTGCATCTGTGGACAGGAGTAAAAGGGATTGAATACAGGAGCGTTTTGCCGTGTCTATGATATTCAGTGTCTGAATAGTGTTGTCTCTAGTCTCCCTATTTTGAATAAAACCGACTTGATCTGTTGCAATTAAGAATTGTAGCAAGACATTCATCCTAGAAGCCAGGATTTTGGTGAATAGTTTCATATCACAGTTTAGAAGGGAAATGGGCCTATAGCTGGCACATAGTAATGGGTCTTTACCCATGATAAAGTGAGGTGCCAAGGAGTCCTGGTACTGTTTATAGTAAGTGAGGGTAAATCCGTCAGGACCGGGAGCCTTACCAGACTAAGTGGTAGCTATGGGCAAAGCAAATTTTTCTACTGTAATGGGCTTAGAAAGGTCCTCAAGCTCTTCCGTAGTCAGCATAGGGAGATTGGAATCCCTAAGATAGTTGCAGATGTCCTAGGGGCTCCAGGACGGTAAATCAGAAGTGGGAGGTTGGTCTAAGTTGTACAATTTAGAGTAAAAGTCGTGGAAGCTTTCCGCCAGCTCTGGAGAAGAGTGAACTTAAGAAAGGAATGTAGAGCTGGTATGTATGTCTGTGATCGCTTGGTGCGTAAGGTATTAGTCAATAGGTGGCCGAACTTATCTCCATATTTGTAAAAAGAACAATGGACCTTTAACAGAACATGTTTTGCTTCATATATGGAATGATCTCTTATGGTCTCTCGGAGCCTAGTCAGTTCCGATTCAATCGTACGGTCTGGTCTGGACTTGTGTTGATATTATAAGGAATGGAGTCGAGCTAGAAGGTCCGACAAGGTTTTGAGGCAACATTTCTTGGCTGCATGACCATGTTTAAGCATGATTTCCCGAATACAGCATTTGTGTGTGGACCACACAGAGATCAGATTTTCCGCAGAGCCTACATTAGTAGAGAAATATAAGGTAAGTTCCTTATGGATATCTGCTGCAATTTTGGGGTCATTCAAGAGGGCCTCATTGAGTCTCTACGTGGAAGTCTTGGGGGACTCTTGGGAGAGAGCAAGCTCCAGAATGATTGGGGCATAGTCAGAGAGTGTGATGTGGCCGATGTCTGTCTTGGTGACCAGAGGTATCGCTGAATATTTTAGAAAAAAACAAAAATCAATTCTGGAATAGGCGCCATGTACATTTGAATAAAAGGTATAATCCTGCAGATTAAATATTCTCCATATATTGACCAATTAATGGGAGTGCAAAAGGTTTTTAAGGTGAAGTTAAGTTTGAGGAAGAATCCCTGTGTGGATCCAAGGTCAAGTTGATGTCCCCTCCTAAAACAAGGGTTCCCTCGAGAAAAGGGTCAAAGGTGGATAAAAAGGTCTCGAGGGTTTGGGAGTGGATTGGAATTTGAGAGATAAATGTTCACAAGAGTGATGGTCTGAGAACAAATCTTCCCCTTCAGAAGCAGGAATCTGCCCTCCTGATCATGGTGCTCATCAAGGAGTTGCAATGAGCTGCACTTTTGGGACTCGCCACATCACCACGTGTTACTTCAGTGCTGGATGTATGGCCAGGTAGTACTAGGTTGCTGGCACTTGCCTGTTCACCAGAAGGATGAGCAGCACTAGTACTGGCTCTCGAGAGCCCTGCAGTTCTTGCACCTCAACAACAGCAGAAGAACAGGGTCAGGTACACCTGACCCTACTAGTTCGTATTCTGAGCCTGAATCTGACAGATGAGGGAGTTCCTCTTCACTCTCATATGTCATGCTCAGAAACGTGTAGGCTTCTTCACTTCACACCTTCGATTGGACATTTCGGCCTCTAAATTTACTGGTACACTAGTGCGACTCACAGGCAAAAAGAGCACCTGTCAGCGACTGCTTCAAACGCTACCAAAAAAACTGTTAGCGTTCGCAGGGATCAAGCCTGACTCTGCAAATGCTGCAGTTTTGTGTTTAGTGTTTTGTAAGTGACAGTGATCGAATGGGCGGAGAGGCTAAACGCAGGTGCTAGCAGGTATCTGGGCTAATTAGGCTAACGCTGTGTTTTTGGGAACCCTAAACTATTGGGGGCGCTAATATAGTTCTGAACAGATCAAAGATATCGATCCGTTCAGACACTATACTACTAAAGGAGATGTATGGTGTCTGCGTGGGTGTTAGCGCTACTGGCACTAATCTGACGCTGCCTGGGGCGACGCAGACTCTGACTGACGCTAAAACCTGATATCACCCGCCCGGTGATCAGGGTGTTAAACCTTCATTGGGTAATATATGGCGGGTGCCCTGATGCTATAATAAACAAACTAACTAACCAGCATCACCCGTAACACTAATACAGTGATCACTGGTGACAGGAGGTGATCAAGGGGTTAAACCTTTACTAGGGGGGTTTGGGGGGATCCCTAGACCTATCTGGGGCTACTACAATGTACCCTAATGCTGATTAGTGTCACAAATTACACCAGTACAGTGATCAAAGAAAAATATGAAAACTGCACTGGGTGACATAGTGAGAGGGAGTGAAGTGGTTAACTCGGGGGGGGGGGATCGGGGGGTGATCGAGGGGTGAGATGTGTGCCTATATGTACAGTGTCAGTGTAGTGTTGGTGCAACTCATGTTTGGATGTCCTCTCTCCTCTCTCTGGAAAGGAAAAGAGTTCCACGAGGGGAGATGACATCACTTCCCCTGCCTGTGTTCAGCAGTTCCAGGCCAGAAATCATTGGCCTGGAGACTGATCGGTTCTGAAATTAATCCACTCGTGGCCGCCGAGGTAACGTCGGTTCGTCTGTAACTTTAAACTGCGGCGGCTGGTCAGGAAGCGGTTAAAGGAGAGGGCGATGTTGGCACTGGTCAAGTGCTACAGGCTAGGGGCAGTACAACAGGACAGTCCCCCAATTATGGGGATATAAAGCCGCTGGCCCTGTCCCAAGGTAGAGCCCAAACTGGGTGTGGCTGTAAAGTCCACAGTCCAACTCACAGAATCCAGGGAGTACAGCTATTACAAAGCATTGGTAGGTGAAATTTAACATCAAGGAACATAGAATGCAACGTAACAAACAACTCAAAAAACAAAAAGGATCCATATTAACTCTTTATAGCAGAAGGGAGGCCTTCGCTGTTCAGCGGACCACGGCATGCTATCATATCACTGAAACTTCAATACATAGAACCCCCTGTAGGGGGAAGGGTGGAATCAGCACTGGTCTAGTGTTCTAATCTTGAGACAGGTTGACAGACCCGCCCCAAAACTTTAGGGGTATCTGGCCACTGAACCTGTCCCTAGGTAGAGCCACGACTCCTGAGTGTGGCTGCAAAGTTCTCAGTCCAACTCTTAACGCTCAAGGTGCATAACTAGGGAAGTGAAAGTAAAAAGGGGAACCATATTAACTCTTTATAACATAAGGGAGGCCTCTGCTTTTCAGTGAACCAAAGCATATCAAAGGTCATATCAGGAAGACCCTGGGCTCGCTGGTCATTCCCTTCACAGGCCAGGGTTGTCCCTCATAATAAAAACACAAAAAAAAAAATTATATAGATAGTAGAGGTAAGTTCCTGTCCGTTCAACAGGTAAAGCAAAAAAGTAGAGCTATGTTTAGATTGACAGTCTGAGGTGGAAAGTTCAGCAGGCTGCCTCTTCATTCAGGAGCGAGGATCGGGGGTGCCCCATCACTCTAGCTTGTGAAAGGCCTCCCTGACCATGGCGATGGTAACAGGCCCTTTGTGGTCTGCCGGGGGGGGGGGGGGCCTGGAGCAAGGGATCTCCAAAGACAAGCACTATTAGCCAGTTAGGTATTGGAATCAGATCTACCTTAGCATTTACTAACAGGTCCGGTAGTTCCGAAGGGTGACATAAGGGGGTGGTATCTGTTCCTTTAAGATGTAATGGATGGCCCCATTTGTAAGCAAGACCCTTTTTGCTCAGAGCATCCAGGAGTGGTTTGAGGGACCGCTGCATGAGAAGAGTTTTCCTGGAAACATCTGGCAAAAGGTGGACAGCTGTGCCATCAGACAACAGGACTCCTACCCTCCAAGCCCGCTGTAGTATGTCCTCCTTGAGGATAAAAGAGTGTAAGCAGCAAAGGACATCCTTGGGTCTATCTGATGAATCTGATCTTGGGCCCAGGGTCCTGTGTACTCTGTCAATGACGACCTCAGAGTCTGGCAGGCGGTCCAGATATCGATTAAAAATATTGGCCACTGTCGAGCGCAGTTCTGATTGTGGGACAGGTTCTGGGACCCCAGTCAATGTATGTTCTCCCGGCGACTGCGATTCTCCAGGTCATCAAGGAGTAAGTGCAATTGGACAACTTTGTCATTGAGATCAGAGTTAGAAGATTGTAAGGTTTGCTCAGATTGACACATTCCGACCCGGTTCCTGCTCCACTGAGGCAACTCCAGTGTCCAGTTCAGATACTTCCTGTTTGAGAGTCTGTACTTCACCCTTCAAAGCGGTCTCCATTCTCTGGACAAGGGACTCACAGTCTGCTCTAGTGGGGAGCTGCTGTAGAAATGCCCATAACCCATGCTCAGAGTTGGGTGTAAGAGGGAGAACAGGGGACTGAGGTGGACTACCAAGGGTACTCACTGTGACCCGGGGGGAAGCATCAGTCCTTGCTCTGCAGTGTGCTCTGGGCTGAAGCCAGAGCACTGGGCGGTGTAGGAGCTGGTGAAGAGGCAGTATGTTCAAAGCTGAGCAGTTCCTCCTCCATGTCCGCAGAGACCGTCAGCGATCTGGGTAGGCAGGGATAAAGATCACTCAGGCTTCCTGGACATCCAAGGGACCTGTTGGGTGCCGGTAATGTGGAGTAAGTTAAACGGTGGTTAGCTGCAGGGAACACGCCGGCTGGGAGCTATGTTATGATGTGTCCTCACGCAGCCATGCCGAGACCTTTGTTTGAAGACTGGCATGGGAAATTTAATCACACTACAAAATTATCCTTTTAAACAACCGTTGCATTTATTCTATCTTGTCTTCCCCTTCCTACCTGAATCCTCCAGCCTATATAGTCATATGAGAGAGGGAGTTAACCACTTCAGCCCCGGAAAATTTGGCTGCTGAATGATCGGGTAATTTTTTGAAATTCGGGAATGCGTCGCTTTAACTGACAATTGCGCAGTTGTGCGACGTTGTACCCAAACAAAATTTACCTCCTTTTTTCCCACAAATGGAGCTTTCATTTGGCAGTATTTGATCGCCTCTGCATTTTTTTTTTGCACTATAAATAAAAGAAGAGCAACAATTTTGAAAAGAAATGCAATATTTTTTACTTTTTGTTATAATAAATATAAATATCCCGTAAAAATATATTCAAAAAATGTTTTCCCTCAGTTTAGGCCAATATATATTCTTCTACATATTTTTGGTTAAAAAAAATCGCAATATGCGATATGCGTATATTGATTACTTTGTGCAAAAGTTATAGTGTCTACAAAATAGGGGATAGTTTATGGCATTTTTATTATAAATTTTTTTTCTTTACTGGTAATGGCAGCGATCTGCAATTTTTATCGGGACTGTGACATTATCGCGGTCAAATTGGACACTTTTGACACATTTTTGGGACTATTGGCATCTGTTGCAATAACAGACACATTGGTATTATTGGGATACATTGGGATTGACTTGCTAAGAGAGTAAAGCATTTCATTTGAAGTGAATTTCTTATACTAGTGAACGAGGTGAAATTAAGTGAAAATTCACTTTGTAAGAGGTACCCAATTACGTGCAAAGAAAATCTGTAAAAACATTTTTTTTCCTGCAAATAACTGAAGTCAGCACAACTTCAGCATATTCATTAACCTCTTGAGATCCGCGCTATAGCCGAATGACAGCTACAGCACGGACCTGCTTTGTCTATTGACGTCGTCCCGTGCACGAGCGGCCTGCGCGCCCCCTGAGGGGTGCGCGCGGCGCGCTCTGTGATCGGCGAGTCTATGAGCGAGTCTATGATCCCGACCCCTTACCACGTGATCAGCTGTCAGCCAATGAAAGCTGATCATGTGATACAACGGAGCCGGTAATCGGCTATTTTTCCTCCTCGCGCTGACAGCGCGAGGAGAGAAAAAAAAAAGCCGATCACCGGCAGCCGTGATCGGGACATCAGTCCTGATCATGGCCAGCGTATAAGTGCCCACCTGCCAGTAACCCCCAGATGATTAATAAAGTTCCACACAGCAGTGCCACACATCAGTGCCCATAGTGCCATACATTAGTGCCCACAGTGCCATACATCAGTGCCGACAGTGCCATACATCAGTACCCACAGTGCCATACATCAGTGCCCACAGTGCCACTTATCAGTGCCCACAATCTGCCTCAAAAACATTGCTGCACCTCAGTGCCACATATCCGTGCCCATCAGTGTTATCTACCAGTGCCCATCAGTGCCCATCAGTGCCGCCCATCAGTGCCCAGCAGTGCCACCTATCAGAGCCACCTATCAGTGCCCATCAGTCCCATCTATCAGTGGTACCCATCAGTGCCCCTTAGTGCCACCCATCCGTGCCACCCATCCGTGCCACCCATCAGTGCCACCTATCAGTGCCCATCTTTGCCCATCAGTGCCGCCTTATCTGTGCCCATCAGTACTGTCTTATCTGTGCCTATCAGTGCCACCTTATTTGTGCCTTTTATGCCCCGTACACACGAGAGGACTTATGTCCGACAGACTTCCAAAGGAGTTCCGCCGGAGTTCTGACAGACTTTTCGGCCGAACGGACTTGGCCACACACGATCACACTAAACTCAGACGGATTCGAACGTGATGACGTACGACCCGACTCGAATAAGGAAGTTCATAGCCAGTAGCCAATAGCTGCCCTAGCGTCGGTTTTAGTCCGTCGGAGTAGCATACACACGAGCGGATTTTTCGAAGGGGACCGGGTCCGGCGGAGTTCCGTCGGGAAAATTTGAAGCATGCTTCATTTCTAAAGTCCGTCAGACTTTTGCGAAGCTAAAGTCCGTTGCAGCCCACACACGATCGGATAGTCTGACGGACTCGGTCTGACGGACTTTGGATGTTGAAAAGTCCGCTCGTGTGTACGGGGCATTAGTGTCGCCTTAACTGTGCCTATCAGTGCCCACCAGTGCCGCCTATCAGTGCCCACCAGTGCCGCCTATCAGTGCCCACCAGTGCCGCCTATCAGTGCCCACCAGTGCTGCCTCATCAGCGCATTTCAATGAAGGAGAAAAATTACCTGTTTGCTAAATTTTATAACAAACTATTAAACATGATTTTTTTATTTTTTTTATTTTGCATCTTTTTTTGTTTGTTTAGCAAAAAATAAAACTCCCAGCTGTAATTAAATACCACCAAAAGAAAGCTCTATTTGTGGGAAAAAAATGATAAAAATGTCATTTGGGTACAGTGTTGTATGCCCGCGCAATTGTCATTCAAAGTGCATCAGCGCTGAAAGCTGAAAATTGGTATGGGCAGGAGGGGGGTTTAAGTGCCCAGTAAGCAAGTGGTTAAGCTAAGTGAAGTATCTCTTTACAGGGTGAAGTTTCAAATGATATGAAGCTATGTTAACTTTAGTCAGTCCATAGTGTGCAAACAAAAGTCCTGTGTTTGGGGTATATTTTGCAACTTGACCTCTTATCTTGTTTGACCACTTTCACGACGATAAATGAAGATTCACTTTGGAAGCAAAAATGCTCAAATTCTTCAGTAAATTAGGTTAGCTACATGTCTAATGCTATCCTTTCGTCAAGGGAAACAATAGTAACTACACCAAAATATTCAATCTAGTCTAGCTTTACCCTGAAAATGTTTCACGAAGGATATCTGTACTCGAATGCCTCGTACACATGGTTGTATATTCCGACGGAAAATGTTCGATGGGAGCCTTTTGTCAGAAATTCCAATGGTGTGTAGGCTCCATTGGACAGTTTCCATTGGAATTTCCGTCGCACAAAATTTGAGATCTGGTTCTCAAATTTTCCGATAACAAAATCTGTACGCGTAAATTCCGATCGTGTGTACACAATTCCGACGCACAAAGTGCCATGCATGCTCAGAATAAATTACGAGACGGAAGCGCTCGATCTGGTAAAACTAGTGTTCGTAATGGAGATAGCACATTCGTCACGCTGCAATTCCTTAAATAGTTTAAAGCAGCACATTCTCTTCTTCTTTAGAATGCTAGAAGAATGAAGTTGTTTTGCTGCTCATATTCACACAGAGTTCTCAAAAACGTATTTCTTTATTTCTCGTGATCTCATGAATAATATTAATTTTGTTTTTCGTCAGATCTCTATAATAATGTTTTTTTCTGCATTTTTTTTCTAGTGCTCTCCATAATATTATTTCTCGTTTTGTGTGTCAAGTTACCACAACACCCTTATTATCTTGTATTTTTTAACCTCAAGGAGGTTGGTTGGTGTCCCTTGTTAATTTGACATTGTATTTTTGAAATGTACCTGCCTACTCACAAACAAACTGTCCTTTTTGAACTAAAACACATAGCCAAGTATTTGTGAAAAAGAAATAGCCATTTATTCTGGGTCATAACAAAATAAAGAGGAAGGCAACGCTGGAGAAACTGCTGAAATTTGCGAAGCCTTTGAACCCCAGGGCACATATCAATTACAGCCAGTTCCATAAATATTGGGACATTGACACAATTCTAATCTTTTTGGCTCTATATATACACCACCACAATGGATTTGAAATGGAATGAACAAGATGTGCGTTAACTGCAGACTTTCAGCTTTAATTTGAGGGTATTTACTTCCAAATCAGGTGACGGTGTAGCAATTACAAAAGTTTGCCTATGTGCCTCCCACTTTTTAAGGGACCAAAAGTAATGGGACAGATTAACAATCATCCATCAAACTTTCACTTTTTAATACTGGGTTGCAAATCCTTTGCAGTGAATTACAGCCTGAAGTCTGGAACGCATAGACATCACCAGACGCTGGGTTTCACCCTGGTGATGCTCTGCCAGGCCTCTACTGCAACTGTCTTCAGTTCCTGCTTGTTCTTGGAGCATTTTCCCTTCAGTTTTGTCTTCAGCAAGTGAAATGCATGCTCAATCGGATTCAGATCAGGTGATTGACTTGACCATTGCATATCATTGCACTTCTTTCCCTTAAAAAACTCTTTGGTTGCTTTCGAAGTATGCTTCGGGTCATTGTCCATCTGCACTGTGAAGCACCGTCCAATGAGTCCTGAAGTATTTTGCTGAATATGAACAGATAATATTGTCTGAAACACTTCAGAATTCATCCTGCTGCTTTTTTTTTTAGCAGTCACATCATCAAGAAATATAAGAGAACCAGTTCCATTGGCAGCTATACATGCCCATGCCATGACACTACCACCACCATGCTTCACTGATGAGTTGGCATGCTTTGGATCATGAGCAGTTCCTTTCCTTCTCCATACACTTCTCTTCCCATCACTCTGGTACAAGTTGATCTTGGTCTCATCTGTTCATAGGTTGTTGTTCCAGAACTGTGAAGGCTTTTTTAGATGTTGTTTGGCAAACTCTAATCTGGCCTTCCTGTTTTTGAAGCTCACCAATGGTTTACATCTTGTGGTGAACCCTCTGTATTCACTCTGGTGAAGTCTTCTCTTGATTGTTGACTTTGACACACATACACTACCTCCTGGAGAGTGTTCTTGATCTGGCCAACTGTTGTGAAGGATGTTTTCTTTACCAGGGAAAGAATTCTTCGGTCATCCACCACAGTTGTTTTCCATGGTCTTCTGGGTCTTTTGGTGTTGCTGAACTCACCGGTGTGTTCTTTCTTTTTAAGGATGTTCCAAACAGTTGATTTGGCCACACCTAATGTTTTTGCTATCTCTCTGATGGGTTTGTTTTGTTTTTTTCAGCCTAATGATGGCTTGCTTCACTGATAGTGACAGCTCTTTGGATCTCATATTGAGAGTTGACAGCAACAGATTCCAAATGCAAATAGCACACTTGATATTAACTCTGGACCTTTGATCTGCTCTTGTAAATGGGATAATGAGGGAATAACACACACCTGGCCATGGAACAGCTGAACAGCCAATTGTCCCATTACTTTTGGTTCCTTAAAATGTGGGAGGCACATATACAAACTGTTGTACTTCCTACACCGTTCACCTGATTTGGATGTAAAGACCCTCAAATTAAATCTGAAAGTCTGCAGTTAAAGCACATCTTGTCTGTTTCATTTCAAATCCATTGTGGTGGTGTATAGAACCAAAAAGATTAGAATTGTGTCGATGTCCCAATATTTATGGACCTGACTGTATTTTACAGTCAAAGTTGGTGGCCTGAGGAGTCCTTATAATAGTGAGCACAATCCGGTCCAGGACAACTAGAGATCAGGAACAGCAGCAGATGTCATATATGTGCCCAGGCCGTGGTCATACAACAGCTTGCGTCTTTTGTCAGACCAGACTGAACCCAGTCCATCACTCTCTTGCCTTCCTTACACGCTTCCTTCCAGGCTGTGGCTCTGGAGGAGGAGGAAGAGGACCTAGAGGAGGAGGAGGACCATGGTTCAACTCACAAACACGGCTTTGGCTTGTGAGTTCACCCCTCAACCCCTTATTTAGGGCTTGTAACATAACTTTCTCACATAAGAGGCGTTGGCCCTCCTCCATTTCCAGCATTTTGCAGGCTGTCATGTAGGCATAGTCCTCTTGAAGACTGGGGGGGTTTCTGAGGGCCGCAGTAGCCTTCAGAAATATGCAAATTGTTGCCTCCTTCAGGTTACTCCTCTTCCTGGCACTATTTTGTGGAAGGTCGAGGGGAGGGACCTGGGATTCGGGCAGGCTACTGGGCCCGACCACCTCCTGGCTGCCACTTTCCATGGCCTGGCTGAGGCTTTCCTGTGTCTGGAAACATAGGGACATAGTTTTAGTTTTTGGTTCATTAATCACACACACAATTTTCAGCTCATGACTGTTGCAAATTGAATGTTAATAGATAGAAAAGACAATCATTCTGACCCCAGCATTTTTCATTCTTGTCCCAATCATTTGTGGCCACTACTGTTTATTGATACGTAAAACACTTTGTGAAATCAAAAATTAGTTATCCAAACTAACATATATTTAACATCATTAATTTGACAAACAGAAATATTTTGAAGAATGCTATACCTGACTTGAGCTGGGCTCCTCCACATGTTGCTGGGTGGAAGGCCCAGGTTGGTCATTGGAAGCCTCAGCTGGAGGGGAAGGAAACCTTGAGGGAAGACTGAAGAGTGCTGGCCTGAGTTCAGTCTGGCCTGGCAGAAAATGCAGTCTGTCATAGTACCACAGCCTGGGTACATAAATGTAATCTGCTGCAGCTCTTGATCTCTGGAAATCCTGCACCTTCTTGCACTCCCTATTATAAGTGCTGCTCATGCCACCAATTAGGGCCTTCAAATAGGGGATGTTTGCCATGGGGATCACCAGCTTCACAAATTCCAGCAACTGATCCAGCGCTGCCTTCCTCTTTGGTTTATTGTTATAAAAAGGGTGGTTTACCTGCCACAGATAGGGTAGCTCCCTGTATATATCAATGAATATGGGCATAAAGTCCTCATCATTGAATAGATCCATTTTCTCTGCAAGACACAACACAAGACAAACCCTAATGTCAGGCGAAACTCTCCTAATCTTGACCCAATCTAGGCCTCAATCTATAAGCACTATAGGCCACTGATGCACCAACTTAAAATTGTACCTTAGTTATAACAATAGTCGCTTCCATTACTTCGTCCTACGCTCACAGACTGTACATACGACGCGCGCGTGTTCCGTTTTATATACACTGTACATGTGTGAAACTCCGTCTGCCCCTGACATTTTTCTAGTCTATTCCCTGCCCCTTGTCTTTCGGCGCAGTGGGAGAGCACATGGCAGAGAGACAACAGGTGCCAAAACAAAAGGCCGGAGCCCGTAACCTCCCGATCCCGGAGGAGATTGAAAGCTTCAATTATGGCCTTTATAGAGATGGTGGACATTTTCAAGAGGGCTGACTTCCTATGATGGGAAGTATGGACTGTATCCAAAATCAAATGTGAGAAAGGCCAAGATCATGCCTAAAGTTGTGAAGAGTCTGCATAGGAATTTTGGGGTACAGCGATCCACGGATCAGACCTCAAATTGAGGGATCACGATCAGTACAGAAGAATCAAGAGAGTGCTGCAAAAAAGTAAGAATTTTGTCGTGTGTTCCTATTCTTAACGTTCGTGCTGCTCCGTGTGCTTTTCGTTACTGTTGTACATTTTAAAATGGCAACTTTCATGTTCATAGGCACGGTAATCGGTCATAGGAAACATTGTTCATTCACCCACTTATAAGATGTTTTTGGCAGATACTGTACTATTAACTACATTTGTTTATGCCTATTTGTATTAAAATAAGTTTGTTGTCTAGATGGATTTGTAACTAGAATGAAATGCAAACTTGATTCAGTGTAAGGAGAGGGCACTCAGCAGCTGTTTACACATCTGGACACAGGAGCATTAGTGTGGGACACCAGAATAAAACTTTTTAGGGTGTCCCACACAGGTGCTCCAGTGGATACTATAGGGGTGTCTACATGTGTGATACTTTAACAAAAAAGGTAAGTATTCCAGTTTTAGAAAGGAAATAAAATGTTCTTCAGCTTGGAACTCTGCCAAAACATTCAATTGTATGAAACTTCGAAGCAATGTTTCATATTCCTATTTCTGCCCTCCAATATCTGTGTGCTAAGTATACCTATTTTTTATTCACATAGGGGAGAAAAGACTCGGACATCTGAGGACACCAGGGACCCCCCACCTCCTAAAGAAGGGGAAATCCCCACACCACAAGCAGAGGATGAGGAGGGAGAGGTTTATGAAGTGGGCAAAATTGTCACCACAACAGGTGAGTGTCTGAGACCACAGCTTCACGTAAGAGGACGAGGCTGAAAAGCGCGAATCGTCTGTCACCAAACTTCTACTAACAGGAGATTAGCGGAAGGAGCCCAAATGGTGGCGCACTTGGTATTGAACTTCCTCTTTCTAGTGCCGTCGTACGTGTTGTACATGACCGCGTTCTTGACGTTCGCAAATTCTGACCAACTTTGTATGACCGTGTGTATGCAAGACAAGTTTGAGCCAACATCCGTTGGAAAAAAAACATGGATTTTGTTGTCGGAATGTGCGATCATGTGTACGAGGCATAAGACAGACCACATTCACCACATAAGTGTCACATAATATATGAAAGTTTTAATGCTCAGTTTATGTTGAACTACTTGTAAGAGGAGAACTGGCTATAAAATGAGGGATCTTGGCTATGAATGGGGGATGCTTAGTTTTAAACATTATAAACAGTTACATTATATACAAATAGTATATATGCTTTTAAAGAATCCAAAAGAGATTTACGTACTAAACCTAATTTTAGCAACTTGTTTACACCAGTAGGGCTCTAAGCTATGGAATTGCATGTGAAGGGAATTAAAAACAAACTAAAGTAATTGTAAACCCTTATTTTTTTTAAACAACAAACATGTTATACTTACCTGCTCTGTGCAGTGTTTTTACACAGAGCAGCCACGATCCTCCTTTTCTCAAGTCCCCCACCAGTGCTCCTCCCCCTGCTGAGTGTCCACCATAGCAAACCACTTGCTATGATGGCACTCGTGTGGGCTCACTACAGAGCTGGCTCTATTTCCACAGACACAAAGAGTATGGCTCTGACCCATTCTCTCCTCAGTGGCTATGATTGACAGCAGTAGGAGCCAATGACTCTCACTGCTGTCTCTGAGCCTATGAGGAGGGAGAGACCCAAGAGAGCCACTGCTCTTGTGCACATGCTAGATTGAGGTCGGCTCAGGTAAATAAAAAGGGGGCTGGGAGCTGCACTTTTTTACCAAAATGCATGTAAAGATTTGCTGCTGTTCAGCTAAGCCACCTAACTATGTCCACATTTAGTTGTGGCACGCTGCACCATTGCTTTACTCTTGGAGCCCTGATCTGCACCATATTACAAGGCAAGGCAAGGCATTGCTAATTACAACAAAAATCCTGGCATCAGCTATTGTGGTCCTACCCACTTCATATAGCCTTTGCACTCACCGTGTTGTTGGCAGCACTCTTCTCCTCTGGCACCAGAGCCACTGTTTTTGGGCCACAGAAGCAAATCTGGGGGGGTGATTAGGGTCTGTGTGGAGGGGAGGAAGGACAGTGATACAGGCCAAGACAAATGCTGGCAGAACTGATAGTAATCTCAGAATAAACCTTCAGCACCAAATTTTTTGCAGTCATTCTCAGAAAAATCCACCATCTTGCAGAATTTCTCAACTTATTTGCATTAAGGGTCCATTCACATCACATGAGGTGGGGATGCATTGGGTGACTATTCCAGCGCAGTCCCATTGCATGACAAGGAAAATGCCTTGTCTCCTTATCTGCCGACTTAACACCACTTTGTTGTGATGGTATATGGAGGACGCAGTACTAAGCATAAAGCAGAGGCAGGGGCTTAAGACAGCTCGCACACACTGCATGTAAGTCTCATTTGGAGCAGTGCTGTGTGAACTTCTGTGGATATTAATTTGACCAAAGGTAAAAATCTTTTTTATCCTTGTTTCTTTGAAAGCAGGTTTGCCTTCAAAGAAGTCTTAAGACAGCTCACACACACTGCATGTCAGTCTCATTTGGAACAGTGCTGTGTGAACTTCTGTGGATGTTAATTTGACCAAAAGTAAAAATCTTTCTTATCCTTGTTTCTTTGAAGGCAGGTTTGTGCCTATGGAGGCCCCCTGCCTATACTTTATGCTTACCCGGTTTATTTTTCAAATATGAACCAATTCATTTACTTTTTTTCTGATTGCAGACTGCTATATATACACATGTACTTTTTCTGCTGGCGTAGCCCATGGGACGCTTCTTGTGGATGCACATCAGGATGCTTCGCCGTGGCTGCATATTATTCACACGGTGGGCTTGCAATGACCTGTTCAGCCTTTTTTGAGAACTCCATTCCATGGTTTGCTCTGAAACTATATGTTTGCTGTTTCTTGTTTTTTTATGTAAGTATATTAGTATGTATCTATAAATTGCATTTTGAATTACTTTATTCAATGATCCTGCTCACATGATGTGTTGCAATGTGACAAGTAGTAACTTTAATTGTACTTTCAGCAAATATAATCACCCAGAAATTAAAAAGAACATACAGTAACATTTCCAAAATATGTTGGGTGTTACAAGATACTCCCTGCACTGACCACAGCATGACTATGGCATATTATGGCTTATCTATCTGTACCAACTGGGTTTGATTGCCAAATCTTATTGTGCAATACATTTCATGTATATGCATGTTATGTTTTTATTATAGGGTTATGTTTGTCCACTCTGTATATGTTATGTACTATTAAAAGTGGCATAATTGCCTTATAAACTCTCTATATTGTTATTACTCCAATATCTGCCTTTAAAGTCCAAGGGGATTATTCTAGTGTTATGCCCATGCTTTTCTTTATATATTAGGATGTTGGCAGTCCCTTACACCCTTCCCGAAAACATATAATAATATACATAAATAAATAAATGGTCTGTCTCATCCCTGCAAGAGAGCTTTTATGTTTTTTCTGGCTAGATCATTAGTTGAAAATAGAAGAAAGAAAGCCTAAGAAATGAAACTAACACAGCCATCACATCTAATAATTGGTAAGCTGCAATATAATAAATTATTGCTTTTGGGTTTAATATATAATATTTTGGGTTATGTAACATTCCTGTGCCCTAAGCAAGGTAAAATTGTCTTCTTTGTGCTCTCCTGACAATTTTTACGGTTATAGTGTCAACTGTAATATATTGGATTTCCCATCACTTTCTGTCTTGATAACAATGGTCAACTGGACAGCAAAAAAATCTTTACAGGGTTCTACCACTTCTCTGCTTGTTAAAAAAAAAAAAGGTTCTGGCTCTACATATACCTTCAGTTCATTTTAGCATGAGGTGTTCTTTTGCTTATATGCAATTAAATGAACACTGTCCATACTAACCACCCCGCAACAACGAGCCCCCTGGGGGCGCGCAGCGGCTCAAAATCCTGATCACGTCATGACGTTCGGTCAGGATTTTGAAACCACTATGCGCCGTGTTTCTGCTATAGGGCGGGCGGCATAGTGGTTTCAAAATCCTGACCGAACGTCATATGACGTGATCAGGATTTTGAGCCGCTGCGCGCCCCCGGGGCGCGTATCGCGGGGATCGTTGTTGCGGGGTGTCAGTCTGACACCCGCAACTACGATCTCGGTAAAGAGTCTCCAACTGAGACTCTTTACCACGTGATCAGCCGTGTCCAATCACGGCTGATCACAGTGTAAATAGGAAAAGCTGGTGATCGGCTTTTCCTCACTAGCGTCTGTCAGAGCCGATCGGCTGCTCCTCTGACAAGTGGGGTCTGTGCTGATCGATTATCAGTGCAGCCCCCCCCCGAGGATGCCCACACTGGACCACCAGGGACGCCACCAGACCACCAGAGATGCCAAGCACAAGGTAATCCTCCCTAGACCACCAGGGATGCCAGTCAGTGCCCACAATGGATGCCAATCAGTGCCCACAATGGGCATCACTGATTGGCATGCAGTATTGTTTGGCACTGATTGGCATCCATTAGTACAGTATAATATAATACAATGCCACCTATCAGTGCCCACCTGTGCTGCCTATCAGTGCCCAGCCATGCACATCTGTGCCACCTATCCATGCCAATCTGTGCCGCCTATCCATGCCCATCTGTACCACCTATCCATGCCCATCCATGCCAATCCGTGTCAGCTATCAGTGCCAATTTGTGCCTTCTATCAGTGCCCATCCGTGTCGCCCATCAGTGCCACCCATCAGTGCCCATCCGTCTCGCCCATCAGTGCCACCCATCAGTGCCGCCTATCAGTGCCCATCTGTGTCGCCCATCAGTGCCGCCTATCAGTGCCACCTATCAGTGTCCATCAATGCCACCTCATCAGTGCCACTTCATTGGTGCCCATCAGTGCCGCCTTATCAGTGCCCATCAGTGTAGCCCCATCAGTGAAGGAGAAAACGTACTAATTTACAAAGTTTTGAAACTGAAACAAAAAAAAACATTTTTTTTCCAAATTTTCTGTATTTTTTTATTTGTTTAGCAAAAAGTAAAAACTGTAGAGGTGATCAAATACCACCAAAAGAAAGCTCTATTTGTGGGAAAAAAATTATAAAAACTTAATTTGGGTACAGCGTAGCATGACCGTCCAATTGTCATTCAAAGTGCGACAGCGCTGAAAGCTCAAAATTGGCCTGGGCAGGAAGGTGTTTAAGTGCCTGGTATTGAAGTGGTTAATTATCTTTGAAGGTTGATTTAGGGAGATTATTGGAGACAACAATATAAGATTTTTACAGTTACTTTACCGTATCTTTAACATCTTTCTCACTTAAAAACCGGATGTTAAAGAGAATTATAGAGCATAAAAACCCCCCCCCAAAAAACCTTACATGTTCACCTTTATGCAGCAGCATCTGTGTGACACTGCAACTTTCTCAAAGAGCTGGGCGATAACATAACTCAGTCTGCTGGCAGTGAAGAAGGGAACATCTATAAATGATAACTGTGTAGGTCTTTGCCTAAGCAGCACCCTGAAAATGTACCTAAAATAAAACAGAAGTGCACCTTCTGGTATGCAAATATGCTTGGAGTGTCAGTCTAGTGCCTTGAGCCTCATAACTGTATATATGCAGTGTGAGATCCAAGGCACTACTTCCTCTGATTGCTATCGGCTGATTTACTAAAGGAGTTGAGAACCTCAATTCAAGTATCTAATGAATGCAATAAGCATCTGTACATGACTGGGTATTCAAAATGACAGAAATCAGCTTTTCACATGATTGAATAAACAAAGTGAAAATTCCCAATTTCTTTGGTCAATCAGCCTCTATTCTCAGGAGATTTGCAGTGAGGTGAGATTTGGTGATGTCATTTCTGTGCTTCTCACAGTTTTTCTTCCCAGAGGCTCTGACATGAGGTTGCAAAGCCACTGCCACACAGTGTGAAAGTGCAGAAAAAAGCGTTTTAATGGGGGAAGGTGCAGCACTCCTTAGAAGGAAGCAATATGTATACATAGTAAGCAAATATGGCCACTGCCATGTGATTTCTTTGCATCACACCATAAATAGAAATAAAGATTTAATGCATTAACACAAGTTGCCGATATTTTGTATCAATTTGATCCCCAAAAAAATAATAAAAAAAAACACAACCATTGTCTCTGCACACTGGAGTGTATTATTCTACCTTACTAAGTGTGCTGTTCTATTTTTAGAACTGAGGAAATGATCTTTGAAGGCTCCCCTGTAAACATCTGATCTCTTTAATAATTCTACTTGTAAATTATTCATCATCTGTATTCACCAATTATGTAAGGACCATGTAGTGGTGGCTAGCTCATTAAAATTACATTGCTGTCTACCCCTGGAAATTCACAAATGGGAATTCATTATAAACTCGATAAAAATTTGATCATGGTTTAGAGATAACAGCTTGTCTAACCAAATAAAGCACAATTTGAGATTCACAATTTGAAATGATTTCTTACCACAGAGGACTGGTGAACATTGAAATCAATACTGATTTAATGATATGAAAACCAACATAAACAGCAAAGAACGAATGACAAAACATACAGTATAATAAGGCAGTGAAATGCATATTATGTTTACTTTTTGTTTAATGTGTATTATGTGTATCCCATCAAATCATTCTCTGCAGCTATTACCCTTTAGAAGCAGGGCCCTCCTGTACCTTTTGTATTGTATTGTAATTGTGTTGTCCCCCCCTATACATTGTAAAGCGCTGCGTAAACTGTTGGCACTATATAAATAGTGTATAATAATAATAATAATATTATATTTACTCTTTTTTTAATTATACAATGGAATGGTTTTAAAAGTACCATTTTTTTTTTTTTTTTTTTACAGGACTGTTTTTCTTTACAATTACTGTCAAATTTCACCAAAATATGTTGAATAAATATTTTCTCTGAGCTATCACAAAATTAGCATGAGAGCTCAGTGATTAGAAAGGCACATACAAAAACACTGTCACTTCTCTCACATATAAAAGAGCAATACGGACCTTATACAAAAGCATGGGAGAAAATATTAGCACATTGTGCTAATGTCACTACTATGACTAGGACGTATTAATAAGTTCAGACATAACTGACATATCTCTGATCAAAGTTTACTTTTCTGCTAAAAGTATGTGGTGACATCGGGTCATATTACATTTTGCACAGTGTTTCTTTGTTCCGTAGTTTTGCATTTATTATCATAAATCTCAATTGCAGTTCAGTGTGCTTGGCCAAGCTAAATGAAGGTTAATATATTATCAATATTGACATATAAAAAATATTTGGAATTATCCTCTATGGATTACAGGTGAGGGGTTTCATAGTGCTAGTTTTAGGCATAATGATAATGAAACAGTAGTAAGTCTGCTTTAACTTACCACATTTACACAATACCAATATCAGACACTGAACAGGTCCCTTCAGCAGCAAACATCATAAAATGCCACAAAAGGCCTGCCTTCATTAGATAGAAAAGTATCATCTGTGCCCCACTCCTACTTAGTTTAACTTTGTACTAGATCTTGGTCTTTCCTGACTGCCTGGCCAAAGCCACCCACAGATGATCCGAACCATGTATAGGCAGGCTGAATGTACCCAATTTGACTGATTGTTCAACTTTGGATACCACCAAACTGTTGTATTTTACATGTGATTATTGCAAGCGGCTGGTATAGCTGTTCGCAGTAATCACTGTGTTCTTCTGGAGGGGACCACTCCCCCCCCCACTGACTGTGTTGATGGGGGAATTAAGCGGTTTTCTTTCCTGTAACCCATGGTTGCAGGAAAGAAAAGCGCTCCGTCTATTGCCAGCTTAAGAGATCAACTGCTATTTCACTGTCCAATAAACCTGCCTACATGGCTATTAATGGCAGTCTCATTATTGTTCCCAAAAAAGAATAATCCATACACTTAAGGCATCCCTGCCATTTTAGTTACCAACCAGCACTATGCACAGTGCAAGTTAGTAAAAATAAGGGAAGGAATGTCTGAAGTTGCTAGATTATTCTTTAATAGGAGCAGTAAATTATGCTCTCTGTGCTGTAACCTCTTTGTATTCCGTTTATTGTAATAGTGTTTATTGTGACACCTGGTTATGTGCATAGATCATTAACTTTATCTAGTTGGTGCTGTCCACCCTTTAAAATGATATATATATATATATATATAAATATATTATATATATATATATATATATATATATATATATATATATATATATATATATATATATATATATATATATATATATCTATATATATATCTATATATCTATATATCTATATATATATATATATATATATATATAGACATGTGCAAAAGGAAAACATTTGTTTAGTTTCGTTTCATTTTAATTCGTTAATTCATTAATTTCCTTTAGTTATATTCGTTAACTTCCTTAAATTCGTTTTCGGATTTCGTTTAGTTTTCTACCGAATTCGAAAAATCGGCCACATTCGAAAATATTTCAACCAAATTCAAAAACATTTCTACCGGATTCGAAATGATTTCAACATGATTCGACATTATTTCAACCGCATTTGAAATTATTTCAACATGATTCGACATTATTTCAACCACATTCGAAAATATTTTGTGACCCGACTTTAGGGCCATGTATCTCGCAAAATGTTATTAGTTATTAGAGCAGAGAATGACATTTTGCGACCCGATTTTGGGGCCACATATCTCGACAAACACAATAATACTAGCACTACAACATATCCAAATTTGAAGTGTCTAGCACCAAGTGACCCCGAGATACATGGCCCTAAAGTCGGGTCACAAAATATTTTCGAATGCGGTTGAAATAATGTCGAATCATGTTGAAATCATTTCGAATGCAGTTGAAATAATGTCGAATAATGTCGAAATAATTTTGAATGCATTCGAAATTATTTCAACATGATTCGACATTATTTCAACCACATTCGAAAATATTTTGTGATCCGACTTTAGGGCCATGTATCTCGGGGTCACTTGGTGCTAGAAACTCCAAATTTGGATATGTTGTAGTGCTAGTACTATTGTGTGTACATACCAAATTATGTGGCCCCAAAATGTCATTCTCTGCTCTAATAACATTTTGCGACCCGATTTTGGGGCCACATATCTCGGGGTCACTTATAGATAGAAACCCCAAATTTGGTATGCAAACACAATAATACTAGCACTACAACATATCCAAATGAAGTGTCTAGCACCAAGTGACCCCGAGATACATGGCCCTAAAGTCGGTTCACAAAATATTTTCGAATGCGGTTGAAATAATGTCGAATCATGTTGAAATAATTTCGAATGCATTTGAAATTATTTCAACATGATTCGACATTATTTCAACTGCATTCGAAATGATTTCGAATGCAGTTGAAATAATGTCGAATTAATTCTTTATATTTCTTTCGTATTCGTTGTAATTTTTTATTTATTTATTTATTTATTAACCACTTTCAGACCGGACCATTTTGCTGGTAAATGACCAGAGGTCTTTTTACAATTTGGCACTGCGCTGCTTTAACTGGTAATTGCGCGGTCATGCAATGTTGTACCCAAACAAAATTTGCGCCCTTTTCTTCCCACAAATAGAGCTTTCCTTTGATGGTATTTGATTGCCTCTGTGATTTTTATTTTTTGCGATATAAACGTAAAAAGACCGCAAATTTTGAAAAAAAATGATATTTTCTACTTTTTGTTATTAGAAAAATCCAATAAACTCAATTTTAGTCATACATTTAGGCCAAAATGTATTCAGCCACATGTCTTTGGTAAAAAAAAAGTCAATAACTGTATATTTATTGGTTTGCGCAAAAGTTGTCACATCTACAAACTAAGGTACGTTTTCTGGAATTTACGCAGCTTTTAGTTTACGACTGCCTATCTCATTTCTTGAGGTGCTAAAATGGCAGGGCAGTACAAAACCCCCCCAAATGACCCCATTTTGGAAAGTAGACCCCCTAAGGAAATTGATAAGTGGCATGTTGAGCCCATTGAATATTTTATTTTTTTGCCTCAAGCGATTGAATAATGACAAAAAAAAAATATTTTTTTTTTTTTACACAAAGTTGTCACTAATTGATATATTGCTCACACATACTATGGGCATATGTGAAATGACACCCCAAAATAAATTCTGCTGCTTCTCCTGAGTACGGGGATACCACATGTGTGTGATTTTTTGGGAGCCTAGCCGCGTACGGGGCCCCGAAAGCCAAGAACCGCCTTCAGGTTTTCTAAGGGCGTAAATATTTGACTTCACTCCTCACTACCTATTACAGTTTTGAAGGCCATAAAATGCCAAGATGGCACAAAACCCCCACAAATGACCCCATTTTAGAAAGTAGACACCCCAAGCTATTTGCTGAGAGGCATGTTGAGTCCATGGAATATTTTATATTTTGCCACAAGTTGCGGGAAAATTACAAACTTTAATTTTTTTTAATTTTTTTTTCACAAAGTTGTCACTAAATGATATATTGCTCACACATGCCATGGGCATATGTGAAATGACACCCCAAAATAAATTCTGCTGCTTCTCCTGAGTACGGGGATACCACATGTGTGGGATTTTTTGGGAGCCTAGCCGCCTACGGGGCCCCGAAAGCCAAGAACCGCCTTCAGGTTTTCTAAGGGCGTAAATATTTGACTTCACTCCTCACTACCTATTACAGTTTTGAAGGCCATAAAATGCCAAGATGGCACAAAACCCCCACAAATGACCCCATTTTAGAAAGTAGACACCCCAAGCTATTTGCTGAGAGGCATGTTGAGTCCATGGAATATTTTATATTTTGCCACAAGTTGCGGGAAAATTACAAACTTTAATTTTTTTTTATTTTTTTTTCACAAAGTTGTCACTAAATGATATATTGCTCACACATGCCATGGGCATATGTGAAATGACACCCCAAAATAAATTCTGCTGCTTCTCCTGAGTACGGGGATACCACATGTGTGGGATTTTTTGGGAGCCTAGCCACCTACGGGGCCCCGAAAGCCAAGAACCGCCTTCAGGTTTTCTAAGGGCGTAAATATTTGACTTCACTCCTCACTACCTATTACAGTTTTGAAGGCCATAAAATGCCAAGATGGCACAAAACCCCCACAAATGACCCCATTTTAGAAAGTAGACACCCCAAGCTATTTGCTGAGAGGCATGTTGAGTCCATGGAATATTTTATATTTTGCCACAAGTTGCGGGAAAATTACAAACTTTAATTTTTTTTATTTTTTTTTTCACAAAGTTGTCACTAAATGATATATTGCTCACGCATGCCATGGGCATATGTGAAATGACACCCCAAAATAAATTCTGCTGCTTCTCCTGAGTACAGGGATACCCCATATGTGGGACTTTTTGGGAGCCTAGCCGCGTACGGGGCCCCGAAAACCAAGCACCGCCTTCAGGCTTTCTAAGGGCGTTACAGTTTTGAAGGCCATAAAATGCCAAGATGGCACAAACGCCCCCCAAATGACCCCATTTTGGAAAGTAGACACCCCTAAATTTAGGGGTACACTAGTGAGACTAGGTAATAAATGGCAGGTGCCCTGAAACTATAAAAAAATAACTAACCAACCAGCGTCACCTGTAACCGTTATATGGTGATCACTGGTGAAAGGGTTAACTAGGGGGCAATCAGGGGGCACATGCGGTAGTATATGGGGGTCCCTGGCGCTATAAAAAGCTGCGGCGAACCTAAATACCTACCTGCCTAACTAGCGTCACCTGTGACACTAATACAGCGATCAGAAAAATGATCGCTTATTAGGCTGGGTTCACACTGGAGCGATGCAGGAACGCCACAAATCCGCGGCGGGTTCCCGCATCGCATGCCTCCCGGCGGCAGTTCACACTGCCCTATGCGAACTGCTGGGAGTGTCAGAGAAATGTTAATGACACCCCCAGATCAGTTCGCATATTGCAGTGCGATCTGCAAACTCGGATCGCATGGTGTGAACACCCATGCGATCCGATTCTGCTGCGGACCAAAAAAAGGGTCCCGTGCGAGTTTGCGGCGGGTGCGGCGGGTGCGACACGAATTCAGCCATACTATCTGTATGGCTGAACTCGAATCGCACAGAGATCGGATGTGATTTGCACTGCAGTGCGGTGCGAATCACATCCGTTCTCAAACCGCTGCAATGTGAACCCAGCCTTAGTGACACTGGCGACGGGGGGTGATCACGGGGTTAAACCTTTATTGGGGGGGTTAGGGGGGTACCTTAGAACTAAAGGGGGCTAACCCTAACTGCCCTAACAGTTATTAGTCACAAATGACACCCGCCGGGTGATCAGGGGGTTAAACCTTTATTAGGTAATAAATGCCGGGTGCCCTGAAACTATAAAAAAATAACTAACCAACCAGCGTCACCTGTAACAGTTATATGGTGATCACTGGTGAAAGGGTTAACTAGGGGGCAATCAGGGGGCTTTATGGGGTAGTATATGGGGGTCCCTGGCGCTATAAAAAGTTGCGGCGAACCTAAATACCTATCTGCCTAACTAGCGTCACCTGTGACACTAATACAGCGATTAGAAAAATGATCGCTTATTAGGCTGGGTTCACACTGGAGCGATGCGGGAACGCCACGAATCCGCGGCGGGTTCCCGCATCGCATGCCTCCCGGCGGCAGTTCACACTGCCCTATGCGAACTGCTGGGAGTGTCAGTGAAATATTAATGACACCCCCAGATCAGTTCGCATATCGCAGTGCGATCTGCAAACTCGGATCGCATGGTGTGAACACCCATGCGATCCGATTCTGCTGCGGACCAAAAAAAGGGTCCCGTGCGAATTTGCGGCGGGTGCAGCGGGTGCGCGCGCGAATTCAGCCATACTATCTGTATGGCTGAACTCGAATCGCACAGAGATCGGATGTGATTTGCACTGCAGTGCGGTGCGAATCACATCCGTTCTCATAAACCGCTGCAATGTGAACCCAGCCTTAGTGACACTGGCGACGGGGGGTGATCACGGGGTTAAACCTTTATTGGGGGGGTTAGGGGGGCACATTAGAACTAAAGGGGGCTAACCCTAACTGCCCTAACAGTTATTACAGTCACAAATGACACCAATGCAAAAAAAAAAAAAAAAATGCAATTGGTGTCACTGTGACTGGGGGGGCAGGGGTAATTGGGGGGGTGATCGGGGGGTAAAGGGGGGGTGTGAGTGTGCCTGGCATGTTCTACTGTACGTATGGTGTGTTGGTGCAACTCACCGATCCTCTCTCCTCGGTGCCGGAACGAAAAATACCGGCACGGAGGAGAGATCACATCACTTCCTCTCCTGTGAGGAGAGGAAGTGATGTCACGGAGCATTTTAATTCGTCGGGAGCGATCGCGAGGGGGTGGCCATGAATGAATGTAACCAACATAAAGAGCGCTCCTACATCTACCCTTAGTTGATTTAACATGCAAATAAATGCAGTGCTGTTAAAGCATAAACACAAATAGTATACACTCTGTATACGAATCCCATGAAGAGAACACTTACCAGACCTCGGTAAGTGTAGAGCCTGAATGAGTAATCTCATCAATTTTCCTCATAAACTGTTAGTAACGCTGCTGGATGATTCTGGGCTGGGTGTGTCTGGATGATGTGGGAATGATTGGCTCGTCCCACTGATCGTTCTGTCTATGGTATCCATCGCACGATCGTCCTCACACAGAGATCCCGCAGATGATGCTGTGATCTAAGTCTTCACAGCCCAGAATCATCCAGCAGCTAACAGTCCATGAGGAGGATTGAACACAAAATATACATATATATATATTAAAAGGCCAGTATGGTGGCCTGGAATTATGGGAGGAGCCCGGTGGGGTATATAACCAGCCCGTTCGCCTGTCTTCCTTGTCGTTTCCGGTGCGCGATATCTGATACATCAGAGATCAAGGGCCGACTGTTCGAGACCATTCGAGACCATTCGCAGTGAGTTGTGTTCGTGAGTTCCCGTGTTTGTTAGTCCCGATCGTGTCCGTGTTGTCAATTGTCTCGTCTTTCTTAAGAGTTCGTGTGTTTTCGTCTGAGTGTCGCATACTCAAAGAAATTTCCGTTGTCATACAATACATCTGGGCAGGCTGTCGCAGGTAGGGCTTCGGCACCCTTTTTCATTTCATGTTTCCATGTCACTTAAACACGTTATCCTGAACTCACGAACCTCTCACTTTACATTTCACGAATGTTTTAAATCATGTCACCCTTACTTGCTACCTCATGTCACTACTCTTTCTCCTTTCGAAGAGAAATCGTTATCACCTATTCGTGACATGTCGGTCATGCCACATTAGGCACTTCATATCGGAAGCTTACATTTCTAGTCGAAACGACTCCCCAATCATTTTCTAAATGTTTGAATCGTTCGAGTCATTTCAAAAACACAACCGGCTGCTCGTCATGTCAAAATCAAGCAGTCCGGTTCAAATTGATTTCGAATCGTCTCATATCGTTACGAGTCGTCTCAAACCTTGTCGGGTCATTTCAAATCATTTCGTATCGTTTCATATATATTGAATTATTTCAAACTTTTGTTTGAATCATTTCGATCATTTCATAGCATTCCGAATCAGTTCAATCAGTGTCATGTCATTTCGAATCATTTCAAATAAATGTCATGTCCTTTTCCGAATCATTTCAAAACATTTCATATCATTTCGAATCATTCATTTCTGTCACTTACCGCGCTCCGGTTCGAATCCTGTCGCATCCCCGATGCACCGATTCGCTTCGAAGTGCCCCAGGTTTTAGCCTCATTTCGATACATACTCCAGAGACGGAGTCACTCGTAGGTTCAGGCACAGTCCCTGATTCCAGTCTTTGTCATGGCATATCATTTCTGTCACTTATTACGCTCCGATTCGAATCCTGTCGCATTCATTGATGCACCGATTCGTTCCGGTGTGCCCAGCTGTCCACGCCTCATTTCAGTACATGCTCCAGAGACGGATTCTTTGTTACAACCATCAGTCCAGTCGTTGATTCTTGTCTCTGTCATGGCAGGTCATTTTTGTCACCTATCACGCTCCGATTCGAATCCTGTGGCATTTATTTAATGCACCGATTCGTTCCGGTGTGCCCAGCTGTTTACGCCTCATTTCTGTACATGCTCCAAAGACAGGATTCATTTATCATTTCACGGGCTCACCCTCTGATTTTTGTCTTTGTCATGAGTATCATTTCATCTCACCTATCACGTTCCGGTATGAATAGTCACACCTGTGTACCAAATTCGTCCCGGCGTGCCCTAGGACAGGCCTCATTTCAGTACATGCTCCAGAACCTGTTTCGTGCTCGGTCGCAAAATTGCGGCATTACGATAAGGACCTCTGGCATGGCAGATTCAATCATTTCACTGTCACGTACCACTTCCCGGTTTGAATCCAGTTGTTTTTCAATGTTTTGATTCCGGCCGGGGGGCCTGGCTCATCGGCCTCATTTCATTAAAGTTGCCCCAAAATTCAATACATGCTCCAGAGTTCGGTTCGCTGTCAGTTGCATCTGCGACGCAACCAAATCACATCTCTGTCATGGTAGGCGTTTCATTCAGAAAGCAACATTTCATTTGCTTGTTTGTCTCGTTTCATTTATTTTCATTTTCATTTCTAAATCTCACCTCCATAAAGTCACTATTTAGCTAGCCATCTCTGTTTAGGTGTTGAATTCTCAAACAAACTTCACCTTCATGTCCTCAGGTCAGTCGAGTTTTCAGTAGGTCCACCCTGCACCTGGTCAGACGGTGCCTCCTTAGGTAAGGAAAAAAAAAAAACACACATCTGTGAAGGAAACGCACATGAGCGGAAGCATCCTTCTCGTCAAGCATGTATGTCTTGAGGAGTCACCAACGAGTCTTGTAATCCATGTCACCCTTATGTAGGTTCCGCTTAGAAGAAAACCCAAACCCAAGGACAAGTAGGCTCGCCTAGGCCTGGATTACGCCACCATGTCCCGGGCCGGCAGTGAGGATCTCACAGCCCCATTATCTCCATCTCTAGTCTCAGAGAGTGGCAGCCAGCGGTCCCCCAGAGCATGGACCATTCCCAGACTGACAGCTGAGCTGAGGCGCAGAGGTGTACCCTTTCCGGCAACAGCCAGAAAGGCCGAGCTTTTCAGGCTCCTCTTTCCTCCCCCAGCTGTGGCAGAGGCTAGCACCCAGCAGGCCTCCCTGGGCTCTATAGCCTCTTCAATTTCGCAGCTACATACCCTGGTATCTTCCCTGACGACCTCAATGTCAGAGGTCCAGAATCGGGTGGCCCTCCTTGAGACCCGCCCGCCCGTTTCTCCTCCAGTACCAGCAGCCCAGGCAGTGACTAGCCCACTCGCAGGTATCACCGGGTGTACGTCAGTTGTGTACCCTTCTCATCTGGTATCGGCTAACATCAGGAAGGACATCCTAGAGGGCAAGGACATCAATCTGGCTTCTCTTCTCATCTCCATCCACGAGCTTGCGGAGAACAAGGCTTATACATGGGGGGACGTGTCAGTGGTCCTCAAAACCAAAGACCCCAGGCTGGACAGAAAGCTTTCAGTCACCGAGTTTACGTTGGCCTTCGGCATGTTGAGGGATATCATCTGCTCAGCCTCCCCCAACAGGAGGGAGGAGCTGGATCGCTACCTCCATGTAATAGTAGATCTAGGTTACAAATACGGCGGTTTTTCATTTTACGACTACCACCGCTCCTTTTCCGCTAAAGCGGCCGCCAGGCTCTTCCAATGGAGCGTCATGGATACCGAGCTATTTTGCCGCCACTTCGCGGGTCTACGGTCTCCCCTCTGTGCGATTTGCCAGTCGGCTACTCATACCACGACCTGGTGCGCTAACTCAGTGACAGCCCGGCCCTCAGACAATCCTTCTGCCTCAGGTACTGCTCAGGGCCCACAGGCGCCGGCACGCCTGCCGCAGACGGATAAATTTGGGCGCCCGGTCAAGACCTTGGGAGGTGCAGCAATCTGCAACAACTTCAATAGCGGGTCATGCAATTTTAGTCAATGCAGGCTGCTCCACATATGCACGCAGTGTCATAGGGCTCATCCCAGGCTTATGTGCGAGGTCAAACAGTTTAAGAAATCTTGACTGAGCCGGGTCGACGTCTCATGGCTCAGCATCTACCTTACAGCTCATCCCACTCCCTCACTGTCCGTCTACCTTGTTCAGGGCTTCACTCAAGGCTTTCACACTGGACTTATCTCTCTCCCCCACCTCACGCACGAATGCCGGAACCTGCGGTCAGCAGCTATGGATGAACGAGCCATTGACCAACTCCTACAGACAGAGTTAGACCAGAACTTTATCATAGGCCCTTTCACACAGCCCCCATTCAACACCTGGAGAGTCAGCCCTATTGGGCTTGTCAAGGGCAAGTTCTCAAATAAACTCAGATTGGTGTACGATTTGTCAGCGCCTCATTCCTCTTCTGTCCCCAGTCTTAATTCCCTTATCCCCTCCGAGGAGTTCTCTCTTAAGTATGCATCCGTAGACACAGCCATCCAGGCCATTCTCGAAAACAGGCACGGGCACCTGGCTCTCCAAGGCCGACATCTCAGAAGCTTTCAAGCTCCTTCCCATCCATCCATCTCTCTGGTGCTGGCATGGCATCAAGTGGAGGGAGCTGTACTATTTTGCCACCAAACTGACATTCGGGTCCAAAAGCAGCCCCTGGCTCTTTGACACTTTCGCGCAGTCACTCACGTGGATCTTGCTGCACGTAGCCCGGTGTCGGGGAGTCATACACTATCTGGATGACTTCCTGCTGATCGAGCCACCCGGCTCACCGCCAGAAGATCTGGATAAGTTAAGGGTGGTCTTCAGTAACCTCAACGTCCCCATTGCCGAGCACAAGGTGGATGGTCCAACGCAGTCCATCACCTTTCTCGGGGTTAACCTAGACACCAACACCATGCAGGCCAGCCTCCCCCCGGATAAACTGGCCCGCATCAGGACGGTCCTGAGGGACTTCACCCGCACCAGAACTTGCACCAAAAAACAGCTACAATCCCTACTCGGCATGTTGAATTTCGCCATGCGCATCATCCCTCAGGGTCGCGCCTTTGTATCACGCCTATTGTTCTTACTGTCCCTCTCACAGGACCCGGAGCAAGTCCTCAGCCTGGATCCCGCGGCGATAGCGGACCTCGCTATGTGGGAGGAATTCCTATCGTCTTGGAATGGCGTGTCCCTGTTCATTCCCTCCGTGTCTTCCCTTTCACCCCAGGTGGTGACCGACGCAGCGGCCTCCACAGGCTTTGCGGCAATTTTTGGCCACCTCTGGCTCGCAGCTCCCTGGCCTCCCCAGATACTGGCGATACCTGGCTTCACCGAGACATCCTCCCTGTTTGAATTATACCCCATCGTAGCTGCAGCACACACATGGGGCCGAAGTTGGTCGGGTCAAACTGTGACCTTTTCAACAGATAATTTAGCCACTGCAGAGGTTATTAATAAATGCAGGTCCAGGTCTCTAGCGATGATGTCCTTCCTACGTCGGCTGGTCCAGCTCTCATTATTTCAGTTCAACATCCACTGTTCCTTTATCCCCGGTAAATTCAATCAGGCAGCGGACGCCCTCTCCCGCTTTAACTTTGTCTCATTTTTCGATCAGGTGCCCGGAGCCAGACCAACATCAGCAGCTATCCCGGACTGGTCTCAGCTGACCCTGGACTAGCCCCACACCTCCTAGCGGCAACCCAGCTCATCGATCTCTCCCTCTCACGTAATACCCTCAAGGCCTACCAAACGGCCTGGAGGGCCTTTAACCACTTTATGACACGTCACCGCACAGAGACGTCCTGTGTCAAGCAAGTCCTGGCCTTCATTTCCTACTGCCACTCGGAAATGGCATTGTCCTATAATACGATCCGGCTATACCTGGCCGGTGTACAACATTTCACGTCCCTCCAGGACCCTACCGAACCTTCCTTATTCTCTTACCACGCCGTTCGGGCTATCATGCGCAGCGTCCAGAAACGCCAGCCAGTGGCCAGTACCAGACGGCTGCCTATCACAGGAGACATTTTTAGAAACATGTCGGATATCCTGGCCACATCACCTTTCGGTCTCCGCCTTAGTGTCATCTTACAAGCAGCCATACATCTGGCCTTCTACGGCTTCTTACGGCCAAGCGAGTTTACTTGTAACAGCCCCACAGCACGCATGCTGTGCAAACGCCACCTGGTCCGATACGAAGACCATTTCATCTTACACTTAGCAGTCTCCAAAACGCAGCAGCTTGGCTCGGGTACAGACATACACTTCTATACGACCAATAACCGCTGGTGCCCGGTCGCCACTCTCACCCGCTTGTTGACCCTTCTGGCCGATCAACCAGAAACTAGCCCGCTTCTGCCATTTCAAAATAAACCTCTGAACGCTGCCCGGTTTATGGAACATGTCAGGATACTCCTGAGTATCCTTCAGCTCAATCCTACTCACTACTCCGGACATTCATTCCGTATCGGAGCAGCCTCAACAGCCTCCCGCCAAGGGGTCCCGGACCATGTCATCAAGAAGTTGGGCAGATGGAAGTCCACCTGTTTTGCCCGCTACATACCCAATCCACAAGTGGAGATGGCCCAGGCCTTTGTCAAGCTCACTCAGTAACAAACTTGAAACAATAAAGTACAACCCCTACCTGAATGTTTTTGCCCCCTTATTTTGGTATACCGTACGTTAGACCAGGGCACACTTTCAGGTCCATTTCAAGTAAGCGAGTTTATGTTAACCTTGTTTGTCATCCTTATCCGTATCGGTCAGAGGGCTCTGAACCATAAATTAAAAGGCCAGTATGGTGGCCTGGAATTATGGGAGGAGCCCGGTGGGGTATATAACCAGCCCGTTCGCCTGTCTTCCTTGTCGGTTCTGGTGCGCGATACCCACCCACCCATCCCCTTTTTAGGGCATTTCTCAAGCATTATACTCCTCATGAGAGTACTCATTTCACTTCATTTCATGTTCATTTCATTTAAATACTCATTTCTCAATCTAGGGTATGCCCCCTTATTTTGGTATACCGTACGTTAGACCAGGGCACACTTTCAGGTCCATTTCAAGTAAGCGAGTTTATGTTAACCTTGTTTGTCATCCTTATCCGTATCGGTCAGAGGGCTCTGAACCATAAATATATATATATATATATATATATATATATATATATATATATATAGATGAGACTACTCATTCAGGCTCTACACTTGCTGAGGTCTGGTAAGTGTTCACAGGGAGTGGGATTCATATACAGAGTGACAGTGGGTGCCAGAGAGTTTATTTATTTGCACAGCGGAACATCATCTCTTTGATCCCCCTTTTGGAATATTTGTGTTTATTCATTAACAGCACTGCATTCATTTACATGTTACATAAACTAAGGATAGATGTAGGAGCGCTGTTTATGTTGGTTACATATATTGCTTGAGCTTTGTTTGAAGGTTTTAAAACAGCTGCCCACAGACTAGTTACATTTTTATTTCAATATTAATTTTACTGATTTGGTTTAAATAAGTGCTAATTTGAACTGTTCCGTCAAGCGCTTGGTGGTGTGGGGGTGCCTATATACACTCTGTTCTATATCTATATATATATATACTGTCTCCCATAACTTCAAGGCAGCAATAACTGTTTGTGTTTCACAATCTTTTCTTTTCTAGACTTGAATAACTAAAAGAGTGTAAAAGCACACCAAGATCTAGTATCCCTATTTTTGTTTTTTGAAATCTGCTTAATTATTTGCCATTTAAAAGAAATGGCCAAGGAGAGGAAATGTCTCCTGTTTTTGCTCTGCCCCTTAACACGTGGGTGAGCAGGGTTCTGGGAGGACGTTATATATGTGCCTCTCCCGTGGCCGCGGGATCTATAACCGACTTCCTTTCATGCCATCCATTGTATACAATTGTGCTGCTAGCTGTGATTGGTCACAGTGAGCACTTGGTACAGACAGGCCACAGCCCATTTGTACGAAAGGATTAGCATTGACCAATCACAGGTAATCACAACAAAAGACACAGAATGAACTATTTTCATTCAGTAAAAATGGTTGCTTATACCAAGGAAATTGTGCAATCATAATGTGAAAAAAAATCCTGATCACTTCCCCAGAGAAGTACAAAAAAAGAAATTGAAAAAAAAAAATGTAAAAATATTATTACTGATATTATTATCAGTTTCCCTGATCACCACCACACCGGTTATATGATAACACTGTACTGCACTGGTGACAGTATGTAAAAAAAAGTGAAAAACATGTTTAATTTTCTTAATTTACCAAATAATTGTGTCAAAAAAATTACAACTTCAAAAAATTCGCCATGCCACTTACTAAATACCTTGGACTGTCTACTTTCCAAAAAGGGGTAATTTGGAGGTATTTGTACTGTCCTGAGTCCTCAAGATATTAGATAGGATGTCAGTACATCAGGATTGATCAGACTAAATAATAAATACTGATTTGGGTTATTTTCCCCAAAGAAATGTAGCAGAATACATTTTGATTATTTATTTGCTTATTTTTATAATAGAAACAAAGAAAAACATGTTTTTTTTCTTAAAATTCTTCATCATTTTCCATTTATTTAGCAAAAAAATTTAAAAACCCAGTGATAATTAAATACCACCAAAAGAAAGCTCTATTATTGTGAAAAAATTATAAACATTTCTTATGGGCACTGTGTTGCATGACCGTGCAATTGTCATTCAAAGTGTGAGAGCGCTAAAAGCTGAAAAATGGCCAGGGCAGGAAGGGGGTAAAAGTGATCAGTATTGAAGTGGTTAAAGTGCTGCAGCAATAACAGAGTTTCTTTAGTTTTATGGTAGGAAGTGTAGCAATGTGACCCATGCTACTACCATTGCATAAATGAAAGTAAATGGACTACCATTTATATGTAGGTTTTATTTTTGTAAACATTATATCTGTCTTCATAATATATATTTGTACATACATACTTGACAAAGCATGGATTCTCTAAAAAAAGAGTCCCCCCCTTCAAACATGTTACTGACTGAAACTTGGAAGTTGTTCAGTGGAAGGAGGAATGAGGGGGATAGGACACTGCTATCACTTACTGTATATGGGCTTGATGCCTGCTATAGGAGGGTAACCATCACAGGGAGGAGTTGAGTTTTCGGTCTTTTATTATCCTACCCCCTAGTGGCATGGCATATACCTGGTATTCTACCATGCCCCCCAAAGACTTTATCAACAGAAGATAAAGAAAAAACTGGAAAGTATAAAAAGAGGGTGAGTGTTCCACCTGCTCAGTAGATATAACAATACGAAAAAGGAAATATTATACAAAATACTATAGTATTTTTTAACTCCAACCATATTAAGAAAGCACATATACTATACTAAATGACTATACATTTTCTTCAAGTTATGTCCTAGCCATAGTGTGTGTGTGTGTGTGTGTGTGTGTGTGTGTGTGTGTGTGTGTGTGTGTGTGTGTGTGTGTGTGTGTGTGTGTGTGTGTGTGTGTGTGTGTGTGTGTGTGTGTGTGTCAGTGTTGCCAAACTACCAGGTTGGAATTTACTGGCATGACACCCAAAATTTACTGGCATAGCCAAGTTTTTACTGGCATTTTACAAAATTAAATTTTTAAGTGCAAATTTCAGTATTTAGGCTACAAACACTAGGCAAATAGCAATGTAATTTAAGGTAGATGTTAGGGTAAAAAAAACATATTTTGTTATTTTCAATATAACAAGGGTGGATTATGTAGTCCATCAGTTTTTGTCACCAATGTCCAACTGGAGAAACACCACAGAACCACAACTGAAAGTGAGGGAAATCCCTAGGATCACCAGAATTTATGTCCCCAATTCTAAAGACCTCCTGTCACCATCACCCCCTGCCGCCGTCACCCCCATCACCTGCCACCATCACCTCTTGCCTCCATCACCCCCTGCCACCATTACCTCCTGCCACCATCACCTGCTGCAACCATCACCCCCTGCCTCCATCACCTGTCACCATCACCCCCTGCCACAAACATCATCCCCCTGCCACCATCACCTGCTGCCACAACAACCTGCTGAAATCATCACCCCCTGCCAACATCACCTGCCACAACCATCACCCCCTGCCACAACCATCAGCCCCTGCCACCATCACCTGCTGCCACATCCATCACCCCCTGCAACCATCACCTGTCACCATCACCTGCCATTACCCTTTGCCACCATCAACTGCTGCCATGACCCCCTGCCACCATCACCTGCTGCAACCATCACCCCCAGCCACCATCACCTGTTGCCATCACCCCCCTGCTGCAACCATCATCTGTCTCCACCACCTACTGCAACCATTACCTCCCGTCACTGTTGGCTGGGCTGTTACTCCATCCCTGTGGACTATGGATTGCCTGGACAGACTACCATGAGGGCTCCTCCATTCTGCATGCTCAGCCTCCAGGTTACTGTTTTTAAAAGCTGGCACGCCTGGCGGGATGCGCCATGACAACACTCGCTTGAGCCAGTAGCCTCGGTGAAATCCGTCCTCCCCCGGCTGAATACAGGATCAGCTCAGCGAGCTCCGAAACTGCGTATGGGTAGTTCCAAGCCAACCCGGTCACGGCTATTTTTTACTGCCACTTTTGATCTATTACAGGCATCTACAGGCAGGGAAAAAGGTGCCCTGTTTTTACGGGTTGACCGTAAAAATACGGGCGGTTGGCAGCACTGGTGTGTGTGTGTGTGTGTATGCGTGTGAAAGGGGGTGGGTGGGTTAGGCTTACCCCTTAGTTATAAATAGAGTTTAAGACTTGTGTTTTATAACTACCATAATATGTTCTGTAAAAAAAGAACATGATTTACTAATACATACTTAATGTATTGCAATAATTTTATGAAACTAAAATATCATTACACTATACTATAATACCATAACAGATACAGATTAAAAGAAATTACCTTAAACTGAAGTACATATCCTGGTTTTAAAGTCAGATCTCGTGTTACAGCGAATCGATCACCATCTGATTTCCCAAATATCATAGCAGAAGGTGTAACAGAGCAGAAGCTTTCATTTTTAACCATGCCTTCATTTGCCAGCATAAGCCAGACACTCAGCTGGTTCATTGGGTAGTCAAATGCAGGCTTCTCATAAAAGTTCTGTCAGGAAAGAAAATAAATAATGTATATTTAAGACTGAAGAATACAGTTGCATTTTATTAAGGCAGTTTTTCCATTTACAACACAGCACCTTTTTTTTCTAACATCCTAGAGAATAAAATGGCGATCATTGCAATACTTTCTGTCACATAATATTTGTGCAGCGGTCTTACAAGCGCACTTTTTTTTTTCTTAATACACTTTTTTGAATAAAAAAATAAGACATCAGTTAAGTTAGCACAATTTTTTTATATCGTGAAAAATATTTTAAACCAAGTAAATTAATAACCAAAATGTCATGCTTCAAAAATGCACCCGCTCGTGGAATGGCGACAAACTTTTACCCTTAAAAATCTCCATAGGCGACACTTAAAAAATTCTACAGGTTGTATGTTTTGAGTTACAGAGGGGGTCTAGGAATTATTGCTCTCGCTCTACCGATCGCGGTGGTACCTCACATGTGTAGTTTAAACACGTTTTCTTATGCGGGCGCTACTTACGTATGCGTGCGCTTCTGCATGCGAGCTCATCGGGATGGGGCGCGTTTAAACATTTTTTTAAATTAATATTTATTTTACCTTTTATTTTTAGGGCCGGTTCACACAGCGAGGCGCGGCGAGGCGTCTCCGACTTACCTCGCCGCGACCTGCGGGGAGCTGAGCGGCGACTTGCAGAGGACTTCTGTATAGAAGTCAATGCAAGTCGCCCCCGAAGTCGCCCCGAAGTAGTACAGGAACCTTTTTTCTGAGTCGGAGCGACTCGAGTCGCTCCTCTCAGAACGGTTCCATAGTACTGAATGGGGGCGACTTGCGGGAGCGAGGCGAGGCGAGCCGTGTCGCCTCGCCTCGCCTCGCTGTGTGAACCGGCCCTTACTCTCTTCTTTTTAAACATCCCTTGTAATAGAAAAAAGCATGACAGGACCTCTTAAATATGAGATCTGGGGTCAAAAAGACCTCACATCTCATATTTACACTGAAATGCAATTAAAAATAAATAAATAAATAGTAATTTTAAAAAATGCAACAAAAATGTCCCTTTAAGAGCTATGCACAGAAGTGACGTTTTGACGTCGCTTCCGCCCTGCAATGATATGGAGACAGATGGGGGCCATGTTACCCTCACTCGTCTCCATGTTGCACAAGGGGAAACATCTGATCGCCTCCACCGCTGCTGACGGCTCTGGTAAGCGGCGGAGGGCACTGGAGCGCAGTGGGGGGGCCCTCTCCGCCACCGATAAAAGTCATCTTGCAGCGAATCCGCCACATAAACCACCTTTATCTGAAAGTGGACTGCAGACTGAAGAAGAGGGTACTGGGGTTATGGCAGTTAGCTGCTGCCATAACAACGATATTCCTCTTCAAAGTACTGATGTACAACGACGGTGGGCGGTCCAGAAGTGGTTAAAGCGGAAATAACCCCAACCTAAAGGCATGTCATGAATCATACCTGTCATCTGAACAGTAATGCTGTCAAATGGCTGGTGTTATAACTGATCATATGTGCAGCACCATGGCAACTAAAGATTAACCACTTCAATACAGGGCATTTTCACCCCTTCCCGCCCAGACGAATTTTCAGCTTTCGGCTCTGTAGCATTTTGAATGACAATTGCGCAGTCATGCAAATGCAATGCAAATTTTGATAATTTTTCCCCCACAAATAAAACTTTCTTTTGGTGGTACTTTATCACCTCTGCGGTCTTTATTTTTTGCGCTATAAACAAAAAAAGAGTGTCAATTTTGAAAAAAAAACACAATATTTTTTACTTTTTGCTATAATAAATATCCCAATTTAAAAAACAAACAAACAAATTTCTTCTTCAGTTTAGGCCGATATGTATTCTTCTACATATTTTTGGTAAAAAAAAACGCAATAGGCTTATATTGATCGGTTTGCGCAAAAGTTATAGCGCCTACAATATAGGGGATAGATTTATGGCATTTTTATTATTTTTATTTTTTTTACTAGTGATGGCGCCAATCAGGACTGTGATATTGCAGCGGACAAATTGGACAATTTTGACACTATTTTACTACCATTGACAATTATACAGCGATCAGTGCTATAAATATGCCGGGATTACTGTATAAATGTCCCTGGCAGGGAAGGGGTTAACACTAGGGAGCGATCAAGGGGTTAAATGTGTTACCTAGGGAGTGATTCTAACAGTGGGGGGAGGGGACTGACTGGGGGAGGTGACTGATCGGTGTTCCTATATGCAAGGAACACACAATCTGTCTCCTCTCCCCTTACAGGTAGTGGATCTGTGTGTTTACCTCCACGTCCCTGCTCTGTGACAAGCAACAGCGGGTGACCAGTGGACATCGCGGCCGCCGGGCACACGCTTCAACGCCCAAGTGATGCGGCAGGACATGCCCCCTAGACGGCCGGGAAGCAGAGCACATGCTATGAAGGCCGCCCAGGATGAGAGAATCACCTTGCAGCCATCATATTACTATAAGCGGGATGTCAAGTGGTTAAACAACAGCAAAAGTAAGATAGTAGCTTCTATGGCTATAAAGGATAGAAGGCTTAGTTACATAGTTTGTCAAGTTGAAAAAAGACTCTAGTACATCTAGTTCAACCAACAGAAAAAAAAAAACTCCATATACATAATCCTATACCCACGGTTGATTCAGAAAGGCAAAAAACCCAATAAAGTATGATCAAGGAGGCAATTGGATATTCCATAGATCAACTACCCCTGGTATTATTACCTCTAAATGTTACTATCCATTTGTTTTTTGCCGCATTTAGGAGTGCATCCTGCTTCTTTTTTTTTACCATTCTACTAAGCTTTAGAAGCATCTGAAAAGCAATCCAAATGCAAAGCAAAGCTCTAAACAAGACTTTACTGTGAAGAAGTCCTTCCATATATGAAGATTAAAGTGGAACTTTAGTCAGAAATGTAAGTATTGACAAAATGCTTCATGCTGGCCCCTTCTATATGTATTTGAAATATGTACCTATGCTGTTTGAAACCCAGTAGTTCACTCTCTCATCCTGTTCTGCACAGCCATGTTTGCTTCTGTTGTCAGCATTTTGCCAATAATTACAGCATTGGGGCAGACACTAGAGAGTTATCTGCTGACAGTACGAGGGATTGAGGAAACAGGAATAAAACAGTCTGTGCCACAGAAGTACTGATAAGGGTGAGGAAATGAGGAAAGCAGGTGAGCTGACAGGACAAACTATGCTTCCTGGGAAACACAAAAGCAAAGAGTTAAAGTAAGGCCGCGTACACACGGGCGGACTGTTCGCCCAACCTTGTTCGGCAAACAGTTTCATCAAACAGTCCGCTCAAAATTTGCATGAGCGGACTTGCCCACACACGAGCGGACTGTTTGACGAACAAGGTTGGGCAAACAGTTCGCTCAACTTTTGAAATGAACGGACTCGCCCACGTAAGGCGGAGGCAAATCCGCCCATTTCGAGCGCGTGTACAGGTAGGCGGGGCCCGCGAAGGAGACGTCGCGGACTCCGCCGCCTGGAATGGGCTTAAAGGGGAACCCCAACGCCGAAAAAAATCGGCGTGGGGGTTCCCCCCAAGTCCACACCAGACCCTTGTCCGAGCACGCTACCCGGCCGGCCAGGAAAGGGGGGCGAGCGAGCGCGCCCCCCCTCCTGAGCCGTACCAGGCCGCGTGCCCTCAACATGGGGGGTGCCTTGGGGAAGGGGGGGCCGCGCGGCCCCCCCACCCCAAAGCACCTTGTCCCCATGTTGATGAGGACAAGGGCCTCTTCCCGACAACCCTGGCCGTTGGTTGTCGGGGTCTGCGGGCGGGGGGCTTATCGGAATCCGGGAGCCCCCTTTAAGAAGGGGGCCCCCGGATACCGGCCCCCCACCCTATGTGAATGAGTATGGGGTACAATGTACCCCTACCCATTCACCTGTGAACTAAAGTACAATAAAAAACACAACACAGAGAAAAAATATTTTATTGCACAGCTCCGGGGGTCTTCTCGCCGGACTCCTCCGCTATGTGTGTGTAGCTCTTTTGCTAGCGGAGGAGTCCGGCTTTCTTCCTCCCCGCCGCCGGCCTCTTCTCCCGACTTCGGGGGTCTTGTCCCCCTCTTCGGTTCTTCTGCCGGGCCACCGCGCCTGGTCCGGTGGCCCGGTCTTCTGTCGCCGTCTTCCGTTCTTCTGTCGCCGCCTTCGGTTCTTCTGCCGGGCCACCGCGCCTTCTTGTAGCTCTTTTACAGGCGGTGGCCCGGTCTTCTGTCGCCGCTGTCGTCGCCGCCGCCGCCTTCCGTTCTTGTTCTTCTTCTTGTTCTTCTTCTTCTTCTCCTGGAGATGTTGACTCGATCTCTCCGGCCGGAATGCCAGAGCCGCGCTGTGCGGTCACTTATATAGTGACAATGGGGCGGTGTCACATGGTATATGTCACATGGGTTGGTCACATGGTGACCCCGCCCCCTTACGATGTCATAGTCCCCATGTGACATCAACCCATGTGACCAACCCATGTGACATATACCATGTGACACCGCCCCATTGTCACTATATAAGTGGCAGCGGAGCGTGTCCCTGGCATTCCGGCCGGAGAGATCGTCGAGTCAACATCTCCAGGAGAAGAAGAAGAAGAACAAGAAGAAGAACAAGAACGGAAGGCGGCGGCGGCGGCGGCGACGACAGCGGCGACAGAAGACCGGGCCACCGCCTGTAAAAGAGCTACAAGAAGGCGCGGTGGCCCGGCAGAAGAACCGAAGGCGGCGACAGAAGAACGGAAGACGGCGACAGAAGACCGGGCCACCGGACCAGGCGCGGTGGCCCGGCAGAAGAACCGAAGAGGGGGACAAGACCCCCGAAGTCGGGAGAAGAGGCCGGCGGCGGGGAGGAAGAAAGCCGGACTCCTCCGCTAGCAAAAGAGCTACACACACATAGCGGAGGAGTCCGGCGAGAAGACCCCCGGAGCTGTGCAATAAAATATTTTTTCTCTGTGTTGTGTTTTTTATTGTACTTTAGTTCACAGGTGAATGGGTAGGGGTACATTGTACCCCATACTCATTCACATAGGGTGGGGGGCCGGTATCCGGGGGCCCCCTTCTTAAAGGGGGCTCCCGGATTCCGATAAGCCCCCCGCCCGCAGACCCCGACAACCAACGGCCAGGGTTGTCGGGAAGAGGCCCTTGTCCTCATCAACATGGGGACAAGGTGCTTTGGGGTGGGGGGGCCGCGCGGCCCCCCCTTCCCCAAGGCACCCCCCATGTTGAGGGCACGCGGCCTGGTACGGCTCGGGAGGGGGGGCGCGCTCGCTCGCCCCCCTTTCCTGGCCGGCCGGGTAGCGTGCTCGGACAAGGGTCTGGTGTGGACTTGGGGGGAACCCCCACGCCGATTTTTTTCGGCGTTGGGGTTCCCCTTTAAGCCCATTCCAGGCGGCGGAGCCCGCGACGTCTCCTTCGCGGGCCCCGCCTACCTGTACACGCGCTCGAAATGGGCGGACTTTCCGAGCGGGAACAGTCCGCTCATTTCGAAAGTACAGCGGACAAGCCCACACACGGGCGGACTGTTCGCTCAAACACAGTTTCAGCGGACAGTTTTTCGGAATTTCCGAAAGACTTTGTCCGTCCAACTGTCCGCTGAAACTGTCCGCTGAAAGCCCACACACGAGCGGACTGTCCGCCCAAACACTGTTCAGCGGACAAGGTTGGGCGAACAGTCCGCCCGTGTGTACGCGGCCTAATTCTAAAGTATTTTTCTTTAACCACTTTCCCCCCTTCCTACCAACTTTTAGCTTTCGGCGCTATCACGTTTTGATGGCAATTGCACGGTCATGCAACATTGTACCCAAACAAAATTTGGAATTTTTTTCCCCACAAATAGAGCATTCTTTTGGTGGTATTTGAATACCACTGGGGTTTTTATTTTAAAAAAAGGCAGAAAATGTAAAAAAAAAGTTTCTTTGTTTCTGTTACAAAACTTTGTAAATAAGTAATTTTTCTCCTTCACTAATGAGCACTGATGAGGCAGCAATAATGGGCACTGATGAGGCAGTACTGATTGGCACTGATGACGTGGCACTGATGATGAGGCACTTATATGTAGCACTGATAGGCAGGGCCGCTGATAGGGCAGTACAGCCAGTCTTCCTGTAGGGGGCCCGAGCTCTGTCACTTCAGAAGAGGGGCCTGGGAACCTGCAGAGCAGGAGAGCTAGCTGAACTGCCTTCTGACATTTGTGGATCTCCTTGCAGCGCTGCCAGCTTTCTCCCTCCAGCATCTCAGTTCTACATACTGGCAATTGGTAAAGTGTCCCGATCTGGAGCAGAAGACAGCTGCAGTCTCAGTCTGCCTGTGTCTCTGCCGGGTCCTGAAACTCCCCTCGTCAATGTTATCTCTGGTCAGCATGAGCAGGAAGCTTGCTTCACCTCCTCCCTGAGTGCTGACCTCTGATCCCCCTCCAGATCTGCTCTCACTTCTCTGTGCTCACTGAACTCCAGGGTTTGGATAGAGCAGTGCTTCTGCTGGAGGGGTGAGTGGGGGGGGGGGGGGGGGGTTGCTGCTGGAACAAAGTCACAAAACTTTAGGATTTTGGAGAGAGGGTGAATATGAAGCCAGCCTAGAACTGCAGATAGCTGTCAATGCAGTGCTGATCAAGAAGCCAGTGGACACATCTCTCTCTCCAGCTGCCAGGCATCTCTGTCCAGCCATTTCTATATACCATCCCTAAGGTCCCTTTATACTTCATATAGCAGTAACAAACATTCCTGCTCACATTTTCTTTTTTTCTTGTTTTTTCACACATCATAGAGGCTTCAGAAACTTTTAAGGCATGCCGCGTTGCCACATGACAAAACGCATGTCTTCTCATTGCATTTGGGGTGACATTAACAATTATTGTGCACCACAAGTTCTATGCGCATGTGCAGCGCATTTCCAAAATGCACTGCAAATTGCCAATTACTTGTGCACTTGTCACACATGCAGGTAATCTCCAACGTGAATGTGGCCTAATGTCTTATATACACTGCTAGTTTACTTTTGCTAAACCCCACAGGCTGAACGAAAAAAAAACCCTGGCACCTCAGGTCAGAGCCTCTGTACTAACAATCTAATGTTAGTACAGTGATCTCCCCTGCTATTCTATTGTGTTCTGACAAGGGGACGCCCCACCAGAACACTCCGGTCAGGGAGATGGTCAGCAGCCCTTTTTTGATCAAGCCCCTTCGACATAAGCCAGCTGTCATACCGGACTGTATACATGCCATGGCTGCAATGCTTTACTTCAGAGCTGAGGCATTTGTACTGCAGGAGGCAGAATTTGACAGGCAGCAACCACCTGTCAAACTTCCCATTGAGTTCAATGGGGCTGCTCTGCACCTTGAAGCCAAATACTTGGCTTACAGCCGCAATGCGGTCTCACAATGTAAAAATATAAAATAAAAAAAATTAAAAAACAGGTGTCATGAGGCAGCAGTAGCAAGGCTCTTATTTCTGCAATGGCTGCAAAGCATACCATTGTGACCATGGCATTTTAGCAATTTGATTTCCCGGGGGCCCTGTCAGGTAGGTTGTAGGGGGCCCCGTGATTTCTAACAGTGGCCCTGCTGATAGGCACTGATAAGCAGCACTGATGGACACTGATAAGTGGCACTGATGGACAGTGATAGGTGACACTAATGGGCACTCATAGGTGGCACTGATGAGCACGCATAGGGGCACTGATGGGCACTGATAGATGGCACTGATGGGCACTCATAGGTGACACTGATGGGCACTGGTGGGCACTGATAGGTGACACTGATAGATGGCACTGATAGGCAGCACTGGCAGGCACCACTGATGGGCACAGAGTGCCACCCCTAATAGGCACTGATTGGCATCCCTGGTGGGCTCTAGTGGGCTTATCTGGTGGTCATGGGTGGGCATCCCTGGTTACTATGGGTGGGCATCCCTGGAGTTTATGGGTGGGTATTCTCAATGGGTCTGCACTGATAATCAATGCTGCACCCAGGTTTTTTTACCTAAATTTTTATAACGTTTGGGGATTTAAGTAATTTTTTTAGAAAAAAAATGATGATTTGTACATGTAAGAGAAGAATGTCAGAATTGACATGGGTGGGAAGTAGTTAGAGAGTCTCTAAAAATTTGAAACAATGGCTTAGAAATAACAGAACTCAACTGGTCCAATTGCTTTATTCATTCTTATTTTGTCTAAAGCTGGCCATACATTATCAATATTATTACTATTATACAGGATTCATATAAGGCAAACAGTTTGCTCAACACTTTACAACATGAGGGCAGACAGTACAGTTACAAAACAATTTAATACAGGAGAAATTAGAGGGCCCTGTTTGTTAGATCTAGGAGACATTAGGCAATTTTCCTTTCTTCATCCATGGTCACAACAGTGTTGATGGGGGAATTCTTCTCATTGTGCTATATTTATTCTGACAGCGGGAGGTTTCCCTGCTGTCAGAATACAATGATCATTACTGCCAGGTATAAAAATAGACAGGGTGGTTGTACTGAAGCCTGCCCATAGATGGATCAAAATACATCTGGTCTGTGTTGAACTGGCTGAATTTTTTTCCATTTATGGCCAGCTTTAATGTTTTTGGACCATGTCAAATTTTAGCCATTGTGCATCATTTAGGGCTATGTCAATACTATCCTCTTTAAGGAATGAGCTAGTCCCACTTCAAGTTCCTGGGAAAAAGTTTTGTTATTGCATTACAGTGGAATATGATTATATATGTATCATCATCCATTATACAGGCTGAAAGTACATATTCTCTTAACTGAACTCCAACATACAGCTGTATATGCTCTTTCCAATTAGTATTTACTGTATTGCACAACCATAATTAAAGTAAGAATGCAGATGTGCTTGCCATCAAAAACCACACCTACCCGCTCCACTGGTTATGCAGCTGTTATTTTCATGTATTTTCAAACTGGTTAAGTATAGTAAACGTGCTGTAGAAACATATATTTTGCATGACATTTTGGTTTAATTATTATTTTGAGCCACACTGCACCTTATGCACAGAAACACATTTTATTAAGTCTTCAGGTTTTCAATCAAATTAAACTATTCTTTTACTCGTTTGGGGTCTTTATGTTTGGTGCATGGTACCATGAAGCACATTTGGAACCAAAATCAGCTCTTATAAAACAAATTACAGCGCTGTATTCCACCACTATCAGGTTTTGGCAGAAGTAGTGTAGGAGTGGTCATTGACATTTTACACGTGTTTTCTAGGAGAAAAAATCCTGCGTAGTTATCAGTAAAATACTTGTGTATAGATGCGTTTAAATGTGCGAAGATGCGTACGTGCATCTGACTTATTTTACTGATAATTTATTTTTCTCTCTGTTTAGACTTACATGTGTACAAATGTACATACATGCTCAAATGCTCATATTCCTAGACACAGAATCTGTGCAGAATGTCTAAGTGCCTGTGTGAATGGCTCCACTGAAAAAATGCAGCTGTGTTCAGATCTGTAAATAAGAAACACTTTTAAATACGTTTTCTTATGGCCGTATGAATAAAGCCTTAAGATAATTTTTAGGTAATAGCTGAGCCATCAGATTAGAGCATGGGTGTCCAACTACAGTCTACAAGGGCCAGAAGCAACACAGATTTTTAGTATATACAGGCTTACCCCACTTTTAAGTACACAATGGGGTTTATTTATGTAGCACTTACCCCCGAAGGAGCTGTTGGTTTTGTTGGGCTTACCGTTACCTTCTTGACCTTGTGTGCGTCTAGGGGTTTCCCGAGGTAGATGACCCAAAGAATTGTAGAAACTGACACTGAATCCACTTAAAGTGATACCGTATGAGTGTAAATCCACTTAGTGTCCTTCAACTTAGCCTCCAGGCTCCTTCTGAGAAGCCAGCCTTATGCATGGCCTTCTCCCGAAGAGTCCACCCCTGGGTGATTCTCCAGTTGCTGGGCCTCTCCACAGATGAGACGGCACCGGACCACCTTTGAATCCTCCTCTCAGTTACTTTGCCTCGGGCTAGCCAGCCCCGAGACTTGGAATTTGATGGATCTGTACCCCAGACCATGAGGGCCATGGAGGCTGGTCAGGAGGACCAGGACCAAACAGACAGAAATATGTTCTGGACCGGAAACCCAGAAGCACGTGATGTCAGTACCTTAAATACCCTCTCCCAGAATACACAGCAGGATGACACACCCACTGGGCTGGCTCCGAGAAACAATGACACTCAATACGCCTAGCTAGACTGCTTTCTCATACTTGCCAGCGGTGACAGCGACACCCGTGGCCAAAGAGAACCCAGTGCAATACAGCTAGACTGGTACTGAAATCATAATTTGGCACAATTAACCCTAAAACCCAACTGTGATTTTAGGAACATTAAATAGAGAAAAACACATAGCGTGTGCTCTTCAGGAGCCGGCGTACATTTACTAAAGCTGGAAAGTGCAAAATCAGGCTCACTTTTGCATAGAATCTAATGAGCTTCTAACCTCAGCTTGTTCAATTAAGCTTTGGTAATAAAACCTGGAAGCTCATTGGTTTCTATGCAGAAGTGAGCCCGATTTTGCACTTTTCAGCTTTAGTAAATAAACCCCATTGTGTACTTAAAAGTGGGGCGTGCCTGTGCAGTTTTGTGCAAAAAGCTTTAGGCAGGTGTGAAGAAATGCTATAAAGTAAGAATGCTTTCAGAAATAGAAGTGTTAATACTTTGTTTTTATCGATTAACAAAATGGAAAGTAAATGAACAGAAGAGAAATCCAAGTCAAATCAATATTTGGTGTGACCACCCTTTGTCTTTAACCCAGCATTCATTTTTCTAGATACACTTGCACACAGTTTATGAAGGAACTCGGCACCTTGGAGAACTAACCACATATCTTCTGTGGATGTAGGCTGCCCTAAATTTTTCTGATTCTTCATGTAATCTCAGACAAACTTGATGATGTTGACATCAGGTTTCCACGGGGGCCAAACCATCACTTCAAGAACTCCTTGCTCTTCTTTATGCTGAAGAAAGTGCATAATGATGTTGGCTGTATGTTTGGGGCTGTTGTCCTGCTGCAAAGTACACTTGGGGCCAATACATGCTTCCCTGATGGTATGGCATGATGGATAAGTATCTGCCCATATTTTTCTTAGCACTGAGGATGCCATTGATCCTGAGAAAAATTTCCAAATCCATTTACAGAAATGCAGCCCCAAACTTGCAAGAAATCTACACCATGCTTAACTGTTGCCTACGGACATTCATTATTGCACCACTCTCCAGCCCTTCATCAAACTAACTGTCTCCTGCTACAGAAAAAATATTTCAAATTTTGATTCATCAGTCCAGAGCACCTGCTGCCATTTTTCTGGACCGCAGTTCCCATGTTTTTGTGCATAGTTGAGTCCCTTAGCTTTGTTTCAAAATCAGAGGTATGGCTTTTTGGCCACAATTCTTCCGTGAAGACCACTTTTGACCAGACTTCTCTGGAGAGTAGATGAGTGTACCTGAGTCCCACTGGTTTCTACCAGTTCTGTACTGATTGCACTGCAGGACATCTTCCGATGTCAAAGGGAAGTAAGCATGATGTGTCTTTCATCTATCCTTGGCCTACCAATGCGTGTACGATCCTCAATGTTGCCTGATCAATGATGTCCTTAATTCTCAAAAGAGAAATACAGGCAGATGCTTTTCCATCATACCATACCATACCATCAGAGAGATGAATGATTGGCTCCAAATGTATTCTGCAGAAGGACAACAACCCCAAACTTACAGCCAATGTCATTAAGAACTATCTTTAGTGTAAAGAAGAACAAGAAGTCATGGAAATGGTGGTTTGGCCCCCACAGTGCTCTGATCTCAACATCATGGTGTCTGTTTGAGATTACATTAACAGACAAAAGGATTTGAGGCAGCATACATCCTCAGAAGATCTGTGGTTAGTTCTCCAAGATGTAAAACAACCTACCTGTCGAGTTCCTTCAAACACTGTGTGCACAAGCACTCTGTGTACCTAGAAAACCACAGGGTAGATTTGATTTAGATTTTTCTTCTATTTGCTCACTTTTCATTTGTTAAATTGGTAAAAATAAATAATTAAAAAATATATATGAAAGCATTCTTACTTTAAAGCATTTCTTCATACCTGCCTAAATATTTTGCACGGAACTGTATCTAATAGACAGCAGTAAATTAAGTAAAGTATGCATTGCACAGAAACAAAATATGGCTGTTTACTCTAAAATACTCACCTGCATGTGGCTCACAAGAACTGGAGTTGGACACCCCTGGTTTAGACATGTGTTGAGGAGAAAGTAGAAAAAAAATGTTAAGGCAAAAGTGTTGGGGTAAAGTGCTGTGGGGAACTTAAGGATAAGGCCCAAGTTTAGCATCACTGAGATCCTAAGCCAGCTGTTTTTGTCCCTTCCACAGCCCGTTGCTCCAGCGGTCTTTGATCGCTCATTTCTCGGTGTAATGAATATGTATGTTAGCTTTTTATTCCTGCACTCCAGTTTTAATTACTTATAAAGGGACGCAGACCCTGCATCTTTCCTCATTTGAACACTGCAAGTGCATAAGCTGATAATAATGAAAAATTCACTCCCATTCAGAGTCACTCTGCACATTGACATAATCAAAGAGCTTTTTTTTCAGCTCCGAAACAGCTAGGAATCTGCAATAATGTTTGCTAAAATCCTTTCAATGTACATAGATCACACAGAGGGGATTGTTTTTTTCTCAACATGAGTGAAGTTACTCTTTAAACTTTATGCAAACCATAACAACGAACTGCTCTTATTTCCTCCCTTTTGATCTGCTAAATATACCACTAAAAGTTTTTGTTATATGAGTGCAAAAAATCTATAGCACAGCAAAAACCATTGGTGCTATATAAATCCTGTATAATAATCTTTTGATTTTGCCAGAAACCTTGTAGCTGATAACTTCATATGCTTTCTGCCAGTGCACAAGGTGGTGTCATGGTGATGAGAAGGGGGGAGGGAGATGAGGAGAGGTTCTTTATAATGCATCAGAAACCAGGTGGACAGGGCTGACAACATAACCTTTAGAATTATGAGAAAAAAAAACACTATGGGAGGGATTTACTCAAACTGGAGTGTGCAAAATATGGTGCAGCTCTGCAGAGAAACCAATCAGCTTTCAGGTTTTATTGCCAAAACTGAACAAGCTAAAGTTAGAAGCTGATTGGCTACCATGAACAGCTGCTCCAGATTCTGAGTGCTACAATTTTAGTAAATCTTCCCCCTATGTTGTTACATCAAAGAGAAAGGGGAAGAAGCTCGCTATATTTATTACACATCAACAGTTATTTTTCTGTGCTTGATGTGTTTAACCACTTAAGGACTGCCTCACGCCGATGTACGTTGGCAGAATGGCACGGCTGGGCACAGGCACGTACAGGTACGTTGCCCTTTAAGAACCCAGCTGTGGGTCGCGTCCCATCCGGCGCACTCGCGACCCGGTCCTGAGCTCCGTGACCGTGGCCGCGGGACCAGCAGACTCAATCGCCGCCAGTGTCCCGCGATCGGGTCACAGAGCTGAAGAGGTAAGTGTAAACAAACCTCTCCTCGTGGTAGTGTGGCTGTCACTGATCATCTGTTCCCTATTATAGGGAAAGACGATCAGTGATGTCACATGCCAAGCCACGCCCCCTTTGTAAAAAAAAAAAACACACACACTTAACTCCTACACTGCCCCTTCACTGACATTTTTACAGTAATCAGTGCCTTTTTAATCGCACTGATCACTGTATTAATGCCAATGGTCCCAAAAATATGTCAAAATTGTCCGGCATGTCTGCCATAATGTCGCAGTCACAATAAAAATCGCTGATTGCCGCCATTACTAGTAAAAAAAAATATGAATAAAAATGCCATAAAACTATCCCCTATTTTGTAGACGCTATAACTTTTGCGCAAACCAATCAATAAACGCTTATTGCGATTTTTTTTACCAAAAACATGTAGAAGAATACGTATCAGCCTAAACTGAGGGAAAATTTTTTTTAATATATATTTTTGGGGGATATTTATTATAGCAAAAAGTAAAAAATATTGCATTTCTTTTCAAAATTGTCGCTCTATTTTTGTTTATAGCGGAGCTATGTCACACGACCGCGCAATTGTCAGTTAAAATGACGCAGTGCCGAATCACAAAAAGGGGCCTGGTCCTTTAGCTGGAAAATGGTCCGGAGCTTAAGTGGTTAAAGGGATAAAACATAGGGAAATATGCATTTATTGCATAGATTTACAAAATATTTTTCTTAAATTTTGTCTTGACATGTCCTATCATCCTTGAGGCTAGGTTCGCACTATTCCAGTTTCCCTGTGGCCGCATTTGTGCGGGCACAGCAGCCCATTCATTTGAATGGGCTGCTGTACCTGCGGTACAAGTAGGAAAAGGTCCTTGCACTTTTTCTAAAACCACAGCAGCAGGAAAAACACAGTCCTATGTGTTTCCTGCAGCAAAAACTTGTGCTGCAGTTTCTACCGCTTGGGGTTGCCATTAAGAATTAATAGCAGCCCCATTCGTCTGCTAACAGCAGTGCATTTATTGCTGCAGTTGCCAGAAAGCTTGCAATTTACACGCAGTCCTGCAGGGCATACATGTGAACCTGGTGTAAAAGGGAAGAATTAAGGTGCTAATATGAGAATTGTAAACAGACATTTCAAAGTAACATATTTAGTTTGGAGGTAACTTACTTGTGGCATTGTTGGATAAGCAACAGGAACAATCTGCTTTTGGTTTTCTGAGAGGATAATGATGTCATCAATGGCCCACTGATCATAACCTTCTCCGGAGAATACTGGTTGCCACCAACGAAACCGGGTACATAGGGTTTTAGCTGTATTAGGAAGCTCAAAATATACAAACCTGGTGGGATATAATAATTACCTCGTTTAGCTGGGCAATTTAAAAGACACTTATTTTTCAGTAAATACTTTGTAACATCTACAAATATGGTAATAGGACAACACAACTCAGAACAGTCTACACCCCATCATTAATCCAGCTATACCCTATTTTTGAAACAAATAAGTGAAAGAAAAAAAAGAGTTACTGTGTTTTTTTATTATTTAATTTTAATCCCAGTATCCAAATGCTTTGATTTTGTTTGAGATAGAAATACTACATACTAACAATGTAGAGGCAAAAAAATGCGTTTTTCTTCATTTCGGTTATAAAATTTTGCAAATAAACAATCTTTCTTCATAAATTTAGGCCACAATGTATACTGCTATATTTCTGGTGAAAATAACCCAAATCAGTGTATATTATGTAGCACTAACGCCCGAAGGAGCTGCTGGTTTGATTGGGCTTACCGTTATCTTCTTCTCCTCGATTTGTATCTAGGGGTTCCCCTGGTAGATGGCCCAGTAACTTTAGAGACTGACAACAGATCCGCATAAAGGGATTTTTATTTGCAAAAATGTAGACAACGAACAGTCTCTTAAAATAGGATCAGAGGGTTAGGAAGGAAGTTCAGGTACTCTTATGCCGCTTACACACGTATCAGACTATCCGGCAGACTTAGTCTGGCGGACTGTCCGCCGGACTTTCCTAACGAGCTACCTGCCCACACATGGTACTTTTGCGGCAGACTAGGTACGGCGGACTAAGTCCGTCGGACTATCCACCGTACTTTTGAAATAAACGGACTCGCCCACAAACACGGAGGAAAGTCTGTTAATTTTCAGCGCGGCTCCAGGTAGCTGGGACCAGCGAAGGAGACGTTGCTGGCTCCGTCACCTGGTATGGACTTAAAGGGGAATCCCTATGCCGAAAAAAGGTGTGGGGGTCCCCCCCCCAGGTCCATATCTGTTGCCTCGTCGCTGTCTCACTGTTGGGTTTTTTGTTTTTGCTCCATAAAAGAATGTTTATGATCGGACTATCTGGCGAACTTAATCCAACGGATAACCCGCCGGACTTTGCAGCGGAGGTCCGCCGGACTTTCCGAACAGGCGGACCTGCCCACACATGAACACACACAGTCCCAGAATCCTCCGGCGACGTAGAAGAAGAAAGCCGGGCTCCTCCACTAGTAAAAGAGCTAGAAAAAGAGCAGAAGATAGCGGAGGAGTCCGACGAGAAGACCCCCCAAGACGGAAGAAGAGAAGACCACCGGAGCTGTCTAATAAATTATTTTAAAAACTTGTGTTGTGTTTTTTTATTTACACTTTTTTCACCAGGTGAATGGGTAGGGGTACCCCATACTCATTCACATGGGGGCGGTATCTGGGGGCCCCCTTATAAAAGGGGGCTCCCGGATTCCCATAAGCCCCCCGCCCGCAGACCCTGACAACCAACGGCCAGGGTTATCGGGAAGAGGCCCTTGTCCTCATCAACATGGGGACAAGGTGCTTTGGGGTAGGGGGGCCGCAGGGCCTCCCCTTCCCCAAAGCACCCCCCCATGTTGAGGACACGCGGCCTGGTATGGCTCAGGAGGGGGGAGCGCTTGCCCGTCCCCATACCCCTTCCTGACTGGCCGGGCTGCATGCTCGGATAAGGGTCTGCTATGGACTTTGGGGGGGGATCCCCACGCCGTTTTTTCAGCATAGGGGTTCCCCTTTAAATCCATACCAGGTGACAGGGCCAGCGAGGTGTCAAACTCGCCAATGGAGGCGGCGACATTGACTTCCTTCACTAGTTCCATCTACTTGGAGCCACGTTCAAAATGAACAAACTTTTCTCCGTGTAGGCAAGTCCGTTCATTTCAAAAGTCCGGCGGACTAGCACACAGACGGCCGGATTGTAGTCCGGCGGACAATTTTGAGTCAAAACTTCTTTCTAAGTCCGCCGGACTTTTGGAAAGAAAAAGTGCGCCGGAGCCCACACATGGGCAGATTGTCCGCCGGATAGTCCGATAGTGTGTATGTGGCATTAGGAAAAAAGATTTACATATTTGTATTTTAAATGTTTATATAGTTGTGTATCTGGAAATCTGTTTTAAATCTGGCTTCGAAGTATATAAAATATATAGAATGGCACTTACTTTGGTTTTGTGAAATCAGAGAAGTACATTTCTGCGAGTAGATGCCAATTTATGCCACCATTATTACTGTACTGTAGTAAAACTCCCTCTTCTCTGCTATCTGGTTTATTGCAAGATGGACTGTCTCCTCCAATCTGTATATAGAATTGTATGAAATCTACCCATGTTGTGTCCATGTCCCAGCTAACCAGCTGTCTTCTGCCATCCTAGAAAAAAGTCAAGCAAAATATATTACAGCAAGATTAATTTCCATAGAATTACAATCAAATCTTCATACTGAGCTTGTGATGAAAATAGGAAATTAAAGGGATGCTATCATTTTTGGTAAATTTTATTTGAACCTATTTTGTTTATAAGCTTATAAAAGAATGTTTTAAAATAATTTAGACATTTGTATAACTCTTAATTTTAGAAATAAACAATAATTACAAAGTACAGGTATGTCCCATAATTTGAAAAGCATGCTGTAATGTCTAATATGAAAGCATACTTTTGACAGCCTTTTTGGACCAATTAAATTATTCCCATTTCACAATGGAGTGTGTGTAAATGGGAAGGTGTCATTAACATTTTCATACACAATATTTCAGATTTGCCTTACTAAAAAGAAGAAGAAAATTTGAATGTTTATTTTGTAGCACTGTGTATAATAAATAAAAAATATATACAGTGCATCCGGAAAGTATTCACAGCGCTTCATCTTTTGTTATGTTACAGTCTTATTCCAAAATGGATTAATGTCATTATTTTCCTCAAAATTCTACAAACAATACCCCATACCCACTTTTTTCCTATATTTATTTATAGAATGCCCTCTTAGCAACCCCAGGCCTGCTTGCCATGATCTATATGTAATTTCACATGTTAGGTATGTGCTACCACCAGGCAGACTTTTGTTCTATTATACAACCCAGAACACCCTTTGGTTCCCTCTGGGGATGGGTTGTTAGCCCCTTTATTAATCTCTCCATCAAAATTCTGGTTTGGAGGCACTTGCATTTTGTATACAGCTATAACGCGGAAGTACTGGCTGTGTGGTACATGTGACAACAATCTTGCGTATTCTTCATATGTCTGGGCAATGGAGTAGAGAGGCAAGACAAGCCTTTTCGTACAAAGAAAAAACATCCAAGCTCAGCTAAATTTTGCAAAAACACATCTGAAGTCTCACAAAAGCATGTGGGAAAAGGTGTTATGGCATGATGAAACCAAGGTTGAACTTTTTGGCCATAATTCCAAAAGATATGTTTGGCACAAAAAACACTGAACATCACCTTGCTTTGGGCTGTTTTACTTCAGCTGGAATAGGGGCCTTAGTCAAGGTAGAAGGAATTATGAACAGTTCCAAATGCCAGTCAATATTGACACAAAACCTTCAGGCTTCTGCTAGAAAGCTGAACATCTTTCAACATGAGAACAACCCAAAGCATACATCCAGAGAAAAAAGGAAATATGTGGGACTTTGCATGAGAGGCAACAGGGAAAATTGCACCAACATCCCTGGTTGCTTATGCAAAAAAGAGTGGGGGGGAGAGGGTGGGACTTTAGATGAGGTGTGCGGGGTAGAGCCAGACAAAACTATATACATATGTAAAAAATTATATTCTTTATTAGACCAAAAATAGGGCATGGATCAACCCATATAAATGCATAATGGCACATTGGCATATAAAATACAAAGTATCAACATACATATTGAGGACAGTAACCGCCATGACACAGAAAGTAAATATTATACATCACAGTCACCCCTTTCCTTTCCTAAGCTCCCGTGCTGGACATATTTATCTGGCTGACCTCCCGTAGGTTGTATCGCATGGTCTCATTATCATTTCTTTTATGAGTACTTTCAGTTATGGCCGTTTATCTGTTCATCATCATCTTAATCCCTCCACCCACCCAGTCTGTGGTAATATCAAACTAGAATGGTGATTTTTATTCCTTTTTTAGTACTCGCTCCTGATGAGTGGATAGAAGTTCATGAAACGTCGTCCAGCTTATTTTGATGCATTAATTTCATATTTATGAGTCTAGATGGTTTTATTGCTTTACCACTCTGATTTAATGTTATGTCTACTCCATTTGGGGGACTGTGATGTACAATATTTACTTTCTGTGTCATGGCGGTCACTGTCCTCAATATGTATGTTGATACTTTGTATTTTATATGCCAATGTGCTATTATGCATTTATATGGGTTGATCCATGCCCTATCTTTGGTCTAATAAAGAATATAATTTTTTACATATGTATATGGTTTTGTCTGGCTCTACCCCACACACCTCATCCAAAGTCCCACCCTCTGCCCCCTCTTTTTTGCAAAGCATACATCCAAATCAACAAAGGAATAGCTTCACCAGAAGAAGATTAAAGTTTTGGAATGGCCCAGCCAAAGCCCAGACCTGAATTTGATTGGAAATCTGAAGAGGGCCTGTGCACAGGCGTTGCTCTCACAATCTGACAGATTTGGAGTGTTTTTGCAAAGAAGAGTGGGCAAATATTGTCAAGTCAAGATGTGCCATGCTGATAGACTCATACCCAAAAAGACAGAGTGCTGTAATAAAATCAAAAGGTGTTTCAACAAAGTTTTAGCTTAAAGGTGTGCAACTATAATATTTTATTTTTTTATTTTTACTTCCCTCCACCTAAAAGATTTCAGTTTGTTGTTCAATCGAGTTGAGTTGTATAGATTAAAGGTCACATTAAAGGTGGAAAAAGTTCTGAAATTATTTATCTTTATCTAATTTTTTTTACATCACAGAAATCTGACATTTTAACAGGGGTGTGCAGACATTTTATATCCACTGTATATGGGGTATATAAAATCTGCTTCAAGAATGCTAAAATTAGTTTTAGAATATTCTGAAAAGATTTCACTTTACACAAAATGTACCCATTATTTTTTATTAGATATTTTATTAGTATCCTGAATAATGTATTGGTAGTAGATGATGAAGTGAATGTCTAAAATAACAATTGTACTACATGTGTCCTGCAGAATGCAATGGGACAGTACAATGACCCGTCTGGACATAGGAGGGTGCTGAGACAGCTGCTCCAGGTGCAGTGTTTTCACATGGAGGTGCTGTATGGCAAGCTGTGTCCCCTTGAAGCTTGAAAGCTGCATCTGCAGTGCTTCCCTATCTGGCCTTCAGTGTGTGCAATCTTCACTGGCAGAAAAGATAAGTCCTATACAATACTTCTTGTTAATGCATAGCATGTGGCCCCACCAAACTACAGCTGCCGAAATCTTCAGGAGAATTGCAGTAACTTACTGTTGTAGTGAGCTTCCTTGTATGTATTTAAGAGTGAAGTGGGACTGCATTGTATGCATGTGCGTGGTGGGGGGGAGGTGTTCAACATATGTGACTGAAGGCAATGGCAGCAGGCTGCATTGTATGTTAGTTAAGAAGGATGGGCAGGGGGATGCATTGTTTGTGAGTGTTAGGGGGGCTGACTGTGCGGTGTCTGATATATATATATTGGGCAATGTACACATTTTAGCCACTTCTTGTTTCTAAAGAAAGTGATGTCAAACGTTTGGACCAAACTATGTCAACAATAGCTTGACCTTTTGACATATTTGACCTATGGTATGTATGATACAACAGTACCACCGAGAGCTAGAAAATGTTCTCACAAGAAACTGTTGTAAAAAAAAAGTTGAAGTAGGATACGCTCCCACTTTGGAATGGCTACCTACATTTTCTAAATAAAAGGCCAGCAGCATAAGTTGAAAGGAGGGCTCCATAACAACAATGGAAAGTCTGTGCTAGAGGGGACTTCACAGGCCCAAAGAAGAAATTTCACCTGGGAATGATGTTTGTGCCCAATTTCTTACAATCGCTTGTAGAGTAGAGCCTGGAGCCTTGGTTGCCTATGGAGATTGTGAAGTTGCTGTGACCTGAGCTAAGTAATGGTTAGTGTATTCATATTGTAACACAGACCATTATTCATGCTCATTCGCTATGAAGTTTAGGTAGCGTGTTCATGTGTTGTCTGTATGCCTGTAATACTCCATTTGTCTTGTATTGTTTTATTACAATTGTAAGTAGTTTGTATTTACAACATTATTGTTTAGTAAATTACATTATATATGTAAGAGGTTTATGTTTTCTTGCTTTTACCACAAAGTGACCTAAAATATACAAATCAAAACAACTGGCGGCGGCTGGGGGGGATTTGCCCTAAAGTTCAATAGAAACGGCTGTATTTTCTGTAGTATTTTCTGTTTCTGATGCTAAGAAAAATGCTATGTGAGTTGTTTAGGAAAAGCAAGGCTGATGAGGTTTCTGGTATCCAGGAGGGGGCATGCAACATGCTTACTTGGGCCAGAGAGAGTCAGTGGATTCCTCATGCTAAGAAATCTGCAAAGTATGCTTCTCCCTTGAATAAGACTTGGGCCGATAAAGTTTCAGATAATTTTGTAGACTTTAGCCTTAAAAATTTTGATTTAAGAAAAGCAGAGAAGCAGACATCCTCTTCTTCAGTGAGTGGACCAGTTTAAGATAAAGTGGTCTCTGCGCGGATTCACTGCAAGATCACTTTTATCGGTGGTGGCGGAGGGGCCCTCCACGATCCGTGCCGCTTACCAGAGCTGTCAGCAGCAGCGGAGGCAATCGGATCCTTCCTGTGGCTGAGCATGGAGATGAGTGAGGGGAAGCCCCCACCCTTCCCCATGTCATTGCAGGATGGAAGCAACGTCAAAACGTCACTTCCGCCCATAGCTCTTAAAGGGCCATTCTTTTTAAATTTGTTTAAATAACAGCATTTTTTTATTATTGCATTTTTTTTATTATTGCATCTTTTTGACCCCAGATCTTGTGTGCAGAAGCGAACGCACACGTGAGTAGCATCTGCATATGAAAACAGTGTTCAAACCACACATGTGAGGTATTGCCATAATTGGTAGAGCAAGAGCAATAATTCTAGCCCTAGACCTCCTCTGTAACTTTAAATATGCATCGCCATTCCACGAGTGGACGCAATTTTGAAGCATGACATGTTGGGTATCAATTTACTCGGCGTAACATTATCTTTCACAATATAACAAAAACTTTACTGTTGCCTTATTTTTTAATTCAAAAAAGTGTATTTTTTTCCAAAAAAGTGCGCTTGTAAGACAGCTGAGCAAATACGGTGTGACAGAATATATTGCAACGACCGCCATTTTATTCTCTAGGGTGTTAGAAAAAAATGTATAATGTTTGGGGGTTCTTAGTAATTTTCTAGCAAAAAAACTGTTTTTAACTTGTAAACAACAAATCTCAGAAAGATCTATCTATCTTGCTGTTTACAAGTTAACATTTTTTTTTGCTAGAAAATTACTTAGAACCCCCAAACATTATACACATATATTTTTTTTCAGACACCCTAGAGAATTGAATAGCGGTTGTTGCAATACTTTATGTCACACCGTATTTGCGCAGCTGTCTTACAAGAGCAATTTGTTTTTAAAATACACTTTTTTTTAATAAAAAAATAAGACAACAGTAAAGTTCGGCCAATTTTTTTTATATTGTGAAAGATAATGTTACGCCGAGTAAATTGATACCCAACATGTCACTCTTCATAATTGCACCCGCTCATGGAATGGCGACACATTTTGACCCTGAAAAATCTCCGTAGGCGAAGTTTAAAAATTTCTATAAGTTACCAGTTTTGAGTTACAGAGGAGGTCTAGTGCTAGAATTATTGCTCTTACTCTAACAATCATAGCGATACCTCACATGTGTGGTTTAAACACTGTTTTCATATGTGGCTGCAACTTACGTATGCATTCACTTCTGCTCACAAGCTCGGCGGGACGGGATGCTTTATATATTTTTTTTCTTATTTATTTTACTTTTTCATTTTTATTTTTGTAAACATCCCTTGTAATAGAAAAAGCATGACAGGACCTCTTTAATGTGAGGTCTGGCGTCAAAAAGACCTCAGATCTCACAATTACACTAAAATGCAATAAAAAATAAATAAATGTCTTTTTATTTTCCAAAAAAAAATTGCCCTTTGAGACCATTGGGTGGAAGTGACGTTTGACGTCACTTCCACCATCCCATGGTATGGAGCCGAGTTGTGGCCATCTTTCCCTCACTTGGCTCCAGGTCTCAAAGGAGAAAATACCTGATCGTCTCCGCTGCTACCGACGTCTCCAGTAAGCGGCAGAGTCGACTGGAGTGCAGCGGGAAGCCCTCTCCCGCCCCCGATAAAACTTATCTTGCAGCGAAACTGCCACAGAGACCACTTTTATCTGAAAGTGGACCGCCCGCTGTTGAAGAGGATAGCAGGGATATGGCAGCTAGCTGCTGCCATAACAACAGTATTCCCCTTCAAACAGCCAATGTACAACGATGGTGGGTGGTTCGCAAGTAGTTAATCTCAGGGCTCCTTTATTGTCCTTATTAGGAGGCCTGTGATTAAACAGCAAGATTCATGAAGCAACTACTCTTTTAAGCCAGTTGGGGGAGCTAGAGGAGACTAACACAAAACCTGTCAAGGCAGTAGAAAAGTTTAAGGTCAGACAGGAGGAGAATAAGAAAAAAAGAACAGAATCAGAAGGTGGTAGAAAAGGCAGGAGGTGCCTAGAAAATCACAATAGTTATCTCTAGGAAACAAATCTGGGTGGGCCTATTAAAAGCAGGAGTACCTAAGAATTAGATAGATGAGATTTCTACCACAGAATTTCTAAAAAGGTGGAAAGTTAGTGGGTTAGAAACACTACTCCTATTGAAGATAACATCAGTCTAGATTGAGAAGAAACAGAACAGACCCCTCCTTTTAGTCCCAAGTTTATTCCCAAAATTGCACATGAACCCAGACCAAAATCCTTATATTCTGGGGAGGAGTTAGAGAGTGTCAAAAAGAGGAGCTGGGAGATTATTTATCCTTCATGAAAGGAAGGTGAGTCTCCTGTGGTAGCAGTGAGGGCAGTGATAGCAGGAGACTGACACCCATGTGCATCTGTCACTGTATGATGGCTCTAGTTGATACTGGAGCTGAAGTTACACTTTTGTAAGGAAATCCTTCCCATCACAAAGGAGAAGTGATCCATATAGAAGGTTTGGGAGGGCAAACCACATCAGCATTCCGGACATGTGTGAATTTGGCTATTGGCAAGGGACCCATATTCTTGGGCAAGATGTACTTCCCGGTCACTCAATTCAGACTGAACAGGGTACACTCACATTTGGGTATCTTGATAAAGTGTATCTGGTAAGGTTGCTGAAGGCTGTGGTCAGAGGTTATGCAAAATGGACCTGTCAACATTTCTCCACCAGAGAAGCCAGCCTGTCTCAGCCTGTACAGACTTTCTGGAGGCCACAAATAAATTGGGGAGACTATTCAAGAACTGTTGACAGTAGAGATCCTTAGGCATATGGAATTACTGTGGATTACAGAGGTCTAAACAAAGTGGCACCTTCGATCGAAATAGAGGTGGATGACCACACACCTGAAGATAAAAATCAGATTTCTTTATTTCAACAAATGAAAATCTTGACAGAAGCTAATAGGGAACATGGTTGGTGCTTTTATCGTCAGAGATACTTAATCATAACTTTGTTCCCTGTGTGTTATGCTATGTGTTGCTGTTAAGATTTTAACTTGTTGAAATAAAGAAATTCTAATTTTTTAATAGGGTGTGTGGTCTTCCACCTCTATTTCCTTCAGTGTTCTCAGAACAAGCCAACCCTGCTTTTTTATGGCATTATAGTATTTGACAGACCCGGAGCCGTGCATTTTAACTGAAGTCAGCCGTACCTAATATGATCTCTGTCATTGAGAATACTGTAAAGGAGACAGGAGAATATTATGCCGTGATCGACCTTAACAGTTTCTTTTCCATCTCAGTAGGCCCAGAGTGTCAGGACCAGTTCACACTTTTGCAGCATGGCTGCCAATACTCTTTCACCATGCTTCCTCAAGGCTACCTTTATTCTCCAACAATTTGTCATGAACTGATTTCACAAAATTTAAGTACCCTGAATTTGAAAGTTGCTGTGTTTTACTACATTGATGACATCCTGATTTACAGGACAAAAGCAAATGTAACTGAAACACTGTACCTGCTGATAATAGTCCATCCTTTATTCTCCACGTGCTTTAACAAAGACAAAGTCCAAGGATCTTCCACTGAGGTACAATTCCTGGGAATGATATAGACTAGGCCACAGAGGAAAATTCCAGTTGTGCAAACTATTCAGGGATTGTTGTCCACTACTACCAAAATGGAGGCTCATTGTTCATCCCACATCTTGGACTGATCCTGAGGCCCTATATATAATGTTACCAGAAAAACGAGTTCTCATGGGGTTCAAAGCAGCACACTGCATTTATTGCTGCTAAAGAAGCCATTTTGCAGCATCAGGGACTGGGAAAAAAGAGTTCTCATGGGGTTCAGAGCAGCACACTATATTTATTGCCGCTAAAGAAGCCATTTTGCAGCATCATGGACTGGGACCCATGAGACCAGGAGTAATATTTCATCTGAATGTAGTGGAGCAGGATGGCACCATATCTTGAAGTATGTGGCAGCCAAATGAAAAGAAAGAGGGCACTTTTCGGCCAAGCAACAGAGAGAGGCACAGAACAGATACACACCCCTAGAGAAGTATCCACTTCAACATGTACACAGCACTTCAACATGTAGAGGCCTTTACAGGATATGATCCAGTCACAATCCATACTGCACTGCCAAAAGTAGGATGGAAGAGGAATAATGGACTGACCACTAGGGTAACTGCAGTTCAGAACCAGATACTGATAAACTGGAAGTGGTACCGTCAAGAAAGAGGGGGTTCTGCAGCTGGGGATGTCAGAGACATTTTAAAGAAGTTGGCAGGGTTTGAAACTTTTATCAGCACCCTGCCAGAAGAAATTCCTGTGCTGTAGCCATCCCTCATTCAAGAGGCTCTACCCTTTGAGTATCTGTCAGAAGACAAGAACTGTCAGCACGGTTCACTGATTGATCAGTCATAGTCACCTTGTCCAGGCATCAGTGGACAGTGCCATCCTACAACTCAAGTACAGACATAGTCCTGCAGGAGACCAGAATTTATGGGTGCAGTCAGAATGCAGAGTTGAAAGCTGTAGTAATGAATCTTCAGGAGGATTCTTCTTCCTGTGTCACCATCTACACTTACAGCTGGGTGGTCTTTAAAGGACTGACAATATGGATGCCCGCTTGGAGGTCCAATAACTGGATGATTCATGAAGAGGTGGTGTGGGAGGCAAGGACATCTGGGACTGCATCTGGAAAGAAGCTCACTCCTGCACCATAAAAGTGGGGCATGTTGAGGCACATGTGCCCCTAGTCCCAGACTTCGAGAAATATAGACAAAATTGCCAAGGTGAATGCAGTTGTGCCAATTGATCCTGTCTTGATAAACTCTGCCAACTGGGCTTACAAGCAATTTGGACATTTGGGGCAGAAAGTTACATATGAATGGGCACAGCAGAGAGAACTCCCTATATCCATGGACATGATAAAGGCTGTAATAGGGAACCGTACACTGTGTAAAGAAGTGCAACGATGGCAAAGTACTCCTTCAGGTCAATTAAGAGGGGACAGAAGCCTGCAGAGATTTTGTCAGATTGACTTCATCAGTCCTCTGCCTTGGGGAGACAAAGGACTGAGGTACTGTTGCATTGTAGTGCACACTTATTCAGGATGTTTGCTTGCTCATCCTTGCAAACATGCAAATTACTTCAGAAACTCCTTGTTGCATATGGCTGTCCCAAACAGGTTCAAAGTAATACTGGCTCATACTTCACTGGATCAAAAGTACAGCAGTGGATCAAAGATTCTGGAGTGTACTGGGTATGCCATGTTCCATACCATATACAGGCAGCTGGTTTGAATGAAAGATACAAAGGGCTATTGAAGGACCAGATAACGTTATAGTTATTACCAATCTTGAACATCTATTGCCTTCTTTGGTAGAAATCTTTTCTATACTATACAAGTCTGTCACAAAACAGCATTAGTGATTTACTGCTCATGAAACAACATGCAGGAAAATACAGAAGCTTGGTTACAGAGAATAAACTGTATGCTGCATGATATACACATTTGTGGTTTAAAAATATAAAGAGCTTAAAGACTAACAAGGCTAAATATGTTTATCTCATTTGTGCATTAAAACCCTTAAGTTGATTGTGAAAGCATTCAACTTTGCTGTCTGGCAGTCAGCAAACATTCCCAGAAACATTAACTATAAGGGGTATGCTGAGGTATACCTCAAAAATAAAGGCTAATACAATGTGCCAGTTTTCCTAACAATAAATCTGTTGTTGTCTATGCACATTTCTAGCTGCGGCATATTGTACTGAATAGATAAGTGTCTATTTAAGAAGGTATGAAGTGGTCACATTCTATTCCAGATCCCTTCAGGGTAACGTTTTACAAAATATGCCACTGCATGTTTGGTTTATACAGCTGGGACCTAATGTTTTGGCAGAGTATGATAAGTTTTACTGGCCCCACATGAAAGGTACTCAGAGGTTTTGTTATGTATGAGGTTCCAGGATCAGACAGAACTGTCTTTTAGAAGTGACATCTTTGTGGTCTGCAAAGCTTTTTTTCTAGCAGAGCACAGAGTAAAACAACCTTTATGTTCAATTAATGCTGGCATAAATTTTGCAAAAATACCATAACGGTGCTAATACAATTGAAGTAATATTTGTACAAAACAGTATGCATAGAAATCATTACATTTAAATACTGTTCCTGACCTGTCAAGGATGTATGTGTAAACGCGTGTGCTTTTTTGCATTGTGTGAATTCACTTCTGTATTTTAAGACTAAAAGTATAATTAAAGAAATTTTTTTTTTGGATACAGTGGAGATGGACTGGAACATAAATTAGGATTTCATTGCTGCATGTGCGCCCATTATCAAGATTCACCCTTTCTAGTTTTCCTGTTTACCATTATCATTGAAAGTCAAGTAAAAGAAAATCCCCAAATTTGGGTTGCCCCCAGAAAAGTAATACAGGAGAAATCTTCCAAAGGGGACATTAACTCTACTGACCTGGGGGGCCCTAAGGAATTCCCCTAATTTGAAGAGCTTTCCTCTCACTTCCTATCTTTGGCTATGGGACAGGAAGTGAAGGTAAATCTCCCCAATGGGACACAGATGTAAAATAAAACAATAAAAAACAATGGTTATAACCTTCCCTTACTCTATCCAAAATTACAAAAAAAGTTTTGCCTATTGTTCTACTTAATTATTGTAATCGTATTTGACAAATCAGTACCACCTTGAGGTTTTAGTGGTAACAACAGTGTTATTTGCAGGATGCATACTTATTTTCTCAAATAACTTTCTTTTTTTTTTTTTTTTTTATTCCACAAATTTTTTATTGGTATTGAACAAAGCGGAAAAAAAATTACAATTTGTAAAAATACAATTTCAGTAACACTTATATAAAATATATCAGATATTTATAAAATTTTTAGGAAAGCTCATTAATCTAGCAGTGAGCAGATAAGTGCAGCATATCAAAATGCAAGGTAAGATATCTATTTTGTAATTGACTCAAAGTTTACAAGCGAAACAGATATAACAATTTTTTCTTTTTTTTTTCTTTAACAAGGTTACTCATAAAAAGGGGAGGATAAGAGGACAAGGGATATTTGGTGTTTAGCGGGCCAGTTTTGTTATTCTTTCTTTTTACCTTTCATTCTTTCCTGATTCCTGTCTATGTGAACGTACACAACATAGCTGAATGATACAGATTTTTTCTTTTTTTTTTCTTTCTTTTTCCTTTCCTTGGTGATTACAGTATGGATGTTTTGTATTCCTGAGTACCTTTATATTCTATCCATTTAAGCCAAGTCGAGGTAAAGTTTGTCATTCTCTCCTGTGAGATACTTATGAGTTCCTCAATGGATTCTATAGAATTGATTCTTCCGAACGACTCTTTTTTTGACGGAGGGGTGGTTGATCGCCAATGACAGGGGATACAATGTCTGGCAGCGTTTGTCATAAACATGGTTAGGGATTTTAAATACCTTTTTCTGGGGATTGTGTTATGGTGTAGTAAAAAGTGTGCTGGGTCGAAGTTTATCGTTTCTGAGGTAACTGCTGTGATGGTTTCATGGACCATTTTCCAGAACGTCTGGATTTGTGGACAGGACCACCAAATGTGTATCATCGAGCCTTCCTCTCTGTTACACCTCCAGCATCTGTCAGAGGTCTGAGGGTAGAATTTGTGTAAGATATTGGGCGTTCTGTACCATCTTGATAAAATCTTGTATCCGCATTCTTGGGTGGCGACATTAAGTGAGCCTTTGTGGGTGTATGTGAAGATGGTTTCCCAATTTTCTTTGGTAAGAGATAAATTAAGGTCGTGTTCCCATGCTAGGCAAGACGGGGTGGAGAACTCTAAACCGTCACCAAACAGTGAATTGTACAAGGTAGAGATGTTGTGTCTTTGTGGGTGTTTTTCTAGACATAGGATCTCGAGGGTCGTAGGAGTTTTGGACTTTAGATGAGTCATTTCAGGTCTAGAGAGAAAATGTCTTATTTGAAGGAAGGTCCATTGTGAAATCAGACTAGGGTCGATGTCCTTGTTTATTTCATCGAGGGACAGAAGTTTCCCATTACGGAAGAAATGTTTGGCTATCACTTCTTTGTGTGGCCATTTATCTAGGAATGTTTTTCGTTCATTTCCAGGGGGGAAGTCAGGGTTATTTCTGAGTGGCGTTAAGGAACTGATCCAAGGGGTAGGGTCATTTTTTCTATAGGTATCATGAAATGTTGCCAGAGTAGGGCCTATAAGGGGGTGAGATTTGATTTCTTTTGAGTGGTGTTTGGGGCTTATCCAAGGTAAGTGATTGATTGGGTAGGTAAATTGCGCTTGTTCTAATGACATCCAGTCCTTGATTGGTTGGTGTAGATTCCAGTCAACTATACGTGTTAGAAGGGCTGCCTGATGGTATTTCCTTAAGTCTGGTAGTGCAATTCCGCCTTTGTTTTTGGGGAGGTTTAGTCTCGTATATTTAATTCTGGGAGGTTTACTTCTCCATATAAAGGTGGAGCTTGCTTTGCGGAAGGAGGTAAAAAAGGAAGATGGCATTCTAATAGGAATTGTTTGCATTGTGTAGAGGAATCTGGGTAAGATTGTCATCTTTATCAGTGATGCCCTGCCAAACCAGGAAATGTTTAGAGAATTCCATCTTTTAAGGTCTTCTTTAGATGTTTTTAGTAAAGGTAAGAAGTTAAGTTTGTATAGATCATTGAGGTCGGAAGGAATTTCAATTCCTAAATAAGTAATATTTTGTGAAGACCACTTGAATGGAAAGTTTTGTTTGCACAAGTCTACAACATTAGAGGGCAGTGATATGTTTAATGCTACTGATTTGGAATGGTTGATTTTTAAATTGGATAATAGCTGGAATGTTTCAAGTTCTTGGATGATATTGGGTAATGAGATATGGGGTTGTGATAAAAAGAGTAGCATATCATCAGCAAATGCGGCAACTTTATAAGAACGGTCTTGTATTTCAATTCCCTTTATATCTGGGTTGGATCTAATTTTGTTCAGGAGTGGTTCCAAGGTGAGGACGAAGAGTAGCGGAGATAAGGGGCAACCTTGTCTTGTGCCGTTTTTCAGGTTGAAGGCATTCGACAGGTGGCCATTTGTGCGAACTCGTGCGGTTGGGTTAGAGTACAGTGCAGCAATATAGGCTCTCATCTGGGGTAATATGCCGATATTTTTCAATACTGCATCTATAAAGTCCCAGGCCACTCTGTCGAATGCCTTCTCTGCATCAAGGGAAAGGAAGAAGCCTTGTTTTTTTTTAGAGGTCAGCCAATGGTGTATGTTCAGGGCTTTAATTGTGTTATCTCGGCCTTCCCTTCCCGGGATAAAACCCACTTGATCTAGGGAGATCAACGATCATAGTAGGGGTAATAGTCTGTTGGCTAGGATTTTGGCGTATATCTTAATATCAACATTTATTAAAGAAATTGGTCTATAGTTTGTGACTAGGGTCGAGTCCTTTCCATCTTTGGGAATAACGGTTATATGTGCCTCCAGGACCTGTTTTGGGGGATGTTGTTCTAAGTGCAGTGACTGGAATGATTTCAAGAATCTTGGTTTTAGTATGTTGGTGAAAGTTTTGTAATATTGTAGGGGAAGACCATCTGGACCAGGGGCTTTACCTATTTTCATATCTTTAAGGGCCTTGTCAAATTGTTCACTATTAATAGGGGATTATAACTTTCATCCTGCATGTGATCAGTATGTTATAGCTAATGATTGGAAATCACTATGAGTAGTACCAAGTCTTCAGTGGGGATGGAAGTTGCCAGTGATAGCTGGAATTGGGCATATTGGTTGGGGCTCTGAAAGGAAGGATATTTATTAATGTATCCTCAGCATGGGACATTCTACAGGGGAATGTTAGGTTACAGACTGCTGGCGGGAAGGGATTAAAGTAAGCTAATGGTGATCTATCACTAGGGACATTCGATTAGTTACACTTGTATATACACATATCAATATCGTCTCAAAATCTGTTTGTTTCAATGATCAGAAATAGCATACCTTTGAAAAGTATAGTGATGAACCTGAAGAAATTATTCCGCATCCTTGCTCAGGTTTTACGATTTCTCCTCCAACTACCTCCTGCCAATTTGTTTCCCAGCCATTCAGCCCTTCAAAGTCAGACATTACAGTGGAAGGAAGTGGATTTTCGGGAAGACATTGAGAACCCTGGTATCTAGAATCACACCTGCAAGTATGGCACAATGACTTTGGAATCTTGCTTCAATTAGTGCAGTCATTTAGAACAATTATATCACAAATAATGGATAGAATATATTGCCTGAACAAGCAGATATATAGAAGAACATTGTGGAGTATAGCCATAGCGTGGGTTGCCAGAAACCTATTATCCAGAATCCTCAGAAATGTATGAAAAAGATGAATAAGAGGTTTTTTTTATGATTCGCTATTATTAAACACAGTCTTATTCAATTTCAGTTGGTCAACTGCTGGATTAAAGGCAGTACATTTACTTGATGTACGTTCTGCCTCACCATGCAGTAGACAAACCAATCTGCCCGGTTACTGACAACAAATTCATATTCTCGCCAGAGATGTGTGTGCAAAGCAATTTCATTATTAGGCCTCATTCGCATTTGTCCAGGGCTGGTCAGAGCAGTATATTTCTGCAGCAGATACGGCAAGAGGTTTTCAATTGGCTGCAGCCACTCAGCCTGTATAAACCAATGATAGGCTTACAGGCTCCACAGCTGTTCATATGTAATTGCACATGTAGTAATTACCTGGGTTTAGGGACAGATAAATAGCTCTTGATGAAAAATGCCCACATACAGGGCCACTCATCTGTCCCTAACCGCATGTATTAGCTCCTTGTGCAAATACCTTCAAATAGCAAAAACCTTCAACATTTTTCCTCCTCCTGGCATGCTTTAAAACTGTTTTATAGTTGTATTTTATAGCTCTATTGTTATGAGATTTTTTTTAATATGTATACAAATAAATATTTTTTTATCAACCTTTCCAGTATACTGTATATACTGTAGCACTTTGTTTTCCTGACAGCACATTTAAAGTCTGCAATTTATTCGTAGGCTTGATGTTGTACTCTCATATGGAGGGTGCTTACAGGAAAAGATGATTGGTGTACTTTATGGTATGTTAGATTCTGCTGTTTAATATCTTGTGTTGATGTTTGTTTTCTTGCGTTTGTGTGTGTGCAGTGCCACAATTCCCCCTTATTAATGCAGGCACCATAGACAGCCTCCCAAAGGATTCAGGAATGATTTTACTTTCGTTGACACCAGCAATGGTGCTTATTTTTCTCCTGCTTTCTCTTCGGCTAACACCAGGCCATAAAATGTTTAAAATATATCACAGCAAAGGGGTACAGACCTTGCACTATAAGCTGTTCACAGTGAAGCCACACCAACTCGTTCACTACACCCACTGTTCCCCACACTCCCCTGTAACTGGACTGTGACACACTGTATAAACCCTATACTTTTCCCAGCCCCTTCAAGGTGTGCCTCCTAATAATTTTCAAATGTTGATTGTATATCCTGAGTGGTCAAAAGGGCAGGTGTGGTAGGTAACGTGTATTTTGTGCATGTATGTATGTATGTGTACATGTGTTTTGTGTGTGTTTATTGTATATTGTTTGCTTTGCTTGTAATAATATTTATGTGTTATAGCTAGGTCACACTAGTGATACTTTTAACTAGCAATAACTTGTAGATCAGAGGAAATACTGAACTAGCTTTTTGCATTGGACTATTGTTGTCAAGATGAATGTGCTATTGCTACATCACTGATGAAAATACCACAGGAACTACCTCTTACTAATCCTTCCAGTTAGAGCCCAGGTAATATTCATTCTACTCTGCAGTGTAATCCTGCTGCTGGTGATTTACCTCTGCCAGTCTACTTATTCCTACTGACCACCAATGTACGAAGGCATACTTCCTTCTATTACATACATTTAAAGGGGCATTCTTCTTGCAACTGACTACATATCTAAGGGAGCATTCAGCATTCTTTGTTCTATGGACCACCAACATAAGGGGCCATTCTGCCTTGTACTAACCAGCAGCATAAGTTGCCATTTTCTCCCCCTACTGACCACTAACGTAAAAGGGCATTCTTCCATTTACTGACCACCAACGTAAGAGGTCATTCTTGCTCCTACTAAATATTCACATATGGGGGCATTTCCTTTTATTTACCCCCCCAGTAAAGGAATATTTCTTACTGAACACAGATGTAAGGCAGCTTTCTCCCTTCTACTGATCAACAGCATTAAAGTAGAACTTCACTCTCCCAATCAACATTGATCATTTTTAATCCTTATGCTGCTAGCATTAGTAAATAGATGGGAAGGTATATATTATTTACTTGTTTTAAACTTGTTTTTTTTTTTTTCAGGTTCTTCCTGGTTTCTTGTCTAGGCAAATGATAGCATACATCCCAGTAGTCTTCACAAAGGGAGTCGAAGTGGAGGGGTTTTCCCAGCTAAGCTCACTCCTCTGCATGCATGCCTGAGCTAAGGGAAGATGTATTCCAGGAAATAAATGCTACATGAATCATCTGCCCTTCTTTAACATTACAGCCAGAAGTGCCAGGGGGTGTTTTTTTCGTAGTGATTTCTCAGCAAAATAAAGCATGGAGACTAAGGTTACCATCTCATCTTTTTAAAGGTTTTTTTTTTTATGTCATACTTACCTGTTCTGTGCAAGGATTTTGCACAGAGCGGCCTTGATCCGCCTCTTCTGGGGTGCCCCAGCAGCACTCTTGGCTCCTGCTCTTCATCGGGTGCCCCCAAGGGGGCACCCGTAGGGGCACACCCACGAGTCCTGCTGCTGCTTCCATTCCATTGACACAGACAGCAGGACTGGGCCCCATCCCCGGCTCCCTTGTCACTGGATTTGATTGACAGCAGCAGAAGCCAATGGCTCCTGCTGCTATTAATATATCCAATGAGGACCTGAGACAGCGCCTGGAGTCGCTGGCCTTGTGCATGTCACTGGAACGATTGGGTTCAGGTAAGTTAAAGGGGGGCTCTGGGAGCAGCTGCAGCACAGAAGGTTTTTCCCCTTAATGCATAGAATGCATTAAGGTGAAAACCCATGAGACTTTACAATCCCTTTAATTACACAGGTTCTGTGGCTAATTGAGGTGGTAATTAACCTCACTTAGTACCTTTACTGCATTAAATTAGCCTCAGAACCTGTGTAATTCATATGTGTTCGTGTTTAAAGGGATGAGGTGGAGACAATGGATCTTTGTTAAGGAATCTTTTTTCTTTTACTGAGCACCCACATAAGGCAGAATTATTCCTCAAACTTAAAACCATTGTTAATTTAAAGTTTTTATGCTAGACAGCGGAACTTCTTTTCAGTGTTTCTTTTTTCCTGCAGGTTGTTGGATGCTCGGTAAATCAGTAATGCTGCTCTGTGACAGACTTTTGATAGTTTAGGAAATGCTGCTGCCAAAGGGAGGCAATATATTTAAAACAATATATGTTGTAGCTTAGGGCCTGTGTCACGTGCCTGAGATAATAAGGGTGTTCAATTATGGGGTTTTTTCAGTTTGCTGAAGGGGCCCATTGAAAGTTTGCTATGAGGCCCTGTTTTAGTTGCACTCTTGATTACTTCTACCAAAATGAGGTTTCTGTTATGAAGAACAAATATAATGTATTATCAAGTCAAACACTATAGATTCAATTAAACACTTTACCTGCTGATTGGCTTTTATTGTCCTCCCGGCATAACAAATCTTATACAGCTCAGATGTCTGCCCTAAAACCTAAGCTGCTAATCTGCCCATCTACTGAAGTACCCGGATTTGATACAGGTCGATACATGTTTTATATTTCATGTAAGATCTGCTTCACATTTTTCGTGGCAACCTGTACTGAAGTTAATATGCAAGATGCCTTTTCTGACCTTCAGTTCTGAAAGTGCTAATAGCCTAGTCATCATGCTGACTCCATTGGCTTCAACACTAACCTGAAACAAATATGCAGACCTGGATTTCTGAATTCTCTTTCTGTGAGGTTGTTCTGGATCAGTGACCCAAAGAGTATTAAAGGCTACATTTCCCTTTTGGAGCACTTTTCACATTACACCTGGGTTTAATATGTAACATGCTCCAGCTCCAGTCCTTGCAACCCCCTTCCCTGTGACAGCTGGTGGGGGGGTTCTTCTCCCCTGCACCCACTGCCGCATTTCAAAATTTGGCAGAACAGCTGCACCATTCATTCAAAGGAATCTGTGAATGTAAAAAACTAAAAGTTCTATCTCCCACCGCGGCAGGTGGCTTGTAGTTCTCAATGGACTGCAAGGGTGCTGATGAGCGCTCTCGTAGTCCACTGACATGTCGTCCATCTTTCTAACAGAAAGCCTGTACAGAGGTTTTGGAAATAAAACGGAAAGGTATGTCTGCAGGAACTCAACGTTGTACTCACAATCCACTGATTGCAGGTGCAATGCTCTGCAGGCTCCTGTGCAAGAAATAAAAAATGCACATTTTTTTGCCTGCAAAAACATGAACATTTATTATATCTTGCAAAAGACAGTGATTGCTTTTAATATTTAAGAAATAGTATTCAGAGTTACTAAAATATACTGCTGAAGACCCTACTTTCATAGGAAGCCTGCATAGTACAACCCAAAAACAGCAGTTCACTCCCCATTCATCAGCAGGCTTGACTGTAGAATATACAAATCATCCCATTTTCATTGGTTAAACATGTCACTCTCAGTGTCTTCAAATATGTTAACTTGGATTGTTGTTTTTTTTAACCAACACATTTGCCAGCTGCTAACACTGTACTTTGATACTCAGTACTGATACATATGTACAAAAGTGTAGTGCTAATACAGACAAATAACCACTGCAAAAAACTATGATACACTCAATCTAGTGATCATTTTCAACCCAATGTACAACATACAGTATGTTGCAGATTATCACTAGATTGAGTGTATTACAATTTTTTTGCACTGTTTATTTGTCTGTATTAGCGCTACACTTTTGTATACAAATTCATCAGTTTTGTTAAGAGACTAATGTGTTCTTTCAATTGGTGCCTTTACCTGCATATCCCGTGATCACACCAGCCATGCCCACTGCACATGTTTGGACATTGCTGTCCAATGTAAATATTGTCCAAAGCCCACTCATCTTCAGCTGTATAATATCTTTGGCTCCAGCGGAAGCGGGTTGCACTAGACCTTCAGACAAAAGTCAACTTTAATTAGAAGCAAATCATATGTACTGTGTACTAATGTACAAAAAAATGTTATACATCAGTTTGCATTACAAAATATTTTAAAGCATGTGGTCCATCCAGAAGACAATTATACACAAACACTGCAGAATACCTCTGTTTCATAATAAAACGAAAGTGTAAAATATGCACCAGTAGTAACTGGAAGATATGTGTTATTATTAAAGGATAAGTGTACTTTTAACTGGTTTTAACTACTCCATCCTCTGTATTCTCTGTAACCCTTTTGTCTGTTAAGTGTATTGAGGGTACAGGCAGTTCTCCCATACTGGACCTGGTCCCCATTGGGTCAGGTGGGGACTGTCTGTTGCTCTCTAACCATTCCAGACAGATTATGAGCACTTAGCAAGTTCTCCCCAGGCAGTTAGAGGTGGTGGGCATGTTCTGGGCATGGGCAGCACCTCCCCTCCTTGCATAGGTGGCCACTTCATTCTGGCTGATTCTACTATTGAAGACGGGCAGAAGGAGCAGGGGTAGCTGCCCTGAAAGTTTTCCATCTCCAGCTGTGCAGTAAGTGGCTGATGGGGAGAGACTTCCTCAGCAGGTTCCACCCACCTATTCCACTCCAGGGGCCCTGTCCTATCTTATACACTGCACACAGATAGCTGGGGATCTTCCCTTGCATCACAATCTGAGCTAGATACCTTTCACTGAATGTCCTTTCTCACAACTATATATTGTCACTGACTGATCTGCCACTACATATTACCCACCAATTGCCCAGCCACTGTATACTGTCATATCCTGCCACTACATACTGCTCACTGACCACCCTGCCACTACATACTTCTCACTGACTGCCCTATTGCTACATACTGCTCACTGACTGATCCCCTACATATTGCTTACTGACTGCCCTACCACAACAACTGCTCACTGACTGCCCTACAACTACATACTGCTCACTCAAAGTAATTCTCCTGTGCTCACGTAGTGGGCCTCAGGATGCATAGTACAGGTAACGTCCTTCTATGTGAAAGGCCTCCCTGCCCTCCTTAGGACAATAGGTATCCTTTATAACAGTAAAACAATAGCAAAAGAAGGGTGCACCGACCTAGCGCATTACCAAAATAGACTTTTATTCTAAGTAAAAACAACAATGGTTGTACTTACATACAAATTTAGTATAAAAGCATCACCACTCTGAAAAGAGGGTTCTCCCTCGAAACGTGTCACCAATTCCTAATACCACCCGGTCTTCCGACAGCATCAGCCCTTTACATCTGACCCGAGGGTGACTGTCAACATCAGACTGTGCTGTGACATGCTTTTATACTACATTTGTATGGGAGTACAACCATTGTTGTTTTTCTTAGAGTAATAATCTATTTTGGTAATGCGCCAGGTCGGTGCACCCTTCTTTTGCTATTGTTTGACATACTGCTCACTGACTATCCCACTACTAAATACTGCTCACTGACCACCATTCCACTACATACTGCTCTACTCTGCCACTATATCCACTACATAATGGTCACTGACTGCCCTGCCAGTAGAGACTGCCCTACCCTGCCCCAAATACTGCTCACTGACAGCCCTGCCACTACATACTGCTCATGAATGCCCAGCAAGTACATACTGTTCACTGATCCTCCTGCTACAACATACTACCCTATCCTACCCTGTCAATACATACTTTTTGTTGACTGACCAACTACATACTTTTTATTGACTGCCCTGCTACTACATGCTGCTCATTGATAACCCTACCATTACATACTGCTTACTAACCACACCCTGCCATTACATACTGCCCACTGACCGCCCTGCCACTACATTCTGCTCACTGATTTCCCTTCCACTACATACTACTCAATGACTGCACTGCCACTACATACTGCTCACTGAATGCCCTGCAAGTACATACTTCTCACTATTGGTCCTGCTACAAAATACTGCCCTACCCTACCACTACAACCTCCTCATTGATTGCGCTACCACTACATAATTCTCGTTGATTGCCCTACCACTACATACTGCTCAACATAGTGCTCATTGGCCTCCCTACTATTTTATACTGCTCAGTGACTTCCCTACCACTACATATGGTTCACTGACTGCCCAGCCACTATCCACTGCTCACTGAATCTCCTGTCACTAAGTACTGCTTACTGACTGGCCTGTCACTATGTACTGGTCACTGACTGCCATACCACTACCTAATGCTTACTGCCCTGAACTTTCCTTCTACTACATATCATGTATTCCACAGCTCTATACTGCACTGTCCCTTGATTTCTAAAGACAGCCCTGTGTATATATGTTTCCCATACTGTACATTAACACATCTGTGTAGATTAAGACTTATTGATTATTGATGAAAAATGGATTCTATTAATCTTAACCACTTGCCGACCGCCGCACGACAATGTACGTCGACAGAATGGCACGGGCAGGCATAAGGGCTTACATGTACGTCCTTGCCTGCCCGCCGGTCGGGGGCCCGATCGGGCCCCCGCCCGGTGCCTGTGGCGGTCGGTATTCGTTCGGGAGCGATCCCGGACGAGGGGACGGCCATTCATTCATGGCCACCCCCTCGCGATCGCTCCCGACGAATGAAAATGTCCCGTGACATCACTTCCTCTCCTGTAATGTAAACACAGGAGAGGAAGTGATGTATTCTCTCCTCCGTGTCGGTATTTTTCGTTCCGGCACCGAGGAGAGAGCATCGGTGAGTTGCACAAGCACTACACTACACAGTAGAACATGCCAGGCACACTCACACCCCCCCTTTACCCCCCGATCACCCCCCAATTACCCCTGCCCCCCCAGTCACAGTGACACCAATTGCTTTTTTTTTTTTTTTTTTGCATTGGTGTCATTTGTGACTGTAATAACTGTTAGGGCAGTTAGGGTTAGCCCCCTTTAGTTCTAATGTGCCCCCCTAACCCCCCAATAAAGGTTTAACCCCGTGATCACCCCCCCTCGCCAGTGTCACTAAGGCTGGGTTCACATTGCAGCGGTTTATGAGAACGAATGTGATTCGCACCGCACTGCAGTGCAAATCACATCCGATCTCTGTGCGATTCGAGTTCAGCCATACAGATAGTATGGCTGAATTCGTGTCGCACCCGCCGCAAATTCGCACGGGACCCTTTTTTTGGCCCGCAGCAGAATCGGATCGCATGGGTGTTCACACCATGCGATCCGAGTTTGCAGATCGCACTGCGATATGCGAACTGATCTGGGGGTGTCATTAACATTTCACTGACACTCCCAGCAGTTCGCATAGGGCAGTGTGAACTGCCGCCGGGAGGCATGCGATGCGGGAACCCGCCGCGGATTCATGGTGTTCCCGCATCGCTCCAGTGTGAACCCAGCCTAATAAGCGATCATTTTTCTGATCGCTGTATTAGTGTCACAGGTGACGCTAGTTAGGCAGGTAGGTATTTAGGTTCGCCGCAGCTTTTTATAGCGCCAGGGACCCCCATATACTACCGCATAAAGCCCCCTGATTTCCCCCTAGTTAACCCTTTCACCAGTGATCACCATATAACTGTTACAGGTGACGCTGGTTGGTTAGTTATTTTTTCATAGTTTCAGGGCACCCGCCATTTATTACCTAATAAAGGTTTAACCCCCTGATCACCCGGCGGGTGTCATTTGTGACTGTAATAACTGTTAGGGCAGTTAGGGTTAGCCCCCTTTAGTTCTAAGGTACCCCCCTAACCCCCCCAATAAAGGTTTAACCCCGTGATCACCCCCCGTCGCCAGTGTCACTAAGGCTGGGTTCACATTGCAGCGGTTTATGAGAACGGATGTGATTCGCACCGCACTGCAGTGCAAATCACATCCGATCTCTGTGCGATTCGAGTTCAGCCATACAGATAGTATGGCTGAATTCGTGTCGCACCCGCCGCACCCGCCGCAAACTCGCACGGGACCCTTTTTTTGGTCCGCAGCAGAATCGGATCGCATGGGTGTTCACACCATGCGATCCGAGTTTGCAGATCGCACTGCGATATGCGAACTGATCTGGGGGTGTCATTAACATTTCACTGACACTCCCAGCAGTTCGCATAGGGCAGTGTGAACTGCCGCCGGGAGGCATGCGATGCGGGAACCCGCCGCGCATTCGTGGCGTTCCCACATCGCTCCAGTGTGAACCCAGCCTAATAAGCAATCGTTTTTCTGATCACTGTATTAGTGTCACAGGTGACGCTAGTTAGGCAGGTAGGTATTTAGGTTCGCCGCAGCTTTTTATAGCGCCAGGGACCCCCATATACTACCGCATAAAGCCCCCTGATTGCCCCCTAGTTAACCCTTTCACCAGTGATCACCATATAACTGTTACAGGTGACGCTGGTTGGTTAGTTATTTTTTTTATAGTTTCAGGGCACCCGCCATTTATTACCTAGTCTCACTAGTGTACCCCTAAATTTAGGGGTGTCTACTTTCCAAAATGGGGTCATTTGGGGGGGGGGGGGTTTGTGCCATCTTGGCATTTTATGGCCTTCAAAACTGTAACGCCCTTAGAAAGCCTGAAGGCGGTGCTTGGTTTTCGGGGGCCCGTACGCGGCTAGGCTCCCAAAAAGTCCCACATATGTGGTATCCCCGTACTCAGGAGAAGCAGCAGAATTCATTTTGGGGTGTCATTTCACATATGCCCATGGCATGCGTGAGCAATATATCATTTAGTGACAACTTTGTGAGAAAAAAAAAAAAAAAAGTTTGTAATTTTCCCGCAACTTGTGGCAAAATATAAAATATTCCATGGACTCAACATGCCTCTCAGCAAATAGCTTGGGGTGTCTACTTTCTAAAATGGGGTCATTTGTGGGGGTTTTGTGCCATTTTGGCATTTTATGGCCTTCAAAACTGTAATAGGTAGTGAGGAGTGAAGTCAAATATTTACGCCCTTAGAAAACCTGAAGGCGGTTCTTGGTTTTCGGGGCCCCGTACGTGGCTAGGCTCCCAAAAAGTCCCACATATGTGGTATCCCCGTACTCAGGAGAAGCAGCAGAATTTATTTTGGGGTGTCATTTCACATATGCCCATAGCATGTGTGAGCAATATATCATTTAGTGACAACTTTGTGAAAAAAAAATAAAAAAAAATTAAAGTTTGTAATTTTCCCGCAACTTGTGGCAAAATATAAAATATTCCATGGACTCAAAATGCCTCTCAGCAAATAGCTTGGGGTATCTACTTTCTAAAATGGGGTCATTTGTGGGGGTTTTGTGCCATCTTGGCATTTTATGGCCTTCAAAACTGTAATAGGTAGTGAGAAGTGAAATCAAAAATTTACGCCCTTAGAAAGCCTGAAGGCGGTGCTTGGTTTTTGGGGCCCCGTACGCGGCTAGGCTCCCAAAAAGTCCCACATATGTGGTATCCCCGTACTCAGGAGAAGCAGCAGAATTTATTTAGGGGTGTCATTTCACATATGCCCATAGCATGTGTGAGCAATATATCATTTAGTGAAAACTTTGTGTAAAAAAAAAAAAAAAAAATTATTTTTTGTCATTATTCAATCGCTTGAGGCAAAAAAATTAAATATTCAATGGGCTCAACATGCCACTTATCAATTTCCTTAGGGTGTCTACTTTCCAAAATGGGGTCATTTGGGGGGGTTTTGTACTGCCCTGCCATTTTAGCACCTCAAGAAATGAAATAGGCAGTCGTAAACTAAAAGCTGCGTAAATTCCAGAAAAAAATAAAAATCGCAGAGGCAATCAAATACCATCAAAAGAAAGCTCTATTTGTGGGAAGAAAAGGACGCAAATTTTGTTTGGGTACAACATTGCATGACCGCGCAATTACCAGTTAAAGCAGCGCAGTGCCAAATTGTAAAAAGACCTCTGGTCATTTACCAGCAAAATGGTCCGGTCTGAAGGTGGTTAATCTTCACAGAATAAAGAAATGCAAAGATGGCAATTACTGCAAAAAGAGTGACTGAATTTCCCTTTTATATTAACATAAACAGTGCACAGAATCAGTTTTTGGCTGCTCTTAGATGGTAAGCTAAATTTTACTCCAGCAGGGTCTATGAAATCCACCAAAAAACAAATAAAATGGGACAAGGTACAAAAACCCATTTAATACAGGCTACACATGGATTCCCAGAATATTCTGGGTTTTATAAAGAAAAAGCACAACAGAAGTTGTTGTTGTTTTTTTTTTTAAAAACTCTGTCGTGACCCAGACTCAGTCCCACAGTTTGAAGCTGTGTTCACATATATGCGATGCGGGAACCAACACGAATCCAGTGCGGGTTCCCGCATCACATGTTACTCGCAGGCAGTTCACACTGCCCTCTGCGAACCGCTATGGGCGTCAAAAGAAAGTTAATGACACCCCCAGATTGGTTTACAGATCACAGTGCGAACTGTCAAATGGTACAGGAATCGGATTGCATGAGTGTTCACATTTCATTGCGGACCACAAAAGGGTCCTGCACCCTTTTGGTGCAAATACGATTTCAGCCATACCGTTTGCATGGTTGAATTTGCATTGCACATACAACGCATGTGATCTGCTCAGCAATGCGATGCAAATCACATGCAATGTCTGCGTTTGCAACAGTGTGACCCCAGCCTAAAGCCTGATATGGAATGTGAGCAGGGAGGGGGCATGAGGGGATCGGTCGCTTGTATGATTCAATTCATTTGTGTGTGTAAAATTCAGATTGAGCTACTGAGTTTGGTAAAGAGCTTATTATAACAAAGAAGTTAGGGAGACACCAGAACATATCTAAAACGAACTCTGTTTACTTGATGCATATGACAAAACAAAATGTTTAGATGCAATATTTATTATTTACCAGACAAGAAATTTAATTAAAAAAAAATAATTGAAAGAAGGAAATTAAAGAGCCAAAAGGTAGTTAAACTGATACAATAAGTTATGAAAAAAGTGGGAGTGGATTTGTACTAATGAGGGTAAATAGAGAAAAAACAAATACAAAGAAGAGTAAAAGTAGTTAGTAAAATTAAAACTAGTAAATATTGCTCAATATGGCAAACCTACCAGGTCTTTTGTGGTAAAGGCAATGTGATCCTTCTCCAATGAGTGAACTCTCTTGAATGATAGATGCTTGCAGAAGTGAACTCCTGGCAACTTGGCATACTTGGCAAACATTCCTAAGAAGGAATGTCAAATGTTAAAAAAATAATATCAACTGTAATATTATTTTTCCTTTCTTCACACCTTTTAATTCTATTGAATCAGATATTAAAGAGGCTAAATGAAAAATCGCCTCTATGATTCTGACCCCTTTTGGCTAGTGCTGTGAATCCCTTGTATCTTACCTGTTATTATCTATAACTGTGATTTGAATTAACACCTCCTGGAAACAAAACATTTAAGGATTCAGGATGTGATAGTAACAATGAAGCTTCCTTATGAATTATTTGCATGTTGTAGCAATAAAGCTTTTTGACACGTGGCTAGTGCTACTGTTTCTATGGTGCTTTTTCATGCTTTTCCATCGCTTATTTACAAGTTGAAGCATTTGACACATTTTATTTAGCCTGTAAATGTGGATAAATTGAAAAACCCAGCACAGCTCTTTTCCCGGTCACATTAAATTATAAGCATCATTATTACCAAAATTCACAAGGGACCATATTTCAAGGGCAGAGCTCACCACAAAAAGAGTAAACACAGCTCTTAGCTCTTAATGCTGCCATCCAAATATTGTCACTGATTGAGTGTGAACCATTATTAGGATGTAAGCAACATCAAAACCTCTTTGGCTGAAAATGTTCTTTGCTTGTCAATTTGTTCCCAAAAAGTCATTTGTGTTCATTATTATCCTTTTATCGAGAAAACACCTGGTGGTGGGGCAAAAAGTAATTAAGTGGCAGGCTTTCTAATCAGCACTCAGTCATCAGGACCAATTTGAGATAATGCAAGCTCAATGGGACCAAGCATGCATATTCCTCTCCTTTGTAAAGAGAAACAAAGCCTTGCTGTAATTATTTTTTAAAGTTAAAAAGAGGTCTGTCACTTAGTAAACTAAACAAATCACCTGAATATAGCATAGGTACTTACATATCTTGATGTTTCTATGGATTACAATTTTTCGATTTCAACCAGTCTAAAGCGAACCATACATGGATGGAAATGTGTCCTGTTCATCAGGGACCAGATGAACTTTGTTTCATGTATGGGCATACTGGCTGTACACAAGTCGATTAATTGGTTTGCGTACAACCAGCCTGTCTGGTTTTTCCCAAACGATTAGTGCCGCCAGATTTAGCCGGCAATACTAATCATTGTGTTCAGCCAGCAAGGAAGACTCCTCGCTCCCCTCACTGGCAGAACACAATAGCACTGTGGGAGGGATTCCTTCATCACCACTGTTGATGGGGGAACGGAGCAAATTTCTTTCCTTACTTGCATAATCTTTGGCCTGCTTTTCACTAAAATGTAAATAAAGTTTTTGCAACATTTTGTTTTAGAAACTTTTCATCACTGTTTTGCAGCAGATAATCCATTTCTTTTTCCACAGGTCACAGATTCACTGTATATATAATGTTTATCATTATATCAGATTCCAGCAATCATAAGACACTTCTTGATGTACTTCTACTATTTGTTAATCTGAAATGCACATATGCTGTACAAAATATCCTCCTATGAGGTTGATATATTTGATGGTAAATGTATTGTTTAATAAAATAAAACTAGAGAAAAAGTTCCAAAAAAAGACTGAACAATGTGTCTTTATTGCTTATACTCCAATGTTAACAATCCATTTGACATTAAAGTGTACATAAACGCCAACACTAAATTTCTCTTACTTGCTCCATTTTGATCTGTTAAGTATACCATTGAAAGTGTTTTACTATATTTGTACAAGTGAATAATAAAAAAAAGTAGCTGTTCTCCCAACCATTTAATATCTTTCTGTGCTCTCTGCTTCTTCAGTGTTATTAGTTAGCCTTGTTCCCTGCTGTCTCTGTGGACTTCAAAATAGCTCCCCCTGTTATTGGGAAGACAGGGAGGTGTTATGTAGTCCTAACATACTGCCTTGCTCAGTATGAACTCATCCTGGGATATGAAGTGAGTTAAAGCAGTATTAAACTCAAAACCAAAAATGTCATATATTGCAGCTTACCAATCATGTGGTGGCTTAAATAGTTTTTTTTAGGCTCTTATCTCTCTCTTTTTACCTGGTGATCTGGCCAGTAAAATACCTTCTGTATTACAGCGCCTCCACCCTGGATGAAGGAGGAGAGGGTTCACATTTGCACAAAAGCATGGGGGTGCATACAGTGCCTTGAAAAAGTATTCATACCCCTTGAACTTTTCCATATTTTGTCATGTTACAACCAAAAACATAAATGTATTTTATTGGGATTTTATGTGATAGACCAACACAAAGTGGCACATCATTTTGAAGTGGAAGGAAAATGATGAATGGTTTTCAATTCTTTTTGACAAATAAATATGTGAAAAGTGTGGCGTGCATTTGTATTTAACCCCCTTTTATTCTGATACCCCTAACTAAAATCTATGGGAACCAATTGCTTTCAGAAATCACATAATTAGTAAATAGAGTCCACCTGTGTGTAATTTAATCTCAGTATAAATACAGCATCTGTTCTGTGAAGCCCTCAGAAGTTTTTTTCGAGAACCTTAGTGAATAAACAGCATCATGAAGGCCAAGGAAGACACCAGACAGGTCCGGGATAAAGTTGTGGAGAAGTTTAAAGCAGGGTTAGGATACTAAAAAAAATATACCAAGCTTTGAACATCTCACAGAGCATATACATTCCATCATTTGAAAATGGAAAGAGTACGGCACAACTGTAAACCTGCCAAGACATGACCATCCACCTAAACTAACAGGTCAAGCAAGGAGAGCATTCATCAGAGAAGCAGCCAAGAGGCCCATGGTAACTCTGGAGGAGCTGCAGAGATCCACAGCTCAAGTAAGATAATCTGCCCACAAAACAAATATCAGTAGTGCACTCCACAAATCTGGCCTTTATGGAACAGTGACAAGAAGAAAGCCATTGTTGAAAGAAACCATAAAAAGTCCCGTTTGCAGTTTGCAAGAAGCCATGTGGGGGACACAGCAAACATGTGGAAGAAGGTGCTTTGGTCAAAACGCTATGTGTGGGGGGAAAACTAATACTGCACATCATCCTGAACACACCATACCCACTGTGAAACATGGTGGTGGAAGCATAATGTCGTGGGGATACTTTTCTTCAGCAGGGACAGGAAAGCTTGTCAGAGTTGATGGGAAGACGGATGGAGCCAAACACAAGGCAATCTTAGAAGAAAACCTGTTGAAGTCTGCAAAAGATTTGAGACTGGGGCGGATGTTTACATTCCAGGAGGACAATGGCCCTAAACATACAGTCAGAGCTACAGTGGAATGGTTTAGATCAAAGCAAAGCAGATTCATGTGTTAGAATGGCCCAGTCAAAGTCCAGACCTAAATCCAATTGAGAATCTGTGGCAAGACTTGAAAATTTCTGTTCACAGACGCTATCCATCCAATCTGACAGAGCATGAGCTATTTTGCAAAGAATGGGCAAAAAATTCACTCTCTAGATGTGCAAAATGACTTGCAGCTGTAATTACAGTGGAAGGTGGTTCTACAAAGTATTGACTCATGGGGCTTAATGTCAAATACATGCCACATTCTTCAAATATTTATTTGTAAAAAAAATTGAAAAACATTTATCATTTTCCTTCCACCTCACAATTATGTGAGACTTTGGGGGTTATTTACTAAAGGAAAATCCACTTTGCACTGCAAGTGCACTTGAAAATGCACTTGGAACTAAAGTCGCTGTAGATCCGAGGGGGACATGCAAGGAAAATAAAAGTCAGCATTTGAGCTTGCACTTGATTGGATGATAAAATCAGCACAGCTTCCACTCATTTCAGATCTACCCCTTAGATTTAGAGCGACTGCACTTTCAAGTGTACTTGCAGTGCAAAGTGGATTTGCCTTTCGTAAATAATCTCCTTTGTGTTGGTCTATTATATAAAATCCCAATAAAATACATTTACATTTTTGGTTGTAACATGACAAAATGTGGAAAATTTCAAGGTGTGTGAATACTTTTTCAAGGCACTGTACTAACATACTGAAGCCAAACTTCAACTAACACTATATGTACAGAGTACAATTTTGTTTTTCCTTTTGGGACAAAGGTTTAACATACACAAATAAATGAAAACTGATCATTTTAAGCACCTCTGTCATTGCTAAAGTGAATGTAAATGATCACTTTAAAACAACCCATTCAGTTTAAAATAGAAATGAAAGGCAAAACATTATATATGTACATAGCTAGAGAGCTGAGCATGGTGTGCTCCCCTGCTTAGTGTCGTCAGTTTTTAATAGGAAAGCAGAGGGACTAGCAGGAACACCAGGGATTTCACACAAAGGAAGCAATACAAAAAAAACAAGATATTTCCTCCTACAAGTACATGTTACAGCAGCCACATATCAGGCATATGAAGTGTTAGGGTAATACATGCTTTAGGTGGTTTGTCTGATCCCTGTAAATGATACATCTGCAAGAGAGCTTGCTCTTTTGGACACCAGCCATAATAACAAAATTTGAAAGATTAAAAAAGTAAACTGCTTTATTGGCAGGAATACGAGATTCAAATAAAAGGAAAAAAAGTGTAAAAAGGTAAACGAATGAAGCTGCCACATCTAAGGACTGTTAATGTGCAATACTATCAATTTTCATGGGGTTTGAGATACAGTTTTTCATTTAGGTAGTGAAAAAAAAAACAATTTTCATTTAGGTAGTGAAGTTATGCATGTTTTCAGTTATTTTTCTACCATCTATAGTGGAAATGGAAAACTTCACTTTACTTCAGCTTTCTAAAAAATAAATGGTAACCGTACCCTGACAGAATGTCCCTGTCAAGGTGTATTTACATCAGATTGGCAACCTCATTAGACATGTATGCTACCTGTACCAACGTTTTGAAAATTATATTTTGTAAGATGTTAGAGAAGATTTAATTACCGTATATACTCGAGTATAGGCCGACCCGAATATAAGCCGAGGCCCCCAATTTACCCCCAAAAAACTGGAAAACTTATTGACTCGTGTATAAGCCGAGGGTGAGACATGGCTGTCCATCCCTGTGTGTCCGTCCATCCCTGTGTGTGTGTCCGTCCATCCATCCCTGTGTGTGTGTCCATCCATCCATCCATCCATCCATCCCTGTGTGTGTGTCCGTCCATCCATCCCTGTGTGTGTATCCATCCATCCATCCATCCCTGTGTGTGTGTGTGTGTGTGTGTGTGTGTGTGTATTCATCCATCCATCCATCCCTGTGTGTGTGTGTGTGTGTGTGTGTGTGTGTGTGTGTATCCATCCATCCATCCATCCCTGTGTGTGTGTGTGTGTGTGTGTGTGTGTGTGTGTGTGTGTGTGTGTCCGTGCAGCCTTGTGTGTGTGTCCAGCCTACCTGTGTCCCAAGCCTCCGTCCCGAGCCGCCGTCGTCCCGAGCCTCCTCCGTCCCGTGCCTCCTCCGTCCCGTGCCTCCTCCGTCCCGTGTCGTGCCGATGGATCGCCGCTCCAGGATCGCTGCTCTTCTCGGCGGCCATTCTACAATTCAAAAGCCGCGCCTCCGCCTCCGCCTGTGATAGGCGGAACACTCAATTTCCCAGCAGCCTGTGTTCCGCCTATCACGGACATCCTCTCATACTCGTCCGTAGTATGAGAATGAGCGGATGTCCGTGATAGGCGGAACACTGACTGCTGGGAAATTCAGTGTTCCGCCTATCACAGGCGGAGGCGGAGAAGGAGGCGCGGCTTTTGAATTTTAATGTCCGCCGTCTGTCTGCTCGATACGCTGATCGAGCAGTCAGACAGCGGTGACTCGAGTATAAGCCGAGGGGGCACTTTCAGCCTCAAAAAAGAGGCTGAAAATCTCGGCTTATACTCGAGTATATACGGTACTAATGATACAGTTCTGTAAAACAGGAATGCCATTGTGCTCAGCCATATGAACACACACAATGATTAGATGAGGCTCATGTATAATAAATAGGAGCTTAAACAAAGTGAGAAGAAAATTAAAAGCCATAACTGCACATAATTAAAACTCAAAATCCCATCTCAGAAGTAGTAAGCAATGCCTAGCAAATGATATGAATACTCAATGCTTACGACAATGTCTATAAATGAACACAACTATTTTGCTGATTGTTATATTGTTGGATTCATTAGACGTAGACATGAATGTATGAACTGTGATCAAGTGATTATCGTAAATACGGTGGCACTGTTAATAGTGCAACAGAATACACAGAACAATAAAAGTACAAAACCATGTAAAATATTTGTTTTTAGGGACTCTATGCATGTTCCTCTGGAATATATGGTCATTTCTACACCCTACAGTAAATAGTCATACCTCTTGCACTAAGTGCCAAGTGAGTCCATGGTTAGTTGAATACTCTAACATCACTTGATTGTCCATATGTGGTGTAAACCGCTCTCCGCATCCCATTACCAAGTTAAACTGTATCATATAAGATGCTCCAATCTGCATGGACTGGGTTTCCACATAGCGGGTACTTGAGGATTGCTTTGAGTCGCCTGTGAAACTGATAATACAATATAAATAAATTAAAAATACGAATGGAACATCATAAACACGGATTATTGTGACTGAAGAATACAGTGTGAATTTATAACATTTATATTCCACATACAAATATAAGAGAAGCAACTGCACATGCAATTCTACTTCCTTGACAAGCCAGTCTACTAGGAGTTAAAACGCTACTCCCACTAGTTACAAATGTGATTCTTCACACAGCTGTCCTCATGGGCTTCTACACTGATGGCAAACATTAGAGTATTCCTCCTTGGTTTACCTAAAAATACTTTTACATTTAGATTATGATTTTAGAAAATTAGTAATTTTAGGGTTTGTTGGAAGTTCACATTTACATATGTATTTAAAGCTAAGCTGTGGTGCTGCATACAGGCATACCCCACTTTTAAGTACACAATGGGGATTATTTACTAAAGCTGTAAAGTGAAAAATCAGGCTCACTTCTGCATAGAAACCAATGAGCTTCCAGGTTTTATAACCAAAGCTTAATTGAACAAGCTGGGGTTAGAAGATCATTGGTTTTTATGCAGAAGTGAGCCTTATTTTGCACTTTCCAGCTTTATTAAATAAACCCCATTGTGTACTTAAAAGTGGGGTATGCCTGTACATACTTCTATCAGACAAATTGAGCTGTAAGGCAAGCTAATACGCTGTGTTTTTTATTATGCCAAAGTTGTGTGGGAAATTTGTCATGTTTATTTTAAACCCAGATTAAATATGCATAGTAAAAAAGATAAAAAATAGAAGTTTAAAAACTAGAAAGACATGAAAAGACTAAAGTAAAATAAAAATGGATCCAAAATTGATTAACTAATAATAAGGCATTATAGAATCCTTGTGGCCAAAGCTTTTATTCTTGGAAATGTGCCAAAAAATGGTGCCTCCTACATTCAGTCAATGGATTTTGGAAGTGAATAAGTTTGATAATTATGAAGGCATATTTTCTGAGTTGCTATCGATAATATAGAAAGAATCTTGTAATCTGTTCTAATTGTTCAGCTCTTCTGACAGTAATACAATTAATTACATTTATAATAACTCAGCTATTCTTTACTGAGTTGACCCAGCATTTAACAATATTATAACAGAAATTATACTTGTTTGCAGTCTCGTTTTTGTCTTTAACCACTACAATACAGGGCACTTTCACCCCCTTCCTTCCCAGCCCAATTTTCAGCTTTCATCGCTCTCGCACTTTCAATGACAATTGCGCAGTCATGCTACACTATACCCAAATGAAATTTTTATCATTTTGTTCGCACAAATAGAGCTTTATTTTGGAGGTATTTATTCATGACTCTGTTTCTTATTTTTTGCGATATAAGCGTAAAAAAAAACGGAAATTTGGAAAAAAATATATATTTTCTATTTTAAAAGAAAAACAATATTTTCTATTTTAAAAGAAATCCAATAAAATCAAATTTTGTCATAAATTTAAGCCAAAATGTATTCTGCTACATGTTTTTGGTAAAAAAAAAATCCGTTAAGTGTATAATAATTGGTTTGTGTGATCACGGACATATGTACGCAAATGATCATGTACATATGTGTGCAGGTGATCACGTATATATGTGTGCAGATAATCATTGGAACATGTGATTTTAGTGGGACATATGTGAGGGACATGTGTTTTTTTTATTTGGGGACATGTCTTTTTATTATTTGGGGACATGTGTGTTTTGGGGACATGTGTGGTGACGTGTATTGTGGTGACATGTGTGATTACACTGTAGGTTTATACTAGACTAGTGATCAGTGAGTAAAAAGCTGTAAAAACAGCTCATACTCACTGATCACCAGCCGGCTGCAGCAATCTGCTCTCCTCTCCTCAGCGACGACTTCCCTGTGACGAGAGGAGAGCCGATTGCCTAGCAACCGGCTGTTTGTTTACATCACATGACGGCCGTGATTGGACACAGCCATCATGTGATCAGGAGGGCCAATCACAGAGCCCTCCTGCCGATCCGAGATGCGCCGTGTCCGGGTGACATGAGCGCATCGGGATCGCGCCGCTGCGCAGGCACACGCGCGCACGATCCCCCTCCTTCTGAAGGACGTTCCTGAACGTCCAGTCAGAAGGAGGTGGCTCCCACCCGGTCGTATATGTACATTGGCCGGGTGGGAAGTGGTTAAGCTAAACAACAAAGAAAAAAGAAGATTGCTTATAGCCATCTGCCTGTACTTGTCAAATTTGTATATTGAATTTTAACAATTAGTATACATACGTACACATGGTGGCAGCAAAAGAAAAGATCACATATATGGTAAAAATATTGAGTTGTAGTTCCAACATAAACTAAAAGTAGTTGAACTAAAACAATTGTAGCATGGATCTAACTACTCAAAAGATTGTGTCATACATTGTATAAGAGAGGATAAAACCATCTTAGAAAAGGTTAATATAAGATGATCTCAGATAAAAAAAAGGTCTTATTTATCAACAATAGTATAGTTTTTAAATAAAAAAAATAATAATTTATTATGGAATCTAAAATCTAATACTACATATTGGAACTATGCACAATTGGTATAATGATAACCAAGGAAATAAAAGTTCTGCTGCCAGAACTATATAAAGAGTAAATTGAAAGAAAAGAGAGAGAATAGGGGGAAAATGTAGAAGAGAGAAATAAGATAAAAGAAAAATTAATCTTAGGTAGGAGAAAAAGTAGATAGGGAAGAAAGAAATGAGAGATAGTAGGGGTCCCCGGGGTAGTACATGGTAATAAACATATACCATGAATGCAGAGAATGGAAGTATAAATCAAGATTACCAAGGTCTTAGTATGGAAGCATTCCATATATTCTCAAAGTTGGATATTTTATCTCAAGTTATAGCCTCTGTTTTGGCATAGATCATTGCTTGATTGATTCTATTTTTAGTTTCAGCAATTATTAAGAACGGGGATTTCCAAGCTTTGGCAATTGTTTGTTTTGCAGCTGTAGTGATCTGTAATAAGAGTTTGAATTGGCTGGTTTTAAGTTTAAAGTGCTATTGTAGATGCAAGATTGATAGGGATTTCAAACAGTGTTGAAATCATAAGAAATACATTTTTCCAGATATTTTTGCTACTGGGCAATCCAACCAAGTATGAAGATGTGAAAACGGGGAATAATTTGGAGCATATTTCACAATTCTGACATCCGGGGCTCCCAGATTCCGATAAGCCCCCTGCCTGCAGACTCCGACAACCAACGGCCAGGGTTGTCGGGAAGAGGCCCTTGTCCTCATCAACATGGGGACAAGGTGCTTTGTTGAGGGCACGCGGCTGTACCAGGCCGCGTGCCCTCAATATGGGGGTGCCCCCCTTCCCCAAAGCACCCCCCCATGTTGAGGGCACGCGGCCTGGTACGGCTCAGGAGGGGGGTGGGCGCTCGCTTGTCCCCACCCCCTTTCCTGACCGGGCTGCGTGCTCGGATAAGGGTCTAATATGGACCCTGGGGGGGACCCCCACGCCGTTTTTTTGGCATAGGGCTTCCCCTTTAAGTCCATACCAGGTGATGGGGCCAGCGAGGTGTCAATCTCGTCAATGGAGGCAGCGACATTGACCTCCTTCGCTAGTCCCGTCTACCTGGAGTCGCATTCAAAATGAACAGACTTTTCTCCGTGTGTGGGCAAGTCCTTTCATTTCAAAAGTCTGCTGGACTAGCACACAGATGGGTGGATTGCCGAGTCCGGCTAACAATTTTGAGTCAAAACTTCTTTCTAAGTCCGCCAGACTTTTGGAAAGAAAAAGTCAGCCGGAGCCCACACACGGGCGGATTGTCCGGCGGACTCTGGTCCGCCAGACCAAGTCCGCCGGATAGTCTGATCGTGTGTACGCGGCATAAGAGGAATTTTATCGGCCTCTATCTTTTTCAGATTTGGAGGATTCTTGAGGGGAGATGGATGTTGTGAGTCAATGAGGGCTAGTTGAAGATCTTTTTTCCATAAGGTGTATATCTTGTAGAGTGTTTTGTAGTTCATCTGAGGATCTACAGGAATGTTTTACACCTTGATGGGTAAAGCAGATAGAAAACAGGAACCCCCATTGACAAGGGATCTGGCATTGCTGTGGATTATGAAGTAAGGGTTTCAGTGCATGTCGTTTAGCCACAGTAATTGGGGAAAGGTCAGCAAAAAGCTGATAAGCATGGTCTTGAAAAATGAGGGAATGTTTTCCTCTAGCTGCAGCCATGAGTTGTTCTTTGGTGCGACAGAAGTGGAATTTTGCAATCAGTTTGTGTGGTGTTAAAGCTCTGTGAACCCTATCCATCTCCAAACGATCGATCAGGATTGACAGTAGTAGTTCTTGGAAAAGTGTGGTCATAGTAGAATGAAGGTCAACAATAGTCTCAGGTATTCCTCCTATATGAAGATTTGATCGACTTGCTCTATTTTCAAAGTCCTCTAAGCGTGTTTGCAGAATAAGGTTTTCTTCATTAAGAGTCTCTAATTCATTATCATGGCACAGTACATTAGTTTCCATGTCATCCACTCTGATTTCTAGATCAGAAGTGCACTGGCCTAATTCACAGATTGCTTTTGTGAGACTTTCAGTTATATAGCCTGAGGTCTGCTTTAAGGCTTTCTGTAAGATTTATTCTATTTGTCTCAAAATATTTGAATGTAGGGAATCTGTTTGCTTTTCTTGTGAGGTGGGGCTGTATTCACAGTCAGAGTCATTATAGGCACCCTGAGGAAACTGCAGTTGCTTATCAACACAAAATATGCCTGTGTCTGAGGAAGGAGGCTGTGCCATTTTACAGGGGCCTCTTGACTGTGTATCCTTGGCAATCTAGTTCATTTTTACCTCGGGTGGCACCAAAGAGCATTTTATAAATGCCAGGGTCACTGAGGAAGCTTATGGTAAAATTATTTTCAGTTTACCATGCCTTGCGGGTTTCTTTGTCAGCCAAGGAGTCCAGAGAGATGCGGAGCTTCAGCTGTCGCCGGCGACTCTGCCCGCTATCTGCCTGTTCTAATATTTATTGCAGTTTTGTAATTTTCTTCAAGGTACTCATTTTTGAGTGTAACTTCATTAGTTCCAGAACAAAACAGCAGTATATACAGGGTAAGGTTGGTTTGATTGTGGGATTGTTTTTAACCCTTTTATTTTCCCCTCCTCACCTGTACATCTGATCTCCTTCCTGTCTCTAGAGACCTATAGATTAATCCCTCACCTCCGTTCCTGCACATCTGAATATTAACCCTTCACCCTTTGTGTATGATATATGTAGATGCTGAAACTACTGCATCATTAGCCAGCTCCATGTTTTACCCATCTCAATACCAGCATGTTTATTCATTTCCTTAAAATATTGTGGCAAAAATTAGATCCCTTTGGGTGTCTATTTTCAAAAAGATGGGGGTGTTTGTATTGTCCTGGCATTTTTATTTGATACATGTCAGGAGCATGAGAATTTATTTTGAGTTGTTCTCTGGTGGTAGTTTATGGTAGTAACAAGAAACATACAGCTAAATGTAAAAAAATATATATTTGTCAACTATTTTGGGCCATTTTTTCTTTGATTAAAAAAAATAAACAGGAGATATTGCCATTTACAGTGAGAAGAAACAGTATTTAATCCCCCACTGGTTTTGTAAGTTTGTCCACTGAAAAAGAAATGATCAGTCTATAATTTAAGCGTAGGTTTATTTTAACAGTGCGAGAACAATAAAAAATACAGAAAAGGTAATTTCAAACAATTTCAAATAGATTGTCATTTTAATAAGTGAAATAAGTATTTGACTCCTTTGCAAACAATGACTTAGTACTTGGTGGCAAAACCCTTGTTGGTACAGAGGACAGAAGTATCTTATAATTTGTCACCAGGTTTGCACACATTTCAGGAGGGTTTTTGTCCCACTCCTCCTTGCAGATCCTCTCCAAGTCATTAAGGTTTTGAGGTAACTTGAACCTTCAGCTCCCTCCACATATTTTCTATGGGATTAAGGTCTGGAGACTGGCTAGGCCACTCCAAAACCTTCTTGAGCCACTCCTTTGTTGCCTTGGCTGTGTGTTTTGGGTCATTGTCATGCTGGAATACCCATCCATGATCCATTTTCAATGCTCTGGCTGAGGGAAGGAGGTTCTCACTCAAGATTTGACGGTACATGGCCCTGTCCATCGGCACTTTGATGTAGTGAAGTTATCCTGTCCCCTTAGCAGAAAAAACCCTGAAGCATAATTTCCACCTCCATGTTCCACCTCCATGTTTGACGGTGGGGTTGGTGTTCTTGGGTTCATAGCAGCATTTCTCCTCCTCCAAACACAGCAAGTTGAGTTGCTGCCAAAGAGCTCAATTTTGGTCTCATCTGACCATAACACTTTCACCCAGTTCTCCTCTGAATCATTCAGCAAGAACCAACAAAGAAAAAATCCCCTATAAGGTGGACTTTTAAGGCACAGAATATGAATTCTCCAAAAAAGTTAATTCAAAAGTGAGCTTTAAATCATTTATTACAAAAATACATAAGAAAAACAGGCATATGCATATTAACCACTTCAATACAGGGCACTTAACCACCTTCAGACCGGACCATTTTGCTGGTAAATGACCAGAGGTCTTTTTACAATTTGGCACTGCGCTGCTTTAACTGGTAATTGCGCGGTCATGCAATGTTGTACCCAAACAAAATTTGCGTCCTTTTCTTCCCACAAATAGAGCTTTCTTTTGATGGTATTTGATTGCCTCTGCGATTTTTATTTTTTGCGATATAAACGTAAAAAGACCGCAAATTTTGAAAAAAAAAGATATTTTCTACTTTTTGTTATTAGAAAAATCCAATAAACTCAATTTTAGTCATACATTTAGGCCAAAATGTATTCAGCCACATGTCTTTGGTAAAAAAAAAGTCAATAATTGTATATTTATTGGTTTGCGCAAAAGTTGTCACATCTACAAACTAAGGTACGTTTTCTGGAATTTACGCAGCTTTTAGTTTACGACTGCCTATCTCATTTCTTGAGGTGCTAAAATGGCAGGGCAGTACAAAACCCCCCCAAATGACCCCATTTTGGAAAGTAGACACCCTAAGGAAATTGATAAGTGGCATGTTGAGCCCATTGAATATTTTATTTTTTTGCCTCAAGCGATTGAATAATGACAAAAAAATTTTTTTTTTTTTTTTTTACACAAAGTTGTCACTAAATGATATATTGCTCACACATGCTATGGGCATATGTGAAATGACACCCCAAAATAAATTCTGCTGCTTCTCCTGAGTACGGGGATACCACATATGTGGGACTTTTTGGGAGCCTAGCCGCGTACGGGGCCCCGAAAGCCAAGAACCGCCTTCAGGTTTTCTAAGGGCGTAAATATTTGACTTCACTCCTCACTACCTATTACAGTTTTGAAGGCCATAAAATGCCAAGATGGCACAAAACCCCCCCAAATGACCCCATTTTAGAAAGTAGACACCCCAAGCTATTTGCTGAGAGGCATGTTGAGTCCATGGAATATTTTATATTTTGCCACAAGTTGCGGGAAAATTACAAACTTTTTTTTTTTCACAAAGTTGTCACTAAATGATATATTGCTCACGCATGCCATGGGCATATGTGAAATGACACCCCAAAATAAATTCTGCTGCTTCTCCTGAGTACGGGGATACCACATATGTGGGACTTTTTGGGAGCCTAGCCGCGTACGGGGCCCCGAAAACCAAGCACCGCCTTCAGGCTTTCTAAGGGCGTTACAGTTTTGAAGGCCATAAAATGCCAAGATGGCACAAACCCCCCCCAAATGACCCCATTTTGGAAAGTAGACACCCCTAAATTTAGGGGTACACTAGTGAGACTAGGTAATAAATGGCGGGTGCCCTGAAACTATAAAAAAAATAACTAACCAACCAGCGTCACCTGTAACAGTTATATGGTGATCACTGGTGAAAGGGTTAACTAGGGGGCAATCAGGGGGCTTTATGCGGTAGTATATGGGGGTCCCTGGCGCTATAAAAAGCTGCGGCGAACCTAAATACCTACCTGCCTAACTAGCGTCACCTGTGACACTAATACAGTGATCAGAAAAACGATCGCTTATTAGGCTGGGTTCACACTGGAGCGATGCGGGAACGCCACGAATCCGCGGCGGGTTCCCGCATCACATGCCTCCCGGCGGCAGTTCACACTGCCCTATGCGAACTGCTGGGAGTGTCAGTGAAATGTTAATGACACCCCCAGATCAGTTCGCATATCGCAGTGCGATCTGCAAACTCGGATCGCATGGTGTGAACACCCATGCGATCCGATTCTGCTGCGGGCCAAAAAAAGGGTCCCGTGCGAATTTGCGGCGGGTGCGACACGAATTCAGCCATACTATCTGTATGGCTGAACTCGAATCGCACAGAGATCGGATGTGATTTGCACTGCAGTGCGGTGCGAATCACATTCGTTCTCATAAACCGCTGCAATGTGAACCCAGCCTTAGTGACACTGGCGACGGGGGGTGATCACGGGGTTAAACCTTTATTGGGGGGGTTAGGGGGGCACATTAGAACTAAAGGGGGCTAACCCTAACTGCCCTAACAGTTACTACAGTCACAAATGACACCAATGCAAAAAAAAAAAAAAAAAAAAGCAATTGGTGTCACTGTGACTGGGGGGGCAGGGGTAATTGGGGGGTGATCGGGGGGTAAAGGGGGGGTGTGAGTGTGCCTGGCATGTTCTACTGTATGTGGGGTGTGTTGGTGCAACTCACCGAACCTCTCTCCTCGGTGCCGGAACGAAAACTACCGACACGGAGGAGAGAATACATCACTTCCTCTCCTGTGTTTACATTACAGGAGAGGAAGTGATGTCACCGGACATTTTCATTCGCCGGGAGCGATCGCGAGGGGGTGGCCATGAATGAATGGCCGTCCCCTCGTCCGGGATCGCTCCCGAACGAATACCGACCGCCGCAGGCACCGGGCGGGGGCCCGATCGGGCCCCCGACCGGCGGGCAGGCAAGGACGTACATGTAAGCCCTTATGCCTGCCCGTGCCATTCTGCCGACGTACATCGGCGTGCGGCGGTCGGCAAGTGGTTAAACACCTTCCTGCCCAGACCAATTTTGAGCTTTCAGCGCTGTCGCACTTTGAATGACAATTGCGCGGTCATGCTACACTGTACCCAAATTAAATTTTTATCATTTTTTTCCCACAAATAGAGCTTTCTTTTGGTGGTATTTGATCACCTCTACGGTTTTTATTTTTTGCGCTACAAATAAAAAAATACCGAAAATTTTGAAAAAAAAATGTTTTTTTTTGTTTCAGTTTCAAAACTTTGTAAATAAGTACGTTTTCTCCTTCACTGATGGGCACTGATGGGGCTACACTGATGGGCACTGATAAGGTGGCACTGATGGGCACCAATGTGGCACCAATGAAGTGGCACTGATAGGCGGCACTGATGGGCGACATGGATGGGCGACACGGATGGGCGACACGGATGGACACTGATAGGTGGCACAAATTGGCACTGATAGCTGGCACGGATGGGCGGCACGGATGGGCATGGATAGGCGGCACAGGTGGGCATGGATAGGCGGCACAGGTGGGCATGGATAGGCGGCACAGGTGGGCATGGATAGGCGGCACAGGTGGGCACTCATAGGCGGCACAGGTGGGCACTCAGCCGGCACAGGTGGGCACTCATAGGCGGCACAGGTGGGCACTCATAGGCGGCATCGGTGTTATAGTAATGGATGCCAATCAGTGCCAAACAATAATGCATGCCAATCAGTGATGCCCATTGTGGGCACTGATTGGCATCCATTATGGGCACTGATTGGCACCCATTGTGCTGACTGGCATCCCTGGTGGTCTAGGGAGGATTATGGATTTTATTACCTTTTCCCTGGTGGTCTAGTGGTGTCCCTGGTGGTCCAGTGTGGGCATCCTCGGGGGGGCTGTGCTGATAATCGATCAGCACAGACCCCCCCTGTCAGAGGACCAGCCGATCGGCTCTCCTCTACTCGCGTCTGACAGACGCGAGTGAGGGAAAGCCGATCACCGGCTCTTCCCATTTACACTGTGATCAGCCGTGATTGGACACGGCTGATCACATGGTAAAGAGTCTCCGTCGGAGACTCTTTACCGAGATCGTAGTTGCCGGGTGTCAGACTGACACCCCGCAACAACGATCGCCGCGATGCGCGCCCCCGGGGGCGCGCAGCGGCTCATAATCCTAATCACGTCATATGACGTCCGGTTAGGATTATGAAACCACTTTGCCGCCGTCAATTCCCTATAGGGCGGGCGGCAAGTGGTTAAAAACATGAAGTGTTTGAACATCTCTCAATGAATGGGTACAAGACATCAGTACACATTATGATCAGAAAAGGGTTTTTTTTTTTTTCTTCACACCCAACGTGTTTCGGAAATTGTAGTTTCCTCCTTCTTTAGGGGTAAGAATATATATATAAAAAAACGGATGCTCAAACAGTGTGTACAGTCACACTTCAGTTAGTCTAAAACCATGTAATGGGACAAGGACACTCAAAGGTCTTCACTCAAAGGGTCCCCAGGGAACATAAGTCGATGGAGAGGTCTATACCCATCGGCCGGCAGAGGAACTGTAGAATACTAAGGTGGTAAATACCCTTCCGCCACCAGGGGGGTAACAGACGCATCTTCTCCATTTCATGGACAGATGACGAGACGAGCGGACGCACAATAGTATTCTCTCACCAAGGGTTCTCTCATCTTTTCCGACCCCAGTGTGCCTTTTGGCTTTCCTTGCCTTGTTGCGTTTCATTTGTTACCCCCCTGGTGGCGGAAGGGTATTTACCACTTTAGTATTCTACAGTTTCTCTGCCAGCCGATGGGCATAGACCTCTCCATTAACTTATGTTCCCTCGGGACCCTTTGAGTGAAGACCTTTGAGTGTCCTTGTCCCAACACATGGTTTTAGACTAACTGAAGTGTGACTGTACACACTGTTTGAGCATCTGGTTTTTTATATTCTTACCCCTGAAGAAGGAGGAAGCTACAATCTCTGAAACGTGTTGGGTGTGAAAAAAAAAACCTTTTCTGATCATAATGTGTACTCATATCTTGTACCCATTCATTGAGAGATGTTCAAACACTTCATGTTTTTAATATGCATATACCTGTTTTTCTTATATATTTTTTGAATAAATGATTTAACGCTCACCTTTGAATTTACTTTTTTTGGAGAATTACTATCATGTGCCTTAAAAGTCCACCCTATAGGGGATTTTTTCTTTGTTGTTTCTTTCAGTATCGGATGTGGCACATGATATTCTTTCAGGTAGTGGCACTGGCTATATATATATTTCTGAATCATTCAGCTGTTCATTAGCAAACTTCAGATGGGCCTGTACATGTGCTTTCTTGAGCGTGCGGGCGCTGCAGTCAGTCCTTCGCAGCCTAGTGTTTTACCAATTGTTTTCTTGGTGACTATGGTCCAAGTTGCCTTGAGATCATTGACAAGATTCTCCTATGTAGTTTTGGGCTGATTCCGCACCATTCTCATGATCACTGAAACTCCATGAGGTGAGATCTTGCATGGAGCCCCAGACCAAGGAAGATGGACAGTATTTTGTGTTTCTTCCATATGTGAATAATCTCACCAACCGTTGTCACCCTCTCACCAAGATGCTTGGCGATGCTCTTGTAGCCCATTCCAGCCTTGTGTAGGTCTACAATCTTGTCCCTGACATCCTTGCACAGCTCTTTGGTCTTGGCCATGGTTGAGAGATTGGAATCTGATTGACTGATTGCTTCTGTGGATAGGTGTCTTTTATATAGGTAACAAGTTGAGATTAGGACTCCCTTTAAGTGCTCCTAATCTCTGCTCGTTACCTGTATATAAAGCACCTGGGAGCCAGAAATCTTGCTGATTGAGAGGAGATCAAATACTTATTTCACTCCTTAAAATGCAAATCAATTTATAACTTTTTTCAAATGCGGTTTTCTATATATTTTTGTTGTTATTCTGTCTCTCCCTGTTCAAATGAACCTACAATTAAAATTATAGACTGATCATTGCTTTGTCAGTGGGCAGATGTACAAAATCAGCAGGGGATCAAATACTTTTTTCCCTCACTGTACCACCAAATGAAAGTCCAATTTGTCCTGATAAAAACAAGGTATTATCCACCTGTATGCACAAAATAGTTGTAATGATATGTACGGTTTTACTAACACATGTCAAAGTTGCAAAATTGTCCATAGGCATTAAAATTTGTTTTACCCTTAGGTGCAAAGGGGTTCAGCTCCATATGTCTAAAAAAATAATAATTAACTTGGGTACACTATTGCATAACAAAGTAATTATCAAACTATCACAGTGTTTCTACCTGTAAAAAAACTATCAAAACTGTAAAAAACTGAAAAGTATTGGGGGTATATAATATAGGCTGGTACTCATATGGTTAAGAAATTGTAGAAAAGTATATTGTTTTTAAAGACTGAAACCATGTGCATAAAAGGTAAGCACCCTTGGTAGTTTGTCCCAATCCCTGTCACTTTCACTGGACAGCTTGATTGGACAGCATTTCCATGCACATGTAAAATGCATGTTAAATATAAAAAGGAATCAATATATTGGCGCCAACCTTTACATGTACAACAGCATACAGTTATCAGAATACAAATTTTAAGTTATTTCATTTATTTGGGTGTTAGTACTATTGCAAGACCACTGCTAGACTTTATTTACTTTAATGTAAAAAATATTATATCTCCACATTTCATTTGAAAAAGCTATATTATACAAAATTACATATTAATCATCGCTTGTTCCCAATACTGATGGCTTTATAACATGTATAATAAAACTGAAACATCTCATAATTAGATCTTAATCCTGGCCAGGCTCCTGATCCCCAGCTGGGGTTTTCTAGCGGGGATTGAAAGAGAACTGAATAATCCAAAAGTTTTTTTATGCCTAAAAAGTTTAACTATAAAACTCCCTGTTATCTATGTAATTTTACAGTAATGCCTTATTTTTAAAGGGAAACTATAATCATTTTTTTGTCAAGTTTTAAAACAGATATATTTCTATCTGTTTTTCAATGTAGCATTTAAACCCATTTATTCATGAGGTTGATATTTTTTAATTTGTGCATTAAATTCATATGTTACCTAGAGCAGTAGGTTATAAATAACAACCGCATCATTGCTGTTCCAATATTGTAACATGAGGCATTCATGGGTTAATACATGAAAAAGACCACAGCAGAAATAGTTCCCTTTCAATCAGGTCTCTCAATGAATCTTAAACTCATCTCATAAGTGATGAGTCATTGCTCTGATTCATCTTGTTTGTAAATTTTCCCTTATATCCTTTAGGCCAGGTTCACACTGGACACGACAGTTGTAGCACTTTGCATCCGAATTTGCCCTGCGAATTGAAGTGCAACTTCAATGAACAGGGATCTAACTTTGATCCCAAACAATACCAGGCACTGTGTCTGGTATGAATCTTTAGGGGAAACTACACACAAAATGTTAAAAAAAAGAAACGACATGGGTTCCCACTCAAGGAGCATACCAGGTACTGGTATGGATTTTAAGGGGAGCACCCATGCCGAAAAAATGGTCTAGGGTCCCCCCCAAAATCCATACCAGACCCTTATCATCCATTACAACCCATACACAGCCTGGCAGGCCAGGAACCTGAACCATGCCTGAACCGTACCAGGTAGCATGCCCTCAACATGGGGGGTGGGTGCTTTGGGGGCAGGGGGGCCCTTTGATATATTGATGAGAACAAGGGCCTCTTCCCGATAACCCTAACCCTAGCATTAGAGTGGGAGAGAGCGTTGAGTCAACATCTGAAGAAGTGAAGAAGAACAGAGGCAGAGGCAGAAGACAGCGGAGAAGATCCAGAAAAAGAGCGCAGAGAAGACCCGGCAGAGGCAGAAGACAACGGACAGAGGGAGAAGAACCCGAGAGAAAGCGGAGAAGACCTGGAGAGGGGAGAATAACCTGCAGAGGCAGAAGACATTAGCGGAGGAGTCAGAAGAGCCGGAGAGGGGAGAAGAGATTGGAAAAGACGAGCTGCCTTAATAAATTACTTTAAAAATATGAGTAATGTGTTTTATTTTAGGTGAATGGGTAGGGGTACAATGTACCCTGTACTCATTCACATAGGGTGGGAGGCCAGAATCTCAGAATCTGGGGACCCCCTTGTTAAAGGGGGCTTTCAGATTCCGATAAGATCTCTGCCCGCAGACCCTGGCAAACAACGGCCAGGGTTGTCGGGAAGAGGCCCTTGTCCTGATCAATATGGGGACAAGGTGCTTTGGGGTGGGGGGGTGTTGAGGGTATGCGGACCAGTATGGTTCAGGAGGGGGGCGCTCGCTCATCCCCACCCACTTTCCTGACCTGCCAGGCTGTGTGCTCGGATAAGGGTCCGGTATGTACTTTGGGGGGACTTTGCCGTGGAGTTCCCCTTCAAGATCATTAGAGCACAAGTCGCATGCCAAAGTTGGATCAGTTAGGACGGTGATCCGACTTCAGTGATATTCAATGGGCTGAAGTAGGATCAAAGTCAGACCAAAGTAGTGCAGGGAGCATTTTCAAAGTCGGACTGACTGACTTGTGTCGGACCAGTTAAGACGGCTCCCATAGGGAAACATTGATTTTCACACGTCATGCGACATGAGCTCCCAATGTCGGAGCGTTTTGTCGTACCAGTGTGAACCCAGCCTTAGGCAACTTTCACACCAAGGCACTTTACAGGCACTATAGCCTGCAAAGTGCCTGTAAGGCACCTCTCCTCTCACTCCAGTGTGAAAGCCTGAGTGCTTTCAGATTGGAGTGGTGTGCTGGCAGTACGCAAAAAAAAAGTCCTGCAAGCAGAATCTTTGAGGTGCTGTAGGAGCAGTGTATACACTGCTCCTACAGTGCCCCTGCCCATTGAAATCAATGATCAGTGCCACTTTGCAAACGATTTGAACCCTTTTTCGGCCACTTGCGGGGATTAAAAGTGTCCTGCTCACGCCCGAAAAGCGCTGCTAAAAATAGCTGTGCTTTACAACCGACTCCCGGGCACTGCCAATGTGAAACTGCCCTTTCTGTAAACAATCTTTTTTCAACATGGTAAACTAGAGGAACTTAGGGCCCTTTCACACTGGTTTTTATTGCATTTTCACCTTGAAAGAAAAACGCAAGAAAAAAGGTCTTTCTTTAAATCCTATGGGACTCTTCACACCATTGCGCTCTGGGTGCGGTGCATTTTGAAAAGTCCTGCATGCTGCATCTTTGATACGGTTTTGAATACCGCACCAAAAAAATAGCTCCCCATTAAAATTTCAAGAAGGTACACACTATAAATAGCTCACTGCTATTGTTGTTTACCATAGCGGTGGTACTCTGCTGGACTTCTGGTGACAGGTCTGTGATAATAATTCTATATGGCTGTTTAGGACACTTGATTGTCCTTCACCGATGTTTTAATGATTTGTGGTCACTCTGGAATTAACTTTAGATATCTGTTTTTTTCAGACTCTTTATGTGGAGCAATAGGCTATTTTCTTAACCTCTTGAGATCCGCGCTATAGCCTAATGACGGCTACAGCGCGGACCTCCTTTGCCGGGACTACGTCTATTGACGTCGTCCCGTGCACGAGCGGCCTGCGCGGCGCGCTCTGTGATCGGCGAGTCAATGAGGCTCGCCTGATCACCAATCCGAGCAAGGGGTCCATCCCGACCCCTTACCACGTGATCAGCTGTCAGCCAATGACAGCTGATCATGTGACAAAACAGAGCCGGTAATCGGCTATTTTTCTTCTCCTCGCGCTGACAGCGCGGGGAGAGAAAATAAAAGCCGATCACCTGCCAGTAACCCCCAGAGCATTAATAAAGTGCCACCCAGCAGTGCCACCCATCAGTGCCCATAATGCCACCCAGCAGTGCCATACATCAGTGCCCACAGTGCCATACATCAGTGCCCACAGTGCCATACATCAGTACCCACAGTGCCACCTATCAGTGCCCAAAGTGCCACCTATCAGTGCCCACAATCTGCCTCAACAACATTGCTGCACCTCAGTGCCACATATCAGTGCCCATCAGTGCCCATCAGTGCCGCCCATCAGTGCCCAGCAGAGCCACCTATCAGAGCCACCTATCATTGCCCATCAGTCCCATCCATCAGTGGTACCTATCAGTGCCCCTTAGTGCCACCCATCCATGCCACCTATCAGTGCCCATCAGTGCCGCCTTATCTGTGCCCATCAGTACTGCCTTGTCTGTGCCTATCGGTGCCACCTTATCTGTGCCTATTAGTGTCGCCTTAACTGTGCCTATTAGTGTCGCCTTAACTGTGCCTATTAGTGCCCACCAGTGCCGCCCATCAGTGCCCACCAGTGCCGCCTCATCAGCGCATTTCAATGAAGGAGAAAAATGACCTGTTTGCAAAATTTTATAACAAACTATTAAACATGATTTTTTTATTTTGCATCTTTTTTTGTTTGTTTAGCAAAAAATAAAACTCCCAGCTGTAATTAAATACCACCAAAAGAAAGCTTTATTTGTGGGAAAAAAATGATAAAAATTTCATTTGGGTACAGTGTTGTATGGCCGCGCAATTGTCATTCAAAGTGCATCAGCGCTGAAAGCTGAAAATTGGTCTGGGCAGGAGGGGGGTTTAAGTGCCCAGTAAGCAAGTGGTTAAAGAAGTGTTTTGCCTTATCAGCATAGGGCCCTGGAATATTTTGACCAGTAGACCTTGTTTGAGTCTGTATTTAGGCACACTTTTATTTACTATGTATTAATATATTTGGTTTTCCCTGTGGATGCCTTAAATTGTGCTGTATTCTTTCTGAGCTGGTCACCCATTATATCTTAGTGAGATATTTTTCCAGCATATGTCCTGAGGCCTCACCATTTCTTTTTTGAGGTAACCTCTATTCATTATCTAATGATATACTTCATAGTGTTTTTCTAGCTATACACAATGATGTATAGTCTTTCTTGCTTCATTTTAGCCCACAATCATTGTAATCCACCAGTCTGCTATATTTATAGCCGCTAGGCTTGACCTTGAAACTTTACATCTCCGTAGCCAAGTGAGTACCGTATTTATCGGCGTATAACGCACACTTTTTTCCCGCTAAAATCAGATGGAAATCGGGGGTGCATGTTATACGCCAACCCCCCGCTGTTTCTAAACCTTTCTGCCGTTCTCTGCGGCTTTTGGGTATTTTTGGCTGCACTCAGCCGTTCTTGGCTAACTTCGGGCGTTCTCGGCTATTTTCAGCTGCACTCGGCCATTCTCGGCGGCTTTCGGAAAGCTGAAAGCCGCCGAGAGTGGCCGAGTGTGGCCGAAAATAGCCGAGAACGGGCGAGTGTGGCCGTAAATACCCAAAAACCACAGAGAACAGCCGAGAACTACCGAGCACCGCCGAGATACACAGGACATCTGCTCTGTATCTCGGCGGCGCCATTTTTAAATGGCAAAGACGCTGACAAGACTGCAAATGACTGACAAGGCTGCAAATGATTGACAAGGCTAAATGAAAGGCTGCAAATGACTGACAAGGCTAAATGGAAAGCTGAAAATGACTGACAAGGCTGCAATGGAAGGCTGCAATGGAAGGCTGCAAATGACTGACAAGGCTGCAAATGACTGACAGTGCTGCAATGCAAGGCTGCAAATGACACTGATAAGGCTGCATTGATGGGCATTTAAATGTAAGTTTTTTTCCTTAAACTTCCTTCCTAAAAGTTTTTTTTTCCCTCCTAAACTTGGGGTGCGTGTTATACGCCAGCGCGTGTTACAGTATACGCCGACAAATACGGTATATGCTGAATTTAGGATTTCTATATATTTTTTATTTATTCCATTTTTATCCAAGGGTATTTTTGGTTTTTTAATAGTAAGTATATATATATACCTCTCTATATTACGTCGATTTTTGACTGATCCCTTTGGGTATTTATGTGATTCTTGATGTGATCTGGGCACTCTGAGATGGCGTGGGGCATGTCATACATATGAGAGCTTTGTTGTTCTACCTCCATGCATCACCTATTTATGTCTGTTAGCAGACATTTCACCTTTGTTATGTATATTTGTGCCCACTGTCCATATTTCAAATATGATTGTTTCTCCTTTCTCAAGCAGAATCCCTTGAGGTCCTGAGGAAGCGAAAACGAAATGTCGGCCTGCCATATTCAAGCACTAATAGGGACCAGTACACTTATTATATGTGGCTTATTCTGCTGAAAGCCAATACCAATGGTTTTTAATGTTATATTGTCAATTTTTTATATCTATGTTCAATGAATTAATTTTCTATTATTATGTTGTATGCTAAACCCCAGCTAATACTTCATAATAAGCAGTTTTTTTTTGGGGGGGGGGGGGGAATGTTTAACATAAGTAAAAACTGCCAGTGTTAAATGCTCGAAAGGTTGATTTACTAAAGGCAAATCCATTTTGCACTACAACTGCACTTGGAATTGCAATCGCTTTAGATCTGAGGGGAAGATCTGAAATGAGGTGAAGCTCGGTTTTTTATTTTCCTTGCATGTCCCACTCAGATCTATAGCAACTGCACTTCCAAGTGCAATTGTAGTGCAAAGTATATTTGCCTTTAGTAAATAAACCCCTCTGTCTCATCCCTGTAACAGCAAGAAAACTTTTCTGTTGAAAAACAACCAACTTATTGGCTGGATTTCCAGATGAAAATACTGTAGAAAAAAAGACAACCTAAAATACACCCATCAAATCTAAGAATTGGTAAGTTGCAATATAATAAATGCTTGTTTTGGGGTTTAATACTGCCTTAAATCTCCCTATAATCCCTTTAGTTTACCTCCAGGAAAACAGCTGAACACGTATAAAACATGCAAATGAAACGCATGTATGTTTTATCTACAAAAGGATTTTAAATATGTACGCAGCCAGTCCGGAGATTTAACCCCCCTGACGGTGTTCCCGAGTCTGGCTCGGGGTGGAATTTTTATGCCAAAAGCGGTAACCCCGAGCCAGACTCGGGACCGCATCGCTGGATCCAGGAGGACGCTTACTTACCTTTTCCCCTGGATCCAGCGATGTCCCCCCGCTGTAAGAGTGAGCCGTGTCTCGCTCGATTCATCACATCGCCGATCTCCGTGCCCTGCGAGCATTGCGACGCACAGGGGCGGAGATCGGCGCCAAATTCAAAAAGTGAAACACACAGTATACATACAGTATAATGTAATCTTACAGATTACATTGCTGTATGTAATTATTTCACATCCCCTTTGTCCCTAGTGGTCTGCCCAGTGTCCTGCATGCAGTTTTATATTATGAAAACTGTTCTTTATGCCTGGAAACTGGAGATTGTCCATAGCAACCAAAACTGTCTCTTTACATCAAAAATGATTTTAGACCAGCTAGAAAACAGCGATTATAAATTAGAATCACTCGCAGAATTGAGTGATAGCGATTTGTGGGGAGATCCGTCATCAAATACTGAAAAGTAATGACAGTGACAATTCTGCAACTGAGCAAATTTCTGTGTTTTTGTTTTGATTACAATAATAACATAATTTTTATTATTGTTATATTATTATTTGGTACAAATATTTATAATTATTTATTATATTATAATTTATGATTTCATTTTTCAAACTTTATCATACCCGGATGTCTGCTAGACTCTGGTTTGGACAGATTTAAGTGAGTTATTGCTAAGAATTACAGGACTACAATATAAAACGCCAAATTTTCATGCAAAATAATGGTACCGCTTTCAGCACCTAAAATCCGAAATAATCATACCGCCAGGGAGGTTAAACTGCCCTGCCAGATAGCGCAGCTATATTGGTGGCAGTACAGTTTGACACCAATCTGACCCGTATCTGTAATTAGACAAATAAACAGCGGTAGCAAACTGATGAGGTCATCTGTCTTACCCCTCTTTCTGTCAGCAAATGTGCATACAGCAGAGCCTGATAGGCTTTTGTATTAAAAAAATATGGTATTATACAACCTGTGCAGAGTGCTATCAGCATTATGAGAAGTGCAAAACAACACATGTTTTACAATTCATTTTAGACAGTATTCACCTAAAATAAGGTGAAAAAAGAACATGTTATTTTGTGTTCTCACGTACATAAAAATTGATCAATTAATCATAAGAAAATGAAAAAGGCAGGCCTTGCATTATATTTATCTCATGAAACTGCTTCAATTATTTATCTTTATTTGCTCAAGCCCTTTGTTCTTATTTGTAATTTTTAAATATGTGATGTATCAGGGGAAACCATTTTAACACATATACTGTAAACTGTTCTTGTAGGGCTTTTTAATAAGCTTATGCTGTACTGTTCCTCTATCATTAACACAGTACTGTCAAAAGGCTTTCACCGAGAACAGTATGCTGTAATTAACTTTCTTGCAGCAATATTTCAGTAAGGATACTGACTGCAGTGTCTGACAAACAAAACTGATTCTAAAAGGAGAACCTATATACATGAAATATGATTCCAAAATTATTTCAGCATATGCAAGTAAAAACACTAAAAGAATGTTAAATTTACTTACAATAATCGCTAAGTGACTGAAAATATGCCATAAATGACCATTTAAGAGTATAAAAAACAAAGGCAGACACTATATTCTATTTCAAATCTAACACATGAGTAAACATTAGGTTTCTTAGGAATCATGGGGGTCTTTTTATTTTTAAACAATTGTTATTATTACAATGTGGAAGTAACTCCTATCTCTCTAGTCTTTCCATTTGTAGTGGAAACATAGAAAGAAGCACAGTGATTTATGAGACACTGGGGGTTATTTACGAAAGGCAAATCCACTTTGCACTGAAAGTGCACTTGGAAGTGCAGTTGCTCTAAATCTAAGGGGTAGATCTGAAATGAGTGGAAGTTCTGCTGATTTTATCATCCAATCATGTGCAAACTAAAATGCTGTTTTTAAATTTTCCTTGCATGTCCCCTTCGGATCTACAGGACTTTACTTCCAAGTGCACTTTCAAGTGCACTTGCAGTGCAAAGTGGATTTTCCTTTAGTTAATAACCCCCACTGTGTTATTCTAATGAAAATTGTAGAGGTTCCCTTACGAGGATATGTTTTATGCACATAAATCTATGTAAAAGTTGGGGATGAAAAAATGAGAACCAAACAAACATACAGCTAGAGGAAAGCCGTAAGTATTAAACTACTGGCAATTTACTAGAAACCTGGAGTGATCTTGATACAATCCCTAGAGAAGAACAAGGTCAAACATGGATATATTTCCAGGCTTCTAAGGCAAGTACATTTTTAGACATCATCTTATGCAAAATGGGACTTGTCGGTCGGAGGTTTTGGTGATAAGAACCGGCATATTAGGTCCAAGACATGTTTCAGGTGTATGAGCAATCCTTTTTGTAAAAATAAGAAATGCCACAAAATAACTTGGAGTAAAGTATAAAAGTTAAATTAACCATTACAATACAGGGCACTTTCGCCCCCTTCCTTCCCAGCACAATTTTCAGCTTTCATCGCTCTAGCGCTTTCAGTGACAATTGCGTGGTCATGCTACACTGTACCCAAATGAAATTTTTATCATTTTGTTCGCACAAATAGAGCTTTATTTTGGTGTTATTTATTCACGACTCCGTTTTTTATTTTTTGCGATATAAGCGCAAAAAAAGCGGAAATTTGGAAAAAAACAATATTTTCTTTTTTCTATTTTAAAAGAAATCCAATAAAATCTAATTTTGTCATACATATAAGCCAAAATGTATTCTGCTACATGTTTTTGGTAAAAAAAATTCCGTTATGTGTATAATAATTGGTTTGTGTGATCACGGACATATGTACGCAAATGATCATGTACATATGTGTGCAGGTGATCACGTACATATGTGTGCAGATAATCATTGGGACATGTGATTTTAGTGGGACATATGTGGGGACATGTTTTTATTATTAGGAACATGTGTTTTTATTATTTGGGTAAATGTATGTTTTGTGGACATATGTGGGGACATTGTGTTTATACTGTGTGGTGATGTGTGTTTACACTAGACTGATGATCAGTGAGTAAAAAGCTGTAAAAAACAGCTCATACTCACTGATCATCAGCCAGCTGCAGCGATCTGCTCTCCTCTCCTCAGAGATGACTTCTGTGTGAGGAGAGGAGGAGCCAATTGCCTAGCAACCGGCTGTTTGTTTACATCACATGACGGCCGTGATTGGACATGGCCGTCATGTGATCAGGAGGGCCAATCACAGAGCCCTCCTGCCGATCTGAGATGCGCCGTGTCCGGGTGACACGAGCACATCGGGATCGCGCCGCTGCGCGGGCACGCGCACGCGATCCCGCTCCTTCTGAAGGACGTTCCTGAACGTCCTATCAGAAGTAGACGGCTCCCACCCGGCCGTATATGTGCATTGGCCGGGTGGGAAGTGGTTAAGCAAATTAAACAAATCAAACAGTTTAAGACAAGCCACGCTAAATGACTTTAATGAGCTGTGAGTACTGTTTTTTATTTTCCTTGCATTTCCCCCTCGGATCTACAGCGGCTTTACTTCCAAGAGCACTTGCAGTGCAAAGTGGATTTTCCTTTAGTAAATAACCCCCAATGCTCCTTATCTAGCCTCATCACTGCCAGAGCAGTTTGTACAATCACTTGTAATACTGGTTATTAAAACAGGAGATCTAGCGCCTCTTACTCAAGTGTTACATCTATTCATAAGTAACTGCTATACACTCAATGGGGGTTATTTACAAAGGCAAATCCACTTTGCACTACAAGTGCATTTGTAAGTGCAGTTGCTGTAAATCCGAGGGGGACATGCAAGGAAAATAAAAAACAGCATTTTAGCTTGCACATGATTGGATGATAAAATAAGCAGAGCTTCCCCTCATTTCAGATCTACCCCTCAGATTTAAAGCAACTGCACTTCCAAGTGCACTTATAGTGCAAAGTGGATTTGCCTTTCGTAAATAACCTACAATGTCTATCATAATATTTGGCAGCTTAGTACTAAATGTCCACATTATTTCTTTTAGTGTAGACTCGGCAGACTCTTGATACTTGAATTCCTCTTACAAGCAAAGTACTTTATATTGAGTTGACTCTTAGATTAGTTACACCTTTATAAGCTTACGCATGACAGTAGTGTTATTCATATATTTCCATGCTTTTTGCTTCATGTGGTGGATTACCTTTGAAACAATTTTTAATAACATTCAACCTTATCATTGCATCCACATGCACATTTTATATTTGAAACAAAGCCATTATGATCTTTCAGTTTTAGAGCATTATCCTACAATTCAATTTAATTCTGAGCTATTAAATAAATTGTTTATACAATATTTTAATTGTGTCACTAATATAATAAAATTATTTTTATAAACTGCCTTTGGCAATTTAAACCATGGCAAATAGAAATTAATTCCAATTAATTAAGATCTCAGAACAAAAGAGGTGGTTCCAGCACCTTGTAGGTAAATATGACATGCATTTTGTTGAGATTAGCTTTAGGTTAGTGTTAAATGGTTAAGACTGAGTTTTAGTGTTGAAGCAGAAATGTACTCGCTCAATGAACATTAACCATTTTAAATCCTTGTGCTGCTTGACTTAGTCAATAGATAGGAGGGTTTATTATATTTACTTGTTTTAAACCCTGTTTGGTTTGCACCTTTCAAACATCAGGGAAGTTTGGAACTGAATAACGAACCCCACTGAAGTCTATAGGACCCAAAAGTGAAAAATCAAAAGTGCTCATTTTAAAGGCATATATGCAAGTAATTGGGCATACAATGGTTATATGGATCCGGGTACTACCCTGGGGACATGTATCAATGAAAAAAAGTTAGTAAAAAACATCATTTTTAAATGAGCAGTGATTTATTGATAAAAATCCAAAAAGGTTGCGCTTATACAAAATAATAAAAATAATTCAAATAAACCTAAATAAATCTTAAATCCCGTGAAGAAAAATTGTAGATGACAGTACATAGAAATATAAATAATAAATAAATATTCTGAAAAATGTACGTGAATAATCGTGAACTTCATATAGATATGTTCATAAATGTCTCAAAAAAACTCCAAAAGTAAAAAATTCCTGTAAGAAAATTCTTGTAGAAAACACAAATCCAGATACGGAAAAGAAAACATATATGGAAATCTGTCCACAGTCCATAAAAAGTTTTGAATGGCGACTGGGATATTTTCCTCAATAAAGTAACTTGTGCTGAATAGATTTTCACAATAAAGTGATTTATGTTGAGAAAATCCCACCACCAAATGCAAGGCATGCTTACCAGCTGTGAGAAGTTCGAGCACATGTGGTCATAACCCGGCCGGGGCTTTTCTCCTTGAAGGGGTCTCCACACACAGTCCAATCGTCTGGACAATCCGATCGGTGAGATCCTCTGGCAAGATCACCTGGCTCCACTTAGTCTCCACACACAGTCCAATCGTCTGGACGATCCGATCTGTGTGTGGAGACTAAGTGGAGCCGGGTGGTCTTGCCAGAGGATCTCACCGATGGATCGTCCAGACGATTGGACTGTGTGTGAAGACCCCTTCAAGGAGAAAGGCCCCGGCCGGGTTATGGCCACATGCGCTCAAACTTCTCACAGCTGGTAAGCGTGCATTGCATTTGGTGGTGGGATTTCATAAATCACTTTATTGTGAAAATTTCTTCAGCACAAGTTATTTTATTGAGGAAAATATCCCAGTCGTCATTCAAAACTTTTTATGGACTGTGGACAGATTTCCATATATGTTTTCTTTTCCATATCTGGATTTGTGTTTTCTATAAGAATTTTCTTTTTTTGAGACATTTATGAACATATCTATATGAAGTTCCCGATTATTCACGTAAATGTTTCAGGATATTTATTTATTATTTATATTTCTATGTACTGTTATCTATATTTTTTCTTCATAGGCTTTAAGATTTATTTAGGTTTATTTGAATTATTTGTATTATTTTGTATAAGCGCAACCTTTTTGGATTTTTATGGTTAATGGTGTATATCTCACATGGTGTTGCTGCTATAGTAGGTGAATTCTTAGTCCTGCGCAGAAATCTTTCCATTACAATTCCTAAGTGTGATTTAGTGATGCTTGAAGTGAAAGTATAAAAATGAAAAATTCCTTTCAATATAGTGCCTGGGGGGTCCCCTTATTCCACCTGTAAAGTGGCACACCTGTACTGTGTACAGAAGCTGCTGCAGCAATAATTTCATTTATAAAGCCCCAAAAATTTAATTTTCCCTGCAAGCTTTCTTTATTGTTTAAGCAACGGCTTGGGGAGACAGTCTATATGATGAGGTCACAATGTAGTGCACTTGGAACAAGATTAGAGATTTTTAGAATAAATTCTGGTGTCTCTACCACAGAGTTTGGATTTTTACTTCTGTAACGGGTGCGAAAAATTGTTCTATGGGTGTTCGTGGCGCCTTCACATGTAACCCTATAGAGGTACTCTTGGTGAAAGCAAGAACTGGCCTTGTTGTCCATAATTATAATGATATGTACAGTGGTGTGAAAAAGTGTTTGCACCCTTCCTCATTTCCTGTTCCTTTGCATGTTTGTCACACTTAAGTGTTTCGGAACATCAAACCAATTTAAACAATAGTCAAGGACAACACAAGTAAACACAAAATGCAATTTGTAAATGAAGGTGTTTATTATTAAAGGTGAAAAAAAATCCAAACCATCATGGCCCTGTGTGAAAAAGTGATTGCCCCCTAAACCTAATAACTGGTTGGGCCACCCTTAGCAGCAACAACTGCAACCAAGCGTTTGCGATAACGTGCAATGAGGCTTTTACAGCGTCCTGGAGGAATTTTGGCCCACTCATCTTTGCAGAATTGTCCTAATTCAGTTACATTAGAGGGTTTTCGAGCATGAACTGCCTTTTTAAGGTCATACCACAACATCTCAATAGGATTCAGGTCAGGACTTTGGCTAGGCCACTCCAAAGTCTTCATTTTGTTTTTCTTCAGCCATTCGGTGGTGGACTTGCTGGTGTGTTTAGGATCATTGTCCTGCTGCAGAACCCAAGTTCGTTTCAGCTTGAGTACACGAACAGATGGTCGGACATTCTCCTTCAGGATCTCTTGGTAGACAGCAGAATTCATAGTTCCTTTTATCACGGCAAGTCTTCCAGGTCCTGAAGCAGCAAAACAGCCCCAGAACATCACACTACCACCACCATATTTTACTGTTGGTATAATGTTCTTTTTATGAAATGCAGTGTTCCTTCTACGCCAGATATACTTGGACACACACCTTCCAAAGAGTTCCACTTTTGTCTCATCGGTCCACAGAATGTTGTCCCAAAAGTCTTGGGGATCATCAAGATGTGTTGTGGAGAAATTGAGACGAGCTTTGATGTTCTTTTTGCTCAGCAGTGGTTTTCTCCTTGGAACTCTGCCATGCAGGCCATTTTTGCCCAGTCTTTTCCTGATGGTGGAGGCATGAACACTGACCTTAACTGAGGCAAGTGAGGCCTGCAGTTCCTTGGACGTTGTTGTGGGGTCTTTTGTGACCTCTTGGATGAGTCGTCGCTGCGCTCTTGGGGTAATTTTGGGCGGCCGGCCACTCCTGGGAAGGTTCACCACTGTTCCATGTCTTCGCCATTTGTGGATAATGGCTCTCACTGTGGTTCACTGGATTCCCAAAGCTTTGGAAATGGCTTTATAACCCTTTCCAGACTGATAGATCTCAATTACTTTCTTTCTCAACTGTTCCTGAATTTCTTTGGGTCTCGGCATGATGTGTAGCTTTTAAGGATCTTCTGGTGAACCTTACTGTGTCAAGCAGCTCCTATTTAAGTGATGCCTTGATTGTGAACAGGTGTGGCAATAATCAGGCCTGGGTGTGGCTAGAGAAATTGAACTCAGGTGTGGACTACCACAGTTATAGTATGTTTTAACAAGGGTGGCAATCACTTTTTCACACAGGGCCATGATGGTTTGGATTTTTTTTCACCTTTAATAATAAACACCTTCATTTACAAATTGCATTTTGTGTTTACTTGTGTTGTCCTTGACTATTGTTTAAATTGGTTTGATGTTCCGAAACACTTAAGTCTGGCGAAAACATGCAAAGGAACAGGAAATGAGGAAGGGGGCAAACACTTTTTCACACCACTGTACCTGTCAAACAGGTGCAGAAAAATTGTTCTTTGGGTGTTGGTGGCACCTTCACACTGTAACCCTATAGAGGTACTCTTGATGAAAGCAAGAATTGGCCTTGTGATAAAGAAATATCCCTGCACCAACCAAATAGATACAGCGAGTACTGCTGCAAACACTGAGGGAAATGTCAGAACCCAGGTAGATAGATAAAATAAAGATAGTGCTGCGCTTTACATAGATTATGTGCATAAATTGAAAATAAAGTGCAAAAAGTGCTCTGGATTAGAAACACTAAAAAGAGGCAATTATTGTGATATAAAAGCACGGATAAAACTTAAACACAAGGTAAGATAAATGTATCACAAATTATTCATTGTTATTCTTTAGATAAACTCAATAATAAAAAAATAGTGATAAAATATTTTTCTCATGGGTGAATAAAGTTAAATGTGTATGTGAAAAAGTCCTTTTAAAAACATACGGTGCAGCAACTTTGGTGACTGGATATCAGTGTATATAAAGTGCTGGTGCTAGTGATCACTTTCTGCAATGTAGTGCTAGAAATAGGTGACTTCTTGTCCTCTGTGGAATGTGATATATGGGTGTCCCCTTACCTTACTGCTGTAACGTTACAGCATGTGAACATATCTTTAATATGGAACTGTTGTATGTCCCCTGGTAACCGTCCCAATTTGGCATTTCCGGCTTTGCTGGTGTATATTTCCTGTATACAATCAGCGCCCCCTTTTAAATCTCTGGTATGTCCGGAGCGGGTAAACCTCGCAAATAGAGCATGGGCGGATATAAGGAACATGAGGGATGCTTGATAGTGTAGTAAATTTTCAAATAGTTATTGGTAATAATACACTAAAAGGCAGGTAAAAAGGCAGGTACTCACATTAATAAGTATCAAACTGGCAGCAAAAAACGAGCAGCGAGCTCGCCCACTTCATCAGGAGATCAATGAAGTCATGTGACTGTGACGAACACGCGTCGGGAATACTAGATACCGGACGTGACGTGGATGAGCTCGCCCATGAGAAAGATTTGTATTTTGGATATTTTATCAGGATTTTTTTATTATTGCAGTTATCTGAAGAATAACAATGAATAATGTGTGATACATTTATCTTACCTTGTGTTTAAATTTGATCTGTGCTTTCATATCACAAGAATTGCCTCTTTTTAGTGTTTCTAATCCAGAGCACTTTTTGCACTTTATTTTCAATTTATGCACATAAACTATGTACAGCGCAGTATTATCTTTATTTTATCAAGAATTGGCCTTGCTGTCAAAAATTGTAATGATATGCACCTGTCAAACAGGTGCGTAAAATTTTTCTTTGAGTGTTGGTGGCGCCTTCACACAGTAACCCTATAGTGGTACTCTTGATGAAAGCAAGAATTGGCCTTGCTGTCAAAAATTAGAATGATATGCACCTGTTTGAGAAAAATCGGTCTTTGGGTGTTAATTGTGCCCATAACCTACACCAAAAACATTCTTCCAGATGAACAACACCCACAACACTAGGCAGCCTAGAAGTCCTGCAGAGATTCCACATCCTAAAAACACTTAATCTGCAACATCGGCATCAGGGGCTTCATAGCTGCTGGTAATCAAGGACTGATTAATTTTGGTAAAAGTCAGATGGTCCACTCAGTCTGTGGACAGATACGTTCTATCATCAGTAAAAAACCTCCAGCAGTGCTGAATGTAGTTTGGAGAGCACGCTGGGTGAAAGGCAGCCCAGCAGCTCAATAGCATACTGGGCAAGTTCTGGCCAGTGGTCTATTCTCATGACCCAGTAAGCCAGTGGATCATCGTCTGGAAAGCTTTGCATCTCTGTTTTCACCCCTACATAATCGTCCACTATGTGACAGCCCTGGGCGACGAGGACTAAAAAAATTGAGAAATGCATCACTTAGGCAGCAGCCTTCTCCACCGCTCCTCTCTTGACCAACAGAAGCATCAAAACTACGTTTTCCATGACACTGTAACCTACCAGAGTCAGGAAAAGCGTTCAATAAACTTCTCTTTAAGGTTTCCTCAAGAGATTTCATCTTCTGCACTCTCTGTGGGGACGGGGGGAGTTCTGAGACTTTCCCCTTATAACGGTGGTCAAGGATGGTTGCCAATCAATAGTGATCCTTTTGCAGGCTTTGAAGCATGAGGGGGTCCATGCACTGCAAATTTGCAGAGGCCAGAGAAGTAGACCCCTCGGGTCACTGAGGATTATACTATCTGGAACTGCCTCCTACCAGCCACGTACTACTCCCAAGGGTTCTGCGGATGGAAAATCATCTCTTGCTGTTTGACGTATGTCTTCCTCTGCTTCAATGCCTCTGAAACTGCCAGAATCCTCCTTCTCTTCTTGTGTGTTCTGTGGCATAGGAACAATTGTGTCTGCATAAAGTGGGCCTTGAGAGGAAAAGAAGTCCTCCTCTTCGTCCTGCTGCTCTGCCTCAAGTGCTCTGTCCATAATGCCACGCAGAGTCTGTTCCAGTGGGAACACAACAGGGATTGTGTCACTGATGCATGCATTGTCACAGCTCACCATCCTTGTGGCCTCCTAAGATGGTGACAGTACAGTGCATGCATCCTTTATGAACAGCCATTGGAGTGGGGAAAAAAAGCTGAGCTGGCCTGAGCCTATCGTTGTGTCATACTCACACAAGTACTCATTGACATTGACTTGAGTAATGGCTGTGCATCGTCAAGGAGCAAGTAGCTGATTCTGTGTTCACTCCGATGCCTGATGCTGGGGCTATGGCAGGAATAGCTGTGGACAAGGAGGCAGGTTTTGCCACTCTGGCAGCTGTAGGGGGCTGCACACTTGTCTCTGCTTGGGTGACGGAGGATGAGGACGGTTTAGTAAGCCAATTGACCGCCTCCTCTGCATGCTGTGGCTGGATAGCATGGGCAATATCACTAAACAGAGGAAATGATGCCCTGCCTGAGGACTGAACACGTCCACCTTTGCCTGTTATTATTATTATACAGGATTTATATTGCACCAGTCGTTTGTGCAGCACTTAAAAAAATTAAGGCAGACATTACAGTTACAAAAATTGGAGAACTGTGAGAAAAAAACTGCACTACGAAATTATCAATGCTTCTAGGGAAGGTCTGAAAAAGACCTGATGGAAGCTGCAACTCTGCTGTACACCAAAAATACAGAAAACAGTAAAAAGAAAAATATGAATTGCGCTAACCTATAAAATTAATAAAAACATATGTGCGAATAAACCACAAATTATATATTAAATACTCCCTTTAACAGACAGAATCAAACTACACCGGTCACAAGAATATCTCAAAGACCATGCGAGTCCGAACCTGTCACCAGATATTGTGGCCAACCCTACTTCAATAAATGATAATAATTACTTGAGTGAAATACTGCCTAGTGTTACAACACTAATTAAATCAAAAAATTGTCACAAATAAGTAAAACATATATAGTCCACCCAAAATATTATGTGCAAAAAGTCCAACGAAAGTTCAAAGTGTAAATAAAGTCAAACATGAATTATAAACCACCCGTGGTAAAAGGTGAAGCACACAGCAAGTCCAAATGAGGCTCTTCAGACATGTAAATCGTGTTATATCCACCACCACCTATGTAAAGATTGGCTCCTTACCAGAAAAACATTGGACTTTGTTCACATAATATTTTGGGTGGACTATATATGCTTTACTTATTTGTGACTTTTTTGATTTAATTAGTGTTGTAACACTAGGCAATATTTCACTCAAGTAATTATTATCATTTATTGAAGTAGGGTTGGGCACAATATCTGGTGACAGGTTCAGACTCACATGGTCTTTGAGATATTCTCGTGACCGGTGTAGTCTGATTCTGTCTGTTAAAGGGAGTATTCAATATATAATTTGTGATTTATTCACACATATGTTTTTATTAATTTTATAGGTTAGCGCAATTCATATTTTTCTTATTACAATTCCAAAACAATTTGGTACAAGAGGAATCAGAGGGCCCTGCTCATTAGAGCTTCTAAAAAGTGAGGGTCAAGTGATACAAAGGGTAATAGCTGTGGGGATGAACTGATGGAGGAAATAAAACAATGTATTAGAAAGCAGGGTAGGCTTCTTTAAAGAAAAGGGTTTTCAGGGATCGTCTAAAGGTGGATAGATTAGGGGACAGTCGGACAGATTGAAGTAGGGAGTTCCAAAGTTGCCTGTGGACACACTTGCTGCTGGCCCCCTTACAGTGCCATGGAAATGTGTACCTCTCCTTGCTGTCCTCCCAGACATGCTGTGGGGGGTGCTTATTAACAATGGGGATTATTTACTAAAGGCAAATACACTTTGCACTACAAGTGCACTTGGAAGTTCAGTCGCTGTAGATCCGAGGGGGACATGCAAGGAAAATTAAAAAAACAGCATTTTTGCTTGTACATGATTGGATTATAAAATCAGCAGAGCTTCCCCTCATTTCAAATCTTCCCCTCAGATCTAAAGCGACTGCACTTCCAAGTGCACTTGTAGTGTAAAATGGATTTGCCTTTAGTAAATCAACCCCAAAATGTAATAAAGATGTGTAAATGTGTATATGGATGCACTTTAATCAAAAGAAAGTGGTGTTTGGTGCACTTTAATTTGAGTATTCATGACACAGACACACTCCACGGATACCCTATAATATACTGCAATATACTGTGTCAAACGTGCAGTAACGCACAAAACTATATGGTGCTAAACTTGCAGTAATGCACAGAATTATATGGCATTAAACTTGCAGTAACGCAATGAAATATATGGCGTTAAACATGCAATAACACACAGAACTATATGGTGTTAAACTTGTAGTAACACACAGAAGTATATGGCATTAAACTTGCAGTAACGCAATAAAATATATGGCGTTAAACTTGCAGTAAGGCAATGTAATATACAGCGTTAAACTTGCAGTAAGGCAATGTAATATACGGCGTTAAACTTGCAGTAATGCACATGTAGTGACCATAAAATATACTGTGTTAAATGGTCACTACACTCACACTGACTGAACAACCCTACATTGACATTAATGTAAAGATGAATGGTGGTCACTACACTCAAAATGACCAAACTATCCCTACATTGACACTAATGTAAAGATAAATGGCCGCACGACACTCACAATGACTGAACTATCCCTACATTCACACTAATGTAAAGATGAATGGTGATCGCACTACACTCACAATGACTGAACTATCCCTACATTCACACTAATGTAAAGATGAATGGTCGCACTACACTCACACTGAACTATCCCTAGATGCACACTCAACTGATATTCTACACTGACAATAGAACCAGAATAGAACACTATAGCACACTAATGGTTTAATAGCACTGAACAGAGCTCTGTGTTCAGTATCTCTCTCTCTCTCTATGCTCCGCCATCACACTACAAATGGCCACTATGGAAAGAATAATTTTATAGTGTGGGGCAGGATTAAGAGCAATGAGCCATAATTGGATACAGTCATCATGAGCACATCCAATCATGGCTCTGACAGTGCCCTGTCTCCTGATTGGGTGAAGCTTTCATTGCTTCAGCCAATCAGGGCTTTCACCACACAGTGCGTTGTAGTTGTTCAGCGGGACGAACAACCCTATAATTCGGTTGTTCGTAGAACATCCAAACAGCCAACGTTCAGATCAAACTCATGCTCAGGCCGACCTGTTCGCCCATCCTTATTCAGGATGGACTTCGGGAGTTTTAACCTGCAATCTTCCTTTATTCCCTTATTTATATAGGCTATTGCCAGTTTTAGGCCGCGTACACACGGGCGGATTGTCTGCCCAACTAAGTTCGTCAGACAATCCGACAGACAGTCCGTTCAACTTTTGAATGAACGGACTTGACCACACACGATGAACAGACAGTCCGCTGAAAACTTGTGGGATGACGTGTACAGCACGTACGACGGGACTAGAAAAACGACGTCCAATACACTGCAATGCAACCTTCGGCCGTGTAAATCCTTTCTGAGCATGTGCCATACTTAGTCCGTCCAACTTGTCTACACACGAGCGGACTGTCCGCTGAAACCAAGTTTGGACGGACAAAACCAAGTTTGGACGGACAAAATTACGGAAGTCCGTCAGATTGTCCCCTGAAAAAAGTCCGCTGAAGCCCACACACGACTAAGTTGGGCAGACAATCCGCCCGTGTGTACGCGGCCTTACGCTGAAATTTTTTTTCTGGACTCATAGCAACAAATAAGACTGAATGCAAAAAATCTATAATAAAACTAAACCCAGACTTAGTTTTGAATACCAGAATATTCATTAAGCACAGGATAAGTTTTGTCATCTTAAACTGAGCATAAGATAAGGTTATACATATTAGAATTAAAAATTACTAAAATTTTATAGCTCTTATTCTTTACCTATCAAAGGTTGAAAGTGGAAAAATTGAAAATGAACAATTTGAATAATATAGTCACAAAAACATTATATAATATCAAAGCATATTAAAGAAAAACTAGTCAGTGTTACATATCAAAATGTAAGTCTTACCATAGAGTCCAATCATGTCCACAGTATGGCTGCACATTTCCCAAGTAAAAACCCAGAGACTGAGTAACATCCACTAAGTTAGTGAAGTCCAAGCTAATACTGTTAAAGAGTACAGATGTCATAATGATCTCATCAATGGCCCACACATCTTCCCCTTGTCCAGAATGGTATGGCTGCCACCATCGAAACTGAATTCCAAATTGTTTGGCTTCTTCAGGCAGTTCCACAGATATTATCCTAAAAAAAAAAAATAAATCACACTTCATCTATAACAGCTTGAGCAATAATGAAAAAATATACATTACAATAAACAGTATATGCTAGAAGGTTTATGTGTTTCAAATGATTTGTGTTCTACTGCATATGTTATTGCCTTACTTTTATTTATATACATTCTCTTATTTAATCTTTAAAGCGGAAGGTCATCGAAAAAAAGAAGTTCCGCTTGCCCCCCCCCCCCTCTTTAACATTTGGCACGTATCAGAACCAGGTATTCACTCCCACTTCTGCCCAGATTACAACAGTGATCCGAGCGGAAGTTCACAACCCCAGCCCTCTCCCCCTCTGATAGTTGCCAGACATCATGTCATCATGCAGCCATGTTCCTCTTATCTCCTCTGCAAGTTTCTTTGTAGAGACAAGAAACATTAAGCCCAGGTGGCCATGTGTTGCCAGCTATTCAGGGTGGTGAGTGGAATAGTTACTGCCGTCATCATTCACAAAAACACAGGCCAATAGTAAATACTCTACTGTCTCTACCCTGCTGGTGGTGGGTGGGGGTCCGGGTTCAGTCTTTCTCCTCACCTGGCAGAGAAGATGAGAGAGGGCACAGGGCTGCAAGGCAGAGCTGCAGATATTCTGTCTGACAGCTTTCAGATATGGAGGCAGGGGTTGTGTGGGCCTTGTGTGACCTGCCTGTCATGCCTGCTCTCTTCCTGTGCTGTCAGTCCGAATTTTTCCTCCTTCTTCCAGCACTGTCAGACAGAAGTGGGAGGAAGAAGGTGAACTTTTTGACCACATTGCTTAGAAACCCCTACACAGAGTTGAATAGAATCAAGTGTGATGTGACCTTTTAAAAAAAAAAATTTTTTATGTGTTTGGTTAAATATTTCAGGGTTTATATTCTTTTCAAGGTATATTTTCTATTGCTAGGGCCCTTACATGGGCCAAAGCTGCTGACATCTCTGCAGATACAGGTCAAGAAGTGGCTGACATCACTCCATTTTCAGCCTGGCAAGGTTGTGTTTGAAGATAGCTGGCTGTTCTTCTGCAGGGAAAATTCATGTCTCTTCCCTGGTACGTTTTTAACCTAGTGGTGCTACGGCTCATCACAAAATATCAGGCTTTTGGGAGATCTTTTGTCAGGCCACCAGGGTAAGTGGTCACTTTAGACCAGATGCCTCCAAATTATGGCCCTCCAGTTGTTCAGGAACTACAATTTCCATCATGCCTAGTCAAGTCTGTGAATGTCAGAGTTTTGCAATGACTCACGAGACGTGTGGTTCGTCAACAGCTGGGTGCCGTAATTTTGAGATCCCTGCTTTAGACAATCGTATCTAGCCATAGCTCACCTAGTAGAATTTAAGCTGCAACATCAGCTGCCTGTTAACTATTTTTGATTCCCCAAGCACTGGAGATTAAAGCTGACCATACTGCAGAAATGTGCCATCAATGATAACTTCTGTGAGTATGGCACGAGGATCAGCTATTTAGGATGCTTGCAGCATTTTGACACTTTTACCAGAGGCAACTAAAATGGTGAGCCACGATTTAAACGGGGTTAGAAATACAATCTCTCTTTGGTTCAACATAAGGCATACGATCATACACTGTGTAGCGTAACAATCAAGGAACTGGAGGTACAGTGGCAGTAGAAAGGGAAGAACCTTTCACCGTTCCAGGGCAAAAAGGATAATTTGCCTGCAACCTCTATCCCTGTGAGGCAGAGTCAGCTAGAGACTGAGAAATACTTGGAAGTGGAGAGTCGGGGATGCTAGAGGGGGTGTCAGGAAATGGGTCAGACTTCCTGGGGGACATTCCACCTCTCTTAAACAACAGAGACAAGGGTCCTCTGCTGAAGGCAATTTCTCTTTCAATGTTTTTTATTGAAATCAAGTTTTGACAGACAGCAAGGGTTCACAATGCTACAAGTTTTGTGTCAACAGTAATGTTACAATAGTGGATCTCAGATTAGTATGAATGGATCGTTATATAATTGTACTAAAGTAAAGGTAATAACCCTGTCCATTCCTGTCCATAAACAGGAAACTGATGGGTCATGAGATGCCTAACACACACTATCGATATAACTGTTCATTGTACACCCAACAATAGTATTAATAACATTTATAACAAATCAAGGCTATTCTGGTATAACCCTGGAAGGCCTTGCAAAAAAAGTAATGGGGGGGGGGGGGGGGGGGGGAATGGAACGTTGAAATTCCCTGTAGAGGGACTATCATGTGATGGATGCTGCAGGCAATTTCTGATGTATGTTTTTTTTTGTTGAGATGATTGAGCAAGCACCCTAGAATTTTGGTAATCAGAGAAAAAAGCGACCACTACTGGGGTGGAACCCTACTAGATACCTGATACAAGCGTAAAATGTCTGCTCTTTTGCCAAAATCCCAGAGAGAGCTGAAAATAGAGCACTTTGAGGAAGTGTTGTATTTGCACCTCTTTGCAACATTTCCCAACATTTCCCAAACGTGGCAGGGTCCCAGGGTCCCCTCTGCTGAGCAACATGACCCTGATGCTGTAATCCAGGGGTGCCCAACCAGTAGCCCGGGGGCCACATGTGGCCCACATAGCCCTCTGATGTGGCCTGCGACCTCCTTCTGTGGGATGGCAGATTGGCAAGCCCAGATCATGGGTTGCAGACCCGCCATCCCAAAGCATCTGTGTTGTTAATGAAAAAAAAAAAAGCTACGACTAAGCGTGTGTAGTGTGAAACGCGTCAGCCGTCTTGTTCTGCTGTGACATGCATTTTGGATTTTGTGTGTTTTTTTGAATAAAAGGCCTTTTTTTGGAGTGCGGCTGTCCAGAACCATTTTTCTCATTCATTGTGTTGTTAATGAAGCCGGCAAAGCAAGCAGCTGTATACGTTTATGCTTCCTGTATAGCGCTGTCTCTTGCCACAGGTGCAGTGATACCAAATGCACTCTGCCGTGGACAGCAACAGCAGACGATACCTGAATGGAAGACTGTTATTAAAGGTCAGTTTATTACTAAACTTGCAGTATATATATGGGCATATCTGCGCGGTGGTTACTGAGCTGCTATCAAACTGATCCGCAGGTGCAGGGCACCTTCAGGTTACCTGCACTGAGGCACAGACTTCTGTTATTACCTGTGGGTTTGGTGAGCTTTCAGAAAGTTCACCACACCTGCAGGATATAATAGAAGTCTATGGAAAAGTGTAGCTAACCCGCAGGAAAGACACAGGTGCACTGCGCTGCGTTAGTGTGAAAGGCCCCTTTCACACAATCGGTCCAACTCAATCAAACCCTCCATTCACCTCTATGAAACGGCAGATATAAACAGATTTGTGTCTTTTTACACCCACCTACCTCTAATCTGATTCGCAAAAAAACAAAAAAAAACAGAAGGGGATCAATCCATCAGAGAGGATCGGATCTGAGGACCCGTAGAGTGGGCTGTGTCAGTGTCCACTTTGCACGTACCTGTCATCCGACTGCTCTGCTCATTGTGGCCCGCAATTGGTTTCCAAGTCACTTAAGTGGCCCTCGCTCTTCAAAAGGTTGGGCACCCCTGCTCTAATCAGCATTCACAGTGGATGCCTCTGCAATTTTTTAGGCCACAGTAACTATGCCCAGGTGCAGGCAGCACTCAAAGACAGTACCGAAACCATATGACTGCTCAGGTACGGGACTGATGCAGACACTATGACACATGAGAACCCTATAGAACACGAGCTATGTATGCCGAACCACTGGTAGGTGCATGCTCAGTATGCGCTGGAGCTTCTGGTTTGCCCTGCTGCCAGCATAATGTCCAAGAGAGCCTTCAGTGCTGAGGTTTTGTTATGGAGAGACAAATCTGAAGATACCTCATAAGGTTTTTGCAGTTTACCTTCAGGCTGCAAACATTTCTTATGTTTGCTGCAGGGTAAATCTTGCATGATGCCAAGCTTGCAGCCCATTCTAGTGCTCTGGCATCCTAAAGATACTGCACACTGTTTCTGAAACTTGACTTGCAACCTTTTCCAGTGCTTGGGAACAGCAAAGATACTGCACAATCATAGTGAGACTCAGTAACACTCCAGACACATTACTAGCGGTGTAGATGCTGTCAGAAGCTGTTCAACAAATTCATGAAAGCCATACGACACTTTCATTAAAAATACCAACACTGCACCAAATCCAAGTAGTTCATAGCAGTTTTATTGTCTGTTGGAATTGCTGTGACAGATTCAATAAGGAATACTGCCATAGCGAATCTAAGAAAAGTGGAGTGTATTAGGACCTCTTCCATGTTGGTGTTAAAGCTGATATCCAGGTTTATTATTATTATATAGGTTTTATATAGCGCCGACAGTTTGCGCAGTGCTTAACAAAATAGAGGCAGACATTACAGTTACATTACAATTTGGTACAAGAGGAATCAGAGGGCCCTGCTCATTAGAGCTTACAATCTAAATAGTTTATTTGGGCCAAGCTGACCCAAACAAGTACTTGCTATACAGTAGAAGATTTGACGATTTCATCTATATTGGAGTCTGTTGGAATTTAAATGTTTATATAATTACACATTAGGTGTTCACTATTTTGTTTTATATTTTTTGTTTTTTCTTCTTTTTTCGTTGTTCACTGTGATCAATTATCCTATAACCCTTATTCTTTAGGACTGGGGGTAATAGGCCTAATTTTGCACATTATAATGTTTTTTACTCCATTGAATTTTATGTGGGTTTATGATTTAGCACAGCTTACTTAATTTTTCATGTGTTTTTTTCTGTAATTATGTAATACAGTCAAGCCGCAGCTGATCAAAGTTCCATTGTGGACGATTAGTATAATATTTTTATCATAGCGCAGTTTTTTCCTTTTTTCCTTTATTTTGTAAATGAATAGAGATCCAATGTACCCCTTACTTATTCACATGGGGGGGCTGTATCTGGGGGTCCCTTTATTTTTAAAGAGCACTTCTAGATTGCAATAAACCCCATGTATGCAGATACCCACAGCTTAAAGTGCCCAGCAGGTATCAGTCACTGGGTGCTAGGATACTGGCGGGTGCTGGATCCCTAACAACCGGAATAAAGGTTTGTGGATAAAAGGTTTAACATAAGTAAATAAATGCTGATCATTATAAGCATCCCTGCCAGTGTTAAATGGTCTAGTTCATCTCTGTAATTGCAAAAGAGCTTTTCTGTTGAAAAACAACAGACTTACTGGCTGGAACAGCGACTAGAAGAAACAAAAGCTGAACAAAACGAATATAGTTGTCGGCTGTCCCTCCTGTACCCTGGAGTTGGTGCTGGGAGCCTATCATGCGTTCAGACTGGAGCACCCAGCGAATGAGTAAGTACACACATTTTTCCTCTACAGACTAGTTAGTACAGGACTTAGAATGGGAGTGGGACCAGGTTCAAGATTAGAAAGGAGACTCTAAAAGTGTGGTTATTGTATTGCTTATGCATGAATCTTTGGGCATACGTCCAGGAGGTCAAGCACAAAATACCTATGCTGGTGCTTGGAATACAGAATCCAATGGAAAATAGTGATATACATATACTGACTTTTTTGTATAACAGCATAGCTTATGTTTTTTTTTTTAACATACCTTTTAGTTTGGCACATGCACAGTCAATGCTTGGAAGGAGATTTTTTTTCCTTCATGTTTTTTTTTTAATTGCCATGTGCATTTATAAATGCGCCTTAGGGAAACAGTATGCATAACAGCAAAATTATCTGGATGTTCAATGCCATGGCGAATTAGAACGCCAAAGCACTGAACAAAGGTGTATGATCAACTAGACAAGTTAATAGATTATTTTTGAGCATGTAAGAGAATGTTTGTTCACGTTCATTCACATATGTGGGCGTACAATTTAATTGTGCAGTTTAAGGCCCCTTTCACACCTACGGACCATTAATTTCATCAGTTCAGTTACGTCTTTTCAAAGAAAAACAGATGAAGTTTTCATCAGGTTTTCAGATTTCCATCAGGCAAATCCACTTTGCACAACAAGTGCACTGCAAGTGCACATGAAAGCACACTGAAAGTGCACTTGGAAGTAAAGTCGCTGTAGATCTGAGGGGGACATGCAAGGGAGCATTTTAGCTTGCACATGATTGGATGATAAAATCAGCAAAGCTTCACCTCATTTCATAGCTTCTCCTCAGATCTACAGCGGCTGCACTTCCAAGTGCACTTTCAGTGCACTTGTAGTGCAAAGTGGATTTGCCTTTACTAAATCAACCCCATAGTGTTTTTGTCAGTTTACATCTGTTTTTCACCCGATCCATTTTTACAAAAAAGAATAATAGAGCTTTGATCCGTTTAAAAAAATGTTTATGGATGCGGATGTAAACTGATGTAAATGGATGATCATCCATTTACATCCGTTTTTCCATAGAGATGGACAAATGGACAAAATGGACAAATGGACAGCATGTGTGAAAGGGGTCTTACCCTGATTCTGCAGTTTAGCCCCACTCATGTTTATTTAATTTAGTACATTGGCCTTGATATGTCTTAATCCAGTTGTTAAAAATGAATAATGAAAAAGAAAACATATAAACAAAGCATTTAAGAGGGTTGTGCCATCTTGAACAGTTGCCAAATGAATTTTCACTAAACTAAGTGAATACAATAAAGTTATGCTGACTTCAGTGCCCAACATACAAAAATAATTCTCACAATACATTTGTATTACAAATGCCTTTGTTCCTGCGCATTAATTACACAAGATGCTCATAAAAATGCAATTCACTAAAAATGAAAACGTGATTTTTCTTGCATGTACATATGGGAAAAAATGGATACACTTTTTTTTGTAAAAATAAATACGTACATACGTTTCTGTGTATTAATGCATACTTTCTACACTTTATGTGTTCTTTTTGAAAGGCACTTTCCTGTATACTTCAAATATAATTGTGCCAAAAGCTGATTATAGGCTCCTGAAGTGTATAAACATTTGCTTTCGTTGTATGGAAATCACACCCTGACCTATTCCTAAGGGTGCAGTCCTGCGTGCAAAGTCATTTGATTTGCTGTGGCAGCTATGACAACAAATGGACACTTGACAAACGGCAAAGAAAATTAAGAATAATATCTAATCTCCTGCAGCAATTACTGCATATGGTAGTAGAGCAAATACACCACAGTACTGTAGCAATGTCATTTTCCTGAAGAGTCAGTAAATTATTCAGTGGTTTGTATTCGCCCCAACCTGGTTGCAGGTGACAACATTTGTTATATTATGACGTGCAATTAAGACCTTTGCATCAATACAATTCTTGTATGACATTTAGTTACCAAAATAAGATTAAGCTATGATAAATCATATAATAGACCATTTTCGATCTGTTGTAACAGTAAAACAGTGAACTGTATGCCACTGGTTTCCTACATTTTCTTGCTTTTAATCATCAACAATGCATTCCTTAGCAAGTTTTGGTTGAGTTCTGTAATTCCACACTACCAGAGTGCAAAACACATGTAATTATTTTACAACTGTCACAGTTGTAGTTGTCAGAAGTAAAAAAAACATGTGCCTGAACTTGTAATACTTTCCACTGTCACCAGGGAAAGAGCAAAATATATAGTTGAAATTAATATATGTAAAACTTATTTGCAAAATGATTTGTAATAAATGCATAATTAAAAAACAAAAAATGTATTACCCTGACGGAATCTGTGCCATGTTGGTGCAGGGTTCTTTATTTTGAGGATTGTGAAGCAGTCATTTTAGGTTTAGGAAGGGCCCTCCTTTCTATGTTAAGTTTGCATGGCAGGTTTGACATTCAAGGCAGTAAAATAGGCTATTTTCCATTTTTCATCAGGTTACTGTGGTGTGTTTCTAATTTTAATATTTTCTTTGACTGTTTGCATAGCCACGAGTTGTCATAGCCAGTGTTGGTGTCCTGCTTTTAGTGCATGGACATTTTATTTACAGTATGTACATGTATGTGTATATATATATATATATATATATATATATATATATATATATATATATATATATATATACATACACACTGTATATATATATACACTACCGTTAAAAAGTTTGGGGTCACCCAAACAATTTTGTGTTTTCCATGAAAAGTCACACTTATTCACCACCATACGTTGTGAAATGAATAGAAAATAGAGTCAAGACATTGACAAGGTTAGAAATAATGATTTGTATTTGAAATAACATTGTTTTTACATCAAACTTTGCTTTCGTCAAAGAATCCTCCTTTTGCAGCAATTACAGCATTGCACACCTTTGGCATTCTAGCTGTTAATTTATTGAGGTAAGCTGGAGAAATTGCACCCCACGCTTCTAGAAGCAGCTCCCACAAGTTGGATTGGTTGGATGGGCACTTCTGGCGTACCATACGGTCAAGCTGCTCCCACAACAGCTCAATGGGGTTCAGATCTGGTGACTGTGCTGGCCACTCCCTTACCGATAGAATACCAGCTGCCTGCTTCTGCTGTAAATAGTTCTTGCACAATTTGGAGGTGTGTTTAGGGTCATTGTCCTGTTGTAGGATGAAATTGGCTCCAATCAAGCGCTGTCCACTGGGTATGGCATGGCCTTGCAAAATGGAGTGATAGCCTTCCTTATTCATTTATTTAATGAAGATGCCAGTTGGGGACCTGTGAGGCGTCTGTTTCTCAAACTAGAGACTCTAATGTGCTTATCTTCTTGCTTAGTTGTGCAACGCGGCCTCCCACTTCTTTTTCTACTCTGGTTAGAGCCTGTTTGTGCTGTCCTCTGAAGGGAGTAGTACACACCGTTGTAGGAAATCTTCAATTTCTTTGCAATTTCTCGCATGGAATAGCCTTCATTTCTAAGAACAAGAATAGACTGTCGAGTTTCAGATGAAAGTTCTCTTTTTCTGGCCATTTTGAGCGTTTAATTGACCCCACAAATGTGATGCTCCAGAAACTCAATCTGCTCACAGGAAGGTCAGTTTTGTAGCTTCTGGAAGGAGCTAGACTGTTTTTAGATGTGTGAACATGATTGCACAAGGGTTTGCTAATCATCAATTAGCCTTCTGAGCCAATGAGCAAACACATTGTAACATTAGAACACTGGAGTGATAGTTGCTGGAAATGGGCCTCTATACACCTATGTAGATATTGCAACAAAAACTAGACATTTGCAGTTAGAATAGTCATTTACCACATTAGCAATGTATAGAGTATATTTGTTTAAAGTTAGGACTAGTTTAAAGTTAGCTTCATTGAAAAGTACAGTGCTTTTCCTTCAATGTGACCCCAAACTTTTGAACGGTAGTGTATATATATATATATATATATATATATATATATATATATATATATATATATATATATATATATATATATATATATGTGGTCTGGAGACATGCTTGGCTAGTCCATCACCTTGAGTACACCCATCACATTTTTGAAAATATTTTATTATATTTTTTCATATGTTAACACTTAAGAAATTACACTTTGTTACAATGTAAAATAGTGAGTGTAAAGCTTGTATAACAGTGTACATTTGCTGTCCCCTCAAAATAACTCAACACACAGCCATTAATATCTAAACCGCTGGCAACAAAAGTGAGTATATTCTAAGTGAAAATGTCCAAAATGGGTCCACCATCCCCGATTTCATGTGACTCCTTCGTGTTACAAGGTCTCAGGTGTGAATGGGGAGCAGGTGTGTTGAATTTGGTGTTATCGCTCTCACTCTCTCATACTGGTCACTGTAAGTTCAACATGGCACCTCATTGCAAGGAACTCTCTGAGGATCTGAACAAATGAATTGTTGCTCTACATAAAGGTGGCCTAGGCTATAAGAAGATTGCCAAGACCCTGAAACTGAGCTGCAGCATGTGGCCAAGACCATACAGCAGTTTAACAGGACAGGTTCCACTCAGAACAGGCCTCAACATAGTCGATCAAATAAGTTGAGTGCACATGCTCAGTATGATATCCAGAGGTTGTCTTTGGGAAATAGGCATATGAGTGCTGCCAGCATTGCTGCAGAGGCTGAGGGGGTGGGGGGTACTCATGTCAGTGCTCAGATCATACGCCACACATTGCATCAAATTGGTTTGGAAGGCCGTCGTCCTAGAAGGAAGCTCTTCTAAAGATAATGCACAAAAAAAAACACAAACAGTTTGCTGAAGACAAGCAGACTAAGGACATGGATTACTGGAATCATGTCCTGTGGACTGATGAGATCAAGATAAACTTACTTGGTTCAGATGGTGTCAAGTGTGTGTGGTGGCAATCTGGTGAAGAGTACAAAGAAGAGTCTGTCTTGCCTACAGTCAAGCATGGTGGTGGGAGTGTCAGGGTCTGGGGCTGCATGAGTGTTTCAGCACTGGGGAGCTACAGTTCATTGAGGGAAACCATGAATGCCAACATGTACTATGACATACTGAAGCAGAGCATGATCCCCTTCCTTTGGAGAGTGAGCCGCAGGGCAGTATTCCAGCATAACGACCCCAAACACACCTCCAAGACAACCACTGCCTTGCTAAAGATGCTGAGAGTAAAGGTGATGGACTAGCCAAGCATGTCTCCAGACCATATATGTATATATATATATATATATATATATATATATATATATATATTCACATACATACATACATACACACACACACACACACACTGCTCAAAAAAAAAAAAATGAAAGGAACACCTTTTAATCAGAGCATGGCATCAAGTCAATTAAACTCCTGGGATATTGATCTGGTCAGTTAAGTAGCAGAAAGGGTTGTTAATCAGTTTCTTTGGTGTTAATGAAATTAACAATAGATGGCAACAATGAGACAACCTCCGAAACAGAAATGGTTTTACAGGTGGAGACCACTGACATTTTTTTTCCCTACTCATCTTTTCTGACTGTTTTTCACTAATTTTGCATTTGGCTAGGGTCAGTGTCAATACTGGTAGCATGAGGCCCTATAGAGGTTGCACAGGCTGGCCAACTCCTCCAGGATGGCACATCAATACGTGCCATTGCCAGATGGTTTGCTGTGTCTCCCATCACAGTCTCAAGTGCATGGAGGAGATTCCAGGAGACATACAGTTACTCTAGGAGAGCTAGACATGACCGTAGAAGGTCCGTAACCCATCAGCAGGACCGGTATCTGCTCATTTGTGCAAGGAAGAACAGGATGAGCACTGCCGGAGCCCTACAAAATTACTTCTAGTGGCCACTGATGTGAATGTCTCTGACCAAACGATCAGAAACAGACTTCATGAGGGTGGCCTGAGTGCCCGACATCCTCTAGTGGACCCTGTGCTTACTGACCGGCACCATGGAGTTTGATTTGCATTTCCCATTGAACACCAGAATTGCCAAGTCCACCACTGGCACCCTGCGCTTGTCACAGATATGCGCAGGCTCACCATGTGCACGTGACAGATGTCTGAAAGGGTCTGAAGAAGCCGTGGAGAACTTTATGCTGCCTGTAACAACGTTCAGCATGACCGGTTTGGTGGTGGGTCGGTGATGGCCTAAGGAGGCATATCCATAGAGGGATGCACAGACCTCTACAGGCTAGAAAATGGCACCCTGACTGCCATTAGGTATCAGGATGAAATCCTTGGGCCCATTGTCATACCCTACACAGGTGCAGTGGGTCCTGGTTCCTCCTGGCCTCATGTGGTGAGAGTATTCAGTCAGTTCCAGGAGGATGAAGGAATTTATACCACTGAATTGCCCCCACGCTTTCCTGACCTAAATCTGAACACCTCTGGGATATTATGATTTGGTGTATTCGGTGCCGCCAGGTTGCACCTCAGTCTGTTCAGGAGCTCAATGATGCCCTGGTCTAGATCTGGGAGGAAATATCCCAGGACACTATCCGTTCTCTCATTAGTAGCATGCCCCGATGTTGTCAGGCATGCATACAAGCACGTGGGGGCCAAACAAAACTACTGAGTACCATTTTGAGTTGCTGCAATGAAATTTCAGCAAAATGGACTAGCCTGCTGCACCATTTTTTCACTTTGATTTTCAGGGTGTCTTTGAATTTAGCCCTCTATAGGTTGAAAATGTTAATTTCCATCAAACAATGTGGCATCCTTTTGTTCCTAACTCATTACCCAGTCCATATCAGTAGTATAGATATCCAGCATGATATTTTCCCCCATTTAGATCTGATGTGTTTTCAAAGTGTTTATTTATATATACAGTTATACTCATACGTTTACATACCCTGGCAGAATTTCTTGGCCATTTTCCATAAAATATGAACGACAACACAAAAACATTTCTTTCACTCATGGTTAGTGTTTGACTAAAGCCATTTATTATCAATCAACTGTGTTTATTCTTTTTAAATCATAATGACAACAGAAACTACCCAAATGACCCTGATCAAAAGTTTACATACCCTGGTGATTTTGGCCTAACATGCACACAAGTTGACACAAAGGGGTTTGAATGGCTATTAAAGGTAACCATCCTCACCTGTGATCTGTTTGCTTGTGATTAGTGTGTGTGTATAAAAGGTCAATGAGTTTCTGAACTCCTGACAGACCGTGGCATCTTTCATCCAGTGCTGCACTGATGTGTCTGGATTCTGAGTCATGAGGAAAGCAAAAGAATTGTCAAAGGATCTGCAGGAAAATGTAGTTGAACTGTACAAAACAGGAAAGGGATATAAAAAGATATCCAAGGAACTGAAAATGCCAATCAACAGTGTTCAAATTCTACTCAAGTAGTGGAAAATGAGGGGTTCTGTTGAAACCAGACTACGGTCAGGTCGACCAACTGAAATTTCAGAAACAACTGCCAGGAAAATTGTTCGGGATGCAAAGAAAAACCCACAACTTCAGGTGAAATACAGAACTCTCTGAAAAATGTGGTGTGGCTGTTTCAAGATGCACAATAAGGAGGCACTTGAAGAAAGATGTGCTGCATGGTTGAGTCGCCAGAAGAAAGCCATTACTACGCAAATGCCACAAAGTATGCCGCTTACAATATGCCAAACAGCACAGAGACAAGCCTCAAACTTTCTGCCACAAAGTAATTTGGAGACCAAAATTTAGCTTTTTGGCCACAACCATAAACGCTACATTTGGAGAGGAGTCAACAACGCCTATGATGAAAAGTACACCATTGTTACTGGGAAAATGGAGGTGGATGGATTACTGATGTTTTGGGGATGTGTGATCTACAAAGACACAGGAAATTTGGTCAAAATTGTTGGCAAGATGAATTCAGTATGTTATCAAAAAATACTGTAGGAACATTTGCATTCATCAGCCAGGAAGCTGCGCATAGGACATACTTGGACATTCCTACATGACAATGATCCAAAACACAAGGCCAAGTCGACCTGTCATTGGCTACAGTAGAATAAAGTGAAGATTCTGTAGTGGCCATCTCAGTCTCCTGACCTCAATATCATTGAGCCACTCTGGGGAGATCTCAAACATGCAGATGAACTGCATGACAGCCCACGAATTTTCAGGAACTAGAGGCTTTTTGCCATGAGGAATGGGCGGCTTTACTCTCTGAGAAGATAAAGAGCCTCATCCACAAATACCACAAAAGACTTCAAGCGGTTATTGATGTTAAACGGGGGAATACACGATATTAAGGAAATGGGGTATGTAAACTTTTGAACAGGGTCATTTGGGTAGTTTCTGTTGTCATTATAAGTTAAAACTAGGAAAAACTGTTGATTGATAATAAATGGATTCAGCCAAACACTAACCATGAGTGAAAGAAAAGTTTGTTTTATCATTCATATTCTCTGAAAAATGGCCAAGAAAACATAAATTCTGCCAGGGTATGTAAATTTATGAGCACAACTGAGTATATATATATATATATATATATAGATATAGATATCTATATAGATATCTATATATGTAAAAGAAGAGTTCAAAGAATTGCTGCACATTTATTAACGTATTTTATTTAATTATTTGAATATTTACCTCTGATTCAAAAACAGGGGTGTCACTATCAGCGCAGGTACCTTCCTTTATTTTCCTTTATATTTCATATAGTTAATAGACATGGGCGCCATCAAAAAAATTGTTTTATTTCGTTACGTTACATTTTGTATTAAAAAAAAATTGTATTTCGTAATTTGTGTGATTCGTACAAAATACAAATTTTCGTTAGATTCGTAAACTTTTCACAAAAATAACGAATGTTCGTTATGATGAATTTATCACTATGAGGGGTTCCCACCATCCATGTGCTGTGCTGACTTCCTGGGTTTTTAACTTTTAGGTTCGTTAACTTTTAGTAACAATTATGAATTTTCGTTATGATGAATTTATCATTATGAGGAGCTCCCACCATCCCTCTGCTGTGCTGACTTCCTGGGTTTTTAACTTTTAGGTTTAACTTTTCGTAACAATTACGAATGTTCGTTATGAATTTTGATCCGAAATTCATAAACAACATTTCGTATTTCATACAGAATTTGTATGCATAAAAATTCGTATTTCGGATTTGAAACATTCGTAAATCCGAATCCAAAATCTTTTCGGAACAATTACGAATGTTTGTTATGAATTTTGATCCGAAATTCGTAAACAACATTTCGTATTTCGTACAGAATTTGTATGCATAAAAATTCATATTTCGGATTTGAAAAATTCGTAAATCCGAAAATTCGTATTTCAGATTTGTACGAATTTCCAGAAATTCGTACGAATTTTTGATTTATACAAAACTAATCGCACATGTCTAATAGTTAACTGAATAAAGCTGCAGTCAGTAAAATCAATTCTTAAAGTACTCTTCTTAAAGTGCATAATACATACAGTAGTGTGAACATAAGATGATTATATGTGTTCCAGTCTCTCCTCACTTAATGACCAGGTTCTGTTCCAGCGACCAGGTTGTTAAACGAATTGGTCACGAGGAGCCACAAGTAATCAATATTTTAAGCATTCTTAACTATTGTACTATATTCTGAAACAAAGGTCTAAACACAAAACTCCAACTCAATAATGTTTTAATTTCCATAAGTACAGAACACAAAACTATAAGCAAACATTTCTGTACTGTACTGTACAATACAATGAAGTACAGTGCATCGCTCGGGTCGGGAGAGCTGGTTGTAAGTCCGAATGGTCATTAAACAGGAAAGTCGTTAAATAAGGAGTATCTGCATATATTTCTAGGTCTCCTACTTTAGCAGTGTTAAACTGAAAATGCAGTTGATATTTCTCTGATTAAAACAAACAGTCATTCTATGATACAATAGAAGTCAATAATTTAATGCTGCATCCACTTAATTTCCATTTAAGTATTAAGAGAACACAACACTCAAATGAAAGAGAAATACGATTTTATTTTTGATATAATATCCCAAATAACTGTGTGGCTATGAGCTTATAGTATTAAATGTCAGACTTCCAGTCTAGGAATTTCATCATATTGATAGCAGATTTATGAATAAGGCCACAGTACTTTGTAATACCAAACACAGCCTACAACACAGACGTGTGTGATCTGAATGATGCATAATGCATGTCTCGCTCCTTTTCATTATGTGAAATATATGGATGTTGAGTTGAGAGCAGCGCATAATGAATCTTCTTAGTGTTCTACATTACGGGACATAAATCCCAAGCAGGCTCATCTGTACTTTAAAATTATTTTGAAAGACTTATTTGACACTTTGTGGATAGTTTTTAGATTATGGTGTAGAAACATCTACCAGTTCATATACCAGACACATATTGAGTTTACAGGCAAACCAATTTTACTTGTATGGATCAATGTACAGGTCATCTAAACACATCACAGCTATTTGAATTTTTCCTTCCAAAGAGAATTTAGTGCAGGAAGTCCTGGGTAAGGATGTTTTTAAAAGGATCAATGTTCAAAAAACCAATATTTTAATGTTTAATAGAATCTGAAGAGTTAATTTCCTTAAAAAGAGAAGTATGGACTTTTTTTTTTTTGCAGATTCATACTTACCTAGGTGAATGCAGCACTATTCCGATGCTGCATCTGTCCCCCACTGCCTCTAACACTGAGAACTGAGCGATCAAACACCAACAACTGCTCAGTTCTCAAAGCTCCTTTTTTTCACCAATTTCACAATTATTGCAATTTTATAAGTAACAAAAGGTTGTTTTGCTTGTTTTTTTTCTTTTCCTTAACCACTTAAGGACCGCCTCATGTAAATATACGTCCTCTTTTTGAAGAGGGGTTTTATGGTAATGGCAGCAGCTGCTGCCACAACTGAGGTATCCCTCTTTACAGGAGGCGGTCCTGTGTACGATAACAGTGGTCTCAGCAGCGGGTTCGCTGCAAGATCACCGTTATCGGCAGCGGGAGAGGTGCCCCCCCCTCCCGCCGCCCTCTCGCGCCTTCCGCCGCTTACCGGAGCCGTCGGTAGGGGCGGAGGCGATCGGGTCCTGTCGATGGCCGGGTATGGAGACGAGTGAGGCTAAGATGGCCCCCACTCGTCTCTATACCATAGGAGGGCGGAAGCGACGTCAAAACGTCACTTCCGCCCATACCTCTTAAAAGGTATATTTTTTTCAATGTCATTTTTTAAAATGACTTTTTTTTTTTATTGCATTTAAGTCCAAATATGAGATCTGAGGACTTTTTGACCCCAGATCTCATATTTAAGAGGACCTGTCATGCTTTTTTCTATTACAAGGGATATTTACATTCCTTGTAATAGGAATATAAGTGATCCATTGATTTTTTTTCTAAAAAGTGTAAAAATAAATAAAATCAAGTAAAATAAATAATAATAAAAAAAAAATGTAACCCCCCCCGTCCCGACGAGCTCACGAACAGAAGCGAAGGCATACGTGAGTAGCGCCCGCATATGAAAACGGCGGGCCACACATGTGAGGTATCGCCCTAGACCTCCTCTGTAACGCAAAACATGCAACCTGGAGAATTTTTTAAATGTCGCTTATGGAGATTTTTGAGGGTAAAAGTTTGACGCCATTCCACGAGCGGGCGCAATTTTGAAGCATGACATGTTGGGTATCAATTTACTCGGCGTAACATTATCTTTCACAATATAAAAAAAAGGGCTAATTTTACTGTTGTCTTATTTTTTTATTCAAAAAAGTGAATTTTTTCCAAAAAAAGTGCGCTTGTAAGATTGCTGCGCAAATACGGTGTGAAAAAAGGTATTGCAATGACCGCCATTTTATCCTCTAGGGTGTTAGAAAAAAAACAAAATATAATGTTTGAGGGTTCCAAGTAATTTTCTAGCAAAAAAAAAAAACTGTTTTAAACATGTAAACGCCAAATCTGAAAAAGAGGCCTGGTCCTTAAGTGGTTAAAGATACAACATGCTTACACATTACACTTTTATCATATGCCGTTACTGTATGTATTTCTAGAATTAACATGCTGTTTATATTGCTTACCAGCCATAAGTCCTAAAAATACTGAAAAGTATATCCTGAAGAAGCCCTCATTCTGGGCAAAATGCATCAATTCATTAAATTCTTGTCATTTACTCAAGCACAGGCGGTTCCATAAGATGTATATGTTTAGAATACATTATCTTTTATGGAGATTATACTCCTCCTGTTTTTAAACTTTTTTGTATAAATACAATATTTTGTGATTTCAAATGTTGTCACACTAATTATCTTAGGCCCTTAAAAATCCCCCTCTCCCATTGTCTCCCTATTTGGAGAGGCATTGGAAATACCTTTCTTCAAAATTTTGATTCTTTGAATTAACTTGTCTTTATTAAAGTGGTTCTAAAGCCAAAAGTGTTTTACCTTGCATTAAGGTAAAAAAAAGTTTTACAGCTTGCTGTCCTACCCCACCTTCCTAAATCCTCAATCGATCTAGTGCGGTGCATGGCTGTATATCTTCTCTCCTCTTTTCCTCTTTACACAGGGACTCGGGCAGCAGCTGTCAATCAAATGTTGTGAGGAGGAAGTTGGACCACGATGCACTGTGTGTGTCCATGGAGCACAGCCTTCAAGTTAACCAGCATGTGATTGGTTGCGAAAACGCCGGGCAGTCCAATCATCAGCTTGTTATTAAGAAAAGTTATCCTGCAGCAGCTCCCACACTCAGGTACACCCATTGTAAGGAGAGAGAGTACTACTTATATTGCTGGGAGGGGCAGAGGACACTACTGGGGGTGGGGGCAGAGGAAACTGCTATTTGGGACAGAGGACACTACTGGTTGGGTGATGTGAAGGGGTGATGTGAAGACACTGCTTTGGAAGGTGGCAAAGGACATTGCTATGGGGGGGTGAGGGTAATACTGTGTGGGGGGGGGGGGGCAAATGGCACTCCTGTGTGGGGGAGGCAGAGGGCACCACTGTGGGTGGGTCATAATGCATTACTGTGGGGGGATGATGTAAAGGGGGGCAAAGGACAATACTGTGGGGGGGACAGAGAGGCCACTGCTATGGCGGAGCAGAGGACACTACAGTGAGGGGGAGTGATGTGAAGAGGGCAGAAGATACTGCTATAGGGGGACAGAGGGGCAGAGAACACTACAGTGAGGGGGCAATGTGAAGGGGCACAGAACACTGCTATGAGGGGAGAGGACGGTACTTTGTGGGGAGGAAGAGGGCACTACTGTGGGGGGGGGCAAAGGGCACTACTGTGGGGGGGGGGCAAAGGGCACTACTGTGGGGGGAGAAGAATACATTACTGTGGGAGGGGGGAATAATGTGAAGCAGAGGCTTGACAGTTTTTTTTTTTAAAGGGCACTACCACTGCTCAGGGGATCTTTGATTTCTTCCATGTTGTCCAGATAGATCTCAACCTCTGAAAGGCTGCCTACCCTTGCTTTAAACCATCTGATGTAAACACCATACTCATACTGCTTTCCAAAGTATAAATGGAATGGTGTTAAAAAGTATAGATAGAAAATGTGCCTTCACCAAAAATGTAATTGGATCAAAGCTGAAGAACAAACATCTTGTCTTTGGAAATGTTATCCCTTCAGATCCGTGCTATAGCTGAATGACAGCTACAGCGCGAATCTGCTTTGCCGGGAGGCCGTCAATAGACTTCCTCCCCTGGACACGCTCGCCACGCCCCCCTGATTGGAGTAAGGGATCGCGACTTACCACCTGATCAGCTGTCAGTCAATGACAGCAGATCATGTGATGTAAACTGAAGATCGGTAATTGTTTTTTTTCTTCTCGCGCTGACAGCATGAGGGGGAAAAAAAAGGCGATCACCGGCTTCTGTTGAAGAGACATTGGTCCCGAAGAGGAAGAAGCGAGTCCTTATATGTGCCCACCAGTACCGCCTGCCAGTGCCACGAATCAGTGCCCACAGTGCCATGAATCAGCGCCCACCAGTACAGAAGTGCCAGCAATAAGTGCCACCTATCAATGCCCGCAAGTGCCACCTATCAATGCCCATCAGTGGTGCCAATTAGTGCTTCATCAGTGCCACTTAGCAGTGCTGCCTATCAGTGTCAGCTACCAGTGCAGATCACTGCCCCCTATCAGTGCCCATCCCTGCCACCCATCAGTGCCCATCAGTGCCATCTCTCAGTACCCAACAATGCCACCTATCAGTGCCACCTCATCAGTGCCCACCAGTGCTGCCTTATCAGTTCCCATCAGTGTTGCCTCATCAGTGCCCATCAATGCAGCCTATCGATGCCCATCAGTGCAGCCTATCAGTGCCCATCAGTGTAGCCTCATCAGCGTACATCAGGGATCTGCAATTAGGGGACCTCCAGCTGTTGCAAAACTACAAGTCCCATCATGCCTTGGCCTCTGGGTGTCATGCTTGTGGCTGTCAGAGTCTTGTTATGCCTTATGGGATTTGTAGTTCTGCAACAGCTGGAGGTCCACTAATTGCAGATCCCTGGCGTACATCAATGAAGGAGAAAAATTACCTGTTTGCAAAATGTATTAAAAAAATATAAAACTGTTTTGTATTTTGTTTTTAAATTTTGTCTTTTTAAAAAAATGTTAACAAAAAATAAAAAAACCCAGAGGTGATCAAATACCACCAAAAGAATTTAATTTGGGTACAGTGTTGTATGACCGCGCAAATTGTCATTCAAAGAGTGACAGCACTAAAAGCTGAAAATTGGTCTGGGCAGGAGGGGGGTTTAGGTGCCCAGTAAGCAAGTGGTTAAAAATGCAGGGCAAGTTGTTAAAGTTAATGGGGGGGGATTTACTAAAGGGAAATAGACTGTGCACTTTGCAAATGCATTTTCACTCATTTGCACCTCAGAGCTTAGTGAATGTGGTAAAGCTTCACTTTTTAAAGTGTACCCAATCAGGTGCAAGAAAACACAATACAAAAAAACCCCTGCATTTTGGCTTACACATAATTGGATGACGGATATCAGCAGAGCTTTACCACATTCACCAAGCTCTGAGGAAAAGGAGTACAACTGCATTTGCAAAGTGTACAGTCGAATTTACCTTTAATAAATCCACCACAATGTTTTTTTTGGGGGTACATAAATCTGCAGGGATCAAGTATACTCTGCAATTTGAGAAAAAGATCAAAACAAAAGTCTAGGCATTAATAATTGATGTGGCTGCCTCAATATTGGCCTAATTTTGTCAATATACAAGTGCAGATGCTTTGTTTTTTATATTATACATTTAATAATCTATAACCAGAAAAAAACTACTGTGTACTGTGCTGGGCTACCCTTACTCCCGTACCAGCTGTTGTGTCAGTGACTGTTTTGTGTTTTGAAGTTAAAGTCAACAATTCAGATAGGAGTGTGTTGTACAACTGCCCAAGATTTGTGTTTTTTTATAGCTTTCTATATATGCTAAATTGAAAGTGTCAATAAACGCACGTTAATAAAAACTGTCAGTGCACGCTGTAATACATGCTGTTTATACTCAGTCGCTATGGGATTTGTTTTCTGTATTCTGCAAAAAACCTGGTCGATTCTGTTGTTCACTGTCCCTCCTTCTTTGTCTGTGTCCTTGCTGCAGCCTGAGATTGTGTAGACTTAAGCCCCGTACACACGAGAGGACTTATGTCCGACAGACTTCCGAAGGAGTTCCGTCGGAGTTCTGCTGGAATTCCGACGGAGTTCTGACAGACTTTTCGGCTGAGCGGACTTGGCCACACACGATCACACTAAACTCCGACGGATTCGAACGTGATGACGTACGACTCGGCTCGAATAAGGAAGTTCATAGCCAGTAGCCAATAGCTGCCCTAGCGTCGGTTTTAGTCCGTCGGAGTAGCATACACACGAGCGGATTTTTCGAAGGGGACCGGGTCCGGCGGAGTTCCTTCGGAAAAATTTGAAGCATGTTCCATATTCTAAAGTCCTTCGGACTTTGGCGAGTCAAAAGTCCGTTGCAGCCCACACACGATCGGATAGTCTGACGGACTCAGTCCTTCGGACTTTGGATGTTGAAAAGTCCGCTCGTGTGTACGCGGCATAACGGTTGCCACATCTACTGAGCATGTTCTACCTTTAGATCCATTATATGCTGTTCATTTCCTTCTCTTTTTTATCTGTGCAGCCCACATGACTATAGAGTCCCACGTGTGGGCATATACACTTTACCGCATAAATACAAAATGCAAGTTTTAAATGATGGTTTCATGTATTAAGGCAAAAAAACTGTCCAAACCTGCCTGCCTTAATGTGAAAAAGTAATTGCCCCCTAAACCTAATAACTGGTTGTGCCACCCTTGGCGGCAACAACTGCAATCAAGTGTTTGCGATAACTGGCAATGAGTCTTTCACATTGCTTTGGAGCAATTTTGGCCTACTCTTCTTTGCAGAATTGTTTTAATTCAGCCACATTGGAGGGTTTTCCAGCATGAGCGGCCTGTGTAAGGTCACATGATACATCATCTCAATTAGATTTAAGTCCGGGCTTTGACTGGGCCACTCCAAAACCTACATTTTGCTTTGTTTGAACCATTTGGAGGTGGACTTGCCGTTGTGTTTCGGATCATTTTCCTGCTGCATAACCCAAGTGCACTTGAGCTTGAGGCCACGAACTGATGGCGGGACATTCTCCTTTAGGATTTTCTGGTAGAGCTCAGATTTCATGGTTCCATCAATTATGGTAAGCCATCCAGGTCCTGAAGCTGCAAAACAGCCCCAGATAATCATGCTATCACCACCATGTCTGACTGTTGGTATGATGTTCTTGTTATGAAATGCTGTATTAGTTTTATGCCAGATGCAACGGGACCAGTGGCGGTGTGTCCATAAGGGCACACGGGCACCGCCCCCTCTCTCCAGCCACCCCTCTATCACCATTGCATGAATCTATCTATGGCCGCGCTGCCACCCCCTATTCAGGCGCCCGACCTGTTTTCGGGCACCTGAATTAAAGCGGCAGGGTATTTTGGGACATGGAGGAAACCGCTTGTCACTGTAACCCACTGCCCCACCAAGACAGGGTAAGTGGCAGGCAAACGGCAGGCTGGCGCAGACAGCACAGTGGCAGCATTCAAAGGGCACAGTGGGAGCATTTGATGGTGCAGTGGGAGTATTTGATGGGCAGAGTGGGAGCGTTTGATGGGCAGAGTGGGAGCGTTTGATGGGCAGAGTGGGAGCGTTTGATGGGCACAGTGGCTGTGTTTGATGGGCACAGTGGTGGCATTTGATGGCACAGTGGTTGCGTTTGATGGGCACAGTGGGACCGTTTGATGGGCACAGTGGCTGCGTTTGATGGGCACAGTGATGGCATTTTATGGGCACAGTGATGGCATTTTATGGGCACAGTGGCAGCGTTTCATGGGCACAGAGGCTGTGTTTGATGGCACAGTAGTTGCATTTGATAGGAACAGTGGTGGCAATTGATCGGCACAGTGGGTGCGTTTGATGGTACAGTGAGGCTGCAATTGATGGGAGTTTTTTTCAGTTTGTTTACGCCCCCCCCCCCCCCCAAAAAAAAATTTGAGCACCAGCCACTGAACAGGACGCACACTTTCCAAAAAGTTAAATTTTTGTCTCATCAGTCCACATTCTTGGGGATAATCAAGATTTTTTTTGGTAAATGTGAAATAATCCTGTGTTCTTTTTGGTCAGCAGTGGCTTTGGAACTCTGCCATGGATGCCATTTTATTCTCTTTGTTATTGTTGAATCATGAACACTGATCTTATCTGAGGCAAGTGAGGCCTGCAGTTCTTTAGATGTTGTTCTGGGTTCTTTTATGACCTACTGGATGAGTCGTTGCCATGCTCTTGGGAGTCATTTTTGAAGTCCGACCACTCCTGGGTAGGTTCACCACTGTTCCACGTTATCTCCATTTGTGGATAATGGCTTTCCCCATGGTTCACTGGAGTTACAATGCCTTATAAAAGGCTTTGAAACCCTTCTTAGACCGATACATGTACATTACTTTGTTTGTAATCTGTTATTGTGTAATTTTATGTAATTTTTTTTAGATTGTGGCATGATGTGTGGCTTTTTGCGATCTGTTAGTGTGCTTCACTTTGTCAGACAGCTTTCATTTATGTGATTTCTTGAGTCAACAGGTCTGGCAGTAATCAGGCCTGGGTGTGGCAAGTGAAATTTAACTCAGCTTTTCAAAAAATTGTGGTTAATCACAGTTCATTCATGATTCAGCATGGGGGGGGGGGCAATTACTTTTTCACATAGGGCCAGGCAAGTTGAACAGCTTTTTTCCCTTAATAAATGAAATAATAATTTATTATTAATTGTTATTATAACATTTATTAAAAACGTTTCTTATGTTAAAAGTTAAAATTTATATTTCAGTGCTTGGCCATGGCATGGCAGTACATTACAACTCCTGTTAACCCTGTTGCATTGCAAAAATCATATTTTTATTTGTATCAATTTACTAGTTATTGCTTTATATTGCACATTTCGGGTTCAAAATGTACCAGCTGCAACATACACTACTTGAAACTGGTAATTGAATGCTTCCTGTGCTCCTGCTATCAAGTGTCAAGGCAATAAATAGCAGATCCTTCTAACAGCTGCATACATCACTTTGGACACAAATGCTCTCTACATACCTTGGCTCGTGGTAGTTAAGATAGGGATAGTGTTCCATCAGTTTCCATGTAATTCCATTGTCATAGGAGTAGTGGAGTAAAACACCTTCTCCTGGCTTGTCAGGAGCTTTGCATGTACTCAGGACAGATTTACTACCAATCCTTAAAGTAAATTGCAGAAACCTGTGGATAAAATGCATAAGCACTTTAATGATTAAAATGCCAAGCTTGCAGTTTGTTTAGAGATCTCTTTATAATGATTAAAATCAAAACTAAATTATGTTTACACTAGGCAGCTATTTACTTTTATATTTTCAAATACACGTATCTTTACTGAACATAATCATCTTTATAAGACTGCAAATTTTACAACGATCAAATCTGCAAAGTGCAAATTTTAAACTTGTATTCTGCTAATAACAATTTATAAATGGTGGCATCCCATAACAATCAGCAATCATTTATAACTGCTTGCCGGTCGGCCACAGTACATTCATGCACCCATTTCGAACAGGGCACTGGCTTTTGGCTATATCGGGATTTTGTCAGCAGGTCCTAGACAATGATTTATGGCTGAAACCTGCTGATTGGCTATAAGTTTACAAGCACACAGGGCTCTGTACACAGATCAGCAAGCTGGCTGTTTCTTCTCCCTGTAAAGCAGGGAGATAAAACAGCCAAATCTATTAATAAAAAAAGCACATATTACAGACATTTGTTAGGCACATAGTTAACCCCTTGATGTAAACCCCTTCCCAGCCAGTGTCATTAATACAGTGTTAAATGTTATATCTGATCACTTTATTAGTGTCACTATTGATTTCAGTGTCATTTAGTCAATTAGTGTACCTCCCAGCGAGGGTCTTTTAGCACCAGATTGCCCACCACACTACCACAGTCCCACTATAAGTTGCTAAATACTGCCATTATAGCATCATAGCTGTGTAAATTACATTATACAGTATATTCCAGATTGTAGACGCTATAACTTTCACACAAACCAATTAATATACACTTATTGTGATTTATTTGATGCTTGTAAAAATACACGTTAGAGACACTTTGGCCTACATTTATGAAGAAATTAGATTTTGAAATGTATTAATGGATATGTTTTATAACAGAAAGTAGAAAATATAAAAAAAAATTTTAAAACGTTCTGTCTTTTTCATTTATATAATAAAAAAAAAAAGAAAAACAGTAGTGATCAAATACCACCAAAAGAAAGCTCCATTTGTGTGAAAAAATTATATAAATGTCATTTGAGTACAGTGTTGCATGACAGAGCAATTGCCAGTCAAAGTATTTTTTGCTAAATAGCAAAAAAATGGTCTGGTCCTGAAGGGGGTAAAACCTTCCAGAGGTCAAGTGGTTAAGGGATCTGACTACCCTAAACTGATGAAACTCATTAAAACACCTTGTCCTGGAAAACACACACAGAGGTATTTTCACTAAAGAGGTATTTTTAATGATGCATCTTCATGACGAAATGTTGGGTGGAGCTAAGGACGTGTGACGTAGGACGCCGACTAGGACACGGCGGCCATCTTGTCAGTTGAAAACGATAGTCGTTACCATATGCTTGCCAGTCATTTTAAACATGTGAGTATACAAGCCCTTTCTTTTATCTAAATTAATTGATTGCTTGGATGCTGCACAATGAGTGGTCTTTTCTTTTATATTAACATGGATGCTGGAGTTTATATGTTGAAATCTTAAATGAATGGAAGCGGTCTCTGAGTTCCTTTGCTTAATATGAAGAGTATCAGTATAAATCTCTGTGGAGTGGATTGATGTGCAGGAGGATTTTTTTAAGTTTTTTTAGCGCTACACCTTTTTATTCAATTTTTAATACTGTGTGCTCCTTGCTTTTTTTACAGTCAAATGTGGATTTTTCATTTCACTTAAAGTGATTGTATACTGTACCTCTGAAATGAAAAATGAACAGCAAACAACTCTATGGTGTATACTAGCTTCAATCCAAAGAGTGTGGTTTCTGTCAGATCTCTCTTCTCTTTGCTATCTGCAAAAGGACCTTCTGCAACTTCTCTCAACAACACAGAATCTTGGGAAATGGCCCCACCCTCCCCTCCATAAGATGGTGTTTCCTGAAGAGACTCTGCAGAGGGGGTGTGTGTCTATCCCCTCCACTCAAGTCTCAGATTACACTCAGCTCCCTGCACTGTGTAATATCAAATCTCCACCTCGTGCCTGCTAGAGCTGAGAAAGGGCCTTTGATCTTTGTGTATTAGAAAGCTGTAAAGAAGAGAGGGCAATAACAATAAATAATAATAATAATAATAATAAAGATAAACAATTTATGTAGGGGGATTTGTTTCATTTCTGTGTATAACTCGAAGCTTGTCACTTCAGTGGGTATATGTAAGGGTTTACAACCACTTTAGGTTAATACTGCATAGACCAGATGAATTTAGCACATACAGATATTTTCTGAATGTGCATTATCTTAGCAATTTGTGCAGTATTCAGACAGTAAAAGTAAATTCCCAAAGATTATTGAAAAGATTATCACTCCATAAAGTAGATAAAAAATCAAGCTATATGAAAAACCTAGTGGCAAAGCTTACCTATTGCTTTAACAAGCTTTGTAGTTTATGGCTGCAAATACCTTATTTTCCTTATTTTATTAGTGGACAATTAAGCTTTGATCCCCTCTTCTTACCCCAGCTCTGATGGCTGAGGGGTAAAGTGTCTACTCTACACAACACTCTGTAGACTCCTGGTATATTGACAGTGATGATCACTATGGGAGCCAAGAGAAGTGCTGGATGGCATGATAACGAGAAATTAGGTAAGTAACCTGGTCTTCTTGTTGTGAAGATCAAAGAAGTTAAAGCTGCTGACAGGATCACCAGGCCATTTAGGGAACTCTTAAGATATTTCCTCCTGCTATTTGGGTTTCTGACCCTTTAAAATACTGGTGATAATTGAGTTTTCAGCTAGTGATAGAAGGAAAAAGTTGTGGCAAAATAATGGCTTATGAAAAATGAAAGCTTTCAACAGCTGAATGCAAATTTCATGTGATAAATCCAAACTTAAATGATATTTATGTTTGTGAGCTGAACCCTTTTAGGAGAAAATTATCATGAGATAAAATAATAAGGTTAACATAACAAATCCATCTTAGTGAACTGAACCTGTAGAAATTAGTTTTTTTTTTTTTTTAACTGTGAAAACAATCAGGCTTAGCAAATGAAATGAAGCCAATCATCTCATTAGTAAAACCCATCAGAACTCCTGCAGAAAGAACAGGTGGTTAGGTTCCACTTCATCAGTCATGACCTCCCTAAGCTGTTAGCATCTCTAGATTACTGGAACAGACAATGGTTTTCCTTCCTTAAATTCATATTTACATTAAACTCAAACTGTTATTAGCTGGTGTCAGGCTTATTTAATAAACAATGCAAGGAGCCAAGTGTAAGGCTCGGTTCACACAGGGGCGGCTCAGATCCGACTTCAGGTCGCCCCTAGTCGCCTCAGGTCGGACAACATTTAAAAATCAATGTAAGTGAATGAGAGCCGTCTTAATGCACGCTACTGAAGTCGCTCCGACTTCAAAAGAAGTTCCTGTACTACTTCAATCCGACACGGAAGGCGGCAGCGGCGAACCGAAGAGGGGGACAAGACCCCCGAAGTTGGAAGAAGAGGGCGGCGGCGAGGAAGAAAGCGTCCGGCGAGAAGACCCCCGAAGACGGAAGACCCCTGGAGCTGTGCAATAAACTATTTTATCTTGTGTGTTGTGTTTTTTTTTGTACTATATTTTACAGGTGAATGGGTAGGGGTACATTGTACCCCATACTCATTCACATAGGGTGGGGGGTCGGTATCTGGGGGCCCCCTTATTAAAGGGGGCTCCCGGATTCCGATAAGCCCCCCGCCCGCAGACCCCGACAACCAACGGCCAGGGTTGTCGGGAAGAGGCCCTTGTCCTCATCAACATAGGGACAAGGTGCTTTGGGGTGGGGGGCCGCATGCCCCCCTCCCCCAAGGCACCGCCCCATGTTGAGGGCACACCACGGCCTGGTACGGCTCAGGAGGGGGGGCGCCCGCTCGTCCCCACCCCCTTTCCTGGTCGGCCGGGTAGCGTGCTCGGATAAGGGTCTGGTGTGGATCTGGGGGGGACCCCCACGCCATTTTTTCGGCGTAGGGGGTTCCCCTTGGAATCCATACCAGACCTGAGGGCCTGGTATGCTCTCGGAGGGGGAACCCACGCCTTGCCGTGGAGTTCCCCCTTCAGAGCTCATTCTCTGATTGGCCACGGCAAAAGTCGCCTGGCCTGGGGCGACTTGTAAGTCGCCCCAGGTCGTGTCTAAAAGTCGTGTTCAAGTCGTCTCCAAGTTGCCTCACAAAGTTGTCCTGAAGTCGTGTCGCCCCTGTGTGAACTGAGCCTAAATTACAAAGTGCAGTACCCTTTTATATATTTTTTATCTGACTTCAGTACAAAGAAAGCAGTTTGGTTTCTAAAGGTTACTGCACTTTGAACCCTTTATCAAATAAGCTCATATTACAGCATAGTTATCAACCAGTGGTATGTGTTCCCAAAGGGGTCATTATGAAAGAACCCATTGAAACTTTTGAAAAACAGATCATACTGTAAATTAAATTGATCAGGATATCTATTTCAGCTATTTAAAGCTGGTGTAGATTTTTCAGAAAACAGATGCACATGAACATGCATTATGTACAATAGGAATTTGTGAAAGGGGCTGTATTAAATAACTTAGACAAGTGGGATACTTAGAAAAACATAAACTTTCTTAAAGGGTACATTTAAGCATAAACATCGTAGCTGAAAAAAGCTTTTCAGACTTTGCGGTTTCATCATTTACAAAAGTACAACAGTCATACAGATATATAGTATATATATATATATATATACATATATATATATATATATATATATATATATATATATATATACACACACATTCACAATCACTGATTACTGACCTTGACTGTGAGCTGTCAAGGAAGGTAGAAATAAGCTGCCTCCTCCCATCCTTGTTAAAAATCAAAGCCTTTCCACTTGCAAGAACACCGCAACCAAAACTAACTTCAGCACCACGGATAGAGTAGAAATTGTGATAGGAGGAAAGTCTGGAACTGGTGAAGCTTTCCGATATAAATACAGGGTAGGTTTGTGAAGCCATTTCACATGCAGGTCCAGAAAAGCCAGGTTCACATCTGAAAAGCAAGCAATATAGAAGCATCTGCAACAAATAGATATTTAGGGCAGACAAAATATACATTCTCTAATATGAAACTACTGATCTCTCCTCTCTCTCATATAATATAAGCTCAGGTGGAACATGAATCCTAAAATGTAAAATTCTTAACCCTATACCGACTTGAGAAACTTAAACTAGCAGTATTATACCCAAAAGAAAACATATACTATATTGTAGCACAACAATTCTTAGATGTGATGGCTGCATTAGTTTCCTTTTTTAGGCTTTCTTTTTTCTATTTTTATTTGGTGACCAGCCAGTAAGTCTTTTGCTTTTTCAACAGAAAAGCTCTCTTGTAGTTAGTCATGAGACAGCTCATTTAACACTAGCAGGGGTGGTTAAAATAATTAGCTTTTATTTGTTTGTGTAAAATCTTTACCCCAAAAGAAAAAAAACTGTTTGCTATAACTGATTTTAAAGTATTAGCTGGAATTCAGCTTTATTTTGTTAGGGTATTTAAATTTGCTAGTGCATCTAACACTCCCCTTCTCCCCAGCGTAACAATGCTGCTGTTTGCTGTGCTCCCTGTGCTTCCTTATCCAGAGCGGGGGCAGGAATTGTGTTATTGGCCAGATCAGTGGGGGGGAACGAAAAAAAGAAAACTAATGCATATACTACACCTAATGGTTGGTAAGCTGCAATATATTGTACTTTTGGTTTTGGGTTTAAAACTGCTTTAAGCCTTGCAAAATCACAACAAAGCCTTGCAAACACCAGTACTTTCTGATTCAGTTAACATGTACTTAAAGCCAAATTTTCAATACAAAACATCATCAATATTTAATAAATACTGGTGTCTATATCTCAGATGTGATTGAAACATAGGCAATGACAAGAATGATTAGACAATAAAGAACAGTAGAAAAATCAATATTGAGCAATCTCATTAGTCCAGATAAAATGGCATATGGGAGGCCTGATATTCACTGTAGTAATAACTTCTACAAGCAGCTCCAGCTGTGATACTTGCAAGATATATTTGACACTCACTTGCAGCCAGTTCTTGTGCATTGTCCTCGACCAGAGCAGAATTTCAGACAGGATGGGCCAATGTAAACTGTAAGAGAGAACTCATTTAGATGTCAGTTGATTTATGGGGAGAGTAAATGGGATATTCTCATTATAATGGAGAAGCTCATATTAAAAGATCCAAAATATAACTGTATTGAACAGTTCACATTTTCTAGTAGATTAAATCAAGCACGCTAACATATGACCAATAAATTGTGCCTGCTTAGCACAGCACTGACCCTTTCAATGTACTAAATCACTGAAGATCAGAATCATGCAGTACCTAAGTTGTGTATTTCAAGATGTGCAAGAATAGGATTGTGGAAATGGAAAGACAAAAAGATGTGGAGAAACGTTTTTTTTTTTAGCAAAGGTGGGACTGTAAACTGACCCCAATAGGCTTCAAAGATAGAAGTTAGCTTCGTAGATACTTAGCTTCATAAAAACTATAGAAATGGCACCAAGTTTCTCATGGTTGAATGTATGACAGATATTAGAGACTTTACATACAATAGAACTCCGGGCAGATATCATAAACAGGCATAGTGCAGCATTTATTTTTATGGAACATTCAATTCCTGGTAGGGCAGACTTTTATTTTCACTGAACTGGCTATAGTTACTCTAAAACTAGGTATACGGTATATATACAGTGGGTATAGAAAAGCATCAACCCCCCCCCCCCCCTTTAAAATATCACAAGTTGTTACTTTGCAGACAGAAATGAAAACAGACAGCTTTTGTTTAAGGCTCGGTTCACACAGGGGCGACACGACTTCAGGACGACTTTGTGAGGCAACTTGGAGACGACTTGAACACGACTTTTAGACATGACCTGGGGCGACTTACAAGTCGCCCCAGGCCAGGCGACTTTTGCCGTGGCCAATCAGAGAATGAGCTCTAAAAGGGGGAACTCCACGCCAAATTTCTGAAAAAAAATTTGGCGTGGGTTCCCCCTCCGAGAGCATACCAGGCCCTTAGGTCTGGTATGGATTCCAAGGGGAACCCCCTACGCCGAAAAAACGGCGTGGGGGTCCCCCCCAGATCCACACCAGACCCTTAACCGAGCACGCTACCCAGCTGGCCAGGAAAGGGGGTGGGGACGAGCGGGCCCCCCCCCCTCCTGAGCCGTACCAGGCTGCGTGCCCTCAACAAGGGGGGTGCCTTGGGGGAAGTGGGCCGTGCGGCCCCCCCCACCCCAAAGCACCTTGTCCCCATGTTGATGAGGACAAGGGCCTCTTCCCGACAACCCTGGCCGTTGGTTGTCGGGGTCTGCGGGCGGGGGGCTTATCGGAATCCGGGAGCCCCCTTTAATAAGGGGGCCCCCGGATACCGGCCCCCCACCCTATGTGAATGAGTATGGGGTACAATGTACCCCTACCCATTCACCTGTAAAATAAAGTACAAAAAAAAACACAACACACAAGATAAAATTTAATGCACAGCTCCGGGGGTCTTCCGTCTTCGGGGGTCTTCTCGCCGGACTCCTCCGCTATCTTCTTGTAGCTCTTTTACTAGCGGAGGAGCCCGGCATTCTTCTTCGTCGCCGCGGCCTCTTCTTCCGACTTCGGGGGTCTTGTCCCCCTCTTTTACAGGCGGTGGCCCGGTCTTCTGTCGCCGCTGTCGCCGCCTTCCGTTCTTCTTCTCCTGGAGATGTTGACTCAACGCTCTCTCCGGCCGCAATGCCAGGGACGCGCTGCGCGGAGACTTATTTAGGGACATGGGGCGGGGTCATCGGTTGATGTCACATGGGTGGATGTCACATGGGTTGATGTCACATGGTGACCCCGCCCCTTACGATGTCACAGTCCCGGAGGATGCTGGGACTGTCGCTATGTGACATCAACCCATGTGACCAACCCATGTGACACCGCCCCTTGTCCTTATATAAGTGGCAGCTGAGCGCGTCCCTGGGATTGCAGCCGGAGAGAACGTCGAGTCAACATGTCCAGGAGAAGAAGTAGAAGAAGAAGAACGGAAGGCGGCGGCGGGCCCCCGCCTGTAAAAGAGCTATAAGAAGGCGCGGTGGCCCGGCAGAAGAACCGAAGAGGGGGACAAGACCCCCGAAGTCGGAAGAAGAGGCCGCGGCGACGAAGAAGAATGCCGGGCTCCTCCGCTAGTAAAAGAGCTACAAGAAGATAGCGGAGGAGTCCGGCAAAAAGACCCCCGGAGCTGTGCAATAAATTATTTTATCTTGTGGGTTGTGTTTTTTTTGTACTTTATTTTACAGGTGAATGGGTAGGGGTACATTGTACCCCATACTCATTCACATAGGGTGGGGGCGGTATCCGGGGGCCCCCTTATTAAAGGGGGCTCCCGGATTCCGATAAGCCCCCCGCCCGCAGACCCCGACAACCAACGGCCAGGGTTGTCGGGAAGAGGTCCTTGTCCTCATCAACATGGGGACAAGGTGCTTTGGGGTGGGGGGGCCGCACGCCCCCCCCCTCCCCCAAGGCACCCCCCCATGTTGAGGGCACGCGACCAGGTACGGCTCAGGAGGGGGGGCGCCCGCTCGTCCCCACCCCCTTTCCTGGCCGACCGGGTAGCGTGCTCGGATAAGGGTCTGGTGTGGATCTGGGGGGGACCCCCACGCCGTTTTTTCGGCGTAGGGGGTTCCCCTTGGAATCCATACCAGACCTAAGGGCCTGGTATGCTCTCGGAGGGGGAACCCATGCCAAAAATTTTTTCAGAAATTTGGCGTGGAGTTCCCCCTTCAGAGCTAATAATTCTGTCAAAGTCTCCTCCGTATAGACAGAGATCCGACTTGGAGGCGACCTCCATTGAAATCAATGGGTACAAGTCGCCTACAAGTCGGATTGAAGTAGTACAGGAACTTCTTTTGAAGTCGGAGGCGACTTCAGTAGCGTGCATTAAGACGGCTCTCATTCACTTACATTGATTTTTAAATGTTGTCCGACCTGAGGCGACTAGGGGTGATCTGAAGTCGGATCGCAGTCGCCCCTGTGTGAACCGAGCCTTATCCAGCTGTATTTACTAGTGTAACTTAAAACATCCAAAATGAAAGCTATAACACCAGCGTCACAAAAAAAAATTCAAAAACAAAATCAATGAGTTGGAAAAAGGATCACCTCCTTATGTCTGTGTTTTGTTGAATTGCATGCTTACAACATTTAGTCTGTTGGGATATGTCTCTACTAACTTTGCACATCTAGACTTTGCAATATATGCCTACTCTTCTTTGCACAACTGCTCAAGTTCAGGTAAATTTGATGGTGACCGTTTGTAGACTGCAGTCTTCCACAGATTTTCAATGGGGTTTAAGTCTTGGCTCTGACTAAGCCATGCAAGCACATTCACCTTTTTTTCCTTTAACCACTGTGTGGTCATTTTTGCTGTGGGCTTTGGGTCATTGTCATGTTGGAAGGTAAACTGTCTTCCCAGTCACAAAGTTCTGGCAGAGAGCAGCAGCAGCAGATTTCCCTCAGGAATTTGATGATATTTCTTCTATCCTGACAAGAGCTCCAGTCCCTGCTGCAGAGAAACACCCTCATAAACAGGATATTACCACCTCCATGCTTTACTGTAGGAATGGTGTTATTTGGATGGCCAGACATTTTGTTTGGTTTTGAGGCCAAATTATTAAATTTTAGTCTCATCTGACCACATTAAAATACACCTTGAATATTCTGCTGCAGAATAAATTTGGGGCCAATGACACACCTCCCCGATGGTATGGCATGACGGATAAGTATCTGCCTGTATTTATCAACATTGAGGGCACCAGTGAGCCTGATCAAGTCTTTAACTCCATTTGCAGAAATGTAGCCCCAGACTTGCAAGAAACCTCCACCATGCTCCACTGTTACCTGCAGACACTCATTATTGCCCTTCCCTTTTTTCTTAACCCCAGTTTCTATGTTTTTATGCATAGTTGAGTTGTTTAACCTTGTTTACATGTCACAGGTATGGCTTTTTAACCACAATTCTTCCATGAAGACCACTTCTGGTTAGACTGCTCCACATAGCAGAAGGGTGTATCTGGGTCCCATTGGTTTCTGCCAGTTCTGTCCTGATGAATGACACTGCTGGACATCTTTGGATGTCAAAGGGAAGTAAGCATGATGTGTCTTTCATCTGCTGCATTAAGTTTCTATGGCTGACCACTGCATCTACAATCCTCAAGGTTGCCTGTTTCTTTGTGCTTCTTCAAAAGAGCTTGGACAGCAGATCTTAAAACCCTAGCCAACTTTGAAATCTTTGCCTGGGAGAGACCTTCCTGATGCAGTAAAACTACCTTGTGTCTTGTTGTCCAGTTCCTCAACCAGTTTTAAGCCTCCTAAACAGCTGTTTCTGTTTCAGTTAGTGTTTTTCAACCTACATATGAAATTGATAATTATTAGCACCTACTTGGAATAACTGATTAATTATACAGCTGACTCTAATCCTATAAACTCCATGCCTGACTGAATGTGCAAGTGTCCAAAGTGTACACATGTAAAAATGGATGCTGGTTTGAAGCCAATGGGTAGTCACACCAAACATTATTTTGATTTAGATTTTTCTGTTTGCTCAATTTGCGTGTGTACATATATACTTTTTTCTATATATATATTTATTTATTTAAAAATATATAAAATAATAATACTCTCTCATATAGTGTATGTATATTATAGCTCATAAACACTATATGACATAACCTTAAAAAAAAGTTCTCATTATTGTGCTCTATATATGTGAATAAAATATACAGCTGAATATTTATGACCATGTCACCCCAGGGTGAGTAGAAGTAGCATCCAATGTCTATAGATTATAAAGGAACTTGTCATAACAGACAGATGCAGTGTCTTTTGTCTGCATATTGTATTATACAACTGTATTATGATTATGTCATGCAGAAATTATGTTGTGTCCCATGTCTGCATGGTGTATAAAAGGATTGCATTATGATCACATCATTGGTCAAGTCAAGTAATCAGATGAAACATCCAATGTCTGTATAAAGTATGGTACAATTCTACTGTGATAATATCATGGTAAATAAAATATACTAAATTAAACCTGTTGGATGATAAAAACAATGTTTTTACTAAAGCTGCCTCTGTAATACTGCAAACTCATCCAGATAATATTCTTGATAAATGTCAGACAGCAAAATGTATGTTTCTGAATTCTTTAGACGTGTGTTTTGAAAGTCTTTTTTCATGTAGCACAAGGCACTAGCATTTTAGCTGGTAGAATATTCAGATAGTGCCTTATTCTGGTTTGGGGCAAATTGATTAGAGAGTCTGTGTTTAGCCATGACAGTTCCCAACGATAACTAATCAATAAGATATGCTTGTTTATTAACTTCCAACCACCTGGACTTTACAGTCTGTAGCAGCTTTAATCCTGTTCTACTTTTCAGTCTTGCTCGGAGTGAATTATAACCATTAACACAGCTGAAAAGACATCAATGCAACAAACAGCACTCTCTCCCATGGAAGTTTTCAACCAAGTTGCAGATATAATTTCTTTGTCAATGTTTCTGACACAATTCTAATTAGCTAGGGGTGACTACCATCACTCATTCTCTAAGGACCATGACATATGGATAGAACTAAGAATTCAGATAAGGATATCCAATGTTTGAGGTCTCCAAGAGATATAACAAGGCAGTAGAAAATTCAAATTGCAAGCAACTACGGAAGTATCAACAACTGATACATAAATGTTGTCTATGTTTAATGCAAAAAAATTGGATTTTTAATTTACCCGTAAAGTCTGTTTCAAGGAATACAATACAGGACACAGGCTCTATATTCATTATGAAGACAGGTTCAACACTGGCAAAAAGGGAAGGCTATACAACTTTACTGACTCACTTTATATAACGCCACCCACTTCCAGTTAGTGTCAGTTTTGTAGCAAGCAATAAGGAGGACAGGGGAGAGGGTTCTGTTTCCTGTACTCCAGGATATGTATTTTACTGACAAATAAAAAATCCTAGTTTACTAGTCGTTCAGTACAGGTCATAAGCCATTTAATCATTATGAGTAGAATGTCCAGAAGCAGCCCACCTGAAGGGTGGGCAAAACAACACCAACAGGCCCACATAATAAATGGGCCAAGAAGGCTATACAGACAGCTTGTAGCCCCTTACGCAAGAAGCTGGCATCAGAGAAGGCTTGAACATCCACCGGGTAGAATTTAATAAATGTATAAACAGAGGCCCAGGTCGCAACCTTGGGAAACAGAAGCTTGATGCTGAAAAGTCCAAGAGCACTAACATATTTGGTAGAGTTTGTTTTACCAGATAAGGGAGAAACCCTTCAGGCAATAGGCTCCAATGATAATTTGTCTAATTCACCTAGCAATGGTGGAGAAAAAGGCAGAAAGACCCTTGCAGGAATCTTCAGGAAGCACAAAAAGAAAATCTGATTTCTGAAATGGAGCAGTAGCTGAGAGCTAAACTCTCACCACGCACGCCACATTCAGATAATAAATAGAAATTTCCCTTGGGTTTTTTGGAGCAGGGCATAAGGAAAGAAAAGGTATATTCTTAAGGGAACACTAAGGCAGCGTACACACGGGCGGATTGTCTGCCCAACTAAGTTCGTCAGACAATCCGACAGACAGTCCGTCCAAATTTTGAATGAACGGACTTGACCACACACGACGAACAGACAGTCCGCTGAAAACTTGCGCGATGACGTGTACAGCACGTACGACGGGACTAGAAAAACGACGTCCAATACACTGCAATGCAACCTTCGGCCGTGTAAATCCTTTCTGAGCATGCGCCATACTTAGTCCGTCCAACTTGCCTACACACGAGTGGACTGTCCGCTGAAACCAAGTTTGGACGGACAAAACCAAGTTTCAGCGGACAAAATTACGGAAATTCCGAAAGACAAAGTCCGTCAGACTGTCCGCTGAAAAAGTCCGCTGAAGCCCACACACGAGCGGATTGTCCGCTGAAACGCGGTTCAGCGGACTAAGTTGGGCAGACAATCCGCCCGTGTGTACGCGGCCTAAGGTGTACATTTTGGACAGAGAGGACAACTGATTCCGGAGATGCATGAAAGAGGCCATCTACGTCACAGTGGAACAAATTACTCTACCCCAGTTTTGGCAACACTCCACACATTTAGCCATGCAAACTGAAGGATGATTATTTATAAAGCCTTCCTAGAGGTTTGTGCAGGTGGACAGGACAAAACTAACTATTTAATTCACCCATTCAGGGAACAGCAAACTGATAAAATGTACTGCAAACCCTTCCTCACCACAATCTTGAATATTACCATGGACTGGTCAGACTATGGACACAGTAAAGCTCAGTAGAGCAGAAGTTTATTTTTGTTTGATTGACGGCAAGATGCCCTTTTTCTTCTGTTTGGAAATCTCCTGTGCATTAAACATGGTGTTTTCCTAAAGAGATTGTGAGTTTGAGTTTGGCCCTGCCTTGAGTCTGATCCCCTATATATATATAAAAAAAAATATATATATATATATATATATATATATATATACACACACTTACACATTGTATATAAATAATACGGCTCAGCAACTGGTGCCCCCAGAACATGACACTGACAAAGAGCTTTTAACAATCGCATCAGTTGGTCTTGTGCACTATAACTATACCTGAATGAAAGAAAAGCCTGAAGTATTAATCGATGGCCATTGTATTCCTTTTAAAGTTCCTTTTTTATTCTGGCTGCAATGAAATGTTGACTTACTGTATATGTGGTGACTTTGCAAAAGGCATTTTCATCAGATGTCAGTTTACAATGCTCAACTTAAGATAACACAACAGGCTAATGTGTTGCCATGTGTTGCTTCATTTTGCTCAAGCTTGGGTTACTTTACTTTGTACTACACTAATGATTAAATATGTTTTGTATATGTGTGGATTATGTATCATAAAAGAGCTTATTAAAAGGTTTGTTAAGGTATTATTGTGATCTTGTTAGTAGATAAAACACTTACTGCAGATTGATGAATTATACTGTCTTAAATAATGAAATATATAGAAAAGGACAATCTAATATACTGTAAAGGGTTACAAGTCTGTGTTTTTCAAAGCAGTCGGTGCATTTATTGAATTCACACTCTGCCTCCACAGTCAGCATCTCAGCTGGCAATAAGATAGCATGAAGCATTCACTGCCATATGTTGTTAGAGTTCCATGTAAACTATTATTCAGATCTACAAACCAATATATATGTTAACCCAATTCCAATATTCTCAGCCCCACTCCCCCCCCCCCCCTACAAATATACATGGTCCAGTTGTTTAAAGAGTGGGTAAGTACTAGATCCTTCGTTTTTCTATTGCTGCTTTTGTCCCCATTTGAAAGATTTGTCTTTATTTTCTCTCACTGTGGCCCCTAAGGCATTACTGTGAGCTGAACTTCCTGTATCCCCCTCATTTAAGGCCATGCTTCACATATCTCATAGTAGACTCATAATTGGTAAGGTTGAAAAAAAAACTCCAGTGCATCTAGTTCAACCTGTGTGTGTGTGTGTGTGTATGTTTATGTCTCTACCACTTTGCATGTCCATGTATATTGTGCTCAATAAGATGCCCATCTAAAAGTCTTTTGAAATTAGTGACACTTCCCGCTGAAACAACTGATCTGGAAGGGAGTTCTACATCCATACTGCTCTAACAGTAAAGAACCCCTTATGCCTTTAAACTGATTTGCGTCCAACTTCATTGAGTGGCCACGTGTCTTCTTGAGTGACCTGAGACTAAATAGTTTCCTCCCAATGTTGGAATTACCATTAAAGTGTAAGTTCTCCTTTACAGAAAAATCTGTAAGGTGAATTTACACAGGACACCCCCCCCCCCCCCCTGTCCCGCTGACCTGTTGTGTGGCAATCTCCTGTTATGAGCCCCAGTATAGCCATGTCAGGGGCTTAGAAATACCCTAGGCATTCACGCATCTTCTTCCCTGCTGACAGGACAAGCTATGTGGGTTCTGATTGGTCAGCACCGCCCATGTGACGGCACCAACCAATTAGAATGCTCCAAAATGTCCCTCCTGATGGGGTATGTTTTAGAGATTCAGCTGTGGGGATTTCTAAGCCCTGGACCCTTGAGGCAGCTATACCGGGGCTCAGAAAGGGAGATGGCTGCAATCCAGGTCAGCGGGACTGGAGGAGTGAGGAGGGGGTCCTCTGTAAGTTCACCTTACAGATTTTTCTGTAAAGGTGAACTTGCCCTTTAAGGTATTTGTATATCACCATCAGATCCCCTCTCAAATGTCTCTTCTTTAGGGAAAAAACATTTAATGTTTGTAATTGTTTCTCATAACGGAGGTCCTCCTGTCCCTTAGTTCGGTTGCCCTTCTCTAGACTCTCTTCAGTTCCAGCTCATCCCTCCTGAGGACTGGTGACCAGAACTGGACAGCATGCTCAAGATGAGGTTAAACCAGAGCTTTGTAAAGTGGTAGAATTATAGTTTTATCCTCCAACCATTTAAGGACCAGCCACCACAGTTGTACTGCGGCAGGTTGGCTCCCCTGTGCAAATCGCCATGATTTTACCCTGGCTCTAGGGGGCACAGAGCGACAACAGAGCTGATGCGCGTCCCCGATGGCCTCGATGTCCACCGGGCACCCGCGATTTTTCCTGAGAGAGACAGAATGAAGATCTGTCATAGTAAACAGACAGATCCCTGGATAAAACAAAGGCTACCGTTTTAATGTTATTGACAGACTATCATACATTTTTTAATTCTTGATTTTGTCCACAGATACATTTAAAGCAGAGCTCCACCCAAAAGGGGAAGTTCCGCTTTAAGTACCCCCCGTGCCACATTTTACAAGGCATTTTTGGAGGGGGTGGGTCCCTATTTTTGACAGGTACCCATTCCCACTTACGCTCGGATAGCCTAGGCGATCCGAGTGGAAGTTCTCTCACTCCCTCTCATCTTCTGGGACATGCCACAGGTCCCACAAGATTGCCTGACTATTTTGAAGGTACAGTGCACACCAGCTGAAGCTGCAAGCTATCATAGAGAGGTGCCCACAGTTGTAATGCCGGTGCCGGCAAGAGGAGAGGGAGAGAATCGAGGGTTCAGGTGACCACATTGCTGGATCCTGGGACAGGTGAGTGTGTGTTTATTAAAAGTTTTAATAAACACAAAAATGACCGGAGCTTTGCTTTAAGAATGAAAAATAGGTCACTGTCTAAAAGAATGTACGCTGTAATTTTAAAAAAGGTTAATGTTACAGTTTACATACAGTTTAAAGAGAAGCTAGTCCAATTATTACAGTATTTGCAGCAAGGTTAAATGAGAATATACTCTCTGAAAATGTAAGATTTTGAAGAATTTTAAATTTAAGAAGTTTATATAATAAAATTAAATATTTTGGGTTTGAATACTAACTGTTATCAAGTGCCCACATGTTCCCCATAACTGGCCCATTCTGTCTCCAGCGAATTCTTGTGCCTCTCGTCAGAGCTGCATTTGGAAGAGGAATAGTAATTCTATTCCACCTGAAAAAAAAAATATATATTATAAATAAATATGTACAGTATATATATATATATATATATATGTGTGTGTGTGTGTGTGTGTGTGTGTGTGTGTGTGTGTGTGTATATATATATATATATATATATATATATATATATATATATACACACACACACACACACAAACATTCGGGTTGTTCGAAATTCTACAGGTTTTTTATCTTATGTATCTTGCATGCATGCAAGGTAACAAAAACCATCCACAGTCTGAACCCTCTTCTCAATCCAGCGCTGTCCTTGACTGCATTTCTTCTCTCCCTGCTCTCACAGGCTGCGCTGATATGCCAATGTTCTGCAAATGGCTCCTGCTGCTGTCGATCAAATTCTGGGAGGGAGGGCAGGGGGTGTGGCTGAGCCATGCTGTGTGTGTATAGGATGTAATGTGTATAGGATGCACACAACTTGTCCTGCGAGGGCACCATAGTACACAGCTTGCAAAGGGGGCACACATAGGAGAATAGGAGCAGAGAGTGCTGTTAGGGGACCCCAGAAGAGAGGAGGTAAGGGGGCAAGGGTAAGGGGGCAAGTATAGGCAAGGGTAAGGGGGCAAGTATAGGCAAGTATATCACCTTATTATTTTAATTAAAAAAATGAAACAAAGGTTTACAATCACTTTAACAGCTGATGATATATCAGAACCATTTTTTTTAGGAAATGAGTTGTAATGTAAAATATGTAAATAAAAAATGAATGTCTTTGTGATATTTAGCTTATTAAAAAAATTACCAAGATTATACTGGCCCCCATTACACTAGCCACTAATTTAAGGGGTCACTACAAGAATAACCAACAATGTAAGGGGTCATTACACCACTGAACTCTACCACACTGACAACCAAAGTAGTTTAACCCAATTTTTCAATGTAAGGAGGCACTTCTATCCTGGACACCAATGTAACATAAGGGAGGCATTACTATTTGACCACAAGTGTAAGCGGAAAGTCACTAGCTACCACCAACATAAGGGGCATTACACCACCTACCACTAACATACCGTAAAGCCTCATACACACCATCAGTTTTTCTGCTGAGTTTTTCCTTCAGATTTACCAAAACCATATAATACGAGGTCAAACCTTAGGAGTTTCAATTTGAATGCAATCAGGCCGGCCCTTGTAATAAATGGTTTTGGTAAACCTGAAGGAAAAACTCAGCAGAAAAATTGATAGTGTGTATGGGGCTTAAGGGACACTTCACTACTGACCACCAAAGTAAGGGGGCATTACACCAATGACTTAAATGACCAATGACAAAAAAAAAAGGGTAACCAAACAAGGAAGGGCCCTTTGTACTGTTTTAATACTATTTTCAGTTTGTTTTTTTTGCTTATTGAAACGATAAGCAAAAAACAAACTGAAAATAGTATTAAAACAGTACAAAGGGTGCTTCCTTGCTTGGTTATCCTATTTGTTTGTTTTGTTTTTTTGCTTTTTTTTTAGAATGCACGATGGCTAATGAATATTTTGCTATCCAGTTTTTCTCTTGTAAAACACTAGCACACGTGTTCTTTAATTTAGCAGTAATTTTTTTTACCAATTTGACAACAATTTTATAGGTGATTACAAATCATTACAGTAGAAAACGTTACATAGGATAGATAAGGTTCATTGAATCACCAAAGACAGACAAACAGATATAAAAATTACAGGAAATACCATACCCACTATAGTTGTCTGATGAGTAGACAGTGCTATGGGGAAGATGGGGTCCAGCACAAAGCTCGGGCAGACATTCAGAATGCAGTAAAGACCAAGACCGGCCATGATTAGTTGAAAATTCCAAGCTCACACTAGCAGTAAATATAAAGTTCCATTAATATTTATTTGATTAAAAAAAATATAGAAATAATGAAGCTGATTTACTAAAGGAGCTAACAGTGTTTACATAATAATTGTGTGAATATTCTATTCTAATATTCAGTTGTGCGGATGAAATAAGTAAACAGGGACTTTCTTTACGCAAGATTGGGTAACTGAAGTTAAACTGAAAGTAAAATTGAAGTTTAACAGTATTTTGACATTTTTGCGCCATGAAAAACCCTTGAATGGTTATCTTCACAGTAACACTAAAGAATATGGAATAGGTTTCAGCCCTGTCAGCAAATGATGCTCTGTTTATTTTCTTGGATAAAAAGGTGAAGCAGTCATGTGATTATGGAACATTATCAAATTAACACATTTTCCTGCCTTGCAGCTGTGGTTGTTTTCTATATACTGTAAATATATAATTGCCATAGCAAACGCATTAAAAACTATACTCATAGTAAGAATAAAATATTTCACAGCAGGCAGGTATGAATGAATGTTTTGCATTTCATTGAATAGTCCCTTATCATTCATTTAGTATACAGAGACACTGTGTAACATGTGCCCTTTTATGCCTTGTATTCCTGACAGGAAAGCCCTTCTGCCCACCATGGGAGTTCCTGTGATGTCTAAAGGGCATCAGGCAAAAGATGTCAGCAGGATTAATTAGCAGGACACTTTTACATTCCTTCTATAAATAGCAGAAATGTCAGCTGATCTGCAGTAATTGTCCATTGATAGCGCTGGTAAAGCATAAGGCATAGTGCATTTGAGAATTTGCTTTCACTCTGGCATCATATCCTTCTGTACCTGTTTCCTGGCTGATGAGAGCCACATCCCAGATTAATAGAGAACTGTATCATGTGGGATTCAGTAGATGGTAGAACTGCCAGCACATGGAAAAAATCTACAGCCCACACATTTAATTTGTATCCTCGGTGACTATTTTGCTTAAGACAAAACTTGGTAGCTGGAGTCTGCAGATCCGGGCTTATGACAGTGGAAACCAGTGATGGAACCTTAAATATAAAAAAATTGTAACTTAGCTATAATGATTAAATAGTATCCCAGCAATAGATCTAGTATTTGCAGCAAGAAAAAACAGAACATTCCCAAAAATGTTTATGTAGTCATACGGTTGAAAAAAAGTTTGGAAGCAACACACATTTACCGTACATACATAGCTGAAGCAAAAGCAATCTGCTATGATTTAATTGCAGTATATTACTAAATATAAGGCTATTAAAAGGAACACACTTAAAATGATAGCATCTATTTTTAACCTGTTAATGTCTAGGCAACAACCTAGAAAAAGAACTTCAATAAACTGCAAGGCTATGCCAAAATAAGCTATTTTGAGAAATGTGCAGTTCAATAATGATCTATAATTGCTTACAGAACCATTGCTGAGACTGGAAGCATTTGATTTAATTATTTAAAACGCCAACTGTGAGCTGGCAAATTGGATAGACAGAAACATTTTCATTAGTCGGGGTAAAAGTTACAAATTTTATCAAAATAATAGACATTATAGAAAAGGAAAATCCAACTTATCAGGCATCAGCATTCACAAAAAGGCTTACTTATAAATAAATGGAAACTTAGGTACCTTATTTGTTTGCATACAGGTTAATGTGCCCATCACTATTTGAAGGTATGAGACAATAAATACTTCCAAACAGAGAACTTGTGTCTGGTAAACTGTCATGCTCTCCACACTGCTTAATTAAATAAGCCAGAAACCATGTGCCAATAAAACCCACATTAATTGCTATTTTTAGGTTCAATTTTGGAGCAAGTGTTAATCATAGTTGGCTAACTATATACAGTATCTGACAAAAGTGAGTACACCCCTCCCATTTTTTTAAATATTTTATTATATCTTTTCATGTGACAACACTGAAGAAAGGACACTTTGCTACAATGTAAAGTAGTGAGTGTGCAGGTTGTATAACAGTGTAAATTTGCTGCCCCCTCAAAATAACTCAACACACAGCCATTAATGTCTAAACCACTGGCAACAAAAGTGAGTACACCCCTAAGTGAAAATGTCCATATACTGTATATAATAAATAAAGAGTAGATAAACAGCACTAAAACACTATGTCATAAAGTCTCTCATATTTAATATTAGATCTCACTGGACTCAGGCTGGGAGACAATCCTATGGCCATATTGTTGTAATTCAGCCCACTCCCTAGGCAACAATATAAACGTTCATTACATATCTACCTATTAAAAAACAGCAAGAGCCTGTATCTCGGCCAAGTGGAAGCACAGAAACCTTGTCACTGTGGGTCAATAGAGTTTGTCAGTTGATGAGAACACAGGGATGGCTAGGTGGAACATTTAGAAATACACTCTCTTTCCCTTCTTTTTGTAAAACTTTGCATAAAGAAAATTAAATAGGGGACTCTTTTGAGCCCGATACCTTATAAACCCACATGGGGTCAGTACAGTCACTTGACAACTACTATTTGATTGTTAAAATCCTGTGCCATTGTTCAGGGCCACTAGTTTTCTATGTTATGTTTTATATATACTCTGTTCTGTAAAAGAAGAACATTCTCGCCATGAAAGAAGTTACCCAAACTTGAGTTCTTTTATACTGGGAATGCTTCCTACAAGGAAGGGAATTTACACCCCAAAATTATAAATATTGTATAGGCATACATGCAAACAATGAAGTACTGTATTTATTGGCATATAACATACACTTTTTCCCCCTTAAAATAGGGGGAAATTCGTGTGTGCATGTTATATGCCGATATAGGCTGTCACCGAGGGGAAGGAGGGGACGAGCGCCACCGAAATAGACAGAGCCGAATCTCCTGTGTTCTCAGCTCTGTTCGCAGTCACTCTCAGTCCCACCCCCTGGACAGCTCCTAGCATTGACTTCTCGGCATTGGACCAGTGTTATGTCCATCATAGGATCTGGGCCAGGGGATGGGACTGGGCATGACACCGAGCACACAGGAGATCTGCCATTGTCTATTTTGGCAAGGCTGCAGATGGACACTGATCAGGCCACAGTGATGAGCAATGCTGCAGATGGGCACTGATCAGGCTGCAGTGAGGAGCAATGCTGCAGATGGGCACTGATCAGGCTGCAGTGAGGAGCAATGCTACAGATGGGCACTAATCAGGCTGCAGTGAGGAGCAATGCTGCAGATGGGCAGTAATCTGGCTGCAGTGAGGAGCAATGCTGCAGATGGGCACTAATCAGGCTTCATTTAGGATTAAGGCTGCAGATGGCCACTGATTAGGCTGCAGTGAGGAGAAAGGCTGCAGATGGGCACTGATTAGGTTGCAGATGGTCTCTGACCAGGCTGCAGTGAGGAGCAAGGCTGCAGATGGGTACTGATTAGGTTGTGGATGGGCACCGATTAGACTGCAGTGAGGAGCAAGGCTGCAGATGGGCATAGATCAGGCTGCAGATGGGCACAGATCAGGCTGCAGTGAAGCTGCAAATGGGCACAGATCAGGCTGCATTGAGGCTGCAAATTGGCACTAATCAGGCTGCATTGATGCTCACTGACCATTATTTTGCTTCAAAGTGGTTTATTTAAAAAAAAATCTTTTTTTTCCTGAAACTTCCCACTTAAATTGGGGTGCGTGTTATACGTTGTCACGTGTTATACGCTGATAAATGTGGTATGCATAAGAATAAAGTAACATTCTTTTAGCTGCTAGTGCCCTCTTAAGGGAAAATAAACATACGTTTTGACATTAATGGTAGCAAATGTTCCTTATAAAGAAAATTTATGTAGATTCTTATTTGAAATGCAAGGGTTAAATGTCATCAGAGAAACAGGAAGGCTGTCACTGAATGACTTTGTCCTGGCTCTGCTGGGTCAGCATTGCAGCAACCAGCATATCTACAGTGTCAGCTCAAGTATATTACTCATGAAAGGTTTACAGGCTTATATTTGTGTCTTTATTACACATAATAGTTAACTGAAGGTATCCCATCTCTGTGCTCTCAGACTTACCTTGTAAGAGGAAAATGCCAGTGTATCCATAACAATATGCTCCTTCCTGCCATCCACTTGTGCATAGAGGAGAACATCATGCTCATGTGATTCTCCTGGACTGCAAATTCCACCTAAACATGAGCATGTTTGATTATATTGTACATTAACTAAACAGAAGAAAACACATGAAGACAACAAAACAACAAGAAAATTTAGCTTTCGTCCAAAAATCTACTCTGTAAACTTCCAGAATTACTTTTTGTTCAAGGCCTTTGGATTATATTCTTTCAAAAGGCCTATTTTATCCATATGTTTTTATATTGAGGTTAGAAATAGATTAAGTACACACTGGGGACTTTTCAGGTGCCAAATAAATGTATTACATATACGGTACATATTGTGTATATATATCTTAGGGTATTGCGCCTCCCCCTATATACACATTATATATTAATAAAAATCTTTCATTTTATTGGTATACATGTAAAAAAAAAAGCTATGCTTGATACACAGAAGACAAGTGTGCTTTTCCTGTGGAGCCTACTAAAACCCCAGTACATTCAAGTGTCTTAATGATCAACTTTCCATAATGCACTTTTTTCACATATTATCCTGATTACTCAACATATCAGAGCAGTAACAACATCAATAAAAGTGTTAATTGTAGTTATAGAGCCCAGACAAATTCAATTTGTTTCTCAAGTTAGTTCACTCGCTTCATCAGGAACTGTGAAAAAGGCTGAAAAATCAATACCCTAGAATACCCAGGAGAAGGCACCATGGGAGCTAAAAAACAGGGTCCTAACCATCGGGATATACCACAAAACAATGGATTTTATTTGTATTCACTCTTGTCAATGTGTGAAATTGAGCTCACAGGGCTTCACCAAATATTGCAGCCAATCAATTGGCTATTGGCTACACTTGCAGGGTTGCACAAACTACCGTGGCTAACCAATGGTTACTTCTCACTTGCATATGTCCTTGTTTCCTCTGTCTCAAGTATCCTCCTGCATCAAGGGAAGGAACTATACTAGTGTAAACCCATACTAGTGTAATAAATTGTACTATATATATATATATATATATATATATATAAATATATATATATATATATATATATATACAGTATCTTGCAAAAGTGAGTACACCCCTCACATTTTTGTAAATATTTTATTATATCTTTCATGTGACAACACTGAAGAAATGACACTGCTACAATATAAAGTAGTGAGTGTAAATCTTGTATAACAGTGTAAATTTGCTGTACCCTCAAAATAACTCAACACACCACACCATTAATGTGTAAGCCGCTGGCAACAAAAGTGAGTACAAACCCTAGGTGAAAATGTCCAAATTGGGACCAATTAGCCATTTTCCCTCCTCGTGACATGTGACTCGTTAGTGTTACAAGGTCTCATGTGTGAATAGGGAGCAGGTATGTTAAATTTGGTGTTATCGCTCTCACTCTCTCATACTGATCACTGAAGTTCAACATGGCACCTCATGGCAAAGAACTCTCTGAGGATCTGAAAAAAAAAATTGTTACTCTACATATAGATGCCCTAGGCTATAAAAGGATTGCCAAGACCCTGAATCTGAGCTGCAGCATGGGGGCCAAGACCATACAGCGGTTTAACAGGATGTGTTCCACTCAGAACAGGCCTTGCCATGGTCGACCAAATAAGTTGAGTGCACGTGCTCAGTGTCATATCCAGAGGTTGTCTTTGGGAAATAGGCATATGAGTGCTGCCAGCATTGCTGCAGAGGCTGAAGGTGTGTGTGGGGGGGGGGGGGGGGGGTACGGCTGTCAGTGCTCAGATCATACGCCGCACATTGCATCAAATTGGTTTGCAAGGCCGTCGTCCTAGAAGGAAGCTCTTCTAAAGATAATGCACAAAAAAGCCCACAAACAGTTTGCTGAAGACAAGCAGACTAAGGACATGGATTACTGGATGTCCTGTGGTCTGATGAGACCAAACTAAACTTATTTGGTTCAGATGGTGTCAAGTGTTTGTGGTGGCAACCAGGTGAGGAGTACAAAGACAAGTGTGCCTACAGTCAAGCATGGTGGTGGGAGTGCCATGGTCTGGGGCTGAACGAGTGCTGCTGGCACTGGGGAGCTACAGTTCAATGAGGGAACCATCATGCCAACATGTACTGTGACATACTAAAGGAAAGCATGGTCCCCTCCCTTCGGAAACTGGACTGCAGTGCAGTATTCTAACATGATAACGACCCCAAACACACCGCCTAGATGACCACTGCCTTGCTAAAGAAGCTGAGGGTAAAGGTGATGGACTGGCAAAGCATATCTCCAGACCTAAACCCCATTGATCATCTGTGGGGCATCCTCAAACAGAAGGTGGAGGAGCACAAGGTCTCTAACATCCACCAGCTCCGTGATGTTGTCATGGAGGAGAGGAAGAAGACTCCAGTGGCAACCTGTGAAGCTCTGGTGAACTCCATGCCCAAAAGGGATAAGGCAGTACTGGAAAAGAATGGTGGCCACACAAAATATTGACACTTTGGGCCCAATTTGGACATTTTCACTTAGGGGTTTACTCACTTTTGTTGCCAGCGGTTTACACATTAATGGATGTGTGTTGGGTTATTTTGAGGGGACAGCACATTTACACTGTTATACAAGCTGTACACTCACTACTTTATATTGTAGCAAAGTGTCAATTCTTCAGTGTTGTTACATGAAAAGATATAATAAAATATTTACAAAAATGTGAGGGGTGTACTCACTTTTGTAAGATACTGTGTATGTATGTATATGTCTATATATATATATATAGTTAATTGTAAAATAATAAATAAATATGTATAAGCCAGAAGAACTACTGAAAAAAAAGTATGTAAAGTGTATTTAAACAATACATTTCTCTTATTTTGTTCTTTTGGTATGTTAAATATACCATCGGAATTGTTTTATTGTTTGACAAGAGAAAAAAAAGGAGCTATTTATCTAGCCAGAAATTGTGTGATCCTGTGTTTTCTGTCTCTGGGCTCAGTTAGTATTGTTCCCTGCTATCTCTGGACTAAAACAACCCTCTCCCTGCTATGGAGAAGAGAAGGAGGTATTAAGTCCATACTAACAAACTCCTTGTCCTAGCATGACAAAACTTCTCAAAACGGTTATCACCCTAGGATAGGAAGATTGTTAATGGCAGGATTACCTGGTTAAAACAAAGAGAAAAAAAAAACACTAAGGCAACCACCAAATCTAAAGGACTGTAAACTGCAATACTATCAATTTCAGCTTTTAGGTTTAGATACACTTTGAGATATATGTAATAAAGTGATCTTATGCCTAAATTGCTACCCAGTAATCCCAAGATACTGTCTCTAGAAAGTCCTTGAGCCTTAAACATCCGATAACATAACTGAGTACAACTAGCTAAATATTGTATCAAATATATTAATTTCTGTGCACATACAAATACATACTTGGGAATAATAATAGTAACTTTTTTCTACCTTTATAACTAATTTTATGGGTCCTTAACATTGTACTGAAAAGTTCATAGATGACAATAAAGGAAACCTGTATACATTCTAATGTAGGTTGCCGCTGCTAGATCTAACTATTGTTCCCAAAATGTTAAATCTGTGGCTGTCATACTCATACTTTGGCTTAATAGTTTGAGTCACAGGCCAAAAAATATATAAAAAGGGACAGAATTGTTTCTTGTATATACTGTATGGTTATTCTGAATTTGTGATCAGAAGTACAAAGGTCAGACTAATGCCGCGTACACACAATCGGACTTTCCGGTGGACCAGAGTCCGTCGGGCAATTTGATTGTGTGTGAGAAGAAGAAGAAGAAGAAGCTTTTTTAACCTGTGTAGTGTGTTTTTTTTATTGACACTTTTTCCCCCTGGTGAATGGGTAGGGGTATGATGATTCACATGGGGGGCTGGGATCTGGGAGCTCCCGGATTCCGATAAGCCACCTGCAGACTCTGACAACCAACGGCCAGGGATGTCGGGAAGAGGCCCTTGTCCTCATCAACATGGGGACAAGGTGCTTTGGGGTGGGATGCCGCAGGGCACCCCCTTCCTCAAACCACCCACCCCCCATGTTGAGGTCATGCAGCCTGGTATGTTTCAGGAGGGGGGGCACTCGCTCATCCCCACCCCCTTTTCTGACTGGCCAGGCTGCGTGCACGGATAAGGGTCTGGTAATGGGTCCATTTTATCAGCATAGGGGGTTACCCTTAAAACCCATACAGGGCTTGCAAAGTGTCAATCTCGCCGATGAAAGCGCCGACATTGACTTCCTTCTCTAGTCCTGTTGTACCTGAAGTCACGTTCAAAATGAACGGACTTTAGTCCATGTATGGGCAAGTCCGATCATTTGGAAAGTCCGTTGGAACTCCGCCAAAAGTCTGGCGGGAAGTCCAACGGACTTAGTCCGCCAGAAAGTCAGTTTGTGTGTGGTCGTGTGTGCGCAAGTCCGGCGGGTTGTCCGCTGGACCAAGTCTGCCAGAAAGTCAGATCGTGTGTACATGGCATAAAAGGAAGAAGGTCAGTAATGGCAGTCCTCGTATTTCTCTTATGACAAGCATACTAAAAGAGTAATGCATATTGATTGTGTGCAAAATTTGTTCTTTATTATGTTTTTTTTTTTTATATCATATTTTGCAATCCATTTTTTGAGCCAGCATGTGGAGCTTTGGACTACCATTTATGTTTTTTTTATAAACAAAGAGATTGAGTCTGTGTTAAATAGTGTTTTTGGTTTGTGGTGCTCAAAAGCAGTAAAAATCCAATTTAAGCTGGCCACATGTGGTTCAGTTTTTTGGTTCAACCACAGGGCTGAAAAAAACTGAACCGTTTCCCCAGTCCACACATTCGACGTGGGTGGGGGGAATCCTCTCTACTGCACTATTGTATTCTGCAGCCACTGATCTAGTGGTTTTTATTAATCAGGGTGGTTAAACTGCCGTTGGTCAGTAGTTCGACTTCTATTCAAATGCAGTGGCCACATAAATCAAAATTCTGACAGTCCCTGCTGAACAGGCAAATTTTGGTCCACCCATGGTTACCATTAGAGTATCCTTTCTCAAGTTTGTTTGTAAAACCCCAAAAAAATTACATAAGTTGTATGTGAGATCAGACTACCACTGTTCCTGTAACGTCCTGTCTACGTCCTTTGGCACCTTGACAATAAAGTAAATATTCTACAGAAGTTCTTCCTTCTATGGTGTGCGACCAATTTTCTTTTTCTCCACACTTTAACCCTGACTCCTCTGCATACCTTCATGGCGTTATTCCTACACTTCTCCCACTCCTCTACACATTGGCACACTGTTCCTCCAGCCCTGGGACTGACTACTCTGTACACTATTCTTGCCACCCAGTCACATGAAACAAGGTCACAACCTCCTACCCACCTCGTCAAGTCAGTCACAGTGCCCATTTCCCACGTCACCCCTCAATCACAATGCTCTCCTCCCACCCTTGGTCTAAGCACCCCTCCGCCCTACCATGCCCCTTGGTCTTTGTGCCCTCCTTCCTTGTCTCTTAAGCCCCATACACACTATCAGATTTTCTGCTGAGTTTTTCCTCCGGATTTACCAAAACCATGTAGTGCAAGGGCCTGCCTGATTGCATACACATTGAAACCCCTAAGGATTGACCTCATATTATATGGCTTTGGTAAATCTGAAGGAACAACTCAGCAGAAAATCTGATAGTGTGTATGGGGCTTTAGTCACAGTATCCCTTCTTCTACTGACTCCCTGCATGGTTACAGTGCCTACATCATGCCAGAGTCACAGCACCCACTTCTCACCCACCTTGTCCCTCAGTCACAGCGCTCTCCTTCCAGCATCCTCACCCCATAGTCACAGTGTCCAATTCTCACTCACCTCCCTGACCCTGCACCCCCTCCCACTTCATCTCTAAGTCACAACACCTCCTGTTCACTACACTTCCCTCCCTCCCACCCACCTCCACCACTGACTATGCAGTAAAAATTAGCACCGCTCCACAAACCTACCAATAATGGAAAAGGCACACTTTTACTAGTGGAAATTAGAAAAATAATGGTTTAAAAAAAACACATTATAGTTACCCTTTAACCACTTCAGCCCGGTAGGATTTTCCCACCTTCCTGACCATTTTTGCAAAATGGCATTGGGTCTCTTTAACTGACAACTGTGCAGTCATGCAACATTGTACCCAAACAAAATTTATGTTCTTTTTTTACCCACAAATAGAGCTATCTTTTGGTGGTATTTCATCACCTCTACGGTTTTTATTTTTTGCGCTATAAACAAAAAAAGAGCAACAATTTTGAAAAAAAAGCAATATTTTTTACTTTTTGCTATAATAAATATCCCCAACACACATATATATATATATATATATATATATATATATATATATATATATATATATATATATTCCTCCGTTTATGCCAATATGTATTCTTCTACATATTTTTGATAAAACAAAATTACATATTATAAGTATATTGATTGGTTTGCGCAAAAGTTATCGTGTCTACAAAATAGGGGATAGATTTATGGCATTTTTTTTTTTTTTATTAGTAATGGTGGCAAGCTGCAATTTTTATAATGACTGCGACATTGCGGCAGACAGATTGGACACTTTTGACACTATTTTGGGACCATTGACATGTATACAGTGATCAGAGCTAAAAATAGCCTCTGATTACTGTGTAAATGTCATTGGCAGGGAAGGGGTTAAACACTAGGGGCGATCAAGGGGTTAAGTGTGTTCCCTCAGCTTGTTCTAACTGTAGCAGGGATGGGCTCACTAGAACATGACAGAGATCACTGCTCCCGATCACTGGGAGCAGCAGATCTCTGTCATGTTGCTAGGCAGAATAGGGAAATGCCTTGTTTACATAGGCATCTCCCCATTCTGCCTCACCGTGCCACGATCGTGGGCCACGAGTGGACATCGAGTCCGTGGGACCCGTGGCATGTGCACCACTGATGCCGATGACAGAGTGCGGGTACATCATTTTGCGCACCCGTGCCATTCTGCCGTTTATCGGCGTGAGCCAGTCGGCAAGTGGTTGAAAGCAAAACATCCTTTGACAATAACAAAAAAAAGAATAACAATTCCTAAACTTAAACTTTGATCATTCCAGAAATGTATGATTGCATACAGAACTATAGAACAGTGCTGAGCCAACAGTTTCTATTACATTTGGAAACACTTTTCCTGTTGTTCCTCTAGGCGCTTAGCAGGTCCAGTAGATATGGACTTCCTGTGATTTACACGGGACAGAAAAAGAAGCAACAATAAGCTCCTCTCTATAGTGCTATGTAGAAAATATCTATAGATTCTTTTTGAAAACTGAACCAACGTTAGCTATGCCAAACCCAGATGGCCTAATAATAAAATAAAATAAATAAAATATATTGTATTGTACACACGGTCGGACATTCTGACAACCAAATCCCTTGGATTTTGTCCGACGGATTTTGTCCGAAACTGTTGCATACACGCGGTCGTACAAAGTTGTCGGAAAATACAATTGTACATAACGTGATGACGTTATTTCGTTACGACGGGACTATGTTCAGGCTAGTAGCCAATAGCTTTGGTCTAGGAATTTGATCTGAGCATGCGTGGCACTTTGTCTGTCGGAGTAGGCTACACATGATCGGAGTATGTCCGATCGGAGCATTTTGTCGGAAAATTTTACAGACAAGTTGGAAAACTTGGTCCGTCGGATACTTCGACGGAAACAGTCCGATGGAGACCACACACAGTCACCAGTGCACAAAGCAAGGTCCATAAAAACATGGATGAGTGAGTTTGGGTTGGTGGAACTTGACTGGCCTCAACCTGATAGAACACCTTTGGGGTGAGTTAGAGCAGAGACTGCGAGCCAGACCTTCTTGTTCACATCAGTGCATGACCTCACAAATGCGCTTCTAGAAGAATGGTCAAACATTCCCATAGACACATTCCTAAACCTTGTTCCCAGAAGAGTTGAAGCTGTTATAGCTGGAAAGGGTGGGCCAACTCAATATTGAACCCTACGGACTAAGACTGGGATGCCATTAAAGTTCATGTGCGTGTAAAGGCAAGTGTCTCAATACTTTTGGTATTATAGTGTATATTTACTCATCATCTATCATCATCTATTCAAGTCCTGTTTTTGGAGTTTTGGAGTTTAGCTAAGCTTTATAAAGACAAAAGGGTTAACCAAATAAAGACCATGTTGCCAGATAGCTACTTTCAAAACCTTCTGTTAGATTATTTGAAATATTATGTGTATTTTAGGCATGTGATTTATTAAATGTAAAGAAGATTACAGTGTGTCCTTTTTGGGTGGTTTCACCAGCTGATCACAGAGATGAAGGAAGAACAGAAGTTCCTGATCATCTCAATGATCTATGAAGCTGGATTTCAGTTTGTTGTTTGCAAGCCCTTACTTGTAACAGCATATGATCAAACTGATCTTGGTTTGATCAGAAGCTTCTGAGGGCAGAAGAGAGACCTGGTGTGTAATATATCCCAGATCTCTCTATATAGAGGACCTATTACAGTCAATGCTATCACAAGCGATGTTGTTCACCTTTGTTATAGCACAAGTTGATCTACAAAAAAAAATTAAAGAAAGTGTTAAGATTTTTTTTTCAAATAAATTATTCTTAATAATCATAATAATAATAATAATAATAATAAAATATATTTTAAAGTACCCGTATCCCCAGTGCTCACACACAAAGGCGAATGCATATGCAAGTCCTACATGCGCATGTAAAGATCATTGCACCATGCATGTGAGGTATCACTGCAAACCTCATAGCAAGAGCAAAAATTCTAGCACCACACCTTCTGTGTACCTCTAACTGGTAACCTGTAAAAGCTTTTAAATTTCGCCTATGGAGATTTTTAAATACAGTTTGTCGTCATTCCACGGGTGTATGCAATTTTAAAGCGTGACTATTTACTCGGTGTAACGTCAACATTTTCATATTTTACAAAAGTGTATTAGTTCCAAACAACTGGTGTTTGAAAAACCACTAAGCAAATATTGTGTGAAAAATTGCAAATACCAACATTTTTTGCTCCTGGGCCTTTGCTTTCAGAAAATATATAATGTTTGGGGGTTCTAAGTAATTATCTAATTAAATAATAAATACAGATTTTTACATGTATGTGAGAAGGTTTTTTTTTTATTTGCTATATTTGTCTTCCACAAAAGCAGAGTTAAGCCGCGTACACACGGGCAGACTGTATGGCCAACTTAGTCCGTCAGACAATCCGACGGACAGTCCGTCCTACTTTCGAATGAACGGACTTGACCACACACGATGAACAAACAGTCCGTTGAAAGCTTGCGCGATGACGTGTACAGCACGTACGACGGGACTAGAAATAGGACGTCCAATACACAGCAATGCAATCTTCCGCCGTGTAAATCCTTTCTGAGCATGCGCCATACTTAGGCCGTCCAACTAGCCTACTCACGAGCGGATTGTCCGCTGAAACCAAAGTCTGATGGACAATATTACGGAAATTCCGAAATACTTAGTCCGCCAGACTGCACGCTGAAAAAGTCCGCTGAAGCCCACACACGAGCGGACTGTCCGCTAAAATGTGTTTCGACGGACTAAGTTGGCCAGACAGTCCGCCCGTGTGTATGCGGCTTGACTCTTTAATGTCCTTGGATAAAACTTTTTGACTTTATTAGTTTTGTTCTGTGGTGGAGTTAATTTGCTGTTTCTCTGAGTATTATGTTTTCTTTAAACACCAGATAGATGTAAAAACATCGAATAATGCAATTATTTTCTAAATAAAAAAGTAGGAGTTTGTGCTCACAGTGAAATCATTTTCTTGAAGTCCATTGAAAGACATGGAAAATCTTTACATTTCTGGTTACACTTCCCCCTAAAGGAGGATTGGACACTGGGAAACAAATACCTGTAGACCAGTACATGATGGCCTCTATTACTAGCATGCCAGCATTTGTAGCAAAGCAGAACCAAAAGCATGATCATAAATACAGAGAGATGACACTAGTCTTCCTCAATGGACTCCAAGAAAAGGATTTTACAGCGAGTACAAAAATCATCTATTGAAGGTGTCCTTTGGGACATTCAAAAGCAGTCCAATGACGGCTGGGCAATAGAGCAAACAATTGCTGACAGGCCCATGAAAAACATAAAAAAACATGGACTGACTGCAGCTCAAACAGCTGCTTGAAAAACCTTATACCCAAAGCTGGCATCAAGTGAGGCTAAAATGTTTACCGCAAAGAATTTAGAGAAAATGTTAACAGAAGGTCAGATGGCAGCCTTGCAAATCTGGGAAACAGTAATTTGATGCCAAAAAGCATTCACAGATCAAGTAAAGTGTATCTTTTTTTTTACAGAAAAGTTAAAAATCCAATCTTTGATACCATAAGCTTAAATTGTGGTCTTTCTGAGCCAACTAGAAATGGTGAAATGAGAAGCCAGTGAACCCTTAAGGGGTCCATTTAGGATGACTAAAAGGGAATTTGAGAAGCAAATAAACTTTTACAGCCTGACAGACAATGGAAGGAAATCGCATTTTGGAGAGCTTCAGCTGGAGCAAAGATGTCCTGGTTTAGGTAATATGGAAGTCTCAGGCCTCAAACACCTTGTCCCTATGCAAAACCAGAAAGGGTTCCTTGTAGAGTAAGGACTAGTTCACACCAAAAACGTCCTTCAGATCCATTCCAGATGCATTTCGGAAAGAATTCTAGATGCTTTTTTCCTTCTATTTTTCCTTTTTTTATCACTGTACTGGGGTCCGGTGCATTTTTTTTATGAGTGTAGGTGCGTTCCGATGCATTTTTTATGCGTTTTACTGTGTTCCAGTACAGTTCTGTGCAAGAAAAATGCAGAATGTTCTACTTTTTTTTTCTGGAACCAGAACACACTAGAACTGCAAGTACTGGTGTGAACTATGTAACCTACTTTCTATGATTCTATGTTAAAAGCACTCTGCTCCCACCCACACACCACCACTAGTTTTAGCGGCACTTTACTGCTAACGATCGGGCAGTCTGAGTGTGAAAGTAGCCTAAATTCGTCTTCTTCTTTTTTTTGCCAAAGGAACTGCCATTGTTTTAAGCCATGTGGATGGAGCCTCCCTATGTTTTTAAATTTCAGTTTGAACTATAGCCTTGTGTAAGTAACAAATAACCACTGTTTTACATTTTTTATTTTTAGTTCTGACGGTAACAAAGAAGGAAAAACATACAAACTGCACATTGCCTTGAAATGTAAAATAACTGGTTTGTGGAAGCTCCTCATATCTGCCGTATATGGTGATGAGGGTTAGTAGACAGTTTACAGTTCTCACTTCCTTAGGAAATGTCATGTAAAGTCACATGTTTAAGTCACCTTTTCCATACTACCATAAGATCACCGCCACATCTTCCCAATCACAAGGGTTAACCTAGCTAAGCTAATTATCCAATAGTATTGTCCTATGTTATGAGAATATTTTGTAGCGAGAACACCAAATATATATATTCCATGTGGTCACCTGGTATCAGCAGAATAACACAGAGGTGAAAGTTGGCCTATACAGAGGACTTTTTTAGTCATTCTAAACTGAAAGACATATTCAATTCTTTTGAAGCCCACTTAGCACTGTTGAAAAAAGTGGGGAAAAAAAGAACCACAAGCAAAATATTACAATGCTGTTTAGCATCTAAAACAGTGAACACTACCACAACGCATAATGGTACCAAACTACAAGAGGAAGGCTCAAAAATATGTCAGTATATTTTTTGGAATGTAGTCATTTGACCCATATTTTAGATGTACTTGATAAGAATGTATATTATATAGTCTGTCACAGAATGCAAGAAATAAAAGATGCTAATAAAAAGAAAAGTTTTGTTAACGTACCCATGGTGAAATAAAAGCGCAAGTTCCCATATCCTGTGGTGTCCATATAAGGAGTGCATAATTTTCTCTCTTCATCTTTTAGAAATACAAGAGAAGAGCCTGATTCTATTGTTCCACATTCAGTGCCAATGACAGCTCCGGAAATTTCCCACCTGTTAACAGAAAAACATCGCCATGGGGCATACATTTTCAGTATATTTATAGCAATCGTTTACAGAATTAGATTTGCATATGAATGAATACTCAAAATTACAAACATGTTGCAATTTAGGCTTTTATCTCTCTATTTCCAGAAGAACGGCATGATTTAAATTACATTTCTTCACTAACCAGTGTATTCCAAATAAGGAACACAAACTTATTAGTGTCACCCACTTCTTTCATTAATATCAGTTAAAATTGTGTTACACTGGTACTTATATGGGCCTTAAAATATTTTCATAGCGAAAACATAACAGTGTACCTTTCTGTGTAGTTTAACAGGGTTTCTGGCACCAAAATGGCGAAGGGTGTATGTATGCTAGGGGCAGATAAGAGGAACAAATATTCAATCCTTAATACAGTTTTTAGAACTGATTCCCTGCAGGAAGCATTGTTTGCTATTATTGGAAGAGCTAAAATAAACAAGAATATGGTTATAAATTTCCAGTACCTAGGGTTGTAAGAGTGTCTACTTGGTATCGATATTGCTTGGCATTTTTTAGATGATCATTACCTAGTAGAGTTTTGTACAAATGTATACAAAACTTATTTTATATATATATATATATATATATATATATATATATATATATATATATATATGTGTGTATATATATATATATATATGACAAAAGGTCCACGTTTCACTATAGTCTAACCACAGAAAGGGGTTCTAGCCTATTTACATATGTGCATGTGAGATTTCCTTTTGGGCTTTTTATCTATATCTGAGCTGCTTTTCTTCCCTATACAGGTCAGAGTGAATGCAAATGCAACCCGAAGCAGCTTCATGCAAATCCTAGATCAACGGAAAAGCATATGAAAAAAATTTAACACGTATCAAAGCATCTCTGAAGCACCTAAAAGCATATTGTATTTGAATTTTTTCAGAGTTTAAAGCCTGTAAACCAGAATTAAAGATTCAGCTGCATATTTTCTAGTGAATTTGATTTATACATAAATTGAACATGAGGTCTTTACCATTGTCCATGATAAACAGATGCTTGCTTTTAATTTGCATCACAGAAATTTACTTTGTACTTTGGTTATATTTTATGGTCTATAACTTGAACGTATATCTTAAATGAATCAGTGTACACTATTATTTTCATTTAGTTTTTTGGGTCAGGGTAACCATGTATTGTTGTAGTTCCCAGACAACTGTGTGTTATATTAAGGTACATTTTATTTTAAGCGGCTTTAATGTATTACACCTCACTCCTTCAGTCTCCTCTTGCATTACTATCTTACTAACTGACATATCAGCATGGATGTCACACCACTTCCTTAAACAAAAGTTCTCTAATACCGAGCTGATAATATTCCCCCCGCCGGTGCCCCCCTCCATGAATTTTTATCAAAATCAATAATGCAACCATCAATCTCTTCCCTCATGCCAGGGTACACAGTGTAATTCTAGACTCTGACCTGTCCTTTTAGCCCCAAATCCAATCATAGTCAAAAGCGTGTAGACTTCACCTCTGTAACATCTCAAAAATGTGCTCCCATTTTAACTAATTAAACCACCAAGCTACTCATTCACTGCTTCATTATCTCTCACATTGACTATTGCAACTCTCTTCTCATAAACTTTCCCCTCTTCAGTCTATCATGAATGTTTCTGCCAGACTCATTGACCTTAATAACCACTCAGTGTCTGCCACACCTCTCCTCCAATCCCTACACTGGCCTCTGATTGCCCAGTGAATTAAATTCAAACTACTAACAACAACATACAAAGCCATTCACAACTCTGCCCTAAGCTACATCACCAATCTTTTCTCAAAATATCACCCAAACCATGCTCTCCCTCGTCTACCCCATGCTCATCTTCTGGACTTTTCCAGAGCCTCTTCTATCCTCTGGAACTCACTACCTTAATCTATCTGGCTATCCCCTACTCTGGTTGTCTTTAGGTGATCCCTGAAAACGTATCTCTTCTGGGAAGCCTATCACACCTCCAACTAATATTTTATCGCTTCCATCAAATCATCCCCACAGTTATAACCTTGTATCACTTGCCCCACCCACTTAGATTGTAAGCTCTTATTAGCAGGGCCCGCTTAACGCTCTTGCATTTTATTGTATTGTAACTGTACTGTCGCAATTTTTATATTGTAAAGTGCTGCATAAACTGTTGGCGCTATATAAATTCTGTATATCAATAATAATAATACAGTTGACATACAGGGTCATCATGTCAGATTTAGAGGTGAGCTGAACACAACCCTTTCCGGTTCGAGAACTCCCTAACAGAGAAAAAGGTCTGACCCGAATGGCAAACCCTATTAAAGTCTATGGGACCCGAACTTCAAAAATAAAAAGTCCCTATTTGGGAGAAACTCAACAATTTGGAAAATCGTTTGAGGAGAAACAATCTGTGGATCATAGGTCTCCCGGAATCGGTCACCACTGCTCAGCTCACTAATATATGCGCTAAAACTATCCCCGAGCAACTGGGCCTACGCATACCATCGAAAGAGCACATCGCATTGGACAGCACTCTGAATCGCGCGCCAAACCCCACCATGTTATTGTTAAATATCTGAACTATGCAGACAAAAACGTCATCATGCAAAAGTTTCACCGCACATGTTCACTGACAGTAGACGGCGCAAAACTACTACTATTTGTGGATTATTCCATTGAAGTGATGAATAGGTGCAAGGCTTTTTCTCCGGTATGCACCGTTCTGCACAACAACCAAATTAGATTCTCTTTGGCTTACCCGGCCACCCTTAGAATTCAAACGTACGAAAGGCGACCAACTCATCTTCACTGCGCTAGAGGAGGCAGAGAAATACATCAACACCATGGGCACAGACATGCAACACTTCGACTCTGCGGGGAGCTCTGCCTCACAGTCAACGATCCAGTCATCTACGCATCCCAAGCACCAACGTAACCCAACTAAACCTCCATACAAGCGCATTCATATCGCCAAAGGATCACCACTCAGCCCACCGCTGACACCGTACTGCGAAGAATCGCTCTGATACATGTCCAAGAGACGGGTAGTATTACTTTTGTTCTGTTCTCCCTCTCTCCTCCTTTCAACCTACCCATGTCACCTACATAATATAGGTGAGGGTTCTAAGTGTCACAGATAGGACAGAACCCATTGACTCTACCTAGGCATTACCGTTTTAACTTAACCTCCCTGGCGGTATGATTAGTTCTGGTTTTAGGTGCTGAAAGCGGTACAATTATTTTGCATGGAAATTTGGCGTTTTATATTGTAGTCCTGTAATTCTTAGGAATAACTCTCTTAAATCTGTTCAAACCAGAGTCTAGTAGACATCCCGGGTATGATAACGTTTATAATCTAATAAATAATAATAAAAACTATTCAATAATGTAATCAAATCCAAAAACACAGAAATTTGCTCATTTGCAGAATTGTCGCTGTCATTAGATTTAGTGTTTGATGATGAATTTCCTCACAAATCGCTATCGCTCAATTCTGCAAGTGATTATAATTTATTATCGGTTGTTTTCTAGTTGGTCTAAAATCCCTTTTGACATAAAGGGACACTTTTTGGTTCCTATGGACAATCTCCAAATTCCAGGCAGAAAAAACTGTATTTATAATATAAAAGTGCATGCAGGGCACTGCACAGACCACTAGGGACAAAGGGGTGTGTCATTTTTTTTATACAGTACTGTAATCTGTAAGATTACAGTACTGTGTGTGTTTTGTGTGTTTTTACTTTTTTGAATTTGGCGCCGATCTCCGCTCCCGTGCGCCGCAACGTCGCAGGGAATGGAGATCGGCGGCATTCGGGCACTGTGTGAATCGAGCGGAGGACAGCTCGATCACACAGTGCGGAGGACATCGCTGGATCCAGGGGACAAGGTAAATAACTTCTCCCTGTGTCCTCCCTGTATCCAGCGATGCAATCCCGAGTCTGGCTCGGGGTTACCGCTTATGATACTAAAATCCCAACCCGAGCCAGACTTGGGATTACCGCTAGGGAGGTTAAGTTAGCTTGACAAGCTGTTTGTAAATGATTCTTACTAGCATACTTTTATATAGCCTATTTTAATTCACCACAGAAGTTACAGCTACCAATTCGGCTCACTAGCCCTCTACATTGGCCCCAGCCAAAAATTGCTCGATTGCTAGCCCAAATTCCCACCTGGATAGGAGGGTAAAATATTCTGTCTTTACACCTGTCCAAGGGCTCCCTTTTATCAGTACTCGTGATAGCCATCGTACTCTCCACTTCTACCTTCCCCTCTGACCTCATTCCAGCCACCAGGGGAGGAGCGGGAAATGGAAGATTACTGGGATTGCTGGTTAAACCTCATGTGGAAAAAAGAGAAGTTCACTCAGGATGTTAGGAATTTTTCTTACTTGAACTTAGCTTCGCTGTTACTCCTACTAGTCAATACGGTGTTCTACATCGTGTTAATCACTTGTATTATTCATGTACCCTTGGGGAAGTTGGCTTACTTTGTGGGCTCTCCGGTTGCAGAGGCCCTGTCTGACAGAGGACCTGTTTGCAAACCATCAACCAAATTTACTTATACATTTCAGACATGGCCTCTCCACCCAGCGGGAATCACTTAAAGTTTATTTCCTGGAATGTTAAGGGGCTCAGATCACCATGTAAACGCATGGCTATTCTGAGACACTTAAAGCGCCTCAATGCAGATGTAGCACTGCTGCAGGAGACACACCTGACAGCTGACGATTTAAAACGACTGCGCAAATTGTGGGTGGGCACGGTATTTGGCTCCCCAGCTGTTGGGCGCAAAGCTGGTGTAGCCTTTTCTACTCCACAAAAATCTGAGACATGAGGTAAAAGATGTCAGGGTTGATTCGGAGGGCCGCAAAGTGACTGTACATATGATGCTAGACTCAAAACCTATAGCTATCACCAACATCTATGCCCCCAACTCGCCTGGTACTGCCTTCTTTCAGGATATGGCCCAGTGGATTCTTCCTGCCCCAGAAACCATGCACCAAGTTGGTGGGGACTTCAACTCGGTCATGTCTACCTTAGCTGATCGAACAAAAGGCCCCACATATCGTACAACTAACTCGGCTCCCCCAATACCCAGCCCCACTTATCTCGCACAAGCTGTTACCTCCATGCACTATATAGATACTTGGCGTCTACAACACCAGACTAATCAAGAGTATACCTTTTTTTCTCCCCCGCACCAATTTTTCTCGCGCATCAATTATTTCTTTGCCTCCCCTGCACTAATGCCCTCCCTGAGCGATTCGGAGATACTAGATGCAAGGTTCTCGGATCACAGCCCCATTGTGGTACATATGACCCAGTCCACACCTTCCTCTCCCATCCTGGTGCTTCCCATAATATCTGGTAGATAACGAAGACTTAAAACACACGTTACACAACGCCTGGAATGAATATGTATCCACCAACGGGGAACACATTACCGACCCCAACCTGTTCTGGGAGACTGGTAAAGCCTTCCTGAGAGGAAGAATCATATCTTACACCATCCAATTTAAGAAACACAACAGGCAGCACTATAACTGAGCTAGTGAAGTGCTACATACAGCACACGAAACACCTACTTTTAAGCCGTACGCCTGATAATATCCAAAGCTGGCAGCAGGCTAAAAGCTCATTTGACCTCTGGGCAGAACAGCAAGAAACTGCTAAATTGTCCTACACCAAATTACAATTTCATAGGTTTGGTAACAAAGCAGGTAAATTACTGGTGAAATTTTGTTCTGGGATGTGGCGACCCACACGTATCAACGTCATGAGAGATACGGATGGATCCTTGACCACATCTACTGACAAAATCAGCGCTCTGCTGACCAAATACTATACAGACCTATACACAGCAGACCCCACAGACCAAACTGCAGCTGAGGCTTTACTCTCCAGAGTACATTTGCCCAAACTCCAGAGTACACACTTAGATGAACTAAATGCCCCTATTACCCTAGAAGATATTCGGCGCACAATCACTGCTATGTCATCCGCCAAAGCCCCAGGGCCAGATAGATATACGGCTGAAATTTACAAATTAACCATTGACTTTATTCCTGACACACTTAAACATGTTTATGCAGGCATGTGGAACGAAGGGCCTTATCTGCCTACAGGGACACAGGCATATATCAAATTAATTTCCAAGAAAGGGAAAGACCCCCTATTGCCAGGATCCTACCGCCCAATATCCTTAATAAATGTCGATGTCAAAATCCTATCCAAAATAGTAGCACGTCTTCACGTCTAGCCCTTCTACTCCTGTCCCTGCTTCATTCAGCCCAATCAGGTTTCGTTACAGGCCGATCTGCCACCTTGAATAAATGAAAAGTCCTCATGGCCCTAAATTACGCTAAAACACACCCAGACAAAGACATTGCAATTATATCACTAGACGCAGAAAGAGCCTTCGACAACGTTAGTTTGTCTTGGCTATTTAGAGTAATGACACAATTTGGCTTCCAGGGACCTTTCATGAGGTTTCTCCAACAAATATATACATCTCCAACGGCACGCCTGGTCACACCTGACTTCATATCTGGATCAATACCCTTAACTAAGGGAACTAGGCAGGGATGCCCACTGTCACCCCTACCGTTTAATTTGGCCATTAAGCCCTATCTAGAATACTTAAGTCACGGGATGGGGTCAGTGGAATTACTATAGGAACTCATGTTTTACACTTTGGCTTATTTGCAGACGACATACTGCTGTTTTCCACTGATCCCGTCTCTGACTTCGACAACTTGAGGGAACTTTTTGCGGGCTTTCGAAGAAACTTTGACAAAAGTGAAATCTTACCTCTCCACCCAAGACTAGCTCTGAAGTGGAAACATCTATCTCCATTCACTATAGCACAACGTACTATAACTTATTTGGGTATACATATCAGCTGTGAACCCTCCTCTTTATATGGGCTCAATTACCCCCCCCGTTAATGACCAAAATTGTTCAGGAATTAGAGGTCTGGGCGACCCTGCCCCTCTCGCTCTTCGGGAGATGCCACTTATTTAAAATGGTATCCTTTGCTCGGTTATTGTACCCAATGCAGACCATACCCTTATTACTGAAGCACTCAGATATCCAAAAGATTCACAAGGCGTTGTCTAATTTCCTATGGTCTCGCAAAAAAGCATGCATTGCTTTGCATAAATTGAGCCTCCTGAAGCCCGAAGGTGTTGCAGGTATGCCAAATATTCATTTTTACAATCTTGCATGTTTACTTAGACAGGGATTCGATTGGATAAAAGGGAAATCCAAATACTGTAATACCCCTCTTAAGGGGGCTATGGCCTCTCCATACACTCTAGCAGCTATTCTACACTCCAATCTTAATGCCCTACCACCTCATCTGAAATCTACTTATCAGAGACATGATCATTGCCTGGAGAGAAATGCGTAAACTACTGGGGCTACCATAGACTATCTCTAGATACTTGCCAATTCAAGGGAACCCTATGTTTCTCCCTTCTACCCTGCATGAAGCATTTGACCAATGGAAAGTAAAAGGCCTCACATCAGCTACAGCTGTGTATCAAGACAGACTGGGGGAGTTCAAACCCTTCTCATTTCTATCACAAGAATTCTCCCTAACATCAGCTCACATCTTTTACTACAACCAATTGACTGACTACCTGAGATCATGCTGTGGACCCAAGTCGGACCCTTTCCGGCAGTCATTCATAGACACGGTGCTACAGACAGGGGAGTATTCCATCACTAGCTCATACTCCTACCTTATCCAACACCAATCTGAGAAGTACCACCTCAAACCATTCCAAACATGGTCTGTCCTTCTTGGGGATGAGGATCTCCCAGAAAAAATACTGGAAGGATACAGACACATACGCAAACTCACCATATCAGAAACATGGCATGAAATCCAATTCAAGATAATCTACAGAGCCTACTACCCATTTTACATGGACAAAGACAAAGCAAACCTAAAACAATGCCCCTGGTGCTCTATACCCCGCCTCACGCTGCTCCATTGTTTCTGGGACTGCCTAACCATTGCTAGCTACTGGGACTCGGTTATATCGTATGTTGGTAGTATTACCAAGAAGCAGATCCTGAAGGACCAGCTGTTATGTCTATTTGGATATACTCCCCAATTACCTCCCTCAGCGAGTGAGAAACCGACACCTATTCCACAATGGGCACACCTTGCTCTTCTTGTAGCTCGCAGAATGATAATGCACTATTGGATCTCCATTTTTTTTGCACAATGGCGCAAATATATGGAGGCCACCCTAACTCAGGCAGATATGCAAATGGTCATGCACCCATTTCACTACACAGCCTGGTACCTGAAAGGCAATCTTGCCGGGTCACTAGGCAACCTCAAGCTGGTAGCTCAGTGTGATCCTTCAGCGTATCGGCAACCATGAACTTCCAGCGACCACATTGGCCCCCTGACTTCCAGGACTATACTTCCGGCCTTGCCCCCACTCCCGAGGGAAAATTGTTACGAGCTATTGTTACTAAGCAAAAAACTGTTGTTTAACCAATATAGCGCATTGTGCGCTATATAAGTATTTCATTCATTCATTCATTCAAATCCGTATAGACTATAAAGACACTTTTGGTCACCCCCACTTTAAACGCAATACTGCACCATACCTAAACAATATTTCTTCTACATGATTTAATGTGTGTGTGTACATGCACTAATCTGTTTCAGTGATATGGTATTCTATGTGTTTATCTTTTTGAATATGCAAAGCCAAATAAAGAATTAAAAAAAAAAATCAAAAGTCCCCATTTTGAAGGCTTATATGCACGTAATTGGCCATAAAAAGGCATGGGTCCTGGGTATAATGCAAAACATTTTTTTTAAAAAGTTTTTTTTTTTTATACATGAGCAGTGATTTTAATGATTTTTAAAGTGCAACAATAAAAATTAAAAATGTAACCACTTAAGGACTGGAAGTATTTGCCCCCTTAATGACCAGGAAATTTTTTGCGATACGGCACTGCGTCACTTTAACTGACAATTGTGCGGTCATGTAACACTGTACCCAAACAAAATGTATGTATTTTTTTCCCACAAATAGAGCTTTCTTTTGGTGGTATTTGACCACCTCTGGTTTTTATTTTTTTGTGCTATAAACAAAAAAAGAGCGACAATTTTGAAAATAAAAACCAAACAACATTTTTTACTTTTTGCTATAATAAATACCCCCCAAAAAAAGTAAAAAAAAACTAATTTCTTTCCCAGTTTAGACCAATATGTATTCTGCTACATATTTTTTGTAAAAAAAATAAATAAGCGTATAGTGATTGGTTTGCATCAAATTTATCATATTTACAAAATAGGGGATAGATTTATGGCATTTTTATTATTATTATTTTTTTTTTTTACTATCAATGTCGGTGATCTACATTTTTTAGCGGGACTGCAACATTGCGGCATACAGAACGGACACTTTTGAAACTTTTATGGGACTACTGACATTTATACAGCAATCAGAGCTAAAAATAGCCACCGATTACTGTATAAATATCACTGGCCGGAAGGGGTTAACACTAGGGGGCGATCAAGGGGTTAAGTGTTCCCTAGGGAAGTGTTTCTAACTGTATGGGGGCTGGGCTGACTGGAGGAGGAGAGAGATCATTGTTCATAATCACTAGGATCAGCAGATCTCACTCTGCCCCCCTGACAGAACAGGGATCTGTTTCTTTACACAATAACAGATCCCCATTCTGCCCATCTCTGGAGCGATTGCAGGTGGCCAGCGGACATCGAGTCTGCCAGACCATCTGGGTGGATCCACCGCTAGTGAATGGGCATGCCTGCCTTTGGCGGTGCGAGGACGCCCACAGATCGCCATGTATGTGCCCAACGTACAATGATGGCAATTCGTGCAGTGGAGTCAAATTTCCCAGTACAACTGCGACGGCTGTCTGTAACTAGTTAAATATAGTGCCTGGTGGTCCCCTTTGTCTGCTTGGAAAGTGTTGCAACTGCAGCATGTATAGAACATGCTGCAGCAAAAATTAAATTTCTTTTTTTTAAATATCTCTTTATTAGTTTTTTTTACATATCTATTATACATTTTACCATTTACATTCATCGTTCTCTTATGAGCTTCCATAAAATCCATTCATAGTCATGTCCTCAAATACTATAAAATTATACATTCATATCCCTCTTACCCCTTTTTTCCCCCCTTTTGGTGTGACTTTCCCTATCTCCATACTGTTTTATCCTGATGCCGTTATGGAATTTTCTATCCAACGTGGCCATACTCTCAAATATTTCTCTCCATGTCCTCTACTCCAATATGTTTCCCTATATAGTGGTAGATTACTATTTACTAAATGTTTCCACTATGTTAACCTTTTTCCAATTCAGCACTATTGTCTTTTTAGCATAAAAAAGCAACAGAACCACCTGCATTTTCCTTCCTATGAGGGTGATATTATTCCCTACTAGTCCTAATAGGCAGATCTCTGCCTCTTGAATTAAAGAGACTGATGTTACTATAGTAATTACTCTCAAAACCTCCCTCCAGAATATCACTATCTTTGGACAAAACCAGAATATGTGGATGACATTTCCTGGGGTACCTGCACATCTCCAGCAGTTTTGAGAATTTGTTGGAAATATTTTATATAATTTGTATGGTGTATAATAACTTCTATGTATTATTTTAAATTGTATTAATTTATCTCGCAGAGATACTAGTATTTGGAGTGGAGATTTCCATATCTCTTCACGGTTTTTATCTACTAATGTTGGAACATCTCTTGTCCAGCTTTCACATAGCTTACTTATATCTGAAAATTTAGTTTTAGATAAGTAGCTATATAAAATTGAAATTTGCCTTTTTTTGGTCTTTTTCCTTACCATTTGCTCTAATTCTGTTTCTATCAATTGTCGGATCCCCTCCGGGAACTGAGCCAATAAAGCATGGACCAACTGCATGTATCTAAAACTGTAGTTCCCAGGTATATTCCAACATTTTCTTATTTCAGCAAATGAAATAATTCTCCCTTCGGGGACAACTTGTGATAGTTTTTTAATCCCAAATCTAGTCCAGGCCCCTGGATCTTGGATGGAATCCAAATGTGGGAGCTCTGGATTTCTCCATAATGGAGTGTTTGGGGACAAATGGTCCTCTTTTGCCATGGCTGCTCTCCATATTTTTACTGTCGTAATTATTGAGTGAGTCAGGTCTGACCTATATTTTAATCCACAAAATGGCAATGACTGCAGTGCCTCCCGTGACTGGACCAATGCGGCCTCTACCATCGTGGCAGAGTCAAATCCATCCGGATTCAGCCATCTCCCTATCATCACCAAATGTGTAGCCATATAATATTTATAAAGGTCTGGGAAAGTCAATCCCCCCTGTACCGCCGGACGCATAAGTATGCTTAGTTTAATTCTAGCTGGTTTGCCTTTCCATATAAATGTAGAAAACATACCACGTAGCTGTGTAAAAAAACTTTGTAGGCAACCACTGCAGAGAATTTCTAAATAAATACAGAAATTTAGGAAGAATCTTCATCTTTATTAAATTTATACGTCCCAGCAGCGACAGGGGCAATGCCTCTCAGATCTTTAACTTCTTTCACTCCTGTATTACTGGATCTTAATTCAGCATTTTAAAGTCTTTGACCTGTCGAGATATTATTATGCCTAGATACTTAAATTCTGATACCCATTTTAACGGTAGATCTGGGGAAGCTGTGTCTTGTGCCCCTTTGTCAACAGAGAATAACAAAGACTTATCCTAATTCACTAAGCCCTGTAAACTTTGAAAAAATAGTCAATAGTTCTAGAGCTCCTTTCAAAGAAGGACCTGCATCTCTCAAAAACAGCAACATATCATCAGCATACAGGGCTACCCTCTCCTGCAGCCCCCCAATCCGAAGTCCCTGAATATTTGGCGAGGTCCTAAGAGAGTGTCGGATAGAGAGGGCAGCCCTGCCTTGTGCCTCTATGCAGCTGAAATGGGGACGAGAGCCTTCCACCCAATTTTACTGATGACATGGGTTTTTTATATATTGTTTGTATCAATTTAATAAATATTAATGGAAATCCCATCCTTCTAAGTATTTCCCAAAGAAAAGGCCACTCGACCGTATCGAAGACCTTCTCTATATCCAGAGAGGCCACCGTTCTAGATCCCTCATATACGTGGTGGGTATGTATGTTTGTATGTAATCTACGTAGAATAACCTCCCTGGCGGTATGATTTTTTCAGATTTTAGGTGCTGAAAGCGGCACCATTATTTTGCATGAAAATTTGTCATTTTATATTGTAGTCCTGTAATTCTTAGGAATAACTCACTTAAATCTGTCCAAACCAGAGTCTAGCAGACATCCCGGGTATGATAAAGTTTGAAAAATTAAATCATAAATTATAATATAATAAATAACTATAAATAATTATACCAATTAATAATATAATAATATTTTAAAATATTTTACATTTCTAAAGAAAAATAAATGCATGAAATTGCATTTAAATTGTCGAAAATACAATACCATTTCCGGCAATAAAAAATGTAAAAAAAAAAAAAAAACAGCGTGGGGACCCCCCAAAATCCATACCAGACCCTTACCCGAGCACACAGCCTGGCAGGCCAGGAAAGGGGGGGCGAGCGAGCGCCCCCATCGTGAACCATACCAGGCCACATGCCCTCAACAGTATCCCCCAATGTAAATTCATCATCAATCATGACGTCCGCGGCACCCGAATTTAAAAAAAAAAAATCACTCTGCTGTCAACTGAGTCAAACCGCCGAATGCCTGGCTTGCCGTTTAACAGTTCTTATATAGGTAAGGAGGGGCCACCTGGAGATGTGATGTTTGGTCATGTGGTGGCACTGCCCCTTGTGACATCACTGACCTAGCATGCTGCGGTCCGTGATGTCACACAGGGCACAGTGTCACCAAGTGATGTTGCCAGGTGGCCCTGCCTCTTTGCTATATAAAAACTGTCAAAGGGCAAGTCAGGCATTCAGAAGTTTGCCTTAATTGACAGCGGAGCGTTTAAAAAAAAATCTTTTCAGGTCTGCAGGTGGCGGCGGCAACATCATGATTGATGATAGATCTACATCGGGGGACATCTTTTTTATTTTTTAATAAAGGAATCGTCAAAAACCTGTCTCTGTGTTTTTATTACTGAAATTTTTTTGGTGAATGGGTAGGGGTACTATGTACCCCATACTCATTCACATGGGGGGTGAGATCTGAGGGCTTCTCTTTAAGGGTTGTGAGGATGAGGCCCTTGCCCTCATCAACATGGGGACAAGGTTTTTTGGGGTGATAGGGCGAAACCACGCCTGCCCTAAAGCACCCACCCCCCATGTTGAGAGCATGTGGACTGGTATATTTCAGGGGGGGAGCACTCGCCCAAACCAGCCAGCCAGGCTGCATGCTTGGATAAGGATCTGGTATGGATTTTGGGGGGATCCCATGCCATTTAAAAAAAAATTGGGCGTGGGGTTTAAAACCCATTCCAGATCCGAATGGCCTGGGACCCCACGGCTTATATTTTTTTTACAGCTGGTAACTCATAGGCGAACACCCGAATTTTCAGGGCGTTCAGCGAACAATCGATGTTCAGGCCAAAATTTTGCTCGGCCCGAACCATTCGCCCAACTCTAGTCAGTTTATATAGTGACACACCGCAAGAAGCGTAAAAATGAAGAAACAAAAAAATGGCCAAGTCTTAATAGATATTGTATTTTATGTTTACTCCATGTAATGGTTTATTATTAACTTATTTCATCATGTAAATTTTTTTTCTGGTTGGACCACTTTGAATTTACTTGTTTGAATACACGCAATGCAAATACCATGATTTATTTTTCTTGAACTTAGTTTAACTATTGCACACATATAAGATTTGATTAAATGTTCTTTGTTCTGCAATGTGTAGTTAGGTGGTTAATTAAGCATTAAATAAAACATTCCTTCTTGACACTGGCCTTTCTGACAATGAGAATACAGATACACAGTGCATGGTAGAATGTGTTATGTGGAAATGGAAGGAGAGCTGCAGATTTATTGCTGTCTCTTCTTAACCCAGTCTGAGATAATGTTTCCCCTGACATCTGACCTACAGTGTCAGGCATTGTTGTGGCTTTCTGGAAGCTCTTCAGATGTCTACTGTGCATCATTAGAGCCTGAATCAATGACAGAAAAGACTTCTGTATGCATAGCACCACTTTATAATTTGGAAGCTGTAGCTCTAAGTGGCATTCAAATCCCCAAGTGGAAGAAAGAAAGGTCTACTGGGCATAGAAGCTCTTCAGATATACTATGGTTGAAATAAATGCTTGATTTACTTGGCAATCAATTATGATTGCCATGCTCTCTCTGGTTCACTGACTATAAATATGCTCCATTTACTCCTACTGAAGTAGATGGCTCTCCATTGACCCAAGTGCTAACCTAGGATTTCAATGTAGGTCGTAAGCAAAGAACAAAAAATGCACTCAGAAAAAAGTAATTGATAAAAATACATTAAAGTCTATCACGGCTGTCTTGGACCAGTTCACACTAACTAAAAACACAAATACTGAAGGATATGTTTAGGGGTATGTTACCAGAATACCATTATTGACACATTTTAGGTTTATTAAGATTTGTTGGTACGTGTAAGTGTCAGAAAAAGAGTAAGTTGGCACTGGGCAAAGCTATGTATTATACTAGAAGCCAGAAAGGTGAAGCGCTACACTGGGATTGCTTAAAATAGAATTCCAGGTTTCCTGGCAGTTCAAATAATTTGTTTGAGCCAGCTTGGAGCAAACAAATTATTTGAATGCCATTACAGACTGGCTGCAATTACACTGTGCTAACTTCTGCTGCGTACAGTAAACAGCACTTTGTTCTGGCAGCCGTACCAGGAACTTCCCCTTTACTGCCGGATGCAATGAGAACTGCCCATACTGCATCTCTGCCATTTAAGAGAAGCTTTGTATTTTTTTAGTGATTACAAGTGTTTTTCTGATTAGCTGAGCTGGAGATCATGATATAATCTCTCTGCCTCTCCACCTTCACCAGTCAGGGGAAGCCTTGTATTCATTGAAAAAACAATCTCCTAAATGGTGGAGCTGCAGTATGAGCGACTCTTCATATATCCGGCAGTAAAGGGAAATTCTCTGGTACTGGTTGTCTGTATGTTAGAAATGCTACTTGTTAGGGTTCAGAATGCAACAATCTATACACTTGAGTTTACATATACAGTATATAAAGGAGAAATATAGTGGTAATAGTACATAAACATATCTAACTATTTAATTAATCCATAAGAATCAATGATAAATAATTTTTTACCTGTAAACATCAAGTAAAACTTATGCTGTTCATAGTGGAGAAGAAGCCTAATAATAATAATATTGATGATGATAACAATAAGTTCTGCATTTCACGGAGTGGAAATCATGTCACTGGTGAAGCTCTGTGAAACGTTCTGCCTTTTTGGAAACCAGGGAGTGCTTGGCTGAACAGTAAGCAAAGTGATTTCATGTGAGTGTATAAAGTGGAGTGTGCTGGAGATACGTAATATAAAAGGTTTTACACTATATGCAGATAATTTGGGTTTTTAATGGTGTTTGGTGTGGCGGACTGGAGGTGAAAGGAAGGGAGGTTGGAGAAACGGATTAGATGTGCCAAGGAGGAGGTACTGTTTTGGGAGAGAACAAACAGCATTCTTGTTAATTTAAGGGGTTTCAATATCTGGTGAGTGCAGCATGTTGGGGCATGTGGGCGTTTGGTCACAATTGCATGTTTACACTGAAATGGCATGAATAATTATTTAGGACACACAAGTAATGTTCTGCAGATCACATAAGTGCTAAGAGTAATATTGTGCAGTTCACACAATGAATGTGTTTGCAGAAAGGACACTATTGTTTGAATGCACTTTAATATTATTTTGTAGATCACTTGGAGCAATAATCTGCAGATTTTGCACAATTGATTATTTGGGACAAAATAGCCATATTTTGCAGGTTCTGTGGAGCAATATTCTGCAGTTCACTAATGTGTCAGCTGTGTTCTGGGCTTTAAGTAATCACCAGACCAAGGTTCTATGCTCCCAGTTGGAGACAACTCCACCCTGCAGACGGTCTAGGCATGGGAGTCAGCAGGGCTTCACCTAGGAGAGAGAGGTGGGAGCCAGTGTAACACGAGGCTACTTGCTATACACACGGAGGTGCTGAGTGTCCAGTCTGTGGGAGACAGACCAAGGCCCTAAAGTGTAAGGCCTGAGCTGCAGAGCTGCGTTTACAACTCAGAAGGGCTGAAAATCATTTACTTTGGTAGCAGGACTGAATACCCCTGCAAGGGAATCTTCTCTGTTTGTTTTGAACTTTCTTTTAAATAAAAGTGGGCAAAACGAGCCCTGAAATGGATAAAAACGAGTGGTGGTGTCCTTAAAGAGCTACACTTGGAGTGAACCCCTGACAACACCTTATTATAAATTGAAGAGTAATAGTCTGTGGTTTTAGCACAATTGAATGTTTTTGCACAGAGATTGAGGACACTGTATGGATTAAAGGTCACTTTATTATAATTTTAAAAATATAGCCTGATGGGATCATTGCAGTACAGCAGTATCAGACACTGGACAATGATCCCATCAGGCTCCAACACCTTAAGCTGTATAAGTAGAGCTGGTTCGTCAATAGACGCAGGAATCACAGTATCTATGGAAAAGCTGAAATCCAATCTGGCAGCTCAAGGATAAATCCCAGAGCATAAGGGAAGAAGAGGAAAGCCTCGTAGCGCAACATGTTTCAACAAAGGGCTTTATTAAAACAGCACACTAAAAACTTGCATCAAGGCAACCAAACATCAGCAAAAAAAAATGCACTTAAAAAACAGAGCGGTGGTTTGCACCAGCAAGCTCAAACAGCTGGATGTCTCATAATGGGCTCCTACTGACTAGTTTTTCCATAATAGGCTTCAGCTGGGAAAGGAGACTCACTTTCCCAGCTGAAGCCTATTACGGAGAAACTGCGTCTATTGAAGAACCGGGTCCACTTTTACAGCTTAAGGTGTTGGAGTCCAGTGTCTGATACTGCTGTTATCTGGAATTTGTTTCTTGTTTACAGCCCGGTCTGTTGGAGCATGGTGGGATTATTATCCAATGCTTGAAACTACTGCTATCTGGTCTACCTGTTTCTTTTAATTAATAAATATTAAAGCATGGTTGAAATTAAAAATAACATCTTTTCCCTATTGCTTGAATAGTTAAAAAATATTACTTTAAACATAAATAGACTATATAATGTTCCAATATAATTTTGAACATATACACAATAATCTCTGCTAGTTAATGGTCATTAATCTGTTAAGTGAAAAATGTAGATTGCAGAGTACAAGTAAACAAAGAAACATGTTTAAGAAAAATAAAGAGGAAAAAGTACAGTTTTTAGAGGGCGTGTGGGAATGGATGTGCAAGGCACAAAATAAACTGGTGGAGAACTATGCACATTCTAAAGGATCAAACATGGGATCATAGCAGTAATGACTCAGACTTGGGGCACAGAGTAGAAAGCTAGGTGCCAGGTTCTATAAATACCATTGACTTGGAATATTCAATATGTTTATACAAGTGGGTGCTTTGCAACTGTTGTTAACATCCCAAGTAACTGATTTCATGGAAAGTAGTTCCAACCTGTTTTAGTTTTCTAGTTGATCATTACTGCTACTCTGAAATAATTCCACTGACATGGGTGTCTACATCAATCATTTAACAGAAAACTAATTTGGCAGGCAGATCATGCAACCTCCATTTTATGTATATTGTCAATTTAGGACTCACCCTGCTGGTTGGCTCTCAAATTCCTCAGACCATTGATCTTGAATATCTTCAGTAGAGAGGTCAACATCTCTGGTTATGGCAAAATTGTATTCACTTCCCTCTGTACCATGGAAATAAATTGCGTTGCCGTCTGATTGACAGCTATGCTATGGAAACAGAAACACCACATGATAATGCTAAACTTTTATTATCTGAAAAGTAAGTTATTTTTAAGTAATTTTCAAATAAATCCAATAGGTTAGCCTGCACAGTATGTGATACAAACACCAATAAGAAGTGGAACAGACAAATATGTGCAAGATATTATCAGCTAAAAAGTGTGGAAAATGGTATAGAATATTATATAATTACCATTGTTGTTATATGTGACACGGAGCGTTAAAAGGTACTGAAGGAACCTCTTGATAAGTGGTTTCAATTTCTTAGGTATCAGCAAACATCCATTCCTTTCTATGTGTACACAGCTTACATATCAGAGTGACCACATACACTGCCTAAAATTCCACATGTCATGCAGTCTGGTAAGTCATTATAGATGAATTTCAGGACTTCAGCCATTTTGTAATATGTGCTGGCTTGCTATGACTATGGTTGAAAAAAAAACCATTGATTTGACCCCACTAACCGTTATAGATTAGGTTGAATGTTTCAAAAATGAACATTTTTTGAACAAATACTACTGCTGTATGGCCAGCTTAAGTGTACCCAATACCAAAAGACCAAAGCAAATGGCACTTTGTGGTAGAGCACTTGCATAGTGATTTTTCTTATGGTTCCAAACATTTGGGATCAAGGTGAACAGCACTGATGACAATTTTATTCACATCCTGGCATTTGATATTAGTTATGCTTAGATGCACACCCACTACTCCACTCCATAATAATCTGTACAATGGATCACGCATGTAGGCCCCATGATTCTAGAGAAATAATTGCTTTTGCTGTCCAGAATGCTAAATCATATACTTTTTGATGTTTAATGCAACACGGGAGAATGATAAATTATCTTCACATACTTTTTTACAAAGTTTTCTGTGTCTATAATAATCAGTGTACTTTCCTGGCTCCAAAAGTACCAATGTACCTTACCAAGCCCCATAAAAGTCACTAGCCGCCAAGGAAAGCCACAGCTGTGAGCCATTTTAGTTAACATAAAACAAGAAAAAGTATGTGCATCAGCAAATGACCTCCTGTGGATTCAGTATAACACGTTTTAGTATTTCTTTGTTTATACTATGTTTAAAATAAGGTCAATATAACAACAGGATATTCATTAAAAAACAAGCTTGAAAAATGAATAAAAGCACACCATATTTCCTGATAAAAATGCACAAAGCTAGTTTATGCTAAACTAAATTAAAATGACTGTATTTTGACTTACTTATTTTCTTTATATAATGATAAATCTGATCTGGGTGAAGTCTGTGTCATTAGTTTTGACAGATGTCATGGTAGCTTAACAAATAGTTGCATAGCAAATCACCCCCAGCTTTCTTTTGTCCTTAAGTAAGCATATATTTATAACAAAATAGCTGAGAAATCATACTGTAATACACTAACATTGTATTATAAACACTGTTGAACATGAATTTAACCATGCATACATGAATAATTGCAGTATTTTTTTGGTTATTTAAAATACTGATTTATAATATCTAATAAGCTAATGCAAAAATGTAGCTTTAGGTAGCATCCATGAAATGTCATCCGTCTTACATGAGGATCTTTTACATTGTCATCTCAATCAACTCCTCAGTTAAGCTACAATGGGCCACATTTCATGAGAGGAATGCAGTGTTTCACTGTGCCTTTCAATTTCTGTGTTGTGCATACATTTAGATAGTAAAGGTCAAAATAATTAGACCAAGACACATGATCAGTGAAAGGTCACTTGCTAGTAGCAGTACTGTATCATAGAAGAAAGAACAATGTGGCTTAGTTTCTTGACCAAGCCAACATTCAGATCCGAAAAAAAGAAGAAAAATACCGACGCTCAAAATATGTATTACATAAAGGTGTGCTGCAGTCAAACAAAACCCCTTAATTAGGGTTAAACAATATAATTAAATGTGGACTGCGCTAACTACCAAAAAGAGTTATGTGAAAACGTATTACTTTACCACTATGTGTCAATACAATGTGTATATGAAAAATTATGATAATACCATGAGTGCGATTTACCCAAAAAATCTATTAATTACTTCCAGTGCCCTTATGCCCTGAATAATGACCTACCAGATTAATATAGTGCAAGGACAGACTTATACAGTAGTTACCTTTCCAAGTAACACACTATATATATTTAAAAGAAACAAAGTAATTACCTTACCATGCACTATGTGAATTAAATCAATGCATTTATAGGTTGACAATAAATAAACTATAACTGCATGTCATGCATTTTCCATAAGTTTAACTTCTTGGCATGTTAATTTTCAGGCATTTGTATGCCTGTAAATTACAGTTTTACTTAAAGGTGTCAATGAGACTGAAAGCAATGCCCCTCCCCGTAGTCACTATCAGAATGGCCTAACATAGCACTGCTCATTGTAAGGACATAGTTATTTTTAAAATGAAATGTGTTCAGCCAGAAATCACTGATCCTCATTGTTGGCACATTTTCAAGAGCCTGGGTATTCTGCTAAAAGCAGATAACTTGAATTGTGTACGGATGATTATAATCCATACATAATTCCTCACCAGTGTATTTCCTATCCCAGCCAATTTTTGTCTGTATGCCATCGAAGTATTGCAAAAAAAAAAAAAACCCTCAACGCTTAACTAAAAGCTTTCTGATGGGGACTCAGTGTAAGCTTTTATTTCAATCCAATACTTTAAAGATAGTCTATTCTATGCCAGGGATTCACTAATGCCTTCTACTCTCATTCAGCAGTTTATCCTTGCGAGCTCAGAATCCTCCTTGCTTTTGTAGTGGCTCATAACTGTGACCCATTGTTGGCTATGCCTTCTCACTTATGATAATACATAACCAGTGTTCTTTTAACAAAATGGTAATGCTTCATACCACTGTAAAGCTTGTTAATGTCATGCTGCAGCTCTCCCTTTTCAAATTAAAACTCAAATTGTGTACTATGGTCAACATTTTTGTGACATTTCCAATATAATTTGTGCACCTGGGCTCCCTCTCATCTATATTTAATTTGTTCACAGTCATGGCTGTCTGTTTACTTATTTAGTGAGAAGCTGTTAGGTAGTAATTACCTACAATATCCCATAGAAGCCACATTAGCAAATATAGATGCGTTATAGTTACTAATGTAGCACTAACCCCCGAAGGAGCTGCTGGTTATTTTTGGGCTTACCGTTACCTTCCGTCCTTGTGACACGTCTAGGGGATGTCCCGTGGTAGATGGCCCAGTAACTTGAGACTGACAATAGATCCACTTGATAGGGTTTTATTTGCAAACTTCAACCATTGAACAGTCTTTTAACTTGGGATCAGAGGGTGGGAAAGGAATTCAGGTACTCTCAATGTCAAAGTCTATAAACGTTAAGGAACTTGCTTACTTTGACTGCATCCAGAGAATAGCCATTCGCAGCTGGATGAACACTCAGGTTGGACAGTCCTTCTCTCACAAGGCCTAGCAGCCAACAAGGTGCTTACTCAGGAACAAAGTCTTTGTCACAGACGCTGTTACAGAACACGTAGGAAACTAAGCTGTAGAACACTTGTAGGATACCTGGATCTTTCAGCCTGCTTGGCGATATCCACAAGACCAGATTCTCTCAGTTACTTAATCCCTTCCAGGCTCTTGTTATAAAAACCAAACTCACACATGGTGTTCTTCTAAAGAGTCCTCCCCTGGAATGCTTGAAGTCCAATGGGTGTCTCCTGGACCAGAGATGGCACCCATCCACCTCAGAATCCTCCTCTAGTTTCCATGCCTTGGGCTAGCCAGCCCCAAGGCATTAAAGTCGGGTGGAACCGCACCCCAGGCCATAGCCTTCCTGGGGGCTGGTCAGGAGGACCAGGACCATGTAATCAGCACTTCATACTGGACCGGAACCCCGAACCAGGTGACGTCTGCATATTAAATACCCTCCCCCAGAGGGCACAGCAAGAGGGCCCCTCCCACTGACCTGGCTCTGAGAGAGAGTAACTTAAGCGCCTGACCAGACCATAGTTTCACGCCTGCCACCAGAGACAGTGCCAGGCTGAGCAACTCAGTCAGACTGACACAGAAGTCAAATTTAGACAAATAGACCCAAACCAAACTGTAGTTTGGGTAAAGTTTTAACGAAAAACATAGCGCGTGCTCTTCAGGAGCCCGTCGCTACACTAATATATATATAGTTATATAAAGTACTACATGGTTGGGAGGAATATTGTGAACACTATTCACCCATAATAATTCTGCAGTTTAATTAAACATTTGAGATCGTTCAGAGGAATTCACCTTATTTTGTGGATATTTACTCTTACTTTAGTTTTTGAGGGGACACTACTTCTATTCAATACTGAAAAAAAAGAAGTTTGTCTATATATACGCTTTACCTAAGCTTTAGGTAAGGGCAGGTTTGCTTTCAATAGAAGAATGGAGTAGTGAGGGGAAACGGTACCACTACCACTACTATAATTTGGCTCTCAATGTATACTTGATTGTTTTTTGAACCACGAAGATTGTATATCTAACTTCAAAACCTTTTTATTTTTATTTTGGATAGAGTACAGAATGGTTCAAACCCTATGTTGTTCATTTCGGTTTTTTGTAATCTGTGTCACACTGGGTAGATTTCCCATGACTTCCTTTCCTTTAGACAGTGAGAAAGAAGAAATCTCTCCAAAGAAAGAGAATAGTCCTATTAGACAATTAAAACCCAACAAGTGCCCACATTAACCCCCCTGACGGTATTCCCGAGTCTGGCTCAGGGTGGAATTTTTATACCAAAAGCGGTAACCCCGAGCCAGACTCGGGACCGCATCGCTGGATCCAGGAGGACATTTACTTACCTTCTCTCTTGGATCCAGCGATGCCCCCCCACTGTACGAGCGAGCCGTGTCTCGCTCGATCTATCACGGAGCCGATCTCCGTTCCCTGCGAGCTTTGCGACGCACGGGGACGGAGATCGGCGCCAAATTCAAAAAGTGAAACATTCACTATACATACATTATAATGTAATCTTACAGATTACATTGCTGTATGTAATAATTTAACATCCCCTTTGTCCCTAGTGGTCTGCCCAGTGCTCTGCATGCAGTTTTATATAATAAAAACTGTTCTTTATGCCTGGAAACTGGAGATTGTCCATAGCAACCAAAACTGTGCCTTTACATCAAAAATGATTTTACACCAGCTAGAAAACAGCGATAATAAATTAGAATCACTCGCAGAATTGAGGGATAGCGATTTGTGGGGAGATCCGTCATCAAATATTGAAAAGTAATGACAGTGACAATTCTGCAACTTAACAAATTTCAGTGTTTTTGATTTGATTACATTATTAAATAATTTTTATTATTGTTATATTATTATTTGGTACAATTATTTATAATTATTTATTATATTATAATTTATGATTTCATTTTTCAAACTTTATGATACCCGGGATGTCTGCTAGACTCTGGTTTGGACAGATTTAAATGAGTTATTGCTAAGAATTACAGGACTACAATATAAAACGCCAAATTTTCATTCAAAATAATTGTACCGCTTTTAGCACCTAAAATCCGAAATAATCGTACCGCCAGGGAGGTTAAAAGATTTCCCTTCCATTACTTTTGTGGTGACAACCAAAAATTTTAGATTTTTCCTCACTTTTAGGATAGCACTGAACCCAATAGTGAAGAGCTAACAGGTCTGAACTTAATAGAATACTGGTCACCAGGAAAAATAGAGAGTAAATCTCCCTAACAAGGACACAGGGATTGTAACTCCCTCACCCTTTACATAAACTTTATTTATTACAACTGTTTAGATAGACATACATTTAAAAAAAAAAAAAAAAAAGCTTAGCAGAAAGATTGACATAAACAACAGAAAGCTGTGCTGAGGACCACGTATGGCCCCGCACACTATTCATGCATTATGACCAAAAGTCATAATGCATCAGGCAAAATTCAGCAACATCAGTATGCATTGGTTAGGTTGACTTTAGGCTATAACTCATTTGCCATTTTCACAGAGGGTTCTGAATACAAAGATCATGCACAATGCACATTCTTAGTTTTCTGCTGCATCACTAATAAATGTTCTTGTGGCACGGGACATTGTGTGTAAAGAACTTAAATAAGTCTACTGCAGTCACAAAGTAGTTAAAAGCATCTCAAGTGTTCTAGTTGGTTGCTTCACATAATTCACACTTCATCTAAAAAAGAGTGAGCTAAAACTTGTAAAAAAATCTTAGGCAGTATGTGTGCCAATACTTTCACTAACAAATAAGCTACCCAGTTACAGTGTCAATAAATACACGTTTTAGGGCTAATAATGATGCTTATTGGTCTGTTTGGTTGTAAATGTCCCTATTACATGTTTTGCTATGCTTTCCAGTCAGAAGAATGATTTGTCTCTTTGGTTTCTATGACTTTGCCAGTTTATATGAGGGATGAAGGTTTATGATTCTCTTCATATTTTCTCCAGTGGGCAATGGATTCTTACAGACAGCTGTAGCCTCACAATTTATTTTTTGGCGACATAGTTTTTATTGGAATGAGTATGCTGGGTATTTGGGGACAGGCAGCTTGCAAAGGGCTGGTAGCAGATGGAAAGAAATCTGTCCACTTTGCCTTCACCTCTACATGGGCATAAAGTCATCAATTTCATCCATTAAGAAGTTGTCAGTCAGCCCATCTAAGTGGAAGAACATTCCTGGTAACCAGATTAGCTGATAAACAATGCAGATGCAAGGAACACTTTGGAGGCAATAGAAAATATAGTTTGCGGGCAAATTGAAAATGCAACAGCCAATTTCTGTAATGACTGTAATATTTTAAGTGATTATGTTTGCCACTTCTGATTTCTCCTTAGAGAGGACATTTTTTTTAATTAAAGTCTAGGCAACGAGCAAAGCTGAGATTAGCGGTTGATGAATAAATAGGATAGAGATTAATGGAAAACTATTGCAAAATATTACAACATATCTGTATTGTGATTAATCAGAATCAGAAACAGTTACAGTCTCGGGTGTATATGGTGTATGTTTAACATTTATTTGTGTGAAAGAGCAAGAACAATACACACAATCAATTCATTTTAAAGATAATCACAGTAGACTGTAAAATACATGATGCATTTAGGGGCTTATTTCTTAAAACTGAATTCAGATGGAAACACTACCACAGCCTGAATGTTATCATATTTATTTGTATTCAACCTCACTTGCAGCCACTATGAACATATGCAGCTTAAAAACACATAAACATGTAACTAGAATAAATTTGCAGATTTGCAAGAATACATTTATAAAAGTATACCTCCTGCCAAAAATTATTTTTTTTAGTTTACAATAGAGTAGAGAATGGTTAAAACAATTGTTGAGTTTCTTTTTGCTGTCTGTGTACATTTGGGAAGATTCCTTTTCACTTCTTGTCCCTAAGGTGCAACAGGAAGCAAAGTGCGTCAAGTGAGAGTAAGTGAAAAGTAATCTCCCCAAACTAAGGTTAAATCCTCCCTGTCAATGTAATAGGTGTCTCAATTGAAAGATTTTCTTTCACCTCTTATTTCAGAGACAACCATAACATTATACAAATCTCAAATTATCACTTTGTGATAGAAAAGGTGTAGCTCCAAAGTAGGGACACATTCAGCAATGAAAGTTAAACAGAGGTTCTAACCCTTCCTTACTCTATCCAGTATTTAAAGAAATGCCTACAGTTACACTTTAATGCTTAATTTAAAATAACCTTTATTTGTATTAAATATATTATTAAATGACTGAAGTAGGGACCAGCCATGCTGCTAAACAGCAACTAAACCTAAAAACAAAAACGTAATATACTGAAGTTTACCATTTCTTAAAGTTGTTGTAAACCCTCACATTTACAGAGTGAAGTGAACAGCCTCAGATTATACACACAGATGAAACAAATACTCCTGTATAAGTTTTACTTGTATATCTGCTGTCTTCCCCCTTTCTACACCCTTTTAATGGTGCAGCTTGTGTTAAAAATCTTTCTTTGCCAGCAGTACATAGGGAAGGGTGGAGAGACTGCACTTACACCATGTGAGAGCTGATTGGAGAAAACTAACACCTTCCCCCCCATAGGCAGAGGAACAAAGGAACATGCAGAGCTGTATTCTGAATAGATAAGCTCTGTGCTAATCTCCCTCTAAGCTCCACTCCCAACATAATTTTTTTAGTTCAAGTTATCTCATGTGTCAGAGAACTTGTCAGAAGTTACTCATGCTGATAACAGAGGAACGAAGCACCAGAGAGAAACAATGCTTAGAGCTTTGGAGAGTGACGAGTAAACACTACAGGTATATGTGCTTAGTTCAAATTTCCTTATTGGGGTTTACAACCACGTTAAATGTGGTGGCTGCATTTGTTTTCATTTTCCAGGCTAAAACATTCAAGTGCAGTAAAATTCCTGATAATCTTGCCAGAAATGCAGCATCCTTAGATTTTAGATGCAGTTAACTGATATATCAAACAATGTTATACATTTAGCATTTATGATTGTGAACAGGGAAGAATATGAAAGAAAAGGGATAGGGGGTTTCAAGTTCCCCCGGCCCCTTTTCTAATGGGACAGTGGCAGCTAAAGGGTTTCAAGGCTCCCCTTTTTAAAAGTAGGTGAGGGGGGATCCTTGAAACCTGGAAACTGGCCATAGAAGCTTCTAGAAACTTAATGGTCCGCTATATAAAGGGGGTTCCGTCAGTGAATAACTGCCAGTCACCTCAGGAAGTCGTCAGCGGCGGAGCTCCCCTGCCACCCTCCCTGGACCTCCTTGGACTACAATATTTATGTGGTTCGGGTCAGCTTTTCTAATGAATGGGGACAATTTATTATTAAATTTATGATTGTTATACAACTCGAGCTATAAAAGCTGAGATGTTCAGTTTGATATTGGTATTTTTGGTGAAAAAAGTTATTGATGAATTCTGATGGATGAATTATTTATAGAGTTGTTTAATAAGAGTTCATTTGAATATGGTAAACCAATAAATAAGCTGCGGCCGATAAAATAAAATAATTTTATTAATCCAAATATGTTGTCTTGGTGTATTTATTCAATTGATTGTCTGTAGATTATATAATTTGGCTGCTTAGGCCCCTTTCACACTGGGGCAGTGCGGGCGTCGGCAGTAAAGCGCTGCTATTTTTAGCGGCGCTTTACCGTCAATTTAGTGGCAGTATGCGGCCGCTAGCGGGGCGGTTTTACCCCCTGCTAACTGCCGAAAAAGGGTTAAAACCACCCACAAAGTGCCACTGCAGCGGCGCTTTGCCGGCAGTATAGCTGCGCTGCCCCATTGATTTCAATGGGTAGGAGCGGTTTAGGAGTGGTAAATACACCGCTCCTTCACTGCTCCAAAGATGCGGCTGGCAGGACTTTTTTCACCATCCTGCCAGCTCACGCACCGCTCCAGTGTGAAAGCCCTCCGGCTTTCACACTGGAGTGAAAGGGGCCTTTTTTTCAGGCACTACACAGGCGCTATTTTTAGCGCTGTAGCGCCTGAAAACTGCCCCAGTGTGAAAGGGGCCCTACTGTCCCATAATAAACAACAACATAAACGAATGAAAGCAAGACATGTTTGTAGCTCAACCTGGGTGGTAACCACGGCTTTGATCCAAACCAGTAATGGGCATCCACTCCTGAACAGGCCTACAGGACATGTGTTATTTGCAGGATTATCAAGTGGAAAAAAAAAAACACACAGTATGCAGCCAGTTCATCCATAGATCAGTAAGCTTTAGCATATTACATTTTGTTTTGGGGTTTAGCTATGCTTTAACCCATTTGCTGCCACCAACCTATGTCATGTGTTGGCAGCAGCAGGGGGGTGTAAACATTACAAAATCACTGACAGCTTTCAGTTGTAAGCAATCCAGTGGCTGTACAGCCACGACTTAGCTACCATGCACTATCCAGAATCTGGGACACCTCTCCAAGTTTCCTGGGCTCCACTATCCCACCTGTGGGCCTGGGACCTCATGGCAATGCAAGGCTGGCTTAATTGGGGGGGGGGGGGGGGGCACAGTGAACAGTTAATTCACTGATCTCCCCAAGCTAGTAAGAACCCAGAAATGATCAGAATGTAACCACTTCTGGGTTCTGTTAGCTTTAGTGGAGTGCCTAATAGACCTCTGATGTCTAATTAATGAGAACCTGCCAATATACATGTGATATTCCCTATGTAACAGCAATAAAGCCACTATACATGTGCTGTTCCCTATGTTCCCTATTCCCTATATTCCCTAACAGCAATAAAGTTACGTGGGAAAAAGGTATAAAATTAAAGGTACACCCAAGCACTTAAAATTCCCTTCCCAAAAAATGTTGAGCAACAATCCTTGATACTCCTGCTAAAGTATCTGGCTTGGAAAAAACAACTAAAGCTAAAAAAGATTAGAGTACAAATCCTTTAGAAATACGCATGCACAGTTGTAAAAATCTAGGAGTGAATATTCAGCTTCCTGTATAAGCCCAGTCACGATGGGTTCTCTTTAAACAGCTAAAAAATACAGACAATAATTATAGCTCCAGACAAACCACTAAAACACAGATTAAATACATATAGGACATACGGCACACACACACACATTTATAAGACACAACCTTTGTGTTATTAATAAACAAAAAGCTACATTAATTTATGTATTTTAAATCTGCCTGGAGGTTCATATTTAAAATGTGTATGCTGTGACAACAATAAAACTGAAGCTTGAAAGCCTATAACAAATAAAGCAAAAAAAAAATGAAGCAGTTAAACATTATGCCCTAACCTTTAGCATCTCAGACTGCTTCCTTCGTAAAACAAAATTAAATTCCAAGTCAAACAAAACAACTCCAATCCAACTGTGTTAATAATTACTAGTTATGGAAAAAAAATGAATCTGACAAACAGGAGACAGGATGCAAAGAACCAAGTGTGCTTTATTATGTCAACCTTCCAAATATGTCAGCACCAGATTTAATTGGCTCATCTTCAAACCTGCATACTACAATAATCTAGCTGATTGTGACAAGTACACTGGGAGGCAGCCTCTAAATGAAACACTGTTCTCTTAGTCTCTGTCAGTCTGCATGTGGGATTGTAGACGTCTGAACAATTATAATGAGTGAGGAAAAAAGGAGATGCTGTCAGTGTGCCAGTCATCTTTCATCTTTAGAACTTGTATTAACATCTTCAGCATCTATGATCCAAATAAAAATGTGGCATTTTTTTTATGGCAGATGGGCTTACCTATTGGCTTTATTTTTGTATAAACACATTTAAAAGCAAGTAAATAATTAGGCCTAATGATAAATACGCAAACAGTTGGTATTTCAGTACCCCACATTCTCCTTATTTTTTTGCCATTATGGTTTACCTTGCAGCTCAGACTATTATTTTAAAACCAGAATGGTAAACGGCTAGTTAAGAGCTGTGAAAAATTGACAAATACCAAAGGCCCATGACCCCCAAGGATCTAGTTCTGACCTCAGTTCATGAATATTTCCTGCTTTCCTGTCATTACATCAACATAACCATTGTCACTGTGCCTTTATCAGTTAGAAGACTTTTTCATGCTCACAAATGTTTTTAGTCTATATGAAACATTTGTGTGTATGGCAGGCGATTAATACATGTGCTTCATGTTGTTGGAGTTCTCATTTACACTTGCATCCGAGCCTAGTAGATCCTCGCTGCACTCCTGCTCTATGGTAAGTACAGCTATTGCTGACCTCTGTTATTATGTGTGTGCTATACTGTAATAGGATTATATTATTTAAAAACACAGAGTTTTGAAAGCAAGGACAACTTGGTGTGTTTCTCAAATGACAGAGGCAGAGCAAACAGGCAGGACATACATGGAAAGAAACAGAGCAGAACAGTTGGTCATTATCACAACCAAAAACAGATGGATGGACATATCAGGTGATGCAGTTCTAATAGAAATGGCCAGAATTATTATCTGTGATGGCTAATCAAATACAATAAGTTTTTCACAGGCTTCTTTCAGCTTCATTTACCCATGTAGAGAATAATGGAAATTATTAATAACCATACTCTGCTATCATAGAAGCTTAACAAGATAGATAGACCAAGTGCTCCATGAGCTCTGTCAGTCTGTTTGCCATCTTCAAGGTTATACTTTTATTGTAATGTATCATTACTTCTGTCTCTCTGTATATATGCCATGTACATTTAGCTGCACTTTGGTCTTGGGTAGGCTAAATAACAGATCCAGCAGAGTCCCGGGGGGATCTCTTTAAATGGCCAGCACTGGTCCTTCTGGATGTCCTTCATAGTGCATGTATGAAGGTTTGCCCTCTTGCAAATTGCATGATAGACAAGTGTGAAGGGTGCAAGACCCAAAACCTGTTGAACTCTGTGGAAATTGGCAATGGATCTAGTCAGCAGAAAGGGACTTTTTAAACAAATGTAAGAAACATTTAGGGTGGTGGACTCAGCAACCTAAATAGTCAAGGGGCTATAGATTGTAATCCTCGCTGTTTGCCTGCTTTACTAGACATTTACATGAACTTTGAAAACTTTGTTCAGTATCCAACTACTGTATTACTTGAAATATCTGCCAACACTGTGGAGAAAACTTCTTAGTAGCTGAGGAAACCAGCTGGATGAGGGGTGAAAGTTTAAGAGATGTATGGGACTTCTTTTTCATACTTACCTAGGTGGATGCAGCATTGGTCCGATGCTGCATCTGTCTCCCTCTAAAGCCTCATACACACTATCAGACTTTCTGCTGATTTTTGTCTTCAGATTTACCAAAACCATGTAGTACAAGGGCCTGCCTGATTGTATACACATTGAAACTCCAAAGGTTTGACCTCATATTATATGGTTTTGGTAAATCTGAAAGAAAAAAATCAGCAGAAAATCTGATAGTGTGTATGGGGCTTAACACTGAGAACCGTGTGATCCAACACTGATCGCTCAGTTCTCAGGGCTCTGTGAGAAGAGAGCTGGTTACTGCGAGTCACCACTCTCTGCACCCTCCTTACTCACTAGAGTGCTGGGCTGTTGAGGGGGCACGAGAGGCCAGCTCAGGCTCTCAGTGGCTCGCTGAGCAGCTTAGTCAGATGCCGATCCAGGCATGTGGGAGGATCCTGACTCCATTGTGCGATCTTGCTTGAGCCCGGATCAGCTCTGTGATTTCAGCAGACAGCGGACTTCAGCCCGCTGTCTGCTCACAGGAGTGCAGATTGAACTACACTTCTGTGATTCATAGGAGAAGTACAGCCAAACAAGCTTTGACTGTACTTCTCTTTTAATAAAACATATTCAGATGAATGTACCTAATGACTACTAACTATTTCATGACCTGGATAATTTAAAACCTTCACAGAGACATTGGGGGTATTTTACGAAAGGCAAATCCACTTTGCACTTGGAAGTGCAGTCGCTCTAACTCTAAGGGGTAGATCTGAAATAAGTGGAAGCTCTGCTGATTTTATCATCCAATCATGTGCAAGTTAGAATGCTGTTTTTTATTTTACTTGCATGTCCCCCTTGGATCTACAGCAGCTTTACTTCCAAGTGCACTTGCAGTATAAAGTGGATTTTCCTTTAGTAAATAACCCCCATTGTGTTTATAATACCATTGTTCATCATTATTCAAGCTGTATACCTTTTTTAAACCTGCAAGCTTTTGAACCTATAATTGACTTTCCATTACTTTAAAACAGTCTTAAACTGAAACCTATAATTTTATATATTGCTCCTTACCAATCATTGGAAGCGATTGCTTCATTATTTTTGTTTTTTAAGCTTTTTAAGTCTTTTTTCAACTGGTGATCTTGCCAAAAACACCTTCTGTATTAGAGTCCCTTTATTCTGGATGAAGGAGCACAGGGGGCACATTTGGACAGCAGCATTGTCAGTCTGGGGGGAGTGGAGTATTAGATGTACTAGTAGATTTAAGCACACTAACAAAATGAAGCTGAACTCCGGCGTTTAACACTTTATAAGCAGGTACAGCAAACATTTTTTTTCCTTTAGGGATAAAGGTTTTACATAAATAAAACTAATCATTCTATGCACCCCTGCCCGTGTTGGATGGTTTGTCTCATCCCTGTAGCCGATACACCTGCAAGTAAAGTTGTTCTTTTGCAAAAACGACAGACTTACTGGCCAGATCACTATATGAAAATAGAAGAAAAAATGCTTATAAAAGAAAACAAATGCGATCACATCTAAGAATTGGTAAGGAGAAATAAAACAAAGTTGCTTTTGCGTTTAATACCGCCTTAAATTAGTAAATGCAGTACCTATATCACAATCTCAAGTCAGTACTCTGACATACAACCTTATCACGAACCACTGTGCAGCTAAAATAGGTGGATTAATTTGTGCATGTTGCTACTAGATGTCACTTTCTTATTGTTACTAACTATATTATCAATCACAACTCAGGACAATATCTAATGGCAGAGGAGAACATGAAATAAAAAAACAAACAAACCTTGACAGTAGCTCCAGGAAAGAAAAGCCAGTTTCCAGTGTCCATTGGGTCAAGGTTATCTTCTAACACAATCTGCTTATATGCAGCATTGATGATCAGTATGTTGTCAAGCGCCCAGCATGCCTCATACACATCTCCAGCCTGTGTGTTCTCTTGTGTCCATCGAAACCTGACATTTTCACCTTTGGCTTCATTAGGGAGGTAGATAATGTGAATGATTGTGCTAACATTTGCGGGTGCGCTGAAGGAAAAAGATTAAAATATTTCAGATTGTTTCAGTGATCAAGTAAAATGCCCACCAATGAGCAGGTAAGGCATAGAAACTCTACCTCTTATACACTATATCTTCAAATGTAAAATTCTATATTAAAAAATGTAAAGCTGAACTCCAAACAACTACAGTATAAACTGTAGCGGGGGGCCTTGTGCTACTCGGTAAAATGGTGGTTTATGCCAGATTAGGGCTGGGTTCACAATGTTGCGGTTTCCCCATATCCAATTAGCATAACAGGAGATTGTGACTGGCTCTCTATTGAGCCGGTTCACACATCTCCGCAGCGGCTCTGGTGTGAATTGCACAGGGCCCTGTGCATCTTTTGGTCCATTTCAGGTCTGAGTTCAGGCCAAAATTTGGGCTGAATTTGGACCTAAAACTGTGAATGGAATCGCACAGGACTCCTGCTGTGAGCCTCTGCGTTCTCAAGTGTGAACCCAGCCTTAGTTCCCTTTCACACTGAAGCAGTTTTCAGGCGTTTCAGAGCTAAAAATAAAGCTCCTGAAAACTTCCTCTCAAGCCACCCCAGTGTGAAAGCCCGAGTGCTTTCACACTGGGGCTGTGCGCTTGCAGGAAAGGAAAAAAAGACCTGCAAGCAGCATCTTAGGGGCGGTGTAGCAGCAGTGTATGCACCGCTCCCACACCGCCCCTGCCCATTGGAATGAATGGGCACTAAACATGTGCGATTAGTTTTGTACAAATCGAAAATTCGTCCGAATTTCCGGAAGTTCGTACATTCGTAGGAAATCCGAAATACAAATTTTTATGCATACGAATTCTGTACGAAATACGAAATTTAATTTACAAATTTTGGATCCAAATTCATAATGAAAATTCATAATTGTTACGAAAAGTTAACAAACCCCAGGAAGTCAGCACAGCACAATAATGGTGGGAGCCCCTCATAATGATAAATTCATCATAACGAAAATTCGTAATTGTTACAAAAAGTTAACGAAACTAAAGGTCAAAAACCCAGAAAGTCAGCACAGCATAGGGATGGTGGGAGCCCCTCAAAATGACAAATTCATCATAACGAACTTTCGTTATTATAACGTAAATTTTAAGAATCTAACGAAAATTCGTATTTTGTACAAATCTGAATTGAATTTCGGACACGAATTACGAAATACAATTTTTTTTTAATACGGAAAGGAACGAAACATAATACATTTTTTGACAGCGCCCATATCTAATGGGCACTGATTCCGAAGTGCCACATCACGGGCGATTTTAACCCCTTCTTAGGATTAAAAGTGGCACTCTACTGCGAAAAGCAGCACCAAAGTGCCACTATAAGAATGGTAAAGCGACGCTAAAATGAGCGGCGCTTTACCGCTAACACCGGCACTGCCCCAGTATGAAAGTAGCTTTAGACCCCTTTCACACTGGGGCACTTTGCAGTCGCTACAGCGCTAAAAATAGCACCTGCAAAGCGCTTTGAAAGAGCCGCTGCTGTGCGGTGCGCTGGCAGGACTCTAAAAAAAGTCCTGCTAGCAGCATCTTTGGAGCGGTGAAGGAGCGGTGTATACACTGCTCCTTCACTACTCCTGCCCATTGAAATCAATGGGCAGCGCGACTATACCCCCGGCAAAGCTCTGCTGCAGCAGCACTTTGCGGTGGTTTCAACCCTTTCTCGGCCACTAGCAGGGGGGTAAAACAGCCCTGCTGTCGGCCGAATACCGCCACTAAAATGACGGTAAAGCGGCACTAAAAATAGTGCCATTTTACCGCTGACGTGGCTCCCACCCCAGTTTGAAAGGGGCCTTAAGCCCCATACACACTATCAGTTTTTCTGCAGATTTTTGTCTTCAGATTTACCAAAACCATGTAGTGTAAGGGCCTGCTTGATTGCATACAAATTGAAACTCCTAAGGTTTGATCTCATATTATATGGTTTTGGTAAATCTGAAGGAAAAAATCTGCAGAAAATCTGATAGTGTGTATGGGGCTTTAGAGAGTAGCAAGCACACAGATTATTCAGGTGTGTGCTGTCTTCATAATAGAGCCAGAGTTAGAGCTTAGGGCCCCACCCTCCTGAGTGAGGTCCGCGTGTCTGAGATGAGCAGTGTGAGATGCTGCAGTGCATCAAGGTCAGGTTGGGACAGAAGAAGGCCCAAGCCTGAAAGGACAGGAGCAGCCAAGAAGCTGTAGAGAGAGTCCAGGAGGGACAAGTGCAGCTAGGGAGCTACAAGGAACGATGCAGCGCTAAACTACAGTGTCTGCGCATAACCCTGGGATGCATTTGATGGTCAGTGGACCCGGCAGATGTACTCAGAGCAGTAAAGTTACAAGAGAGCCAGGAGGCTGAATGTTATTTCTTTGAAGTGATGAGAACCCCCCTGCGTGGAAAGAGATCTGTATGAACTTTACTTGCTTTTAAATAAAAGTGGGCTGCCACGCCCTTAAAATCCAGTTTTGGACTGGCACAACTCATTGTAAAAGCAAAAACATATGCTGCTGTGCCCACGCAAATAAGAGTAGGAGTCACACCAATTGCATAGGTAGCCTTAGCCTTAGAGGATTTCTCCCCACCCTACCCTGTGACTGAAAAGTTAGAGGAGAAGCAGCAGGTTGATGAGCTTGTTTGTCTGTCACTTTGCTGTTTTCTCTTATGAGCATTTTTTCCATCCACTGCAGAACAACAGACTGGCTCCATGTGCTGTTTCCTACTATTCAGGGACTGCAAGAAGCTGATACTAACAGAAATTGAGGGGCTTGCAAGGGGGGGGGGGTGGTGCTTGAGTATGTTACATGTTACACCCTAAATACGGGTGCAACATGCACCAAAAGTGAACTTAGCTTTCAATTTCTGATGTTTTTATCTTTGCAACGTTCAACTTTAAATGGACAGTCTTATCAAAGCAGCAGTGGGGTTTGCCACAAAAACATTGTTTAATAGATGTTTGAACATCTGCGAAACCAACGATAAAGACTTTTTTTCATATTTATCTAGACATTATTACCATTTTCTTAAAGTAGAACTATGGTGTACCATAAAAAAAATTCTGCAGCACCAGATTGTACGTGCATCTGCTCTTACCATTTTTTCCTTAGTCCTGCTGAAAAATCTCACAAATACCTGTTAATCCTGACAGTGATTTACTCCTTATCCACTTCCGGACTGCCGCATGCCAATGTACGTCTCTACTTTGAGGACGGATATTGTTATGACAGCAGCTAGCTGCCATAACCCCAGTATACCCGTGTTCGTACAAGATAAAAGTGGTCTCTGCAGAGGATTCCTTCACGGCATTGTAAAAATGTCTGCCTGAAAGAAACTATCCCAAATCATGGCTGCAGCTGTGGTCTTGTAATAACCACTTGCTGACAGGAGGTATATTTACATACAGTGGGTAAAATAAGTATTGAACATATCACCATTTCCCATCTTTCTAGGTAAATATATTTCTAAAGATGCTATTGACATTAAATGTTTACCACATATCAGTAACAACCCATGCAATCCATATATACAAAGAAACCAAAACAAATAAGTTCAGAAATGAAGTTATGTGTAATAAAATGGAATGACACAGGGAAAAAGTATTGAACAGGCTAACTGAAATTTTAATTACGACTTCATACAAAATCCTTTGTTGGTAATGACAGCTTCAAGATGCCTCCCGTTTGGAGAAACTAGTCACATGTATTACTCAGGTGTGAGTTTAGCCCACTCTTCCACACAGTCTTCAAACTTTGATGGTTCTGTTTGCCTTAACTTAATTTCTGAACTTATTTGTTTTGGTTTCTTCATATGTATGGACTGCATGGGCTGTTACTGACATACGGTGAACATTTCATATTAATAGCACCTTTAGAAATATATTTACCTAGAAAAACATGTGACGTGTTCAATACTTATTTTACCTGCTGTATATTGGTCAAGTGGTTATAGTAAGAACATTGAAACACAACAAAAAAGTGATCTGTTAAGCATAAAAGATGTTTATACTTTAGGGACAACTTTTCCTGCATTTAGAAAAGCTAAACACAGGATTGCCATTGTGAATGAGGCGAGTATTTATTCTCTACATATGTGAGGAGTGCATTGCTATAGCCCATGTAATAGGATAACTTCTGTCAATTTACATATATTGTATATATGACTTTGCCCATGTGCATGAATTCTTGCTGTATCATTGTAGCAAGTTACCAATCTGCAGTGATTCTCAGAATAGATATCTATTCCCAATGTAGACAGCAAAATCTGATTTTAGCAGCTTTTGCTATATGACGTACTTACTTTTTCAATTTAAAAAAATGCTGTGAAAAAAAGCAGTAAAAGAGCAGTGGAAATATTGAATAATCAGTGAAACTACTGGAAACTACTGGAAACCCCCCACCCCCAAAAATCAAAACATAAAAAAAGAGTTGTGTATTTCTGGAGTACTATTAAGGTATTTTTTACACAGTAATTAAGTAAAATACAATCAAACTACTTATTTATTACAAGGTTTTTATATAAAGCAGTGTTTTACATATATTGTACAGTCAGACAAAAAAATGTGGATTATGCAGAAGTTGTTTTGACGGTGAGTGCAGGGCAAGAAGTAACTGTCATACAGCATAATTTAACACCATTCATTACAGCATCGTTTATGAAATATTTATAATTCATCACCAACATGTAGAAATCAGAGAGAAATTACAGATATCCATGAACACACCTGATTCTCTCAAGGGGAATCCAGCTGGTAGCATTGCTCTTGGTATAAGACACCACAATTCCAGGATCTGAGTAGCTGAATCGACATAAGCCTGACCCTGTAAGTTATAACCATATTAACAAAATGTTATACAGTGACAAAAGCATTTATTATACCTTAACAGCTCCAAATGGCATGTGACCCTTACACACCACACTCATTTTTCCATATGTTAAATTACTAAATCAATAATGAAATGACATTAGAGCAGTTGCGGAAAGTAAGCAGCAGATTTATCCATGCTTTAGATGCCAGAATTGATATAAAAGTGATAAATCACAGATGAGAAGCGTAATGTATTGTAGATTTCCCATGGGAGCAATATGAATTATGCATTCCGTAAAGACATATATGCTACTGGCATATGACCCAAATGTTGCTGATGCAATCATCGATAAACTGCATCTTTAACTATTAAAGCTTAATATATGTACGAAAATCTAGAATTAAGACACTTGATGACACTTTGAAATCAAGTATATTGGAACACAACAATAATAGCAGATGTAACTTGTTTGCTGTCTACTAAGTCACAAGGGTTTTTGTCAAGATGTTGCTTGGATATAACCTAATGCTGACATACTGTATTAGAACAAATGTATAAAGGGCAGATGCTTACACAACACTACAGCAAACAGCACAGAAGATCAGTCTCAAGGAAGGAAATATAGAACATAATTCAAGCAGTAGTTGATTGTTTACAACAAGTAGTGGTGATAAAGAGAACCCAAAAGATGAAATCAGTTCCTCATACTGTACAATGAATCAAATTAAGCAAACTGAACGTATGCCAATAGTTAGTATTGCTCTTAACCTCTATATAAGTGTATATGTGTGTGTGCAATATGTATATATATATATATATATATATATATATATATATATATAATCCTGCATCTGCTTTCACTGTCTTGGTTACACTGACCAAACATCTGCTACCCATTCTCATGCTATACACCCCACTAGGGTTCAAAATTTTAATCATATTCATTTATTTTACTTGGAGGAGTCACATTCAGAACCAATCATCCTCATCCTTAGTTTGTCAAATACATTCATACAGCATGAAAGATGAAACGAAACATGATTGTATACACTAGAATGAATAGACACATAATGAGAGGAAGATTAAGACATCTCCCGCTACTTTAATCAGAAAAATTTTGCATCACTGCAAAATCACCATTAGTTCTGTCAAGCAAAGTGTCCTTTTAGGTTTATTTAGCCTTTATAAGTATCACACATAGATCAGAGAAAAAAAGAACGGAAGTGTTTAGCATGCATTTTGAGATTATACTTTTTTTTTAATATTTTTATTAAACTTTTATTGCACATGCAAGGCACATGTTAATAAGAAAAAAATAAAGTGCAGTGGCCTATTATGCATTAGCGAGGACTAATGAATAGGATTCAAGGTGGCTTCTTGCATGCAGTTATGAAGCAACAATATCCTTACTTAACAGGGCTTGATATCATGAAGTATCGAGCTGGCAAGCTGCTTTAAATAGTAACAGTTACATTTTCAATATGGTTAAAACTATTCCATAATGTACAAACTTTCAAAAACGTTGGGAGCATTGAGTTTAGAAAAGAACATGCTATGGCTGTTAATGTAAGAAAGGGAAAACATTCTTTCATGACTCCAAAAAAGTTGGTCAACTAGTTCACTTGAAATGAGAATTCCTTGTTTTTTGCACCAATGTCAACCCTGGAAATTACATCTGCTAATTATAATTATATAGAGTAGTTGCTGTAAAAAAAAAAGCAGTAATTTAGCTAGGAATTAGAAAAAAATAATTAAATCCACACCTTGAAGCCAAACTTAAGTCAGATATTTAATTAATTAGAACAGTTAAAATATATCTACAGCCAAACCTTTTTAATAGATTT